>NC_137650.1:30120290-31320290 GCF_963422515.1 Blennius ocellaris | reverse complement strand
GGGCAGCGATAATAATGTATAGGATATGGTAATCACACGGATTGCACACCTATTTGAATAAATTGATCGAACATAAAGTATGAATAGCTGTACGGGATTTACTCAAAGGTAAATAGCACGAAATATTTATTCTGACATTAAAAAGACACGAAATAGCTCACAGCTAGTCCTCCTACCACACAGGAGTCATTACGAAAAAAAAAGTCCTGCTGCCATCAAACCAATGAGCATTCTTTCATGACGTCACAGGCCATCACGACCAATGAGAGCTCTTCCTCGAAGTTTTGCCGGGAGAAAGGGGGCCGGCCCGGAACGTAGTTTTGTCTTTTGTAAATAAAGCGGAAAAGTAGCATCGAAACACAATTGCATGTGTTAAAACTCCACAATCTCGCTGGATTGTTGGTTAAACGTCTCCCGGTGCCCGATGAACTTTCTTTGGAGTAAACACGCCTTGCAGCGCGCGGCGTTGTTGTTGTTCTTGTTGGTGGGCGGAGCGCTCGATGCTAAGTTCTCGACTTTAGCCTTGCTGCTACTTTCCGGGTAACAATAACCGGGCTTCCACTCACATGGCTGCCGTCCTTGTCTCCCCGCTGCTCGGATAGATCGCAGCAAGCAGCCCAGTGACTCCCGTCCTCGACCTGACCTCATGGATCCCGGTGGGAGTGACCTGGAATCCAGCCTGCCTCAGCCTGAAAACCCGTGCCTGATCGTGGAGGACTCCCAGCCGGACAGCGTCGCGTTGGAGGACGATCCCGAGAGCAGCTATCGAGCTCTGCTGGCTCGCCGCCTGTCCAGCCTGCAGCCCACCGCCCGCAGCCCGGTACTGGTAAGATCCAGGGCCACTTGACCCGAATCACTTCATGTCCAGGTTATTATTCACGGAGCTGTGAAGGCGGTGCAGATGCATTGTGTGCAGATTCACAGCTGTGGTGTCGACATGTATGCACAAGTCCTGCAGGTAAACAATGAATTATGAACTAAATGAACATCGTCCTGAAGTGCCCATCTAAAACATCTTTCTCTGGTATTATCTTATTGTGTTATACTTAAATATAATGCACTGATAATGATATTGTCATTATTAGTTAATAAGTGACCTTTTGGCCTTTTGTTGTGGTTTGAGAAATTAGATGATATGATCAGCAGATTGTTGTTTCTGATGGTGCTGGAAGCAATAATCCCACTGAGTTTAGGGAAAACAGTTTAATACATCACATTAATACATAGGTATAGAAAAGTATCGTTGTTATTGGGCAATCATTTCTTCATGCTTACAGCTTTTGTAAGGTGATATCATCTAGTAACAAGATATATGAACAATTTTATCTTCATTTCACATTTAAGCCAGACAATTTTCAGTCCTAATTTACAGAATCAGCCTCTGTATCTCAACGTCCACAATAACAACAGCGAAAGGAAATCAATACTTAGTGAATTTTCTTCAACCAAATTGCTATGCGGAACACACCACCATATGTCGGAAATGTACAAGGAAATTATCTTTTTTTTTTTAAAGTAAGAATGACCACATTTGTATTTATTAGAGTCCCTTGATATTTGAGAGCCAAACATGATGCTGTGTGTTTCTGTTATCCAACCACCCACGCACAAAGGCAGAGAACAGTACGATAAAAACATTCAGGATCATTTAAACTGTCTATCTTCGTCCCGCATGCCCACTCAGTATCTGCTGTATGAAAGAAATGTGTCCTCATGTGATCCAGATGGTGTAGGAAATGTACACCTTGTTGGAAGAGCATGGGTAAATTCAAAAGAGTGAGCAGCACAAACACTCTTCATTCTCTACTGTTACTGTGGTTGATCAGCTCACATGTGCAGTAAAGCGAGTCTCTCCAGCCGGACTGAGCATGTGTAGAGTTTTGAGACCGCAACATCACTGTCACGTGAACAAAAAGCCAAAACACAAAGGAAGTTTGCCATTTTAACTTGGAAACAGTCAGATTGCCCAAAATTATTCCATGTAAACTATTAAAATATACTGTCTTGAGAATTGTGAAAGTATCAAAAAAACTCCCAAAACAAGCTAAAGCCATGTTTACAATGGTCAACTGTTATGTTTAAGAAAATATTTGCATTCAGAAAGCAGTGTTTGCCAGTCTGGACTGTCTTTTATCATGCAAGCATGCAGAGACTAGTACATTGAAAACATTTAATCTCATTTAAGCTGTCAAATCTTTTCTTCCCACATCGATGCACAAGCACACGCCAACGTTCTTCCCTCTTTTCTTACAAATTGTTCCTTAAACTTGTTTGTATCTGTGTTGGGGTATTGCAGTCACATCTCAGGAGGACAAAGTTCAGATTTTGCAGGATGAAATCTATCACTTGCTAATCAAAACAGCTATTCGAGTCGTACCGTCAGGGCAGAGCCAGAACGGTTACTATTCAAGGTACTTGGTGAGAAAGTACTATGTCCGTAAGGTTTTACGTCCAGTATTGGACCTTCATGCTCTTAAGGGATACTTGAAATTTGCAGCTCTGGTACGTTTTGTGCATCCAGGTGATTTGTTCACAGCCATAAATGTAAAACATGCATATTTCCATCTTCTGAATCCTCTCTTTAAAGAAAACACCTTATTGGTCTTTCATTGAACTGTCACAATAACTGCATATTTTTCAAGAGCTACCCATAAATAGACAGTACTGATTATAAAGAATTAGGTTTATTTTTACTCCATTTAAAGTCATGGCCATGGTTTAATTCTGTTTATGTAATTTAGATTTGTTTCACACTGAATCAGCTTCTTCAGGTAAATTAAATCAAATTAGGTTGTGTTCATTGTAATATATTGACTTATTAGATACATTTACCACATGCCTCTTTTAAATCTCATGTGTTATTGTTGTATTTTTCTTTTTTACTTCATCTTTATTATGGTTTGTAACACGACAAACATTCTACATCTCTTCCACGCAAACCTTCATTCTCAGACAGAAGGACGAGGACTAAAAGTGCCTCGTGAATTTTCTGACTTTGTTATTCTCCTCCAGGAGCTGATATCGTCCCCGTTAGGAAGCAGGTGCTCTCAGACCGACAGCCAATCCGACAACAACAACAGCCAAGCCGAACCTGGTCAGTGTTTTCCCTAAAAATATCCTTTGTATTTTATTTGATCTAAAAATCTTAACGTACCTTCTTTTTCTTCAGAAATTCTCACATCAGCCAACCCAACATCAGCATCCCAGGAGCAGAGTCAGGTCATTAACGTCTGTCCTCTTCCCAACAGGAAGAAGTAAGTTTGCAGTGTGCATGTCAGCGGTCTGGTGATGTTTGGGGTCAGGCAGTAAATTTATGACTCTGACTAATCTTCCAGGTGTTTGCTGGATGACGCTGAAATGGACTCCGGAGCTGATTCTACGACACACTGCATGCAGTCTGATGGTAAGTGGCCTGAAACAAGACTGAAGCTGATAGAATCAAGGCTAAAGCTGCGTTCACACTGCAGGTCTTGATGCTGAATTCTGATTTTTTGCGTGATCTTTCTCATTACATTATTGTTATTTAATAACCGACTCAGATTGTTTTGGACAGTGTTGTTATTGTCGGAACTATACCGGTAAATATTGCGATTCAGTTTATGATTTTTTTCATAGATTTTACTTTTAGTTATATGAAAAAGGCATTGAAGTACTTTTAGAAGTCATTGCTATTTGTTTTACTTCATTCAGTTTAATTGAATTGAATTCAACTTTATTTATATAGCACCAAATACAACACAGTCATTTCTTGGTGCTGTTAGCAGGGAGTGTGTACGTGTAGTTGCACTCGTCCACAAATCATCTCCACTATCTGAATCGGGTATTACTCTTTGTATTTGTTCAAGTCTCATGGTGGAACACGTGTTTTTCCAAATCATTGTGCATGTCTTAGTGTCTCTTTGTTCATTCTTGTGCAGCTCCATGCTTATCTGCTCAGTGTAGTGGTATTTTTAATAAATGTTTTTTAAAGAAGAGGGTTTTTTTGTTGTTGTTTTGTGTGTGTTCCAGGGGGATCGTCTCAGTTTGGCTTCCTGATGCTCTCTCAGAGTCAGCGAGACGGAGAGCTGAACAGTCAGGACGGAGACATCCTGCCTCAGTCAGACAGCGAGAGACGCAGCAAATTAGGTACTGAGACTTTTATTTATAGAAACTGTGTGGGTTTTTTTTTTTTTTTTCTTCCTTCATGTATTACGACGTCATTGTCTGATCTCATCTGAAGTGCAACAGAGGTTTCTTGTTTGCTGCGCTCTGCGATGCTTCAGGTGAAATGCACAATGCGCACGGGAATTTAAGCGGCGAAACATGACAGCTGCATGTGACTGTTTTTTTTTTTTTTTAAGTTAAAACCTGATCAGAGCCTTCACGGTGACATCTAATGCTTTGAAGAGTCAATCTGGTGTCTCTCCATCTCCAGCAGAGCAGAACGTCGGCTCGAGAACTTCAGAGAGTCAGGACAACAAAGCAGTGAGGTGCAGCTCCGCTTTACAGCAGCGATTAAAGCCCGACATACGTACGCTGCCGATGAACTCTGTGGTCTAATGACTGCTGGTTCTGCCACCCCCCCCGCCCCCGCAGGTCCGAGGTGAGCTCCAGCAGCTCGTCGGACTGTTTGGGACAGTCGGCACGCCAGGTGAACGTCCACACGCTGCTGCACTCGCAGAACCTGCAGGCCTCCGGAGAGCAAGATGGGCAGGACTGTGAGATTCTGTCCTCACAGCAAGACCTCTTCGACAATGACAAGTCGGGTATGTTTAAGCCTTTGTTGCTTCCGTACGTGCTATTCTCTCAGGTGCAAGATATGGGGAGTTTGTTTGGGACTTTTTTTTTTCCTTCTTCTTTCAAATCGTCTAAATCATTGTTTAAAGGTTTGATTCCTTCAAATATGAGCTGAACCCAATAAAATGGACACATATATTGAATGTGGGCGACACACGGCTGTTTGATTGTCTAAAGATTGACCCGTGTGAGGCCAACAAAAAGTCATGAATCGGATCAACATGACTTATGTGGAGCATGCGGTTTATGTAGTCAGTGCGTGTGGCTCAAACTTAAACAATCTTCACAGTGATGGCTGTCAGAGATAATTATGGACCTTGCAAAAGTAGGTGATGTGTTTTTTTATTATTATTATTATTAAGTAAAAATGGAAATATTGATGCAGAAAGTCAATTTTATACAGATAAAAACTGATCCAAACGCCTCACTGTTTCCAAATATCCCAATTCGCGTCACCATTATCAGTCCCAACATGCAAAGGAATACATGAATGTGACTGATTTACAGCGCAAACAGCAGCTTACTGAGCTGTCTGTGTACTGATAGTTTATCTCAGCTGTTTAGCTGCTGCTTCTGTTGTGCTGTTGGTTTGCAGATTTGTTTCTGTCAAGAAGCACAAGATGGAACATCTTCCGTTAAATTATCTGGTGTCGCTTCAGCTGGAAGCGAATGAGTGATTCAGCCTGACCCACACAGTGCTGAAAGCCCAGATACTGTTTCACACCAACATTGCAATAATACGTCAATCTTCGCTTATTTAAGAAAATAATATTATTGATCGTACACGCGTGGCTACTATTTGCTTTCGAAAAGTAACTCCAACTAGTTTTAAATGGTAATTTAAAATTAATTTAAGCTATTGCTAGAGAAGGGAGGTGAGTGAGCCCAAATGTCAAAATGCACAGATATGAGCATTTTTCAGAAAATTTGTTCCAGATAATACTTTTTTTTGGTTTCACACGCATAATGACACTCGCGCTATCCATACATCCATTCATGTTCTGTCCTGATTGAATATCTGCAAGCAGCTACAGTTTAATAACCCTCGGCATAAATTAAGCTTCCTCTGTCTCCCGTCTTACTTTGCATGTTGCATTCAGGCGCTGCAGTCGACAGCACTGTATGTGAGCCGGAGCAGCCGGGTCACCCCACCTCCACGCCCGCCCACACCCTGCGGCTGCTGCATCTGTCCGGACAGGGAACGCTGGTGCAGGAGAGTCTGTCCCAGTGAGTCACGTCGCGCCCTCACACCCCCTGCCTGATCACCCGAACCCAGAAAATCACCCGACATTCATCTCGGTTTACCGTCTGTCCCATTCCTAGGAGCTCCATGGACTACGTTGCCCCCACACAAGACAACTTCAGCCCCACTCCTATAATCATTCCCAGCTCGCCCACTGTACCAGAGAACGGTAAGCGACCAAACCGTCTGCAGTGATTTGTCTCCAATCGAGAGGAAGATTGAGCTTCGGTGTCGAGCTCAAAGGTTTTTGCTTTGTTCAGGTGCAGACGAACCGATGGACACGTCACTTCCTCCAGATGATGCAGCGGCAGACAAAGACGAGCCGATGGAAACAGAATCCACTTCAAAGCCACATCCGTCCGCCTCAACGCCGATATCCCAGAATTCTCCTGGTTTTATGTTGGAGCGACCGCTTTCCATACCCTCCCAGCCAGAGTTCTCTCATGTGAGTGCTTACAACGAAAAATTTATTCAGGCGCTCGCGCTAAAATCAGGTTCACGTTGCCTCATGTTGGAGATATGAAAATGTCACACAGTTGCTGCAGATTCATGATGTCAGTTTGCTTTTTACTCAGACCAAATGACACCAACAATTATGTTTTAACTCGCTCAAACCTATTGTTCCAAAACGTTTTTTCTGCAGTTTCCTCATTTGTAATGTCGGACTTTTTATTTGTTAACTATTTGCTAAATCTTTTTCCGAACCTGATCCTCACCCTGACCTTAGTCTGGCTCTAAAACCAAGTATGATGAAATGAATAATTTTCCTCATCAGAACCTGAATTTATGTCTGTACAAGACAACATAAAACTTTGCTTATCCTTTTGGACAGGTTCCCCTCAAAATGGTTAAAACAAAATTAGAATTCTACCCGCAATGCATGAGGGAATGGACAGAAGAAGGATCACTCACAGCTTCAGTTTGAAAATAACTAAAACAAATAAGACGTTATCAGTTTCCTATATGACTTTTCCTTTTGTTTTACTATAAAGTGATTCTTCTTCCTTCTTCACAAGCTCCAAAACAAGGAAAAACATCAATGCAGAAAGTCGGATCCTCAAAATCTTCACTGTGTTATCTTGAAAAACCTTGTCCCATATTTTCAAACATAGTTTGTCACAGAGTGTTGAAGTCTGAGACTTTACATCTTAAAATACTTTTACTATTTTTTTTTTTTTTTACATCCAGTCAATTTCGTGACCAAAGAGTCTTTCCGAATTGCAAAATACTCATAGTTATTAAAATAATTATCAGTGAAACGTACTTTTTCAGACTTTGGTTGCCCCTCCTCCTCCTTTCTGGATCTTGTTGCTAACATCAAAATAAAAGATGAGCTGCTAAATGTTAAAAAAAAAAAATCTTACTTTTAACACCCGATTTGTTTTACTGTGGATAAAATGTGTCCAAATATTTTTAGAACTAGAGTTTTATACCTTCCTTTTAGCAGATAATTCCTCCTGGCTAAAACCCACTGAGGGTCATGTAGCTTGTATTGTTCAAGGTCGTTGGCTCTCCTCTACCACCTTGTAGGTTTCACTTCGTTCTGTTAGTTTCTCCAAAAACTGGATTTCTCACCCCAGTCTGCTTTCTGTATTTGTAAAGTCCAGGCAATCGAGCAATCCCACCTACAAGGAGCTGGCGTGTTAAGTGTGCTTTTGTATTCGTTTCCTCAGGACGTGTTCGTGCCGACGCCGAGCCAGGAGGCCTCCCAGCAGAAGTCTGCGTCATTGCCTTGTGAGACGCAGTCTCAGAAGCTGGAGCCAGCTTCCTTCTCTTTGCCTTTGCAGCTCTCCGTGAACACAGACAGTAGCGGCGTCCATCAGCGCGCCTCGGGGGAGGCGGAGGAGGTTGAGGACAGCCAGGCCACGCAGATCGATGACCTGGAGGGGCCGTCTGGCGTCGACGCCAGCGACTCCGCGAGTTCACTCCGCGACAAGAGGAAGGAGAGCGACGCCGTCCCCTCGGAGTCGCGGGCCGCCGCCGCCGGCTCCGGAGCTGCCGAGTCACCGTCCAATCTGTCCCAGAAATCTGACACGGTGAATTCTCTGAATGTACAAAATGTGAATGTAAAAGAGGCGAGCTCCGCCGGCCCGCCATCCTGCTCGCAGCCAAAGCTCGACTCCTCCGATGTCGCTGTTAGCAGCTGTGTGCAGGAGACCCCCTGTGACCCCACGCCGCGCAGCTTGCCTTCGCAGTCCACGGTCTCCCAGTCGTCCGCGGTCGACCTGGTGAAGAGCTCTCTGGACTCGAGAGGAGAAAGCGTAAATAATCTACCTGTCGAACCACTGTCACAACAGCGCGGAGCAGCTAGCAACACTCAGCCACACAAACGGAGCGGGGAAGAGGAGGAGGAGGTGGTGGTGATGGAGGAGGTTTTAGAGGAGGAGCAGAACAATACTGTCGCCTCAGGGATAGCTTTGGTTCTCTCCCAGAGCCAGCTGCTGTCTCCTGAGCCCATGGAGGAGGTGGAGGTGGAGGAAGAGCAGCAGGAGGAGGAGGAGGAAGAGAAGAAGAGCGAAGCCCGGGGAGATAGCAGCATCATCATCATAACTGACAGCGAGAGAGACTCAGAGATTTATCTGAAGGATACAACGCCGCCGTCAAAGCCTAACAGCTCCCAACCCATCAGAGACAAAACGTCAGCATCCACCAACGGCCACCAGGAGAAGGAGAAGGAGAAGGAGAAGGAGAAGGAGAAGGAGGCTCCTGATAGGCTGTCTCAGGCTGAAAGGGCTGAAGGTGAAGCAGAGGGCCTCAAAGACAAGAGTCTGAGTGACAGCTCGGGAGGTGAGCGCTGACATCACCACCTCAGAGTCAGAAAATATAATAATAGTAATGCTTTTACTATAAAGTTATTTTCACGTCATGTTTTTATGCGATCTACCCAACAGAACGGCTTTTCCCTTTGATTTGAACGTCACGTGTAACGCCAATGTTTTATGTGACATGTTGTAGTCATCTTCCATTTAAAGCAGTCCAGATGCAAAGATACCTTAAAGATAGAGAAAAACACAACTAACGGTGAATGTAGAAAACATGGAAAACACAGGATAGATCAGATTAAGAGGGTCAAGATCTATTAAACTATCAAAACTCTGGATCATGACATGGTGTTATTAGATTCCTGTTTTAAATTCAAATTCATGTTATGATCATTCAGTGCTGTTTGGAAAAAAAAAAACAGGATTTCTACTGTCAGAAAATTCCTGGAAAAGTTGCAAATGCAGAACGATATAAACTTTTCCAGGCCAGGAATTAGTTTGGACACAGCAACATGTTTTTGTAAAAATAGGTGTGCACATTTTTATCAATGTTTGAAATATTTTCATGAAAAGCTCAATAGTTCAGAAAAAGTAAATACTTTTTAATTCAATCTAGATTAAACCCCAGAATTATGGGTGAAATATTTAGAAAATGCACAGGAAAAAAAAAAAAATATATATATATATATTTTTTTTTTAAAGTTGACTGATCACTGAAGGAAAAGTACAATTTAAAAACGTGTGATTTTGTTGTACATCACTCTTCCTAGATAAATACTGCTCTCATATCTGAGATTTTGGACCCTAACCCATATCTGAGATTTTAAACGTCTCTCAGATTGTTTTACAATCCCTCTTCTGTCAAATTTAAAAACAAAGCTGCAAAAAAAATCGTCATCACTGTCACATTCAAACAGTTAAAAGTGCTTTCATGAATCGGTTTCTGTTCTCTGCATCCATTTTTGTGTTTTTCCGCTGCAGACATTTCCTTCCACTTCACGCTGCCGAAAGAAGGCGAGCTGATCGGCCCGGCTGATGGAGCGACGCCTCCCCTCATCAACCAGCTGAAGCAGAGCCTGAGACACAGCACTCCCATCGGTGGGATTTTCTGCTACAGGATTGTCCGTCTGAACTATCGTCACTGATGACTGAGCTTCACAGTTTTGGTTCTTTTTGGGGTTGTTTTTTTTTTTTTTTCCATTTCCCAGAGATCACGTCCTTTTCTGAAAAGTCGGGTACAGCCGCCGAAGTCTCCACAGACGTGGTGACGACTGCCGGCGCCGTCACGTCCGGGGAAAGCGTCGACGACTCGGCTGAGAAAGGAGACGGGAAGCTGAGTCTGAGGATGAAGCTGGTGACGCCTGTGGAGGAGGGCAGCTCCGAGCGCTTCAGCCTGCAGAGTAAGAGAGTTTCGGTACCGTTTGTGAGACGTACACGAGATAGAAGAGGACCGTCGAAACTAAACGCTCCCATCGTCCTCTCAATTTGTTTCCCTGCAGAGCCGACGCTCTCCGAGGAGGACGGATCAGTCGGCAAGGTTACTAAGGCTGCCACCATTGTGACCAGGTAACTGACTCAGATTACTGCCTTTATGCTTTTAAATCTTGTTGCTCACTACAAAATAATTGAAATGCATCGGTTTGCATGTTAATGCTCGTTCCAGTACACAGTACATCACAGAATTGCATACACAAGTACAAAACTACAGTAGAAAAAAAGTCTAAAGGCTATAATATCACCGTATTTCCATAATGATACAATTTATGATAAATACAAACAACATGATTGCATATCATAAGTTCACACAATAGCATGTATCCCAAAAATATATATTTTTTAAATTTGAAAACTAAATTTTTCGAATTAATGTTTTTAAGTAATGTAAATATAAAGAAAGAAGTTTCATCCAATAATTTTTAAGAGGTGTTTTTTTTTTGTTGGTTTTTTTGGGGGGGAAATACCTGCAGGGTTGTTTGAATTGTGGACTTAAAGTGTGTAAATGTTTGACGTTTCAGCAGCCCGTCGGTCTTCAGTCGGGTCCGTCAGGTTCACCGTCAGCAGCAGCAGCAGCAGCAGCAGCGGGGGGAAGACGAGGAGGAGAGATCTGGAGGAAATGTCAGGTAAACACACAGACCAATCATAGCAGAACTCTATAGGTTGTGTCAAGTTGTGTGGATGTTTGAGTGTGAAGAGCTTCTTTTAAACGGTAGCTGTTGTTGCAGTGGCTGCGGGTCAATTATTAAATCTAAACCCTTCACTTGTCACCAGTGTTGTGCTAGTATTTCCGTCAAACTCTCAAACTGTTGCCAGTCTGCCACCAGATGGCGCTGTTTTCACCCAAAGAAAGACACCAAAGCTTTTATACAGATCAAAACGAGGTTTTCCATGACGTGTATGTGGATCAAAACGATGTCCCCAATGGCGATTAAAACAGTTCGGGAGCATGTCACAGATGAATAGTAGCAAGTCATTTTTTGAACATATTCCCGCAAAGGATTCAGGTTCATGATGCAAAGTATGAATGTTGTTTTAAATAAAACGGTGACGAATCAACATAAAACTGGGCCAAAACAACCACAATTTTTTCACGTGTGTGCTCATGGGCTTTCTCCAGTCTCCAGTGTTTGAGGTCATTTGGGGAATCTAAATTAACCCTGTGATGGATGCGTGCATCCCGTAGGCAGACTTTCCAGTATCAACGCGGACAGGATGAAAAGAGCCGGCGACACGCTTTGAGCTGCACGTCACCGAATGTTCTGAGGTGTTCTTGTGTAAATATGTCTCTGGATCTGCGGTCCTGAGAGACCACAGGCGCTGCACCTCAGGTGTGAAGGCAGTGAAAAGCCTGCTGGCTGCTCACAACTGGGCAAACTTAGATTTGTGACAGAAAACTGCGGGCTTACGTCACATCGGGGTGATTTTATTAATGTGCCATTTGTGTGGTTGACCTGAGGAGGTATGAATAGATTTTCCCATTTGTAATGTGTTTTATTAGACAGAAATAGGCCCTCTTGGTTTCTCCCCTCTGCATGAGAGAGGAAGACCTACTTTTGGAGGCTTAAATTGAGACGTTTCATTATTTTTATTTATTTATTTTGTGCTTTGTGCAGATTCTCTCGGAGCTATACATTTTAGTTTGCGTCCTTCTGCTTACCTGAGGTTATTTTAAGTTAAGCCTTTTGCAGCTGAATAATTGCTTTTACTCACTTAATAACTCAGAAAACAGTTTTAACTCAAGATGAAACTAATGTTACTGTACAACCTGTCCAGGAGTTCTGCCTGTTATTTCTTTAGCAGACCAGGGTTTTGTAGGCTGAAATGATCCAGGCGCAGGTCTGCACTCCAGACAGCGGAAGTCAGAGAAGTGGTACCACAACCACAACAGAAATGAAAGCAGACTACCTTGTCTTTGTTTGGTCTTTGCCTACCCTTGATTGGCAACTATGTAGACGACTAAATAGCGGAGGCACAAATCAGAACGTTTGATTGATTTCAGAAAGTCCTTATTGGATTTTTGTTTTGTGTAATCACATTCTCATAAATATATCATCTCATTAAGGTGTCTTTGCTTCTGAGAAGAGAATGGTGCAGCTGCCTGGAAGCCTCCACAGATCAGACAAAAAGAGTGATGTATTGATCTCAATATTCCTCTTGTGGCTTGATAGTGGTTTGAAAATTGCAGCAGCTCACTGATACTTTAGTGCAGATTGAACGGTGAAATATATAAGAAGGATACATGCAGTCCACACCTTAATTAAGCTTCGAGGATCTCATTCAGACTTTGTATGATTTTTCTGTACCTTTTCTTCCAGAGGGGAGCTGTTCGCCTCACCACAGAGGAGCTCTCAGACATCCTCCCTTGGATGCAACAGCCTACCGAACAGTCAGTCGGAGGCTTTACAGCAAGAAGCGCAGCAGGAGGCCGCTGAAGGGAGGCGAGGAGCACCGGAAGCTCTGCAGCCGCCGTCCTCAAAGAAGCCGAGTGTCAGGCAGAAGGCGGGTTTGCCTCAGACCTTCGACAACATCAACAGCCCCACTCAGTCAAGCAAGGTTTGTCGGTCATCTTATGAACTTGACCCGTCATGTGTGTATGTTGCTTTTCGTCGAGAAGAAAATAATTGTATTTGTCTCATTTGTAGTCCCAATATTTCGTTTCAATGAAAGCGAGTCCATCGCTTAATCGTTGAGATGTAGGGGGTTTGTGTTAAAACTCTTGAAATGAAGACACTCGTGTGACGTTCTAACCTTTCAGGTGCCTTATAATGCTCCTCAAGTTTCTGTTGATGCCACAAATGAAGAGAAAAAACTTGTGAAAACTACAAAACTCTGGCATAAAGAACTGCACAATGTTGACTGATGAAAGAGTGTGGATAATCACTGCATTGTTTTGGCTACAATCATTTCAATAAATTCATTCAGGGTTCAGCTGAGAATAAAACCACAAATAGGAACTGAACTACTTTACAAACTCAGAAATATTAAAATATAGAGGAAGTAGATGTTTTACAAAGATGTTGACAAGCTGAATTTGTAAAAGTGAATGAAAGAACTGAACGAGACTTTTGGCCCCTCGTGCAAATTGAATGAAAGAATATTTCTCACCGTCTGCTTGTGCTGATGTCGATGTCGATGATGTGTTTCTCAGCGGACAGTTTCCCAGCAGACGAGTTTCGATGCTACGGGGTTTCGCTCTCCGGCTGGCAGGGTACGCACTCCGTGAGTCTTTCCTTAAAAGGAAAAGAAAAATACGCGTTACAACAACTTTGACTTTCCCTTGTATCTAAAAGGGCGAGCCGGAGTCTCCGTCCTTCAGAAGAGCTGCCATCCCGTCACACCGCAGGCACGTGCGAACCGTCCAGGAAGTGCGGACCACCGTCACACGGATCATTACCGACGTTTATTATGAAGATGGAAAAGAGGTGGACCGCAAAGTCACAGAGGTAAATCTTGCGACGCTCGACGCTCCGGATACTGTTTGCGTGTCCTCTGCTGTTCGCCGTGATTACTCAGTGATTTTGTGCCACAACGAGTCTCCTCTCTGCCTTATTTCAGGAGAACGAGGAGCCCGTGGTGGACTGCCATGTCCTGGACAGCGACATCTCCCCGTGTCGCACCGGCAGCTCCGTGACCTCCGGGGACCTGGCGGATATCAGCTCCCTGTCTTCAAAGGCGTCCAGCCTGCATCACAGCTCCGGGGGAACCAGCAGCAGCACCGGCTTCAGCAGGCCGGACTTCATCATGCCCCCCAGCAGAGGGCTCAAGCCCAGCAGGTACCAGCGGGCTCTCCGCCCCGCCGCTCAAATTCTCCCCGCTCGTCCTCCCGTCTGTCCGCTGTGTCTCCTTAACACTGGTTGCACGAAGTTTCCAGGCGTTGCTCTTTCACACTCTCTGAACTTTCTAACACCCTGATTTCTCAGTGATTCACTGATCCCGGCCGGCTTCAGGCTCACGTTGTCACAGGCATCAGTCTGGGGGGGGGGGTCACGAGAAGCTCCGCCCCCCCCCCCTGACGGGTGCCTGTGCAACCTGACCGGCTCCTTCCGTCCCCTCTGTGTGTCCGCAGTCCCAGGAGGGGAGGTGGGCATCAACAGAGGGGTCACAGGGGTCACAGGGGGCACAGGGCGGGGTCAGTGTTCACAGTGATGAGGGACTCCGCCACCCTGGGGTCCCGGGCCTTCGTCCCGCACTCCCCCAGAGGAAGGGCTAGAAGGGGGCGACCGCCATCTCGGTCCTCTCCATCCAGGTGAGTCCTCCCTGAGGCTCACCCCGCACCCAAAGACAACTCGGATCATCACAGTATCTCTGAATAACATTTTCCTATTTCATCTTTTCTCTAATTCTTTTTACACTAACCCTTCCGCTCAGATCTGTTGACAAATAACATCAAGAATCATTTTCCTTTGAGACATTTTAATGCATTTCTATTGGTGTATAAATGTTGGAAAGCGGTAAGCTGGACATATCAAATGTATACATTTTAAATAAAAAAAAAAAAAGTCCAATTATTGAGTAAAAGCTCTGAAAGTATCATCTCTCAATTATTGTGGGCTAGTTAAAATACAATGTCATAAAATGGGCAAAATTCACACAATTTAGAAGCAGTTTTTGTTTTAGCACGTTCTAATTTTACCCTAATATCCGAATTATGCCCCGTCATATTATCAGTTCATTTTTCTCTCGGACGAGAACTTGAAACAAACGATTCACAAGTCAATTTAACATTTAAGCAAATGTTCAGAAGCATCTCAGTGTAACATTAGAAAGTGAGTAAAGTTTATTTATAAAATGCTTTTTGCAGTTACCAAAAAAAAATCACAATAAAGAAAATAATGCCTATTTACAAAAAGCTACCTAAACGGCAGTGTGAGGGAACTTTCTGAAAGACTTTGTATAAATCCGTACAGACTGAACAGACTCTGTTTCCCCCCTTTAGAGGAGGAGGCGTCGGCTCGCTGCAGCGGCTCGGCGCTCACGCCCACCACCCGCACTCCTCCTCCGAGGACGAGGCCTTCAGCCGCATGCTCCCCCCGCGCCTCCCCGTCAGCCCCACCGAGCTCGCCGGCCACTCCGACTCTCTCAGGTCTTCGCCGGAGGAGGCGAGCTCCGCTGGCAGCAGCTTCGTCGGCCTGCGGGTGGTGGCCAAGTGGTCGTCCAACGGCTACTTCTACTCGGGCCGCATCATCAGCGACGCCGGCGAGGGGCAGTTCCGCCTGCGCTTTGACGACGGCTACGAGTGCGAGGTGTCGGGGAAGGACATCCTGCTGTGCGACCCCATCCCCCTGGAGACGGAGGTCACGGCTCTGCTGGAGGACGAGTACTTCAGCATCGGTGAGGGGGACCTCGGAGCCTGCCAGTCCGTTCATCCATTCCGCCCTGATGTCAACCTGTATGCTTCACTACCTTTGAATGAGAAGCATTAAAACAATGTGTGCGCACTGTGCAGGTGTTGTGAAAGGCCATAAGACGGAGGGCCAGGAGCTGTTCTACAGCGTGGAGCGGGACGGCCAGACTCAGTGGTACAACAGGACCTCCGTCATCCTGTCTCTGGAGCAGGGGAACAAGCTGAGGGAGCAGCACAGCCTCGGACCCTACGAACCCTCCACCCCTCTGACCAAGGCCTCCGACATCAGCCTGGGTAACGCCGCCACACATTCTATCTCGGTTTACTGTATAGAAACATTATTTAATATATATGTCTAAAAATGCACACAAGTAAATAATCTCATCACTTGTTTCTGGTCATATTTGGTCCAGTTGGGACTTACTTTATTTACACCTTAAGACCGTAGATGTTCTACAGTGAGACACAATCACAAAGCAAAAGGAAAAAAAACATACATAAATAAAACAAAACTTTTCTAGTTATTTTCTTATACAAGGATATTTTTAAAAGTAATCCAACAATTAACCTCAACACTTTGCCCAGAAAACAGATTTTAAAGGAGCAACATGCAGCTATTGGAGGTATTAAAGGGACATTTTATTTGGCTTAATTAATATAAAGCTCTTGTTTTAAAAGATGGAAGTGTATATGGTTTCAGCCAGCTTATTTCTTGGGTTGAGTTTTTTTAGTTTTTTAGTATATATATATATATATATATATATATAGCTATAAAGACCTTTGCTGTTGAGAAAGTCTAAGTATTACTGATGGTCGCATGACTTCTGGGTGTATTAAGGATGGAAGATAAACCAGAGGAAATGGAATGATCAATACAGTAATTTAAGATTTCTGCCACACATATTTCCTGATGACAATAAAGTGTATTAATAGATGCATAAAAAAAATGTACTTTCACATCGGTCATTAGATTCATTATGCTGTTATTGCCGTTCATCCCAGCAGGGATGATGCTCTGAGTATTTGGAGAGTCTAAAGTCACAAAAGACAAAAGGAACATTAGTGATGTTTCACCATTTTTGGGGGTTTTTTTTAAGTCTGTTTCCGACTCGTACACACATATATAAATATATAAAGTCATTGAGTCGCTCACCTTCCAATTTGAAACTTAATTCAAGAAAAGAAACTGGTTTATTCAAGGAGGAATAAAAGAACAGAGCTTTAGTTATAACTTTGTGAAAACAGGTATCTCTGATTTTTAGTCATTCCAAAGTCAATTACATGAAAAATATCATGAACACATTGTATTGTATTAATTTGTATTGATTATTTATTTTTTTCTAAAAGAAGCAGAGTATATTTATATATTAAATGTCCAAACTGAAGCCAGGTTGCTCCTGTTGTTTTATTCCAGACAACTTAGTGGAGGGCAAAAGGAGACGCAGAGGGGGCCCCGGAGGACAAACCACCCCCAACCGCACCTCCGCCTCCTCCGGCAGCCCCCGGACCCCCGGCCCCTCCGGGAAGAGGAAGCTGATTTCCTCCGAGAGCAGTCGGTCACCAGCCAAGAGGGGTCGTAGGGGGGCGGGTGCCAGAGCGGGTATGAAGCTCCGCCCACTGGGACCACCACTCGGTGTGATCAGGGAGGGGGAGGGGGGCGGGATCCCAGTGGTGCTTTTAACATGATTGGATACCGGCCTCCTGCCGGTGTCCAATCACAGCCATCATTAAAGACTGAATCTGGATGATTTTTTTTTTTTTTTTTAGAAATATTTAGTATGAACAAGATTAAATTAGCTTTTTAAAATGCACATCATAATATAATATTTTTAAATAATTTTTGTCCTTTTTTAAAAAAAAATTTGAAGTTGTTTTAATCCTGTGAAATGAGTAATGTGTGATTTTTGAACATAACTGAGACATTAAGACCTCCACGTGGCCCACATCCGTCCTGCTGCTGTTTGCCGACCGCTGCTGAGGCCGACTCGGTAATAAATGACATGTTTTCAGCGTTCGCAATGGTGTTGGTCCACAGGTGGAGGAAAGCTGCATTTCACGGGTGGATTTTCTTTAAATATCAACGTTTGAAAAAAGTGACTTTGAGTAAATCAAAATAAATGTTTTCTCACAATTGATTTTTCGAGATTTCTTCACATCTCTTCCAAAACCTTGTTTATTCTGGTGGCTGACGCTGACTTTTTGGGATTTGGGTGAACGCGTCATGTGACTGCTCTCTCTCCGTTTGAACTCTTTCCTTGTGTCTTTCTGTGCACAGCTCAGCGGGTCGGTGCGTGCAACACCTCGGGCAGTGGCACCGACCTCCCTGGTCAGCCTGCCGACGTGGCGGAGACCCACGGCCCGCTGCCCCAGAACACGTCGCTCTTCATGGGCTTCGCCTTCATGCTCACGGCTTCGTCCGAGATCGACCGGCTGACCAACAAGATCATGAGCGACGACGAGGAGGGTGAGGCAGATTAGGAGATGTGACGCCAAGCTGCTGATTCTATTTACTAAATCCTGAAATAACATTTGAGGTTGAAGTTGCCTCAGATTATCGAGCTCCCACTTTTGACTCCAACTAAACGAATGAATTTCTCAACTCAGCGGTTTGGAAAGAAAACACAGAACTTGTTGTGATTCTTGAGGAGCTCGTAATGACAGCTAAAAGTGTAAATTGACTTCCGCTTTACATTTGTTTGTGGAACGCTTTAGTCTATGCTGATTTCCGGCTGATCTCCACACGACTGCAGCTGGAGAGTAGAAAGTTCGTACTGAAAACTCAGGACCTACTGCAAAAATAGAATTTGTTCAACACTTCTCATAGTGTGACATCACAAGCTTAAACTATTTATATAGTTGGGCTTTTTCTTAGAGTATCCACTCTAGAAACTGCAAACGTACATCACATTAATTTACAGGTTAACAAAGCCAGCGATAAGTAGTTAAAAAGAAAATAAAATTTCTGAGCAGTGTGATAGGAAAAAATACACAACATTCTGATTCATGCAGCCATTTAAGGAAAGAATGATCTAATGCTTTAAAGCAGTTGCTTCCCTTCATGTCATTCTTTTTTTTTCTTCTTCCGACAATAGATTACGTGGAGACTGGTCCATATAACAAAGGCTACACAGAGTCCCAGCTGCAGGCAGGCGGAGGCTTCATCCTACCAGACTTCAATGAAGAGCAGGTACTCACTGAAAACATCACTTCTGTAGAACTGAACACCGAAACTGGCATTTGTGAAATTCTTTTAATGGGTAGAGATCTCTAACATGGTTGATGTTCTCTATGAGCTGCTAGCGCTTAATGTTTTTATCTCACAACAAGAAGGTTGTGGATTCAAATACCAGCCTGGCTTTTCTGTGTGGCGTTTGCATGTTTTCTCCAGGCATGCATAGTTTCCTCCAAGTACTCCAGTTTTAGTCCAAAGGTGTGAGTGACTGGTGGACCGTCTGCTTCTCTGTTTGTGATGGAGATAGATTGATTTTCATTTAAAATAAAAATGTCATTACCAAACTGATTCAAGTGAAGCATAGCAGAAAGAAAAACTTCATTTTGCAGCAATTTAAATCTGATCCTGCCCTAGTACTCACAACACTACTAGTCATCTCCCTGACATTAAAGCATGTGTTTACCAAATGAAAAAAAAATAAAGCTCTAATTTCCCTGAGGGTAAGTGTGCATTCAGGAAGTTTCATTACACAAAATGTCATTCGTTGCTTTTATGTTCGTCAGTCTTTACGTTGTTTTTATAACCTTGAACATTTCAATACATTTCCGTGAAGGTTTAAGGACAAACCAGTGTCGCTCCAGAGCCTCATCGCTCCCGTCTCCTCTCATTTCTCAGTGCAAGGCGGCGTATCAGAGCCTGCTCATCGCAGACCAGCATTGCCGTACCAGGAAGTACCTGCTGTGCGTGGCCAGCGGCGTGCCGTGTGTGTCTCACATTTGGGTTCGAGACTGCTGCAAAGACAACAAGCTGCTCAACTACAGGAGCTACCTGCTGCCCGCCGGCGTGGGACCGGACGACGCCATCGTCGAGTGGTGAGATCAAGCTTTTCTTTTTTTTTTACTGGATGCCCAAAATCATTTCATTCCTGAAAAAATTGTCCAAATTATTTAAAATTAATTGAGATTAGGGGAGGCACACATGAATTAAAATCTAAGTAAATTCTTGTTTCCCCCCCCCATCAGGCACCAACGCTGCAGTCCGTTCAAGGCCATGAAGGTGCTGCTGGTGTTTGAGAAGCCGGTGGAGCTTTGGGCCCAGCTGATAACCATGGGCGGAGGCTCGTCTGTCCGACACTTCCACGCCGACAAAGACAGCTCAGGTACAAAATCCACAACATCTAAACCACTGAATGAACTTCTGCAGCTTTCAGTGGAGGTTAATTTGCACTTTTGTACTCTTTTCCTGGCCGTTACCTGTCGAGTCGGCTCATCCCATAAACGAATGTTTATAAATGTGGCACCTTTTGAGAATGAAATAAATGTAAAAGTAAGGTTTTCGCGGCTTTTTAATTGGTTTTAATCCAGTTACTCTCTGAACTGTAGCGTGAAGACGGCAGTCATCTGCAAATCCTCTCACTGTAAAACAAAAGACAACACTTTAGTTTCTAGAGATGTCTTTGAATCTCTCTTCAATTGACATTGTCATAATAGGCACAAGAACGAAATTCCATTCAGAGTATTCATATACTGCATAGCAAATTATGTAATGAATTAGCAGAAGGTATATCAGTTTTTCTTCGCTGAAGTCCTTCTGCACGTGTGCAACGGTCATGAAACCGTGCAAGCATCAATTTTAACCTGGATTTTTGCTGTAATACTCATTTCATGCTGTGGATTAAAAAAAAAAACCCAAAAAACTTTGACACTCCTTCTGCAGACATTCCTGCTGGCAAATACGACATCGTGGTGGCCGACGGCGACTGTCCGCCGTCAGTGGAGCAGAACGCCACGTCGCAGAAAGTCCCGCTGGTGTCTCCGGAGTGGCTCATCCAGAGTCTCATCTGCGGGGAGCGCCTGGACTTCAACAACAAGCCTCAGTATCGCCACAACCACTCCTCCTCCTCCACCTCCTCTTCCTCATAATCCCGCTCCACGTGTGCAAACCAACAAACAACAAAAAAAAAAAAAAGGCCTTCGACCAAGTTAAATGTTGAGCGTTAGTTCTGTTGCATGCCTCAGCTGTACATAACTTTCTGCTGTCTGTTTTTATGGAACAATAAATTGTGACCCTTGTTTCATTTTAATGGATTGCCGTTTATTTTATACACAGAAAATACAGCAAACTTTTAAATATTTACAGTAAGTACAAAGAGGATTATAGACAAAGGGACAGCTGGTCACAAATAACATGTGCCCACCTCCTCTCTGGGGTGTTTCAGAAGATTTAGACTGCCATGCAGCCTAAATCTTCTGGTTTGGCTCAGACTGCTTGTTTTAAAGCAGAAGTTTAGCATGAAAGAAACCTGATCTTTGTCTTTTTTTTTTTTTTTCAAATTGCAGTGGGAATTCTAACTTGAAACAGAAAAACCACAAGAGTTTGTCAGATACTGAGATGAGGGTCAAAGGTTTGACTGTTTGAAACATACCTGGATGAACCTGCACTAAAATACTGCAATCAATCACAGGGTGTTGGGCTCTTTCTATATTAGTAACAAAATCGCCTGGTGACTTGTTGCCGTGGCAACCACATAAGCCCCACATCTACCCAGGAACCTCCGACCCGTTTCTACTCTTCTCTTCTTAAAAAAAAGTTTTCCTGTATCATCAAGTAGAAGGCAGTCTTCTAGTTTGAAAAATGAGAATTGCAACTGACGTGGTTTTAATTTCATCGCAGCCTTGTGCGGTCAATAATACAATTACAGCCAGTCGATGACTGTCAGCTCAGCCATGTTCATAAATCCATAACTCAACAGAAGTGCTTGGCTTCTTTTTACAGAAATGTTATTTTGCAAATTTTGCTGAACACCAAAGTTTTCAAGGAATAATTGTAAAGTTGCATGATTCTTTTTTGCAGCATTTTCGAGCTTCACCAACTGAACTCCCCCCTTTTTTGTTCTGAATTAGTGACACAATGTTCAGAAAGTCAAACTCAAAGTCAACTGAACAATACTGGAGTAAAGTGGGAACATGTTACTGACAATTTTTGGTACGACACAGTTGCGGTATATTTTGTAGAGGGAAGCTTCTGGAGGGTAGCAACTCATTGTGATCTTCTTAAACACTGTAAAGAAACAGATATTTAGTGTCAAGCTATATTCGGGTCTTTTTGCAGTGTTTTTTTTTTTTTACTGAACACACACGTCGGGTCTCTCACCTGCCCAGAGTGCCTCCAGCCTGTGTGTAGTATTTGTTGTAGTCGAGCCGCAGCAACAACTGGGCCAGATCAGAGTTTATCTGGTGGTTTCTCACGCTGGAGAGGATTTTGAACAAGAGGGACGACTGGCGTCTGAAGCCCTGAAATGTTAGGATGACATCACATTCAAGTAAAACTAGAAAGAGGGACTCAATTACATTAAAAAGTATGTTTTTTGTCATGAATGTGATTGTTAATTTACATCTTTATTTGTGCCATATATATACATCTTTTATCATAATAGCTATTGAAGAACTGACAACATATTTCCTCTTTATCTCTTGGAGTTAAAACTGGCTCGTGTCGCTCAAACCAAAGTTAATTTTGGCTGTGATTACAAGTTCCCAGAATTCAACGTGCACCACAGGTTGCTGCATATGAAGGCGAACCAACACAATACCAGACTAGCTTGACCAGGCTGTTGTGGTAAATTAGAATTTAACCCTTTACCTTGACGAGGATGTCCAGCTGGGCGGTTCCTCTCTCGTCCAGCGACGCCACGCTCTGACTGACCAGGGAGCAGAAGTTCTGGCACAGCTCCAGGATCTCATTCAGGCAGTGGAACACCTGGAGACAGACCACCGTCACCAACAAAGCAGGACATTTGTCGGACGGCAAAACTTGAGCTTTGAGGGTGATTCGCACCGGCTTCAGGAGGATGAAGGACTGAGCCAGCAGGTTGCTGAGGAAATGGTCGTGGGCCAGTCGAATGCTTTCAAAGTCTCTGGTGGAGTTGATCTGCTGAAGCAGCTGCGAGAACTGAGACTCCAGCACGTCCACCTGACGAGACGAACAATGTGAAGGCAACAGGACGTCACACACGGCATTCACATCCACGGAGATGCTCATTGTCTGACTGCTGAAGCCCTTGTTATGACGAAAAGGGATCTATAGAAATAAGGTTTGTGTTTGTATAGATGTATTTGAATCCCCTGTTGCAATAACTGTGTGACAGTTGCTACTTTTCAAATAGTTTAAATGTTTTGTAACTGATTTAGGTCACCCTACATGTGCAGCAACTAAAATTACCTTCACTGATGCAGCACATTTTAAAACTTTGTCTAAAAGCATAAAAACACCTGCATCGAGAGCAACGGGGAGTTCAGTGTTTTGCTCAAAGACACCTTGAACTACAGACATGGCGATTTGGGGAATTGCACCGCCAACAGTTGGATTGAAAAGTGACCTGCTTTTTCCAACCACAGAATTTAATTTCTTTATTAAATCAGCAATTACTTTCAAATATGGCGAATCAGTTAAATAAAACAGAAAATATAAACTAACGGAAATAATAAGACCTGGTCTGTAATTGGTGAGAAATAAACAAATTGAACTAAAATGAGGTAAAAAAAGAAAATGTATTTTACATAAAAACATAAAGGTTTTACAAATGTGTCTTGAGATTACCACTTCAAAATCCTAATCTAATTATTAATAGATATATTTTTTGCACAGTTCTTGTACTGTGCAAAAAAATTGTACTTGCAGTCACATTTTTTAGTTTTAAAGGAAGTAAATAAAAAAAAAACAACCTTATTATAGTAATATTATAACTGTTTATTTTTTCACTTCTGATAAGAGGATTAAAAACTGAAAACTAATCTTAAGAATTAATAAATCAAGGTTGCAACGACTTGTACTTTTAACTCTGAGGCTGGAACGTAATAATGAGACGAAGAAGCCAGAGGACAAAGTGTGTTCATGCCGTCTGAACGGGACGACTTGCTTTGCTCTACGTTTACCTGCAAGTAATACTGCAGGTTGTCTATCAAAAACGCCATGTGGTTGCGCAGTCTCCACTTCACGGCGTCTGTCTGGCTGGATTTGAGGTGTTTCCTCTGCATCTGCAGGGCCCAGCAGTGCTGCAGCTGCGACTGCACGCAGCGAACGCTCAGCAGGTACCGGAACACCACGTTGTACCTGAGGAAACAGGAAGAGAGTGACCGGGGGTCGATGGATGGATGGATGGATGGACGGATGGATGGGTACAGGTATACACTCACTTCTCGAGCACAGCAGGAGTGAAGAGGATGTGCAGGGGCCACTGAACTTTGTAGGTGAGGCCGAGTGCCGCCCATCCGGTGGGAGGAAGCTCACGAGGCGACGTGTCCTGTGGAGGAGTGGAGCCGTCCCTCTGGCCCAACGCCTCTGGGAGCCAACAAAACAACAAAATGACAAGTTTGTTGACAGTCTGCCTTTCCACAGTGTATATTACTATATATGTTAAAACATGACATGGTCTTGCGGATGCATATATGTCTGGATATGTTCCAAAATGTACTCTCAGGTCCTCGGCTCAAAATATTGATGAAATATGATCAAATAACATCTTTTCATTCTCTCGTATTTAAGTGTATATATTCAGTCATCTGCTTTTAATGGAATCATCTGCTTGATATCCATGTTTTAATATATACTGATTTACTGTGTTTTTAATACTTTCTTCCATCACACTCTTGATGTACCCATGTTTATTGTTTTACTATTAACTTTTCATCTTTTGTTTCTAATTACAATTATTTTGTTCCATTTGACCTCATAATAAGAGTTTCATGTGTTTTGTGAAGCACATTGGGAATAACGTTTATCATTTTATTTAAACTATCTTATAAGGGAGCAGCTACAACTCCAGAATTGTAGTCTCGAATATGACATATACTATTATCCAAACTGTTGTTAAGCAATATTCTCTTTATAGCCATGTATATATACTTTTGTAGTTTATGAGAAATTAGTTGCGAGTTCACAAAATTTCTTTCTGGACAGAAAAGTAGCAGCAGCTCAGTAAAAACAGAAAACTTCCCCACTTGGCTAATAGGTCTATTTTCCAAATCAAAACCACAAGATGGCGTCCTAATATAGAAATATAGAAAATGTTTGTTTTTCCTCATTGTTCAGTCTTCCAAAGAATGATTATTTGAGCAGACCTTTGCTGTCTTTGCCCTGGTAGTCCACAGTGAGGTGCAGCAGGGGCAGCAGGTTGTCATCGTCCAGTAAAACCTTGTGAGCGGCCTGCTGGAAGGCAACGTTCACATCTGTGGGAAACAAATCGTCACGTGGTGTCAAACACACAGCTCTTAAATGAGAGGCGTCCCCATGACGTTTTCTTTGAAAATAAATAATTTATACTGCATGTTCTTCAACATAAATATAACTGGATATCATAAAGTTTGTGTAACTTATCATTCGAATATTTAACATCATGAAGAAAATTCTGATTAGTTAAACAAAAATGACAGCAGTGACTCAAAATACCATTTGGACATTATTGAATTTTAACAGGAATGGGACCTTGATGATATCCACAGTGGAATGGGAGAAGGTCATTAAAATACATTTGTGAAAATGTTCAATATTAAACTTAGCACTTGAGATTAGAGTTACGGAAAATCATTCACAGATACATATATTGATTAAAAAAAACAACAACTGTATATCACAGCTTTTTCTTTAAGTTTCTTACATTTTTTAAGGAAAACTCATCTTCATCTATCGTCTCAGGACATTTTATGATTTAATGAGTTTAGGAATGGCCCTGTGAGATGTTTGTGAGTGATTCTGTAAAAGACTTACTCATCATTAAACAACAGAGCAATAATTTTAATGACCTTGTTACGATCAAGAGCATTCAAAGGCTGGGTAATGATCTGATTATATCCAGAAAGAAAAAGCTTTAAAAAAAAAAAACACAAAAAAACTTTCTTGTGAATAATTTTGTCGTTCTATACAAAAAAAATCAAACAGAATTTAATTTTTTTTACCTTGAATGTAAACACACCTGCTGACCATTAATTTCTGACAGAATTTCCACAAGGATGTGGCCTGCTGTGCTCAATGCAACAAAATATGTGTTCGATTTTTTGAAATGCTTTTTTTTTTTTACATACTGAGCAACAAGTATAACAATTCTAATCCATTTCGGGATTTACCGTGCTCAGTGACAGCAGTTGGCGGAGTCTTTAGCATGTGCTGCGCGAGGTCAATAAAGACTTGGTAGAGTTCTCCACGGCCCAACAAGTAGAAGTCCTTTATGATCTGCACAAAAAAAAAAAAAACAGTCAACAATTGTCCACTTAATACTCAAAACTGATTCATAAACAGTCCTGACCTTCAACTGTTCAAGCAGATCCGACTCTTCCACCATCAGCGTCCACAGATGCTGCAGGTTGGAAATGTGCATAGATTTTATTTTACAAACTCACTTTGTGGCTGTGTTTGGTTTAAAGACGTTAAGTGTCGGAGCTCACCTCCGCTACTGTGGTCCTGATTCGATCAATCAAGTTCTCAAAATCCACCAGACTGAAAAGAGGCTGCTGCTTGAGTCTGTGCAGCTCAGCAGCAAACAAATCCTCCTGGTGCTTCAGTATGGAGCCTAAAAAAGACCAATCGTGTGACAAAAAAAAAAAAGGAAAAATGTGCCATGATAAGACTTCTGCTGTGTCTTTAATGTTCACGTCAATATATGGTCTTTTTCTGCTTTTTTCCCTCCCAAGAGCCGCTCAAGAGATGCAGCACAGTCGTAGGTGGCCGACCTCTGACGTATATCAACAGTACGTTACCGGCTCTGGAGGGGTTGTAGTTGTGGTTCTCGAACATCTGAACAGATTCCCCAACAAAGAGGATTTTCTCGGCCACTCGAATTGGAATGTAGGAGGGAAGCATTTCTGTTCGCAGGGAGAACTGCTGGAGGGACGGAGCCAGCATGTTCTCCTCCTCGATGAGCCTCTGCGCAACAACAGACACGCACCAAGTTAAGACTTCTCTCCCCGCTCAGTGCCGACCGGAATCGTGCCCTTCCGACTCTCACCAGATCCTGTAGCTCGCGAAGCTGTTTCCCACTCAGACCCCCCAGCCCCAGGTCCTCCTCGTCCTCCTCCTGGTTGGCAGCAGCTCCCCCTGCACTGGGACCCTGCTTCACAAAGAACTCCTCGCTTTGGTCCAGCAGCAATCCGTGCAGCATCCAGGCTGCTAGCTGCTTGTACATCACACCATGACACGCTGCCAAAATCCTGAAGACGTTATTAGGAAATAAAAGAGACAGAAGAGTCCGATTTTATGGTGGTTTGAGTCAGCAAATTGCTACGTTTATAAGACAGACAGTTAAATTATATTTATTGAAGGGGCTTTAGAAGAAAAGCAACATTCTGAAGCGTAGTTGCTCTATACTGCTTTACCCTTCTACTCAATCAGAGTCGACTCTTGATGGGTTGCATTTAAAGCCACTACAGTCACTCGTATAGATAATGACAATTTGCTTGTTGGAGCTTGTTGTTGACTCTGGACATATGATGCTTTTACTCCAACACGACAACATGAACTCGGGACTCAAAACACAAACAGCACTGACTTACTTTTCTAAAGCCATGCGTACAGGAGGAAGCCCCCCACAACTGTTCTTGTACACCGTCTCCAGGATCTGACAGCCGTGGATCTAAAGCGGCACAAACAGCTTTGTTACTTTCGTGGTACTGACAGCAACCTGCAAGGAGTGCCTGAGGTACATGAAGGAGAACTGTTGGCTCAAAGGGACAGGTGATCTTTTGTTTCTTAAGGGTGCAGCTATTCCGGTCAACTCATATTGAAGTTTATATCCAGCAACGTGGTTTAGTGTGTGTAATGATAAACATCTATGGTACCACATAATAGTTAATCTACAGTAAATATAAGTGAGATTGTGAAATTGAAATCTTGTGGACTACTTTGACATTACAAGAACTCAAAATAAAACAAGTTTAAGTTGTTTTTTTATAAAAGAGAGTAGTAAGAAAAAAAATGAGCTGATGTTTCACATTGACTTTTCAGTTGTAGCATTTCTTTCAGTCGCTGTTTAACACAACAATCCTCACCTTCTGTGATTTTATAGCTTCCACCACCACCATCACGGAGGGAAACAGCAACTGGAACTGTATAAATAACAACCAAGGCAAATAAGACAAATCATTTCCTAATGTCTTCATTTTAAATATATATTTTAAACGATTTGATTTCATGACAAGTATCAATAATACAGTAATTTACCTCATCCAGCTTGTAATTGGCATGTGAAATTGTCAGATGTGGATCTCCCAGGAACTGAAAGGCACACACAAAAATGTCATGAAGCATCCTTTCAACGGCTTCTCAATACATTCTTGCTGGACGTGTAGTGTTTTTCGACCTCTTGCTCGAGGTCCAGCAGAGCTTGTCTGTAGGGCTGCAGAATGGAGTCCAGCCCCGTGCAGAAAGCACGCAGGTAGATTCCATGAAGTCCCGTCTGGCTGGGCTGGTTCATGTGATGCTCCTGCAGAGCACAGCATGCAGATCGTGCTCATTAAACATATTCACAGACACAGTGTGCAACTTGTGGGAAAATCCTCTTCCAATCACGGTAAAGAAGCAAAAAGTATAGAGCAACACTAGTATGGACTTTATTCAAACACAAATATTTTCAATTAAGTAATAATGTGATGATTGTAATGCAAGTGTTTTCAAATTGTTTTCTTTTTAATCTAAAATATGTTTTTTTTTTGCTGTAAGTGTGACAGGAAAGAGAAAGAAGAAAGAGAGTAAACGTGTGAGTGATTGTCTCTATCTTACTGGTTTACCTCTGTGACGGACCTGCGGCATGGACATATGCACGACTTGTCAAAAAGCAATATTTAAACAAAGCGAGTTCTTCTTATATAGATCTAAAAATGTACGGTGGACTCACTTGTTGATGCACATGGCCAGTGTGTTGTTCTATGAACTCTCTGAAGCGGATATAATCTGCGCCAATCTTACAGAGCCGGTTAAGGACACTGGCTTCACTGGGGTGAAGGAACGGCAGGTCCTGGGACACCTGTGGGTGAAACAGAGCAGTTTATATTTTCTCCCTTCAGTCGACACTAATGAACATAGTACCAATCTTTTTAATCCCTGGTTGATGTGCAGTTTTTCATGGACGGTTTGAATTATTAGTGAAGATACACGTGCAATAATGAAGATCAATGCAGGTTTTACAACTCCTGCTATCATCAGCCATTCAAAAGACATGCAGGTTCCACTTTGTCATACCTCCAATTGTCAACTTTTTATCAAATTTTGTGGCACCAGATTCTGGAACTCTCTGGACAGATCAGTTAAATTCCTGCCCTATTTTGCAATCAATCAGTTCATCATCTCTTGTCCAAATAGGATTCTGTTGTGTGGTTTGGGTGACTGTTTGTTGTTTGTTTAATCTACTTGTTGTTGCTTCATCCTTTGTTATGTATCATTAAGATCATGTTTATTGATGGTGAAGGTTTCATAAAGGCACCTGAGGCTTCCGTACCCTCCTGCAGCTTGGTTTCATCTTTACTTTCTTATTTTAAAATATACAAGCTAAGCTAGGTTTGTCCGATTCCAAAACGCTTTTTATGTGTCACACTTTTACCTGTAATCCGGTTCGTTTGTTCCATGTAAAAATCGTTCCGGGATATCCACTCAGCGCCAGTAAGAGCTCGTGAATCATGGTTATTCACCTTTAAATTATATAAATTCAAGAATTATTCTCTGGATAAAATCTCACTCATCAAAACATAAAGCGCGTCGCGGGCTGAGAACGAAATCGCGCAAAGCATCACGGGAAAACGGGCTCTCTTATTATATTTATTTTATTAACTTTTTTTTAACTAGCGTTGGACGGCACTTTCAATTTTTATACAAAATATATTTTGGACTCATATAAATTCCGTGCGTTATATTTTAACAACCAGTAGCTTCCGGAGGAAATGGGAATTGTAGTTTTTCACCCCTCTGACGTCATCAGCAGGTCATGTAGCTTGCTAGCAACACATCGCACGGAGAGCTCTTTTGGTATGTCGTAGTTACCGAATAAAACTCAACTGCAGATAGTTTCAGCCATCGCCTTTAGGATTGGCATCAATTCGTTTTTGTTAGCGGGTGTGTTGATGTAGCTAATGTCATCTGCTAGTCGTTGAGCTCAACTTAACGTTAGTTACCAGAGTCAGTTTGTGTTTGCTAAACAGTCACTACTGAACTCAGCCCACGAGTCAGGCATGACAACAGTTTATATCTTTCACTATTTCGAAAGAAGCTATTTAGACTTGCTCAGCTTAAGTAGACAGATTTAACCCTGCCACATTAACTTATGCGGGATTTTCTTTTTTTTTTTTTTCGAAATGGACAGTTGGTGTTTGTAACATAGCGTTCCAAAACCTGATTTGTACGTGGTTTTCCAAAGGGATGGCGGGGGAGAGGAGCGGAGAGGACCTTGTCTCGGAGTACCTGGACCAGAACCCACAGCTGGTCCAGTGGGTGGACTCGCTGAGGGTCTACTGTGAAAGCAACAAGCAGTGGACTGCCCGGAGAGAGTTCATCCTGAGAAACATGGAGGCTTTCCCCAACGTGGAGCCTGGGGTTCCCAGCAGCAGTCTGGACAGGCTACTGTCCCTGTCCATGGTCTGGGCCAATCACGTGTTTCTGGGCTGCAGGTAAAACACACACACACACACGTAAATGAATGCAAGTGCCTCGGATGAGTGATGACTTTTTCAAATTCTTTCTTTCCTCAGCTATCCACAGGAAGTAATGGACAAGATCAAGGACATGGGTGAAGGGATTGTTGTACAAGATGTTCCTACTCGCAAAACATCAAGTGAAATAGCCATGGCTAAAAGAAAACAGAGAAGCGCAGCAGGTTAGTAAGACACTGGTTCCCATTATTGTACCACTGCAAACTTAAACTAAACATCTGTGCTCCAGATTAATGCATTCACCCATCAAGCAATCATCTACATCCACTTTCGCTAAAGTAGGGTGATGAGAAGCTCCTTGCAATTTCAAGGAAATACACTAGAGGCAAATATCCTGTACATTTTTAGTTCAGCCTCACATAGCTTGATGATGTTTTTCTTCAATGGAACTATAGTCTCGAATGCAGTCTCAGGTCCGAACATGACCCACCTTTGATAGTTGTAAACAGAGAGATTCAGATAGCCGCACAGATGCCATCATGTCAGACTCAGTTCAATATCAGCCAACAAACAAAACAAACTTTCATAGGTCTCTTTGTGTATCATGAAGTTTTAAGTGACTAGCATAGAGCTAAGTCGCATCAACAGCATGCTAAATGTATTTCACACAAATATTCATGCATTTCCTATCGTGACATCAATAACGTTTGTCAAACATTTTATTTTTCTGGGCAATTGAATTACATTAATTGTTAATATCTGGTGTCATGGGGGCAAAAAACCCCAAAGCTAATGTTGAGTAACTGAATTGAATTCTCACAAACTTCAATGTCAACTAGTTGAAATCACCTGGCGAACCCCTACTTGAGGATAAACAATGTGACGAACACTTGCATCTGCTCGTTGGGTTGATGCTTATGAAGTAGGAATCAAATGCAACAGATATCTGTGCTGTTTAGTTTATCCACTATGAGAGAGTGTTATCTCAGGAAGCAAAGGTTGATTGATAAATTATCTGATCATATATCCTTAGTACCACATTTATTTTAGGTTTTAATGTGTACTGTAATTACTTGCCTTGTATTTCTTTCTATACACCCACACTTGAAGCTGGAATCTGTTCCTTTATTCAACGTCAAAGCTTTCCTGCTCACCGTGTCGTTCTCTAGAAGCTGACGCTGACCACTGTACAAAAAGAGGGCGATATGGATCCAGCGAGCAGGAGAGTCGGAGCGCCGGCCAGAAATCGGGGCCTCTGCCACAGGCTCCGGCGGAGCACCAGCCTTTCTTCAACCGCCTCTACAAGGCCGTGGCCTGGAAGCTGGTGTCGGCGGGGGGCTTCGGTCCCAACCTGGACCACTTCGAAATCCTCCGCAGCTGCGTCGAGTCGTGCAAACAGACCCTGACGTGCGTGTTTGTGCCACTGAAAGACATCGCGGGTCTCCCCGCCGGCCGCACGCAGAAGGAAGGCCACGTGTGCGAAATCCGCTGCCAGACCGTCTACATGGGTACGGGATACGGCCGAGATGAGTCGGCGGCAAAGGCCATGGCTTCCAAAGAAGCCCTGAAGGTGTTTCAGGGGCGTAAAGTGATGGTAAAGATCTGCAGGCGGCGCTACAAAGGGAGGGATGTGGAGGATCTGATGCTGTTGGACGAACAGCCTCGGAGTCAGGGCTTTCCTCCTGCGCTCAGCTACCCGTTTCAGGACGAGCAGCTGGAAGACGGCTCTTCATAAAGAAGACAGACTTGTGACTTTTGTCCTGCTGGAGCATCAATAGACGGCTTTTACCGAATGAAGCTGCTTGAAGGCCTTTGTGACCGTGTCGGGACCAGACTGTTAGCATCTGACCATCATAGATAAAAATGGAGAACTTGAAGAATTTACATCTACATCAAACAATAAATAACAAACGAATAATACAGCTGATATAACGTTAATCAAACATGAGCAAAACAAGTAAACACGGTCCTGAATCTGCGAAACGTCTCTACACTCTTAATTGCTTTTTCCAATAATTAAATTTTTCAGTTTTAGAAGCAAGTGTCAACAACCGTGTGCCATCATTTCCAAGTGAAAATTACGCAACTGCAAAGGAAGGGTTTTTAGAAACATGGGATCACAGGTACGCGTTTATCCCAGTGAAAAGAAAAAAAGAGCTTTGGATATTATCTCACATTAGCAGTAGTGTAGATATAGTTTTCACCTGTTGTAAGAGCTTTTCCTTCGGGGGCCTGGAACTGGAAACAGTCACGCCTGCTGTTTTGTTCTCTCCACACCCGAGGCCATAACCTAGTGTTTGTGGTTTGTTTGTTTTTTTGATTCTTCACAGACTTATTTCCTGCATTCGCCAAGAACATTTTTGATAACGTGCTGGTCTGTCAGGGTACCGACTGATTGCAGCCAAAGCTGGTATCGTCACTGTAGCGGCTGTCTAAACACAACAAGCTTGCCTTTAGTGTTCATCCCAACCGAGAATATAAGCATAACAGAATTTGAAGTCACAATTCAGATTCTATAGAGTTATTTAATTTTTGGATTATAGGCATCAAAAAATGTATATGTGTTTGTAGTTCTACTTATTAAGCCCCTGAGTTTTGGAGGTTTTTGTTTTGGGGTTTTTTTTTTCATTCTTGTTTTCTGACCTGCACTTTAACTGTTTTAGAGCAGGACTGTTCCTCGCTAAGGTCTTCTGCTTGCAATTCAAGTTTTCCTTTTTTTTTCTGAAAGCCAGACTGGAAAAAAAAGAGCTTTTTAAGTCCGAGTTGGGACAAAGTTCTGCAATTGAGTTTAGTAATGACTGAAGTCACACACGTTTGTGATAAAACTGGTAATAATGAGCACCGCGGAAACCTTCATGAACACGTCCTGTGGGCAAAAGTACAGCTACAAAGACTCCGTTGAACATTTTTTCCAAGAATGATTCAAGTGAGATGTTATCAGTTTTTTTTTGCTTTTGTGTTCTCACATCCCCGACCGAGTCCAGAATTAATTTTACTGTTCAAAGAAGAGCCAAATGCTTTTATTCCCTTTTATGAGGCAACTGATCAGAGGAAAACACTGAGACCTGTGCTTCGCTCAAAATAACTCTTATTGTCATTAAGAAAATTCCTTTTGAACACAGATTCAGTGTGTACAGTTAAAGAGTGTGTCCAGGAGTAAAGTGCTGCTGTGAAATGTCATTTGTGTCTCTTTTCTTTCCGATCTGGATTGAAGTTGAACAGGGTTGCATTTAAAATGTGAGTATCTTCGCCGTTCCTTGTTATCGTACGTTTCCACCAGCGGTCTTGTTTCTAAATATTTTTAAATAAAGAAAATCTAACCGAGAGAGGTGTTGCCTGTGTCTTCATTAATGCTTTGTTTATATATATTTTTCCTTTTAATTAAAAATACACAGTACTCCCAAAAAGTTGGATATTTGGTTTTTGGGTGAAATTTATGGAAAATGTAACAAGTTCATGATATATCATGAAAGAAGGGCATTTGAGTAGAAGCCTACAACAGTGGAGGGTAAACCACAACAAAAACAATGTCCGAATTACTTGTCATGTGCCCTTGAGCATCAATTACAGCTTGACAACGACGTCTCATGCTGTTCACAAGTCGGCTTATTGTCTGCTGAAGCACGACGTCCAACTCTCCTTGACGGGCGACTCTCAGGCCATTGAGGTTCGAGGGCACAGAGTTTTGAACCTCTACACAGCCTCTCAGCTGATCCCAGAGGTTTTAAACGGGATTCAGGTCTGGAGAAAGTGCAGGACTCACTAATTAAGGGTACAGTTCTACCTCAGTTTTCCAGGCCTGTGTTGTTCCCGCAGAGGCACAATGACTTGTTTAACGTCTGTGACTCCTCCAGTCTCTGTGTCTCTGCTGTAAACCTCAGTGGCCACTTCCATCAGAGAAAATCCTGTTTGACGCTTTGCAATAACGAGGTACTGTTGATCAGTTGTTAGGTGCGGTCTTTAGTCTCGTGACGTCAAAATGTGAACTGCACGACGAGGAAATTCGAACTGGAAATGTAATGGTTAATTCACGGCTCAAACACCTGTCGTGAATGTTCCTGTTAAGCTCCTTGTTGGAGAACAGCAAGTCGTGCAAATAATACTGAAACATTGAACAGTTGGACATGTGTGTTTAAATTTTAAAGTTAACCCTGAAATTTCACCCAAAAGCTGGATATCCTCCAATTATTGTGAGTGGTGGATATCAAATAAATGTATGTCACTAACACAAAGATCTCATTCGACATTGACAATTTGTAATATACATCAGTCTTCTCCATCCACTCGATACAGATGAGATTGACATGAGTTGGAGCTGTTTCCAGCTGGTTTCCTTCACACTGTCAACACATTTTGTTATCCCTGCTAAACCCCGCCTCAAACTCTAACCTTCAGTAGTTGTAACTGCTTTCCCATCCTCGCAATAGTAATCAGTTACTGCATACGGTGGCGGTGTAATTCCCAACACCGTTAATAATGCCCACCCATTCACCATCTTGCTCATATGAGCGAACTGAATGAGTCAGTGGCTCATTACAAAGATGGTTAACCAATGGCAGACAGTGCCAGGTCAAATAATGACAAAGTCTGGCTGATTTGCGTCGACATTTATGCTTGAACTCATCCCACAGTTGGAAAATGACCTCTTGTTTATATAATCAGAGCTCCTTCAGGCCGTCTTATGCACACTCGACCTGCGCTGCACTGAGTTTTTTTTTTTTTACACTTCATTTGACAGTCTGAACACAACCACTGATACCATTGGGCTGATGCTTGAGGAAAGAAGCTTGATGAGCTGAGGGCCCCAGTGGGATTTAACATATAGAATGTATATTAAAGAGGAGATTCGGCCCCTTGAACTCCACACATTTCCCAGTATGAATTCACCTTGTATATTTTGGTATAAAAAGGAATAAGTGTAACAGCCAATAAAGTAATAATGGTCTCTAAAAATACCACCCTGTTTTTACCATTAGTTGTAAAAAAAAACCCAAACAAAAACAAAAGAAAACACAATATTGTCTGTGGTAATGCGAGGAGTTTATAATGTTAATATTTCAACAATCCAATTTTATGCCCACCCATTGTACTGTAAGTGTTTTTCCCTCTACTGAACTATTAATACATTATATAATTAATAATATATTCAAAATTTTGTTGTGAGTACTGCTGCTCATCGTGATTAATGCTTAGTTTAAGACCGTTAAATAAACACGTATAATGGAAGTAAAACTGACACATTTCAATAGCAGAATTAACTCAGTAGTGCAATTTGTCTCACTCCACGTTAGAACATCGTGATTGAATGTTGGAGTTTTTAATGTTTTTCACATTAAAATATCTTGTTAACAGCATCTACAGAACTTAAACATCATTTGTTGACAGATTTGCATTGTTTTTAGTCACATTTTGGCCTGTCATAACAATATATATACATACAAACTAAATCTAATACATAGAAACTACTGTGTATATATACAGTAGTTTCTATGTTCTGTCTTGTTGGGACCTCGACAAAATCTTGTTCATTGAATTTGAGAAATAATTCTTATCACTGTTTTGTTACTGTCACAATTCCAAGAGTACAAATAATAACTTTTTTATTCAGATTTGTTTTTTTTTTCTTTTTTTCACAGTGAAGTTGAACGTTGGAATTTAGACAGTGACTTTCCAGACCTGACACCAGAGGGCAGCAGTGTTTGCAAACCAGTAACTTTCAGTTTGGACTGTTTGTTGATGCCTTGGTCTGCTCATGCATTTAAAGTAATTTTAATTAAAAAAATACATTTATATTGCTACCCCCTTTAAATCCGTGCAATGAAGATATCGAAAAAAGTAACTTGTAGAAAATATTGAAACAAGGTTCTGAAGAAGCACAATATGTATGCCATGTAAGGACAGTATATAAAATATAAATTAAAGTAATGTAATGTCTGTAGATTGTCTGTACATAATACATATTTAAGACACGAGCCCGTAAATAATGTTTGGTAACTCCCACCAATACATAATAAATTATTTTTAAAATGCTTTCTTTGGGTGTTTGAGGCCAATTGAATGTGGAAGTTAGGAAGTCTGGGAAACTGTCGCTGCACATTTTCAGATGTTCCAAAAAGCAATATAAAGAAATGTGGAAGAATTCCAGAAAACTCTTGGTCAATGCTGCTCAATTGTGCAGAATTAAAAAATCCCACCCAGATTCCTCATTGAATGACTCACTGAATTTCAATTCCAATTTTCTTTATTTATATAGCGCTAATAACACCACAGCTCAAGGCACTTTTACAGAGAAAATCCCAACATTACCTCATCGGCAAGCATATAGGCAACGGTGGAAAGGATACACTCCCTTTATAACAAGAAGACCCCTTTGGAGAGCGAGACTCTGAGCTTTCTGCTGTTGGGGTTGGCGGATAGAGAGAAACAGAACAGAACAGCTGCAAGGACAAACTGATATGAAATGTATAAATGTGGCGAGTGAGAAAAGAGAGAAGATGCCCTCTTGTAGTCTAAACCTATAGCAGCTTTACTGGGAAAACATCCGGGTTGTTCCGATTCAGCCATGATTGCAAGATTTATTCAATATAAAATTGTAAGGCCGTCTTTGATAGAAGAGAACATCTGGTTAGGATCGATCAACGCTGAGAAAACAGTTAATTGAATTGAGCGGTTTCATATTTCACCAGCTCAGTGTGTGTGTGTGTGTGTGTGTGTGTGTGTGTGTGTGTGTGTGTGTGTGTGTGTGTGTGTGTGTGTGTGTGTGTGTGTGTGTGTGTGCGTGTGTGTGTGTGTGTGTGTGTGTGTGTGTGTGTGTGTGTGTGTGTGTGTGTGTGTGTGTGAGAGACACATATAAGTGTCCACATCGTATAAATCATCTGTAGCACCTCCAGCTCTGTCTGGTGTTGACCTATGAGCTCTATACACTCAACAATGCGGTTCTCAAAGAGCAATCTCTATTTCAGACTGTATCATTCGTCACCTGTTCGGCGTCTCCATCAATCACTCCCTCAATCATCCTCCGCCTCTTACCTCTCCTCCACTCCTTCACCGCGTCCAGTAACATCTCTCTCTGTCATTCTGTCAAATTACCTCACAAAAACAAATGTTCCTCTTGATGGCTATTTGCTGCGAGGTTGAAGAGTGTGGCAGCTTGAAAATAAAAGAGACAGCTGTGCTTCCTACTTGTTGGAACTCGAGATCATTACCTGAGGAATCAAGAACAAATCTATCTTGTTCTGAAGAAAGTATTTCTGTTCAGGAAATCTGATAACAGCCCTTTCCTGCAGAACCTTTTCAAATAAAACAAAACAGAGTCTGTAGATCTCCCCAATTTCAATGTGCCCCATGGTTTTTTTCCCCACAATGATGCATTATAAAGTAATTGTCAATGGTTAATAAATCAACTTATTGCAAGAAATGCTCACATTCTGATGATTGAGACTCTTCCCCTAACTAACGTATGTGACTTCAGCTGAACTTAATGTGTGAATAAATCAAAGGAACTGAAATGGTGGAGAGAAATATTCAGCCTCTTGCTTTTTTACACACATCACATCACGACTGTAGCTGTTTTGTACGAGTCACTGGAGCGCCGTTGATAAATCTGCAACTCAGATTTTCAGTGACTTGTTAAAACTCCAAACAACAACAATGAGCAGCAAACAGCAGCATGTCTTCGCCTCAATACGCAGATCTCTGTGGAAAATTTGAATTAGATCCGATCAGATCGTCTTAAATCCAACAAATCCAGCATGTTGTTCTGAATGTGTTTGCCACAGTAGCTTAGAATAGAATAGTAGAACAGATTTTCTTACCGATTTCCCCGATGTTGATCTATTTAATGTCATAATCAGGCATATTTAAAGTAAGTGACAGAATCCTCAAGTACAATGTTGATCCTGCAGGGAGACTTTCTGGATAAATCGTTACCTAAAGTGGACATGATTTATTTTAATCTGACTGCAGCGCCGCATCCATCTATGTTTTATCGCTGCTTTGGGTTATGGATGGCTGAAGTGGAGTCAAACTGACACGGGCCGGAAAGCAGGGCACATCCTGGGAAAGTGACTTGTCCAGGATGTGACACAGCAAGTTAAAGTTCACCAATAAGTTAGGTAAAAACTTGTCTGACTGGCATGTCTTTGGACTGTGGGAGGGCTCAGGGTACTTGGAGAAACGCCATGCATCCACAGGAAAACTATGCAAACCCATTGTGGAAAGGCCCTGAGTTTACTCACTGTGATGCAATCACTATTGTACAGCTGATTCCTCTAAACTAAAAGGGGAATCTTCTTCAGAGGAAGCATTCATTGTAATGAAATAGCCAAGCATTCATTGTCATTAATGAAGTTGATTAATGGATGTATAAGCAGTTAGTGTCACTTTAACAATTAATGTGGATGTTTTTTGCAATCTGTGATGGAGACAGACTCCTCATAGAAAAAAAGACTTGATGAGTATTTTTCACTTGACTCTCATGCAACTATGTGAAAAGTTACTCTGACTACAATTAACCGAAACCTTGTTTTAGATTTAGAAAAAATTGTTAAAACTGCTTGTGTGAATGCTGTGACTGTGTGTGTGTGTGTGTGTGTGTGTGTGTGTGTGTGTGTGTGTGTGTGTGTGTGTGTGTGTGTGTGTGTGTGTGTGTGTGTGTGTGTGTGTGTGTGTGTGTGTGTGTGTGTGTGTGTGTGTGACTACCCGTCTCTGTGTGTGTCTGTGTGGATGTATCCTGCCTTCACCCACATTTAATATGGATATTTAGCTGGATTTGGCTGCAAACCACTGGAACTCTGTGTCTGTACTTTTTGTTGTTTTTCATCTACTTGTCTCTTTGCTATTTATTTGTTTTTAAGAACATCCCAGTATTATTAACACTGTAAATGTATTTCATGTACTGCTGCCAGGACACACTTGTAAAATGATTAATCTCAAAGCGGTACTCCTGACTAAATAACGGCTAATGAATGAATGAACTCCTGGTTGAAACAGGCAGAATAGGGCCAAGCGATGGCCTGTGCTCCCAGCATCTATACCTGACCGTATTTCACCAAAAAAACGAAACAAACAAAGGACTCATGACTTGCCTACCGGGGATCTAAAACCCAAACTTTAAAAACCGATTACAAGAACAAAACTCCAGCATGAAAGTATGCATGAAGACAAAACCTCTCGTCAACAGTTTGTCTTGCGTCTGCCCCCTCAGATTTAACTCAAGTGTGCAGCAGTCGGAGGAAAGCGGAGCAGAGACACTGTTGTGTAACTGAAAACTAAATTTGGGGTTTTTGTTTTCCTTTGGATTGCGATTTCACAAAATACCTTGAGGCTTATGACATTTAAAAATGATGCTAGATAATAGAACAAGATGCCTAAAACCAAAATAGTTCATCCTTTCAGCGAGGGGATTTCAGGATTTTGTGTGGATAAATGCATGAATGGGCCCCATGCGGCGCTACGGTTAAAATAACCACAATAAACATGTCCGGTGTTCAATCAGTGTGAATAAATGCTTCGCTCACATTTATGAAAGCATGCAGAAGAGCCTGCAGTGACCACAGAGGTCAACAGATCATCTTAATTAGCTGGATTCATTCAACTGTGAGTGAAGATCATAACTGACGTGACGCGTTTCATGGTAATCCAGCCCTGGGAGCTCCAGTCGACTGTCAAACCGCCTGACGGAAACATTTTAGGACGGAAAGACTTCGTCTTCTCAAGAGCGTGAAAGTTGTCACCAAATTTAACGCCTGTCTGGTTTTATTCTTTTACAGTGAAGGATGTCAAAGTATTTGGACAATATGCTTCAGAGCCCGGGTGGCTGATGTGGCGCCTGTCGTCACTTCGGTAACCCACAAAGCACATTTATCAAACACTTCTCAGTACAAATAATGTGATTTTTAAAGGTGTGATCTCTTCTACTAGGATGTAAACTTTCGAAGAAAATGCAAAACTTGTGCTTGTTTATCAAAACTGTTGAAAAGTGTTTTTCCAAAATATTATCAAACGTGTTAAGTGACTTTCAAATACTAACTGATATTAAATCAGGTCTTATGTTTAAGTATGACTGTATATAGTGTGGGGAATCATTCTCAATAAGTAATATAGTCTCTTCAACACATTGACATAAAGGCAGAAGTGGCAAACAACAGTTCCTCGTTACTCTACTTTAATATTTTTACAACATTTTTAAATATCGCTACTTGATTATTTATGTTTAGGGTTTTTTTTTTTTTACTCCATAGATATCTGTACTCACTGCTCCTTGCATCATTAAATATTATTAAATGACTCATTATTTGTTTTAGACTTTAGGGATCTTAAAGTGATCAACTTACATCAGTCAGTTGCGAAATTAAAAGGCTTGAATGGAATCCACAGTGTTTTCATTTGTTTTCTCTTATGTTTGATTCTCAGTTTAAAAACAGATTTAGCTCCTCTCTAAAAAACTAAGATACAAGTACGATTGTGACTCGTAGTTTGTTCGTTTCTTTGTACTTGTGTACTTTGACAACTCTGGGTAATGATGTGCAGTATGAGTAGAATTATTCTACAAGTTTGTGTTTCAAGACTGAGCCCTTAAAGAAGCGCTCGGCTTCAAAAAGGCTGATGATCTTTGCTGTACAGTAGAGTTTGTGTAATATTTTATGAAATAGTTCAATTCCACTTTTGTTTGAAACTATTGCAACTTTACTTTTAGACCTAAAAAAGTGAAATTATGAGGTCCTCTAGTGTTTTAGAGGCCTCATGTGAAGTTTGCATGTTCCCTCACTTCTTCCTGTCTTTAATGTTGCCTATAGGTGTGAATGCCTCTTTTCATTGGACCTTGGGCCTGTCCATGATTGTTTTTTTTGCCCATCCTTTTGTCAGTGTTGTTTATTTTATTTTTCTATTACTCTTTTTTTTAAATATGTTGCTCTTTGCCCAGTGAATTACTCCTTGGTGATTAATAAAGTTTAGTTTTTTTTTAAATTCTGAATAAAGCAGGTTCCTAAGTTCGATGGGTGGGTTCGTATATCAGTATGTGACCATACAGAAGTAAATCTTATCTTGACAACAAAACTGTGTTACATAAAGGACACTAGAAAACAGAGACAAATAAGTACATTTCATTCAATTATGGGAGAAATTAATCAAAGCTTACCCATATTTTTCTTTAAGAATTTACAGGTTCTTTCTGTGCTTGATTTGACTCTTGCACTTCTGTTTTCTCCCACCAGACAATGACACATAGATTGTGTTTTTTGTGTCTGAATTTCCCAAAGTAAATATGTCTGATTGTCTCAAACTGTCCAGGATGTACTTAAATCTAATGTTAGCTCTGCTCCAGCTTCCCTTAACCTCGAGTCAGATAACGCACCTAAAGAACAGGATCAAAAATGGGAAGCACACCTCTGTGACGTGAAGCTTTCCCTCTTCATATCTAAGAGTCCCTCCAGGTGTGTCTGCAATATTTATGATAACAGCTTTCCCAGGACAAACAAAAATATTTGTTTCGCTTAGCTATGATTGACAGCAGATTATTCCCAATTATAGTAAGATGCACAAAGTACACAGCAAAGTAAAAACAGACATGAAAAAGTAAACATTAGCTACGAGTCTCCTCTACATTATTGATGGCAGGTAGCAGATGAACGCAGTGATGTGGAATAAAGACTCTCTAAATTCCAGATCAACTAAAGAATAAGTTATAAATACTTCAGTTTTCATCAGCATCTGAGATTACATGCACAATCCAGACATAAAAATGCACTTTTCTTCCATAAAAGATTTTAACTATAGTTGAACGAATCCAATAAATTAGAAATATTTCATCTCTCCGTACAGAAATACTGAATCTTTAAATGTAATAATTTTTGTTCATTCCAGATGCTAAAGGATTTCTCATAAATTTCTGATGAATCATTTCATTGTTATTATTTTACCAGATGATTCACACGTCACAGTACAACACATGTAGCACTGTCATGCATTTTTGTGTAAAACTCCACTCTTCATGTTTCAACTCTTCTTAATGACGTTCTGCCATAAAGGTGATATTAATCCCATTAAATCCACGCTGCAGCAGAATAATAATAGCAGAATACCTTTTCATTCATAACAAATGCTGTTGTTGCATTGTTTTAAATGAATGAAATATATAATAAAATGAAAAATTAAATGAAAAATACCAGCCTAAATTTGTAATACCACAAAGTTACAGACGTAATATGGCAACTTCTTTAAGGAAAATATAAATAAATTAAGTGCACAGGTATGCAAGTGTCCCTGAAGAAAGCTGCTGTTTCAGAGGCAAAGCAAACTCAACTGGATTAGTTTCACTGAACTATGCATGAAGTTATCTGATTAAAAAAAGTATTCATGGCATTCTCACTCCCTCTTATGTTCTTTCCACAGTGTGGCTTAATGAAAACCTGAGTCTAATAGTGTGTCCCCACAAATGGTTTCCAGCCATGCTTGATGAAATTCAATAGATCACAAATATTCCTTCTCCTTGTGCAAAGGCATCACGTCTATTTATGTATTAATTTGTATATTGCACAACAGAGACTGTGCCATAGATAAAAGAGATTGTAATTCAGCGTGGGCATGCTTATATATTCTTTCATCTCTGGCAGCTTTAGGACTGCACAGTATGATTATTTAAAAAAAAAAAAAAAAAAACCTCCAGTTTTTGATGTCTTCATATTTCTTACAAAGTAGGACCTCACACAAGCATGTTCAATATTGGTGTGCTTTGTTCTTCATAAAAAACCCATGACGTTTGTGTTTGTTGTACGAGCAGAAAACTGTGCCTGCTGTTCATAACTTTAACAGTTTGAATGTTTAAAGCAAATCTATGGATATGAGTTGACAAGCTGCGCTGTGCTGTTTTTTTTCAAGGTCAAACATGTTTTTTGACTTCTTCCAAATGTTCATTTGTTGGATGGAGAAGGAAATACAACATAAAATAAGAGACAGTGTAAATAATCCTAGGCTGGTGATTTGTGGTGTATCAGTTTGGGAGTGTTTTTATAATAAGGCTAATAAAGGTGTTGGCTGGTGGCTCAGGTTTCTATTTGTGCAATCTCTTTGGCGTGATACAGAGTTGGTGAGGAAAGTTATAATGGATCAATCTGTATCTTGCATTAGTACTTTAACCAAAGCTCTGCATCAATTGTTGCATTTATGTCAGACGCCCTTCTCTCCCTGGATTTGTGCCACCCTAATTTTAGACTTCCTTCCATCAACACAACGTACACTGTCGTGATGAACACTGGTGTGTTTTCCTCATGAAGCAGTTTTCCTCTCACATTGAGGGCAGGCGAATCATTTCAGGTCCCAAAATTGTTCTTTGGAAGGATCTTAGCTGCAGATAACATTAAAAAAAAAACGTTTTTGCTGGACAGGTTGTACTTCCTCCTCAGATCTTCAACAGACATCAGGCATCATAACGGTCCTCCAAGGAGTCAATTCCTTTCTGGTGTCACATTTCCAGGATCCTCTTATCCAGGGTCATGAGTATGATGTTGTTCTGTCTGAGACGTGTTTTGGGGGAGAAACCAGTTTGTAGTCCAAGACATTTGCTGACTTCATTCCATATTTTGATCAAATGTATCAAACAGGATGATTATTTCTTGTTTTTATAGTCCTTGGGGTCCATTTATAATCTAAATCCTCCGACACAGTCTCTTCGAGAGCAAACATTCCAATTAAGGTCCAGGAGGGAACTTTTTGCGTTTAAAAAACAAAAGATAAAAGTTGCATTTGGGAAGCCAAATTACAGTTTTTAACTAGGCTGTTGAAGACCGCCTAGTTTATAATCCCAAGTGAGTTTCTCCTTAGAAACCGCTGGACTCTTACAATTCCATATATTAAAGAAACTCTCTGATATTGCAAAATGCCTGGGAAAAGGTACTGTAATTTTGGTGATATATTCATTTCATTAATTAGTGGCTTTATTTTCAAAAGATAGACTAAAGACTCTGAGTCTCATCTTTAGAAATCTCTCTATGATGCTGAAATAGGGAGAAATTGCATGTCAGTCTACAGTGAAACCGAGAGAAACAGTGGTCACATTGATTAATTTCACTGCTCTATGTATGAAGTTACATATTAAAAATACAACATTCATGGTTTCCGTGTTTCCCTTTACCTGAAGTCATTCCAGTGGACACGGGACGTACACCGGAATCAAACTCAACTCTGGTTTGAGCACAAACGTCCTGTTAAGTTCAACACTCTGACACTCGTACGGTCCTCTGGATATATTTAGATATAACAGTACTTGTGCTGTGCATTTAACAAGGATTGTTCCCATGTCGCTTGTTGCTTTGACGTCACTGCGGTTCCTTTCGCGTGACGTAATCAGCAGCTTGAAGATACATGGGAGACTCAGTGTGTTGGCGCAGTGACAGACTGAGACGATGACAGTCGCCCTCTGCTTCACAACTCCTTCGTTCAAAGCAGATTTACTCAGCTGCTACCATAATCATATTTGGAAAAGGTAAACATGATTTATTTTGTTATGATACAGGATTAGACAACTTAACGAAGTTAAAGTGAAGCACCCAGACAACCTCAAGTTCTTTCTACATTCATCCCAGTCAAATGCATTGAGATGTCACTATGTGTCATATCAGGCTCCATTAATTTGCATCAGTCTGTGTTTTTTGTTTTCTTTTGCATTCTGTACTATACTGCAAGGTAGTCTTCTGCCTCTTTCATCATTTTCCAGCAGATCATATGCATTACCTTGCATACTGCCTTCTTTTCACATGTCTTCCGTAACTGCATCCATGAACCTTCTGGCCATGTCCGCTAATAAAGGATAATCATATTCCTCATTATCATTTATAGTGTTTTTAGTTCTCATTGTGCAGTCTAGTTGAACCCAGGAGGTCTGACAGCATCGATATCGCAAAATAAATATCAAACATTTCAATGAATGACAAAGAACTAATAAACAGTATCTATGTGCGTTGTAATCTGTATAGCCTGCTGTATTGATCAGTTTTCAAAGAACATGCGACCAGTCCACTGCTTTACAAAACAACATGATTCACAGTTTATTTTATTTATCAATATCAACATCATGAGTCATACACAAAACATTCCTCAGAAACAATAGATTTGCAGTTGAAAAGACACATTGGAGTTACCCAGATGTATAATCACTATGATATTCCTGTAATATTGCTGTTGAGATTTTACAGTGTGTAACTGTCTATGTGGTTCTCTTGGGAGTTTATTGTGCAGTGTGGTGCAGCTCTTTCCCAGCTCTTGTTTACATCAAAACAAAGACCCTGTGTTTGTTTGTTTTTTTCCCCTACAGACAATAAAGTGGTTCTGAATTTTTGAACAGAAACTTTATAGCATTCTTGTTTATCACCACAATAACCTTACATAGACTTGCTTTTCCTGTGACATGATATACATTGGGAATATATAATACAGATGAGAGAACTACAACAGCTCTATTTTTTTGTAGGCATTCACCCCACCTGATCCAGTGGCTTTATAAAAATATGACTGTAATTACAAATGAATCGAGTGAGAGTTGGGTTTTTTTTGTGTGTTTTTTTTTGTCCCCGCATCACGATGCTATACATTCAGACTCATAAGCACTTCAGCAGAAAGAAGTTGCAGAAAGCTCCCCGGGGACAGTCGCACATCTTCCCGATCCGTGCGCCTTTCCTGATGGCGCATTGCTCCCCGACATCACACTGAGGGATGGAGGGAGAGAGAACAACGGCTCTGATTAATTTGCCACCTGTTGCGAATCACGCATCAGTGCGATATCGACTAAAACTACGTAAAGTATGCGTCGTACCGTTGGGACTTGGCCGAACTTCTTTTCCCAAATAGGCAGCCGCTTCGCTTGCAGCTTTTCAAGAACTTCTTGGAGCGCTCCAAGCTGTCAATAATAAATAAATAAAATAAAAAAACAAACAAACAAGCACACACACACACACACACACACACACACACACACACACACACACACACACACACACACACACACACACACACACACACACACACACACACACACACACACACACACAGCAAAGGGGGATGATTAATGTCCATCTGATATTACGAACATGATCATGCATATAAACTGTAAATAGTGTAAACGAATCTTTCTTTGCATGATGCGTCCATGCGCAAAAGTAAAAGTATTTTTCTATTAAGGGTCAATTTGGATAGACTGCATGCGCTTGATGATATATAAACAAAAAAAGGAACGACATTGATTTACAGATTGATTCATGTTCATTCCATCGTCACAAATTGAAGTTTAATTGCATTGTACAAAACATAAACTAAACTAAAAAACTTGAAAAACGGTCAAAGTTGCGTCTTTTTTTGCATGCATGTAGTCTAAAAAAAAAAAAAAAAAAAAAAAAAAAAGGTGCAAGATCTTAGGCTTACCAGTTGCTTCTCGCTGGTCAGGTTCGGACCTTTGGGATAGAAATCCCGCAGAGCTCTGGGGCTCAGCTCCTCTTCGGACTCGGAGTCCATCACGTCGGTTTCAGCAGCGCTGGAGAGCAGCAGCAGCGCGCAGAGGAGCGCACCGCTCAGCAGCCTGGAGCTCTGCATGATCCCTGTGCGCGGCAGCATGTGTGGCCTCTCTCCTGCTCTCAAATAGTCGCTCCGCCGCGCAAAAACACCTTTTTATCTGACTTGCACCATCTGCTTGCTCCACCTTATCCTTTCATTTTTTTTTTCTCTCTCTTCTCTCTCTTTGTCATGCGTAACAGCTGCTTTGGGTGAGTCATCCCAGAAAAGTTGCTGGGCAAAATATGCCTCAAAAAGTCAACAACAATAGGGGCGCTGCATGGGGTCGTTACAGTTACTCGTTACTTTGATTGAGATTGAATGACTAAAAACATATGCATTTTTTTTGTCGTCATTGTATATTTCTTTGTCCCTCAGATGCAAATGACTATTTAATCACGCCTTGAGGAATTGGTTAAATTAGAACACTAATAAGTCAGCCATTCGAAAACCTTTTTATTACCTTGTAACAAACTGCTTATTTCTCCTGGATGGTATTAGCAGATGTCCTCCATTCATACTTGGTGACTCAGTTTTTGCTTTTTGCGGCAAAATATTATAACAGAAAAGAAAGAAGCAGGGTTATAGTTTTATCCCAGAGTGTGGTTTTTCTACCTTCATCAAAATCAAAGGTGAAATCAACATCCTTCTTATGGACTATGTGAGTCACAGTTCCAGCTGTGAATGATAACTTACCCACGTGAGTGGACGGAGGGCCGAATGGAAGTTGATGAACAAATTTATCACAAAGAAAAATGCTAAAAACATACAATCTCTGAAGTCGTCCATCATCATATGGGATAAATAACCCTTATATTCAGTATGTGTGTGTCAGTGTATATGTGTGTGTTTCACACAAAGTAAAGTGTGAACAATGTTGTTTGGCACTATTATCAAAATGTGTATACACTTACAAATGTGATAGCACAATGTGATATATTACATTGTGCTCATTGCAATAAGCAGTGATCTCAGCAAAATCTAAATGTTTGACATAATCTTAATATGAATCAGCATTTAAGAGATTGTTATCATATTAATAATCAATATTAGGTATAATGTGATCATGGACTGAGAGTCTGAAAGGGTTTGATTCCTAATGACTTGGTTGACTGACAGACACACACTAAAGACTATTCATTGGAAAAAAATAGGAACAATTATGTATTTATATACAGTGTTGTTCAACTGAAAATTACTTATCAGCACAAACTGAATTGAAATGATGACATCAAGGGTTTTGCTTGAAGGCCATCAATCTTTGCAGAAATAATTTGAATTATAATAAATAGGCTCAATCCACTAAAATAACCTGCCCAATAGTTTATACCACAATTAGCATCAACCAATAAAAATGTCCAGTTCTCTCTCAGTTAATGTGGCTAAACTATACATAACATCCCAATCACAGGGTAGCATGTAGCACTCAGCTAATGTCAGCTGTCACGAATGTGGAAGTTGCCGCTGAATAGATGGAGACAGATGATTTGAACTAACAAGAATATTCTGACCCACTGTTGAACACAGCTCAGCTGATAGAGGCCCCGGGTTAAATCCACATTCTCCACTGTCCATATGTTAAAAGTGTCTTTGAGCCAAACCCTGAACCCAAAATGTCGCCCAGTGGGTGATTTGAGGGTGCGACATGGCAACGGTCGCATTTATGATTGGGTTATTTAATGTGATGAATGTGATTAACAATCTAAAGTGCTTTGCGGACTGTTGAAGCAGTAGAAAAGTGCTGTAAGTGAAATCCATTCATCCATATTGTTATCTTTCCCAAAGCTCTCTTCTCTCCCCTGTGTGTTACTGCAAAACTCTTCGGTTTATGGCAGTTGAAACCTAAAATTTCCATCTTTTTTTATGTATTAGCAAAGAAGAAATATATTGTTGCCCACTTAGAATGTCTGTAGGTTTATAAAAAAAATCTAAAATATGTAATATGTATGCCACACTACATCTTATAATGTAGCAGTACTAGAAGTAATGTAAAATTCAAATCACACCTTGGAGTCTGACACTAATAAATTGGGCAAAACTTAGAAAAAGAAAATGTCAATCAGATGCATTTTAGTGTTTTCATTTCATTCATATATTTTTTCAGAAAAATACTTCTGTTCATTGAGTCTTTAGGAAACCCGCCAGCACTTTGACACCATCCTCATTGATATGAAGCATTACGATTCCCTCAACTGTGATGAACATTCAGTTCATCTCAGTTAGATTTATAATACTGGAATCATTGTCACAATCAGGGAAAATGAAAAGATGGAAATGACAACAGACATCTGTGCATCAAATCAAAAAGGGAGTACCGCATTTCCAAAACTGAATCAAAACTATTTTGCATAAAATGTGAGCAGCTGTTCTCAGCTGAAAAACAAAACCCTTTTCATTCTGTGTTTAATCCACATGCTGCATGCCCGGCGGCCTCATCATGATAATATTTTATCCCTTATGTAACCTCTGAGTTCACTGCAACAATGTGAGCGATGAATGTTCACACAGACAAATGACTGCCGCTGCCATTGTACTCTAAATCCTGTGGATGAGTTGTCCCAGTTCACCGCATTGATCGCAGGTTTCTGAGCCGCCTGTTTCGGGGGTCCATCAGCAGAGACGGAGATGGAGGAGCAGGAAGCTTTTATTGTGCTCGAGGCAGCATGACTCATGTCTCTCTCCACCTCGCTTTTAATGACTGAGACGCCAATTTGAACATTTCATTCACAACAACCAGAATATTTCAATCACAACTACGGATTCATTATGTCTTTTTTTTTTTTTTTGTAACCGTATCCCCCAGTAGACAATATTCCTCCTGATTTTCTGGCGGTCTAAGAATAAACATTATGTGATGTGACTGAATTTGCCTGCAGATTGTGCACAAACATGAATAACAAACCATTAATTCAAACGACAATTATTGAAATTTGTGTGAGTAAGCGCTATAACAAGAAAAACAATGTAAAATGGAATTTATAAGCCATTACATACGAAGCCCCGTCCAAACTCTTAAGATGAAAAACAAGCTGTTTTTCTTGTTCTGTCTTGAACCAAGGTTCAGTGGTTTTTATTTTGGAGACCTTGGAAGCACCAGGAACTGATTGTTAAAACAACCTTGACGTGAGGAAGCAAGGATGACGCATTTTTTTCCTACAGTTTGCATCGTCTCTCCTCCCCTGACAGAAAGACACTTATTTATCCGAGTTAAACTCAAAACAAACTATGGTAGAAACAATGAGGAAGTCTTCACCACCTTCATAGGCATTTTATTTATTCATTGTTTTATGGTATTTGCTCGGGGACAGGTATAATAATAGTGGATGTTTGTTTTTTCCAGCTCCCTCGACTCATTAATGTCATGTAACCATTGACCCTCCGGTTCATTATACGTGTTCTGGAGTCCGTCTATTATGTGTCAGTGCTATGGTTTCTGGGTATTATTGCAGGATCAATCGTTGGATGTCCAGGTTGAGTGTTGCAGCGACTCGAGCCGCAGTAAAGACCAAACTCAAACGCCTCAGAAACAAATTAGGCATCATGAGCGAGACAAGGGGAAGAAAGCAGAAAGTGAGAAGCATAATCACTTTCAGACACACACACACACACACATACACACACACACACACACACACACGCACGCACGCACACACACACACACACACACACACACACACACACACACACACACACACACACACACACACACACACACACACACACACACGGTTGTAGATTGTATTTTTCTCATGCGGTGTCTTATAATCTGTTTCTGTGAGCATGCTTTTTCTAAAAATGGTTTACCTGTCATCATCATCACCATCATCTTCATCATCATCATCATCATCATCATCATCATCATCATCATCATCATCATCATCATCACCATCACCATCATCATCAACAACAACAAAACTGCTAACCTCCGCAGTTTCCACCCTTTTCTTCTCGTGGAAAGTTCCACATAACCTAATCTGAATTCCCAAACAGGGAGGGAGCCAGGAGGGGCAATGAAGACGGACGCGACCTTTCATATCTCAGCCAGACGCGGTGAGCTGAAGTTCCCTGATGGCCTAACTCTGCCCACCAGACTCCGAAAGAGAAACGACCCGTAGCAAATGGAGAGCAATGGATTGTTTCCGCTCTTTATGTCCATTTAAATCCGGTGCAGCTACTCGTTCGTCCAGTTGTCCATCCCTGCAAAATGATCAGTGAAAAGCATCATATCGTCATCACAGCCACCATGTAAAACTGAATGGAGACCCATCAGAGGCCATATATGAAAACAAGTAATCGATTTTATTGTGAATAGTGACGTTTCAAATTATGATACTAAAGGCGGTGAAATGAGAAGGAAATAAAATGTTAGATACTGAAGCAGCTATGCAGCAAAACACAAAGTAAACAGATTTCTCAACACTTTATCATCTTAGGGTGGTAGGGCACTGCTGCCAATGCCAGGGGAGTCTGGGTGAAGGCATCCTAGATGGTGACCAGTCAATTATAGGGCAAAGGGCAAAGGGCAAAGTTGAATCAAAATTCAGATTTACAAACTTTTCAATTTACTTTGACAGAGATGGACAACGAGTAGCTGAAAGAAGAAATAACTCTGACAGTTGAAAAGATATTCGTTGGGCTTGTCCTCATTAATATTCATCACGTCCCTGCGAAGGCGTCGACTCCACTATCACCAGAGAGCAGTTATAACCCACCTGTTGCTCTCCTGGTGGTGAGTTTTAAATGTTCACAGCACACAGCAGGCATAGAAACCGAGCTTCAGCCAAAACTGAGACATAAAATACAATCACGTAACATCTTCACTATGTGAGATTCACTCAAAAGTTTACTTATTCATGTTTTTTTAAATTAACAGTAAGTTACTAGATGAGTTTAGAGACACACGTCTGTCTCATGTTTGTAGTCAATACCTTAACTTTATTTTATTTTTTACTGTTTACTCTGCACACATGTTTATTAAACGTCTGGTATCACCCATTACTGATATTTACACATTGCACACATAAACATAGATATAAAAGTAATAGATTTAGAATCCTGTGTCAACTTGGTGTCTGCTGCTGCGTCATAATAAAATAAAATCAACTGTTAATATATCTTTATTTCTATGTATTTTTTTCTCTCCAGAAAATCCAAGGAATTGAATCGACAAATCACCTTTTCAATCCATCTGTCTGTCCGTCTTCCATACTTCATCCAACTCAGTGTCGTAGGGTGTTGGAGCCAATCCCAGCTCACTATAAACAGAAGCATACAGCAGGCCCAGAACAGGTCTCCAGTCTCTCAAAAGGCAAACACACATTAACATATGAGCAATTCTCTATCAACAGTTAACCTCAGATGCATGTTTTTGGACTGAAATGCGAGTTCCAGAAAACACACAGAAAGTTGCTCAAACCCATCTCAGACTTGAACCGAATCAGTTTCTCTGAACCAGCCTCCAATTTTTTGGCCTTGGAGTTAATGTTGTTAATTAAAAAAATAAAAAAATAAAAAAATATAATTCTGTTTGAAAAAGAGCTTCACATGATCAGACACAAACAGCAACTAATGCAGAAGAATAACAAAGACAGAAAGAAAGGTGAATAAAAGTAAGAAAAGATTATAAAACAAACAAATGATCTGAAACTGTATATCCAACTTCACTCCTTTTTCCTAAAGTTTGAGTTTTTTGTCTGCTTTTAACCCATCCTATGTTCACAGTTAATCTTGGTCTGGGGTGTCCTATATACAGCCAAGTGGAAAATCCTGGTCTGTCCATGAATCTATTTCTGCCACTGGTAAACTTTGCAAGGTGCAGAAAATTACCAAAAACAAATAATAATAATAACAATAAAACATTTTTTTTTAAAAACCCACCAAGAATTTTCAATGTCCTTCATTAAAAGGGATTGCAGTGTCCAATTTCTCCACTGGGCATTAACATTTTTTTAGTATGAGTAGTAGACATAAAATAAGACCAGAGGAGACAATGATGCAGCAGTAAAAGCTGACTGCCTCATTGATAGTGAAACAAATTGATGCTGTAAGGATGACCTTGTGAAAGCATGCATGCATTCTGCATTTTGCACAAAAATACATCGGCAAACAAACTTAATCATAGATTATTTGACCAAATTTTTGTTTTTGGAGATTAACACAAATTTTTCTGTGTGGAGTTGTGTTTCAGTGTTTCCTGAACGTCAGTGTCTGGAATTCTGAGTCCACATCTCCTCAGCTGCACATAACAGTATTCTATTTCTTTTGTGTTTGGATGAAGGCAGCAGTGAACGCTTTTTAACAAGCTGCATTGAGCTTTGTGACTAAGAAGGTTGGATCAGTGCATTGTGATCATCAGCACACGCAAACCTTTCTCTTTTTCATTTTTTTTTTTTTTTTTTTTTTTTTAATACAAACAAGGTTACTTCACACACTTTTCTTATGAGAACTCAAAAATGCCCAATCTGGCAGTGTGTATTTCTCCTCCCATGCTGAATACAAAGTACAGGTTTCTCATTACTTCTTTTTCCATCTTTTTATATATTTTTTTTCTCTTCCTATCCTATACTACTATGACTCTCACCCACCCCTGTCTTTATGTATAAGAAAGAAACCTTTTGTCTTGGCCTCCTATCTCTAAAATGTCAACTTTTTAGGAGATGAAAATAGCCTGGCTTGTAATTGGCCCGACTGCTGTGCTTTTGACTTTTGATAAAAGGTTGTGAATTCAATGTGCAATGACCTAAGTAAAGGAAAATATCCAATGCAGAGGGATTGTAAATAAATTCCTCTTGCACAGACTGGGATCTTGTAATGATTGTATTTAAAGAAATATTTTTCTTCTTCACCTGTTTGTTGTTAAATAAAGTTTACAGGAAAGGTCCACATAAACAGCAAAGTTAGGTTTACATTTTTTTTTTTACCTTTTTCAAGTTCAAGTGCTTTCGATAAATCCAGTGTTTATTGTACAAAACTTTGCAAAAGTAGTAAAGATAAAACTTCCTGCTCCACCTTTGGTTTGGGTTCCTAGAAATGGTCTGTTTTGGGCTAAATTGGGGGTTTTATGTCAAGGCAAGGGCAGAAAGTGATGAGAGGAGAAAGGGGAGGCTGATGGAGAGATAGAGGGAGAGAGGGGTGGGGTGGTGGTGGTGGTGATGGTGGTGGGGGGGGTCTCCATTCACGGAGGCATCTATCTGAAGCAGAGCCCTAATTACACAGGAATACTGTACCACCGCTGCTCAGCTGTCTTGTTAGCAGAGAGCATCTCCTCTCCGGAAAACACCTCAAATGGAGATCTGAGGAGGAGGGACGGAAGGAAATGTGGAAGACGAGGTGACATAAGAGCATTGCGTCAGAGCTATTCTGTAGATGTCTAACTCAGTATGTCTTCCTATTGCGGGTTTTTCATTGGTCATCAGATACACCAGCCGGCTCCTGCAGTCAAGAAGCCCCCAGGGTCGGGCGTTCACTCCAGCAGTGACTCATCTCTAATTACCGCATCTGTAGTCATCAGAGGGAAATAACACCATGATTAATGAACGTCATTACTGTATCGGTGTCAGGCAAACGCAATTAAAAAGTCTGGGCTCCTAAACATGATGCTGGTGCTCCGAGTTTGACTCCAATGTCGACTGTCACATCTTATTTCATGACCGAGTGAGTCATTCGTGTTGCTGTCGTCTGCAGGAATGGTGAAGTATCTCAACCTCAGCATCACAACAAATACAGTAAATACATTTTAACTACACAATCCATCTAAACGGTACATTTAATGAGTGAAGCAGTCATTTGAATGAACCACAACAATGCAATAAGGAAACAAATGGTGTATGTGCACAATGTTAAGAATGGCCCCACAGAAACACAATGGACTTCATTGGAAGCTAGTTACTTTTTATATGCAGTGAATAGTAAAGGGATTTATATTTTAATGGGCGAGAAGCCTGTAATGTATTTTGGTGAAATACTGAATTTCAAAGTACCACTAACTTGCCGATTTGTTTATTTGCTGTTTGTTTACCGTATAACTGATATCAAAATATAGCTATGCTCTATAATGAATGCAATTTGGAGTCACTCATTAACCTAATGGGCATTTCTTGCATTAGGAAACCAGACTATCGTAAAAACAAAACATATGCTCACAGTGGACAGGCAAACTGTACAGAAATGCCCCATTCTGGAGGCAAACCGGGTTGTTTTATTGTAATACAGAACTACTGACCCCCCACCATTCTGATGTATATGATCAACTTAAAATCCCATCAACTTCTTTGTCAAAAGAAACCATGCTGATATTATTTCACAGCTACAAACCCCTGCACTTCCTCATATGCTGTGATTACACAGACCCAGAATCATTTCACAAACCCTTCACACACAGAGTGAAGAGTTTGTACACAATGGCCTTGAATATGAGAGCTCAATATGATTAGTTGCTGATTATATAAAAAAGTCTGGAGGTGGCTTGGTGAAGTTGTTTCTTACTTGCGAGTGCTCCAGAATCAAAGAAAAGATTAGAATTCAAAAAAAGACATACAACATTTTGTACTTTAGAAAAGCCAAACTATTTAAATCAATTCAGTGTTTGATAGTGTCAACCATGTACTTACAAAAGAAAACAAAGCTAAAATTCTTCCTAAGGTAGTAAACTCTCTGACTGAGTTTATTCAGTTAGTGCCAATCGATTCACTGATCTAATACATGCAACCATGACGCATTTAACAGCATAAAAGCTCCATTCAAGAGTTCTTAGAGACAAAATGAGATAAAAGTGGAGGAATTTGGGGAATTATAGTTGTGAGAAGACAAACACAATCAGACAAGAGGAGTTTAAATTCTTTGTTTTCTGCTGTGCAGGAATATGAGTAGTGTTTTCATAGATTTTTTTTTTGTTGTTGTTCAGGTTGTTGAATATAAAACTCTAAACTCACGCTAAACGTTTTTGTCCTGTCGAATAGTGAATATTTGGTATTTCTACAATATCCAGTGACCCATTTTACATCTCTAATTCCCTTTCCAGATCATTATCCACTTATGTTAACATCAAACTTCTAAACTGTTGAAAGGCCACATGCATGCAATAAAAGTCATGTTTTCAGTCTTTCACAAGTTATTGGACATGTAGGTGTTTATTATCTCATGTCACACTGTGAATAAACATATTAAACTAAAATAAACTTGTAATACTTGGCGAGACATCAGTTCGCTGTGCAATCACGAGCTTTGTCGGCAGTTACTGTAGAAGGTGTCTTCCTGGATCACAGGCGTCTCTTCCTGAAGACTCTTCCATGGTTTATGAGAAGGTTGGTGATTGTGGAAGGAACATAAACCTCCATAAGATGCCTCATAGAGTCAATCAGCAGCTCATTCAGGTGTGACACGGTGTGTTTAACACAGGCGGTAGGCAGCAGCCTCACTCGCACCGCGGCCAGAATGATCTGACAGTCACTCTACAGCTGTTCAATTTTCTGCATCAGAGACCTTGAACAGTAACAAGACCTTCCCAATTAGACACGACTCGTCAGCTCCTGGAGGAAGCAGACCACCTTAAAATTTATTTTTTAACGTAATTTCTTCTCACGCCTAGTTTTAGCCCCTCACAGTTTCTTTATTTGCTCTTAACCAGCTCCGAGGAGCCTCCCCGGGCACAGTTTATCCGCTCAAGCAGCTGCCGATTGCCTCCTGTCACAATGAATCCCTTCACTTTATTTGCCAGGTAGGTATTTCTTGCTCTTCATAAAGTCTCTTCTGAGGGTCTTGGTTTGATGTGATCGGTATTATTAGCACACAGTGGAGACATTAAAAAGCATCTGTTGCACATGTGGGTGGAGGGAAGGCAAAAATACCTGGCAGTTCCCCCCATTAAATCATAATGCTACGTCCCCTGAAGGCTTCACTGAAGACACAGGATGGTGGAGGCGTGGACTGCAGACGCCCTTTTATAAACTGTCATGTCATGGAATAGTTGAGGCGTGGTGAAAGACGATGAAGCAGCTTTTATCATCCCTTTCTAGGATTAATAATTGAACTTTCATTAACAAACGTGGGAAGAAAAAAAAACATTCACGAGGAAAATAGGAAGAGAAATTGCATTAATTGCATTGTCAGAATAAGCCATTCAGGAAAAAATAAAACCAACCATACCCTACCCTTTTGCTTTTGAACCTAGAAAACAAAGGCTGGGTTCACTGGATCAGTAAATAACATACGCTCGGACAAGTTCACTCTGTCAGCCCGGCATCCCTCAGCACCGCTCTTGTGCATCATCATGAGGTAATTAAGGGTTTTGGGTTCGGGACCTTTTCTGCTTCTGTCTGCCTACACGGCTTCTGCTTGCACTTAAATAATGCACAGTGTTCATTGCATCTGTAATTGCAGTGCAGCGGGGGGGAATGGTGACAGTATTTTTTGCAGCAATGATGAGCGTTTCCCTAATTTCCGCTGCATCCTCAACGCAAAGACACGTGCGGAAACGTGCCTGCATAAACAAATAGACAAAAGACACACAAGCTGGAACAGGCACTCACACATATAAACCGTCTTTTAACAGCACGGCTATGTTAGGAAGTGTTTCTTCTGAAATTATGGTCAATGAACATTTGCATTTTGGTTGCCTTTAGTTTCCTCCCCATATGTATGGGTTACGTACGTGCACCCACGTTCTTAAATAAAAATAGAAGCTTTATGCAATAGAAACACACCAATGAATAATTTAAAGAAGTGTGATACGACTAAAATACATTCTGAACTTTGCTCTCCAACTTTCCACCAAGACTGCAAAAGTAGACTTGACATCATTAGAATGCACCAGCATCCTGAACCATTTATTCACAACTTGAACCTGATATCCCCATGGAGGGTTGCCTGAGATCACTGGCTGAGACTTTCCTTGCCCTGAGGTTGACAAAACTAAATTGGCAAGGAAACAATAAAAAAAAAAAAGTATTTTTATTATATGACAAGGCCTTGTATAGATGGAATAGAGGGAAAATGAAAAATGTACATTAAGAATAGATATGAACATTTCCAATGAACTTGTGCTTTCAACAGTTGGTTTTCAGAGTGTGCTCAGCCTCTGGATCTTTCCTTCTTGTTCTATATGAGCTTTGTAATTACATAATGCCTTAAAAATGCTTCAGGCAAAACAATAGGATGACTGAGTTGACTTGGCATAATTAGAGCAACTTCCTTACTTTTCTGTCAAACAGTGTCAATGTCTTGAATGGCCACGTTTGAGTATTTCGTCTCAACATTATGACAGGTTTATATAGTCTCATTTTGTGTTTAATGGGCAGATCATAAAGATTATTAGCTAACATAGTCAAGAGAACAGCATTAATTAATGATGTGTCTTTGGTAAAGGGTGAAATGTCTTCTGAGATAAATGCCCAAGTCCGCTTGACTTGATCAGTTTGCTTTAAGATGCCTTTTACCTTGAACACTGGGGACATGCAGAGACATAGAATGATTACATGCTTGAGGAAATGGTTAAGCATAACTAATAACAGATTAATAAAGCATTACATCCTGGAGGGAGTCGAAGTAAAATTCTCAACTACATCTGATTACAATTGATTCCCTCGTTGCTGACAATATTAAAAGCAAAAAAACTCAAAATGCCAACAGTCAATATCTGCGTGGAAAAAGTCAGGAGGTCACAGGAGTCATCAGGTTTCATGACGTATTGCTCCAATAAAGAACAGGCCCACCGGTCAATCGTGCAAACAGCTCATTACTTGGAGCTCACAACTCACTGTTGGATTTCACGGTGAAAAGAGTTTGCTGGTGGCCAAAGTAATTAATATGACAGTGAATGGACACAGAACGGAACAGAACAATCCAGAAACGCCAGGCTTTCATATGCAATTAATAATGAAAATACTCCTAAACATTTACCACAAAGTATAGTAATTTGGGTTTAAAGTATTTCCACCTGAGTGTAACCAGGTCCTCCATTGGCCCCATTCACCTTCAATAACAGCTTCATCCAACAGTCCGTCACAGTGCGAAGAGACAGACAGGACAACCAAATATAGGAAAATTAGTCACAAACCAACTGAAATGGTTGTTTTTGTATTGTGAGCAGAAATCTGTAGTACGTCAAGGAATCCAACACTTCCAAATTCCACAGAGAAAGCCCTTAAAGGACATGTTGGGAGAACCACAAAGATGATCCAGGACCAACAGATTGAAGCTACAAGATATCAGGAGTACTCAGGTTTAGGATTACAAGTTCATACTAAAATACCGACTTAATGTCCTAAAGCAATCATCCATGTTCTTAAAGTCCGAATGTAACACTGGGAAGTTTAACTATTTTAGTTTTTCACTACAGTATAGCCATATCAGATGAATAGTTTGAGTTAAAATGATTCACTACAGCCCCTCAAAGAGTTATCAACCCTCCACAGCAACAGGACCAGTATCTACCTACATACATAGATTATTACCAGAAAAGATTGTCAGTCAGTGTCATGACATAAAGAGACAAATCATTAAATCTTGGTAGCGTCTTAAATGTAACTGAGCTCCATTCTCCCAAGATCCCCAAAATCAATTCCAATCTGAGGTTTCTGTCATTGTTAAGAGTGAATACAAAGCCATTGCTTCACAAATAAGATGGGGAGAAAAAAAAAATCAATGTCAGAACTATTCCAGGCATTTCACTGCTATGATGTGGCAACTGGAAGTGACAAGGGAGGTCACATGGAAGGAAAAATCCACACAGGCTGCACAGTTATTCACAGACCGAATGTCGTCACAAGGATTCGTTTTCATGATAGACAATAAAGAAAAAACAACACACGTGAGAATACATTATTGGAGGATTTACAAATGGTAAATGTGACAGAATGCAAAGCAAAACTTTTCAGATGAGTTCTGTACTGCATTGAATTTTTAACAAAATATAGCTTGTGCTATATTGTTGAGGACAAGAACATGATGTGTAATATGGCAAAGTTGCCTGGTTGATATTACAAGTCTAGTTAATACATGTGACACCAGCCACAAGTGGATATAAGCAAAATCTAGCTTTAATGAGATACTTCCTGATACTTTTTGATCAGACTGGAGCCTTTTCGCTGTCGGTGAACATTGACCAAAATTCCGCTTTTTACTTTTAAAATGGAAATAATTGGTCAAACACAACAAAACTAAAGCAAACTTTCTGATCCATGATCAATACTGTCATGTGCCAATTGCTGAAGGAGGTCATAACAGAGCTAAAACAATACAGAATATTCAAAAAGAGTGCTTTGATACAGACATAAATAGCATAAATGTCAAGGCAATAGCTATGGTTTTGAAGGTTGACTGGCGTGCTTGCATGTTTGCTTGCGTGTCTGTGTGAATAAATAAAAATATATATGTGATCTAGACAGAGAAAACTAATGGTTGTAGGGTTTTTAATTTGAGAGTTAAAGCTGCTACTCCTTAATATGCAGCTGCAAAATTAATCCATTCATCCTTTTTTCTCTTTCTGCTTTATCGGGATAAGTTTGAGGGAAACTGTCGGCTATCCAACTTTAGGTGAGAGGTAATTTACACCTCGGATAGGTCACCAGTCAATCATGTGTCACACGGATTGGTAATATAATCACACCTATGGTCGATTTAGACTCAACTACTAACCTAGCGAACATGTCATGGAGAAACCAAGTATCCCGAGGACCTCACTGTGGAAACATGCTCAACTCTGTCAAATGATAAATGATGTTATCAGCACAAGAAGGAGCATTGTTTGAAGAAATAAAATAATCTATATTCAACATTATAGGCACAACATAGGTATGCATGTTGGTTATATAGTCTCTCTGTGTTGCCCTGCTTCACGGCCCTGTTTAAACATGGATGACTGCATGTTTACATGAATGCACTGTCACCTCACAGGAAGAATTTCCCCAAAGTGAATAAAGCAGCTGTATAAGATCAATGCGACTTAATTTTTTGAAATAAATATCAAATAATAATCATTAAGTCTGGTAATGACTGATGATTGAAGGCTAAAAATGTGAAGTGTAATTCCTGTCCATCACATAATCCAAAAGAAAATCAAAGATGAGATAATATCTGAGACTTGATTGAATAACGTGCTGTTTGCATTTTTCTCAGATGCTCAGAATTCAAAAATGTTTTACTTTATCACAATATTGCAAATAAATTAATAATTAAATGATTCCTCTGAATGGTCTGCAGATGTGATGTTGATGTCTCTCTGTGTTCCCTCTAGGATGGAGTGATGATGTGTCCTGGTATAGGAAAAGTTATGAGTTGGATTTTTTTTTAAATAAAAAAACGATGCCACAAAAGCCTTAAAAAACATAAAATGTCATGTTTAAACAAGTCTCACTTGAATGCAGCCTTCTTGAAACTGAAAAGTTCACACATGATTTAAGTCTGTAAAATGAAAAGCATTCAATGATTACCTGCAATCATCCAACTATCTTCTGCACCACTTCATCACATTCAGGGTCGTGGGTCACTTGAGTCAATCCCAGCAAACCAGGGTGCATCATGAACAGGTCATCAGTCCATCACAGGACAAACACAAAGTGATATAAAACCACGTGTGGAAGAAATAAGTCAGTGAGAGACGTCACAGGATAACCAAGGCCAGGTAAAAGTAGGAGGGAGATTTTATTTAACAGCAATAGATTAAAAAACTGAAATAAGGACAGAAAAACTATTTCTGTCACATTGAAAAAGACTTGTTTTTTTTTGTTTTTTTTAACTGCTGCATTAAATACAGGAAAAGAAAGCACAATCTCTAATCGTGCTTTCCATCCAGCTGCGTTCAGTGAATTTGGCAACATCATGGAGTATCATTCATTCTTATCATAATCCACAGGCTAGTGGCTGGAAGGATTTTTATGTTACCGGCGGAGTGAAAGCCTGTATCCAGTTTCTCTCACATGACAGATTTAATACTCCTGGTTTCAGGGATTAAAATCTGATTCATCCTTATGCTGACATTTATCTAAACCATGAGTTTTTAATTACCACAATAATTACTCCTGAGAAAAAGAAGTATGGCTCAGGTTAATCAAATGCTTGGCGCCCAGACTGGCAGTAGATGCGTCTACTCAAAATGATAATATCCAAAATGTCAAATGGATCTCGTGGAGTCAGTTTTTTTTCTCCTCTTATTGGTGAGAAAAAGCATTGATTCTCCCAGGCATTGAGCCTGAGTTATATTTGAGCTGAGCTGATATACTTATACAAATGTGCTCCTCTTCCAACTGTAATCTCGGCTCGGGGAAACTTTTCAAATATGTGCTGACACTGACTTCTGAATTTTGATAATGGAAACACTTACTTGGCAAAGCCTGAGCCAAGTTCACTTTCCTACTTGCGCTGTGAGCGTGTTCCTCCTCCTAAATGGCTCCTTGACAGTTGTTTTTACTCCCCGTGACAACGAGAGCTCTCGCTCATCGTGCTGGTACAAAAAGGGAGTATAGATTTAGAGAGCCCTTCATCTTGTCTCTGCCGAGTGTCTAAAAGAATCAGAGATGCTGAGTACAATATGAGATGCTGGAGCTCAGTTATTCCAAAGCCGCACACCAGGATTAAGTCTGAGCCTTTATAATTAATGCCATGTTGTAAGTAACTGGAAATCCATCCTTCTTGTATACCGCTTCATCAATTTCATCCAACACATTTACACCTGTGGGCAGATTTGTGTCACCAATTAAGTAAAAAAAAAAACATGGGAAACATGCAAACTCAGCACAAGAAAGGGTTTCAAGCCCTGTGATATTTTCAGTGTACTAATCACAATACCATTGTAGAGCTCGGTGTGATCAACCACCATGAACAATAGAACCAAATTTCCCCACTGAAAGGACTGGCATGCATACTCCTAACAATCGTAACTCGAAGACCATTTGTGATGTCTGGCAAATTCTAAAACTACCAGAGGACATTTTGGGCGGCATTTCATTGTACAGTTAGTGTTATATAAGTAAAGTTTTGATTTTAGATGAAAGAGAGTTATAATTTCACTCCAATATACTCGATATTTCTGTGACTTTACCTCTACTTTGCTCTACTCTACTCGACTCTACCCCGCCCTCAGCCTGCTGCCCCAGCGTGTAACAGCACTTGCCAATATAGATATATAATATATATCTGCCTTCAGCAGAGTGCGGCAGATGTTCAAGGACCTCAGCCTCCTTTGGTCCTTCTTCTGAAGGGCTTCAGTGTTCTTCACCCAGTTCATTCTCAGACAAGATTCACACCTGTGAAGGAGGCTGACTGGTAGAGCAGGTTGGGTTTTGTTTTTTTTTTTGTTGGTTTTTTTGAGAATGTGAAATGTGTAAAGTGTGTTAAGTCCGCTGAAGAGGCGAAGATGCATTAAATAGTTTTGGTCCATTGTCACATGTGCTTGTCGGTACCATCAGAGACACAAAGTAACACTGAAGAACGGCTAAAATTGTAAGTTGAAGTGAACTTGGAACACACGAAGGGAAGGGGTATTTTCTAGTTGGACATGTTTTGTTTTTTCAATTGTATTGTGGTTGTATAATGGTTAAAATTTGTTTTAGCTGAGCATCTTGATTGTAGTTAGACATTTATATACAATTAAGGTCAAGGATCAAAACAGTCATCCTTTTGTTTTATTGATATTCCAACCACTTTCTCCTGCTCAGTGTAGCAGGCTGCTGGAGCCTTTTTTTAAAAAAAAAGATTTTTTTTTAATCTCTTAAATAAGCCACAAAAAGTCTTGAAACATTGTGTTAAGAAAAGCAAGAATGATTTTCAGTTTTCTGCTTCAATCCTTCTGATTTTCCACACATAGACTAGCCTGTTTGCTGAACTGCTAAAAACTTTAGTTCATAAGTAAAGACAATATTAATAATTTAAAAAAATTGACTTATTCGTGAGATTGAAAAGTTTTTTGGGTGAAATACATAATTTACTGAATTTGAATTCTAAAAGAAATACTTCAAAATTGTTTCTTTTGTCTATGAGTCCAGGAATAACTCATTTCTGTTCCTGTTTGAGCTCAAAACTGCAAATCTTAATAAATGTGCTTTGTTAGCATTTGAACAATATGTATGGTGGTGTAGTGGTTACCTCCCTTGCCTCACTGTAACAGGATTTGGGTTTGATTCTGAGCTTAGGGGTCTTCCCATGTGGATTTTGCACGCTATTTGTATACATGCCTGGGTGTTCTCTTGGTTCTAAGGTTTCCTAAATTAGTGAAAGACATGTGTATTTTGGTTAAGTAATTATTCTAAATCAGGGGTGGTAAACTGAACAAAACTGGCCTGCCTTCATTTTTAAAAACTCTTCCTGATTAAAATGGGCTTTTTGTGGTCACCTTAAAAAATTGGGCACCCCGACTCTAGATTTTCATGTGTCCTTCTGTCTCAGTGTTAGTCTTGTGATGGACTGTCGACCTGAGTGTATCCTTCCTCACACCTGTATCGCCTCCAGTCCCAAAGATGGATAAAGTGTAGAAGATGGAAGCAGCTCCTGTGCTGCAGCAACAGTTTGGTGACCTTTATATATCTCAACATCACACTTTCTTCTGAAAGTCAAGAGTTTTTAACACTGAATACACCATTGCGAATAAAAGTAAACAAACGCCTGCAACCAGGTTAAGGTGAAATTTAACCAGGATTCTATGTTGTTGACGAAGCATCGTGAAAAATGTTGACATTCTGTTTAGTAATCATCTCATGCCAAGATACAAATTCCTGCTTCTGTTGCAGTCATTGAAGCATTTGTTTTGCTGCTTTTCCGTACAGTAACAAATATAAACAAGACAGATTCTGTCTAACAAGCATCCAAAACTAATTAGACTTCCTGAATAATTAATCCTGGAGAGCAGCTGTTATTAGAGTTGTTGTAATGACTCACATTAGTCACCCTGTTTTTCTGTCTTTTGCATGTGAACCACAGTGATGTCGTTCAGTTTGACAATCGAATGAGAGTAATGTCTCTGTATGGCAAATTACTTGTGACCCAAAGGTTAGCGGTGAGCATCTTTAATCTTCTGCTGTTCACCGACAAACCATCGGTCATGTCAGGCGTGTCTCTCCTGGAGCAACATGAGAGCTTCATGTGAAGAAAATTACACACAAAAGAAAAAACAAAAAGGAAAAAGTCAAAGGGTCCGAACTTGTGAAACGTATTTTGTAACTTTGAACTCAGCCCGTTTTCAATGCACGTGGCATTTCATCTCTGCATATAATAATCAGATGATGAGTGATTAGCATTTAATTCCCAGTGTCGTTGTAAATATGTGATTGTGCCTCTTGGTGTTTGCTCTGTGATAAACAGGCAGCATCCACTCCAGCTTGAATCTATATGAATGGAGGATATGTATGCATACATTGTTGATTACACATGCACTGTTTGCCTTGTGATAACTGGATGAGCTGTAAGCAGAAACCTCAAAATGTATTTAATAAAAAAGAAAATATAAAACATGAATAAGATGTTTGTTTGTGAATATAAAGAATATCAAAGTGTATGTTTTATATAATGTGATTGATCGGTGTGATTGATCGGTGACTTAGATAAGTTGTGTGTCAGTCTATTTGAAATGCAGTGCAGCAAATGAAGTAGAAGAAACAAAGAATTGAAGCTGAACTAATAGAACACCAGTGTTGATGGGCTTCAGACCAAACGGTTTGCACTGAAACTGTGCAGGGTCTCACCTTGACGTCAATTGATTTGACCAACAAGCATTCATACAGAAAATGAGAGGAACTAATGTATTCTATTCAATTCTATCTATTGTAAAGAGAGAGGGAGAGAGAGAGAGAGAGAGAGAGCGAGAGAGAGAGAGAGAGAGAGAGAGAGAGAGAGAGAGAGAGAGAGAATAAAACCTGCTCAGTAGTTTGATCACATTTGTAAAGGAACAGCGCCATCTTCTGGTTTATTAGATGTTTGCGGAGAGGCAGTTTACAGGTTTTCTGCTTAAAAGTCATCATAGAAGTGCATCAGAATGTGTTTTACTTAACAATCTCAGTCAAAATATCATCAATCATTGCACTATTTTCACAAAATTAAGGGAGAAGGTGCAGAAAACGTATCCAAATGTTCACAATAAAGCGCAAGGGTTGTAAAGGATGACAATAAATAAATGACAACTCATTAATAAATGACCTTTCCACAGCAAACAGTACTGCAGCTTTCAGGAAGGTTATAATCCCACCTTGATCACTCCAGTTTGTTTTCCCCCCTTGCACACATGCATGAGTTGTTCAAGCTGCATGATGACATACTGAGTAATTCTCAGCCCCCTCATTCGTCACAGATCTCTACTCAAAAACTGGAAAGGAAACTGCAGTCCAGAAAGGTCTATTTCTGGACATTGTGCAGGATCAAATTCAAAGAAAATGCACAGCAGCAGCAGTAACACATTTCCAGAGCCTGAAGAAACTCTGATTTATTTCACATAGATGCAGTTCTTTCTTCACTTACTTCCCAAGTTTTCATTGTATAAATATCTGGCACACATTCATCATTAAGATGTTTGATTTTTTTCAAAATAGTGGATTAACTTTTTTACGATCAAAAAGCAAAAAGAAATACAAAAAACACAAAGCAAGTGGAAAACAGCAAGTGGAAAAAGAATAGTAACTTAAACATGAACCACCATTGGGCTGCATGCTAGTTGGTTTGCATTGGTTTCATTGTACATAAGGATGATGCAGAGAGTTTAATACAGATACAGTTGAGATACATCAGATATATAGATTTAAGATAAAGATATATCTGTTAGAGCGAGGATTCAATGATGTTTTCAGGGAGGAGCCGCTCTGTTCCTCTATCATAATCCTGTAGAATGATGCATAGTACCTTGTATCTGCTTTAACTGTAATGTCTTAGACGCATTCTATTGTTATTGCTCTCAATGCATTAACATTTTTTCGTCAGTTGCCATCAGCGTTGTCTTATCCCAGCTGTTTTGTTGCTGCTTCGCCTCATCATCCTGAATATGTAAATGCATTTCTTTTTAAAAAAGAATTATCAACATTCACAACGATGAGCATCTTTCTCAACTAGCCGATGTAATTGCAGTTAAACTGAATGAGGGAATCAGTCATTAGACTGACTCACTCTGTGCTAAAAGCTCATCTAACATTCAGTTGTGAGCTCATAATTGCCATTAAAGCTAATGAGAAATTATGAAGGGAATTATCTATTTCTATTAAGGACACTTTTTAAAGAAGTAACAAGTGAACTTGTTGTAATTTGCATGTAAACTAGTGGTGATGTTGTGGTGAGTTGTGATTCTCAACATTGCAACCAAACTATCATCTTTTTTTTTTCCTTTTCCACACTTTACTCTGATGGATATCCGGTCCACACTGCGATGATGACGGCAGACAGACGATCGTGTTGTGTTCCCCTTCAGTCCAGATTATTGGTTTAAAAATAGATTGTTTACAATTCGAGCAGTGCACACAGGAACCAAGAGTAATTGCATCCCCAGTTTTGTTCACAGCTCCAATACAGTGTTTGTCCATCCGTAAAACACACTTATCGAAAACGTGCTGGGTACCATCTGAAAATAAAAATGAAGATTAGACGCCTTGAGGTGCTTGAATTACAGCTCACATGAATGGATTTCCATTCATGCCATGGTGTTAGCTGCTCTACACCAAGACCATTCATATTGAAAATACAGACAACTAATTTTACATTTTGCTCAGAGGAACATGTGATGGATCCCTTTCATAAGCTGTACAGTTCGATGAAGCAGGAAAGGGCTGCAGCTGATTTGTCAGATTGTCAGCAGCAGTAATACAACAGTGAACAACAGTTCAGTATATGATGGACTTGTTCGGCGATCTTCATATACGGCAAAATAAATAGACTACGATTTAATGCTCAAACTTACAATAGGTTTACATCTTTGTGGCAGTATTGGCTAAAGCAACAAAGAGCACATTTCAAAAGGAAGCATCCAGCTGTCTCAAAATCCTTTTTGAGAAAATACTCAGTTCATTGAATAACTGCAGAGCTCTACCTCAACAATGGAGTAAACAAGTGGGGGGAAAGGAAGATTAAGTTTAATTGTTGATGAATTAACACCACAACATAGATAATGCAGCTTTTAAGTATATTCACAGAGTTTTGTAAATAACTGGAAAAAAACATGATTATATAAACTAACATAATGGTTTTCTTATATATAAATAAAGAAACTTATTTATTTAAACTTATTTTTCTTAATTAACAACATGCACTTTACTTGCAATATTTTATTTTGGGGTTTTTCTCAGTAAAGATGAAAATTTCAGACTTCATCTTTACTGTTCATTTTGTCTAAACCAATAGAAAACAGTTTCATAGAAATTATACTTCTTACAATAAACTAAATAATTTGATGCAATGAACCTTCAGATACAAACTAAACGTTTTAATCATTCAATTCTATGTTACATATATATACATTTTGATTGGCACAGCTTTAGGAGAGACGGTGGCTCGGACACTAGAGGTATGAGTCTGTATCTGCTGTGTCTGTGTGAGCTGGACTGGCTCCGCCCACACATGCCCATCTTGGGAAGATGAGGAAGTACTTCCTCTCGTGGTGCCATGTGCCAGAGCAGAGCTGCCTCATTGTGGGAGGGACAAAGGGAAGGCCTACCTTGATTGGGATTGGCTAAACCCTCGATGACACTATACAGGGTTTGATTTCTGATTGGCGAGGGAGAGAGATGACTTATGGGGCTTCATTCCAAGATATGGGGATGCATATTACTATATATTATATATTAATAAAACCATTAGAAAGTGAATTAGTGAAAAGGGAAATTTGACCCCTTTAATCTACAGTGGGATGGTGGTTGGATTTGTTGCTGTTCTACAACGTGATTGTACGATAGTGGAAATGTGATCTATCATCATGTGTAAATATACATGTCTATACAACAATCATCCACAACATTATGTTTCGTGACTAAAACAGTCCTGACTTAACAAGGTTAGGACTTCATGAGACCTGAAGCGGTCGTGTCATCAGCAGTCCTGGATGTTGTGAGTTGTGGCCTTCAGAAGAAACAATCATCATTATCAACTTCACTTATTAAAGTTCTATTGCTGATTCAAGGTTACATGCATGGACCGCTAACCCTGACTGGAGCACATGAGGAAAAACACCAGCTTAGTTCTTATGTGCAACATGCTTCTTAACAAACCATTCCATGTCTCTTCAGTGGAGGAATTAGTGGCTATAACTTGAGATATTTCCCAGAGGAGTTTTTTTTTTTCAGACTGAGAGCATATTGGATTTACATTTGTCAGGCAATCAAACACACAACTTCAAATGAATGTTACTGTCCTCTGGATGGTAATAAGTGACTGTTTGCCAACACAGAGCTAATCACTTCATAAGGTGATAATCTGCCAGTGTCACGTTGACAGTTGAATTCGCTGCTCCCGAGACAAAACAAAAACAACAAATCAATTAAAACTAGATTAATACGGTGTATTGAATGGGGGCAAACAGTCTCTTATGTTTAAGCATTTTATATTGCCATATATCCCATCATGAATGGAAACTGCATTGTCTGATGGTCTCTTTCAGCACGACAATGCACCACGCTGAAAATCAAAAATAGTTTAGAAATGGTTTGGGCATCTCAACTTGTTGGCTTGTTTTGGTTAAATTGGGCCACCTACACCTTTTACATAAGTGTTCATATTGTTGTGGCTGATCTGCATAGTCGTCAACACTAACCATTAAAAATCCATCCATGCCAAGACAAAAAACATTCTGTGGTTATTTCATGAAGTGATAATAACTGTAATACATTCATACTGTGAAATAAGTTAATTCTGCTCTGTTTTTAGGGTAAAACAGTGAAATAGTGAGTTCCTGGAAGGTGCGGGATTTGCTGCAGGAGGGGCTTGAATTATAAACTAAAAGTTCTGGGACAATAATCAATTGGATCTGTTTTTAACTTTTCAAGCAGCATTTTAGTGACGTTGGCTTGTTTTTCATCCCTGCTGTTATCAGAAGACTTGAATCTGAGTGTGTAGCACATATAGGAGGTCTCATAATAAAAAAATAAAAAAAAAATAATAATAATAATAATAATAATAATAATAATAATAATAATAATAATAATAAAAACACAGCCTGGCCACTTTCATCACAGGGTCAAAGGTTAACCACTCCCTTGGGCAGTAACTAAATGACCTGCTCTGTCCCTCAGTTTGCCTCTGTGGGGCTTTTTTTTTTTTTTCCATCAGTGAGGTTGGGAAAGTAATGTAAAACCCATCACAGTAATTGCTCCATACAGCTCTTCATCTCTCAGAAAGCATTAAAAATGTTTTACCGTCAGCAGAAAACGAAGCTCCAGCGATCAATATTAAACTGAAAATGAGCCTAGGAAACACTTTCTGGTGACTTTATTGACACGTTGCATGATGTTTTAATGCAGCTTTCATTTAACGCTGCTGTTCCTGGCACATTATAATGTGAAACACAGTCAGAAGCGACTAAATGTGGACTTTAGCGTTGATGATGTCAGTCTCACCTTCAACAACTGATTAAAGATCTGATTTTAAAATACATGAATTTCAAGTTTGCTCATGATATGATCTGTTGTGCAGACACCGAGCATACATTGAGATGTTATGTGAATAGAGGTGAGCTAACGTTGAAACACGCTTCACTCTCTAAGCAGCTAAAACTGATTATTACCAATTAATTAAGTGGAAACAAAACTGTCCTGTACTTTGATCAGCAGTTTTAATATTCAACTCACATGAAACATGTTGTGGAATGAATTAAGAAAGGGTTCAGTGCGTACTGTCTGGAAACAAAAACAAGGCTGTTGACATTTAGCTTGAGCGGGACGAAGTAACTAATGTGCCCTTCTGTTTAAATTAATTGAATAGATTCTGCATAGAGTTCACAATGTATAACCATGTTTTATGGGTCAGAGACAGTGGACATGCTTCACAGGGAATTGATAACTCCAAACATTATTTTAATGTCATTGTGTGACTTTCTAAGCTCTGTGATAGGCTGATGACAAGATCACGGTGTATCCTGGTTTCCATTCAGTGCCAATTGGAATCACATTTAGCCCATATGAAGCTATTTTCAGGAGATACTATAAATGATTGAAGTCAAGTTGTCCCTTAGGAAACATTTACTCTATGTCAATTCATACACACTTCTGATAACACTGGTTATATGTGTCTTATTGGCTATGATACATACAACACTACCTTTTTTTCCCACTTATAACAAGCAAAAAAACAACAACAAAAAGGTTCAACCAAGCAGTCTCCAGAAATGAAGACACTTTTCATCCACTATTGACTTGTTTTTATTACAGGCTGATTTACCTGAGGCATTGGGCGAGGGAAGTGTTACACTGCTCTTTGTCTACTATCTCGTCCTTTGAACCAGAAAAAGTCAAAGGACCTTTAAATGAGCTTCTTCAGTCTTTTATGGTCCTGCAGATTAACGCTCCTCTGGGACAAATAGAAAGCATGTATCTACTGGCTGCAGGCAAGTGGCATCTCTACCGTGTGTGTGTTTTTTAATATAAATGTGTATATTTGTAATACAAGCATGGCTTTTGTCACAGCTGGGCGCTTTGCTTTCATTTGTCACAGTTTGAGGTGAAGCTCAGCAAAAAGACAAAAACACCATGAATGAACAGGCAGGTTATTACAGGCTTTGTGGAAATGTGTGAAGCAGCAGGGGGGCGCAGACTTTGAAAGAAAGTTTAAGAAAGGTCAGCTTCTAAAATAAGGTTGCCCAGCTTGCTCAGGAGCAAAACAATTTCCAGGCCAACACGTGGAAAGCACTTTGTCAAGGTTTTGCTCATCGTACTGGATCCTACTCGTTCTTTACTAGGGTCGAGTTAAAAGTATTTTGATAAATAACTTCAGATGAACCAAAGAGTAAATTTTGGTCTACTTGGTTGATTTTGATTTCCTTTACCTTTTTAATGTGCCGAACATGTTGAATGTTTGCTTTTGTCAGGTCACAAATATCAGTTTAAATTCTGAATAATCTGTTATTTAACAAAATGTGCAAAGTCTCAGAAAAGTAACAAAAGAAAAATTGATGAGCATCAAATTAGTTCCTTAAAGCAAAATCAAAAATTCATCAAGCTCACCTTTATCTTGCTTTCATGTTTTTTCCCACTGATTTCTTTGTATTCCCCAGTTACAACATGTTTTCAGCCTTGTTTTTTTTCTGGGCCTTTGTGGTCTTGTGTCTTTTTATTCCCTCCATGTCGCATGTTTTATTTAGTACTCTTTGTTGTTGTTATTTGCCTGCAACTTAATTTATTCTCATAGTTTCCCATTTCCATTTACTTTTGCTGTTCCATGTACTTTGTTGCAGGAGTTTGCTGCCCTTAAACGCACTACCTTCGCATCATTTCTCCTCCATTGTTTAGAAACATGTTTCAGATGAGGCTGAATTCCTTCTGTGTTGGAGAAAAAAAGATGCTATTAAATAAAAAATCTGGAAGCTATCCAACAAGTAGCCTAAATGAGATAAATATAATTTGGGTCGCTATAGAAAGCCTTTAATCGTCTCGAGATAATAAAGTGTTTGTGCAAGTATTTGAGCTGCTCTTCAGACTGAAGCAATATCATAGCTTTGCAGTTTCTGCATGCACAAGTCTACTCTTTTATGGTTTTATTTTGGTTAATACAGCCCAAGCTGTGTTTATTTATGTTAGCTGGCATAAAAACCTGATTATGAAAGGATTTTTTTTTTTTGTATCCTCATAAACCTCCATAACAGATGTGCACACTTTCCAAATGTAGCCCCTCACAAGAGGGGAGGCTTTTCAAACGGCAAAACATCATCTGAAAATGCGTCGGTGGAGTTTGTTTGAACAAACAAGAAGCATTTTTGTTCATGTGGCAGACTGAAGAGCTCTCATTTCCACAGCAACGTATATCCAGCTGAGTGCACTTCCTCTGTCTGCTAAACCAGCTAAAAATTAAGCAAACATCCTTTAGAAAACAAATCAAATGTGAGAGTGAAAGAACTTAAAAGGCCCCCGTTCTGAAAGATAAACAGCATTTTTGCAAGTGAGCAGCTGTGTTTGAACTGTACATCACATTTTAGTGAGTGGAAGACGCCAATAAAAATATGAAATGTGATGCATTCTGAGATATTCAGGCTTTAGCAGGAAATATGTATGAAACAGACTCTCAGGGTTTAACCAAGCCATGCCCTAATAGCATGTTTGATTTATGTTAAGGCATCAATAGTGCTTTCAATTTCATTACATTGTATTTTTAATTCAGATAAGGCCCAAGGGCTAATTTGATTTTGCCACATACAAAATTATAACACTTCTTGTTGATATTATAGTTTAACATTGGAAAAATAAATTGAATAATGTGCAGAATCCTCTTGTGTTTAACACAAAGTGCATCAACTTAGACCCAATATACCACAGAGCTCAGTAAACTGTGACAAAAAAAACTACGCTAAACCACATGTTGACTCATGTGTTTATTGAAACATGAAACTTTTACATGCTACAGAACATAGTACACTCCATCAGTCATGAAGAAAGAAAAATCCATGCTTATCTTCAGGCATTAATAAGGCGTAACCAAAATAAATGGTGGACATGGACGATGAGTGGCTGTATGGAAGCTGAGCAGTGTGCTGGCGTGTGTTTGGTCCTGCTGATGTGGGGAAAAGTCCCCGGGGTTTCAGATGCACTTGAGCAAGTAGGAGTTGCAGTTGGCTCCTCTGCTACAGTCGCAGAGCTTCCCGATGCGAGGCCCGTATTTCATGGCACAGCGGTCGCCCATCCCGCACTGAGGAGAGGAGGAAGACACGGGAAGAGAGAAAGATGTATTTCGTGATTTCAAGTGATCCTTGATTCACATTGAATGACACAAGACGCTTTCCCATTTCAAATGTTCTCACTACTGTCAGAGAAAATGTTGAATTGATATAAAAAAAAACCTGGTAAAAACCTGAAAGTTTGGCCATTTCAATATTAAGCTGTAAAATTTAACTTTTTGCCACTTTGGAGAAAGAATTATGAGACTTATTCTCCAGATGAAGAAACAGAACAAGGTGAAGATGTAAATTTACTTTTTGCAGCATAAATAAATAAATACTGATCACAGAGTAGCGCTCAATTCCATAAAACACTGATACTTGTGTTGTCATAAATATGGGGAAAACAATATGTTTCATGACTTTTATCCCTGTTAAGAATTCATCGTCTTGGTCCAAGATGTTTGTATCTTTATAATCTTTATGGTATGTGGTGCGTTATTTATTGTTTTTGTATGTTTTTTTGATCACCCTGTCTGATGTCATGTGCTTAAGACCCTCGGATAAGTAGATATACTCACATGGATATATTCTTTAAGTTCTGGTCACCATATATACACATACACACACATCTATAATAGTGGAATTAAAAAAAAAGTCCTATTAATTTATTCTGTTCAGTTATTGCAATCAATAAATCCTCCTCACAGACTCATACTTTTAATCTATATGTTACAAAAAGCCTTTCCTTAATTCATATTCCTATTTTGAAGGTATTTGGCTCATGTTGTAAGAAACTGTGAAGAAAACGTTAATTGGAAATGTCTGCTGCTGATTCATTATTTATAATTCCTTCCATCAATTCAATGTGATTTATTCAACAGATGGTAAAAGGGAACAATATATATCACTTTGACACATTTAAGTAGAATAATTAAATCGTGTTCATTGGCTCTAATTAGGCCCAAATGAGTAATATATTTGCACTGAGGATACAAGGGAGGATTGAAATGTTCCTGCAGTTTTTCAGTTTCAGTCAATTGGAGTTGGCCAATGTTCTTGATTAGTTTGTAATTGCACTGAGTGAAAGACTGTTGTTGGCATTTTCTTGTTATCTTTTAATTAGTGGCAGGTATCTTGTGTTAACTGGTTTAATTAAACAGTGACTGAGAGGCGAATGCAATGCAGAGTCATGGCTAAGCCGTCTTAGAGTAAGTAAATTACACTCTTGGGGCTGCACTGATATCAAAGAAAGCAGAAGTGTGTTTTACCATTGGGATGCTCCCTCGCTTCTCAGTGTTGGAGAATGGACTGTGCATCCTGCCCAGCAGACTCTCCAGAGCTTCGATCTGACCGGAAAAGAAACACAAATAGTCGAAACAATGAGGAACACAATGACAGTGAAGAGAAAGTGATATATGAGGATGTACAAGATTGTTAAATATTGTTTTTTAATGACACGCTGGTTGAATCATGACATTTTACCATATTGTATGATCCATCCACCAATCCACTTTTGTGCTGCTTTGTGTCACTAAATAGATTCTAAACATTTTTAAGCGGTTAAATAGAATGAAATGTTTAAAATATTAAATTAAATGTGAAATTCCTTGTCTTTAACTTGAGCCTCTTGAAACTAAAAATTGCAAGCATCATACATCATTTTACATTTACTGAGTTTAATTTTACACGTTTGGAATAACACATAAGCTGAATTTAAAAAAAAATGTTGTGTTGGACTTGATTGCATTGGTAAGTTTGATGGGCTTGCTCAGGTTATCAGATGGTGAAAATGACATAAAAACAGGAATAATAGAAAGAATAAAGAAATCTGAGAAAAAGAAAACACTGTACATCACTTAATTTGGAAAACATTACACAATGTATTTTAAATGTATTTTAGGTGAGACTACGCCTAAAATACTAGCTGCACACAATGCTTTTTCAATGTTGATTCATTTCTTATCTCTTACATCCATTATGTCTCGTTTTCATGTTTTGCATGCAGTTTTAACTGGATGCTAAACTATTGCATTGCATTGGTGGTTTTAATATATGAAGAATTCTCACTATTTAAAAAAAATGCAATTAGAAATACATTAAAAAAGGGTCGTGGTAAATAGAATAAATAGAAAACCTTTTTTACTTCCCTTTATAATGGTGGAGGGATTTCACTTTTACAGCTCTTTTCCACTGCTGCCTCGAGCAATTACTTTGTTAATCACGTTCACCCATACACACCATTGGTGACGGCTACCAAGGTGCTCAATAACACCCCAGGAGCAATTTGACGTTCATTGTCTTGCTCAGTGGCATCCGGGATATAAGGTCATCAAACCTGCAGCCTCGTTAAGAAGCAAACCGACCTACCAAATGACTCAAAGCTCCAAATGTTGTTTTTTTTTAACCTTTTGTCAGTTGCCGAAACTCTAAGATGTTTTTTTTCTGTTGCAGTTGGATTAGTTAATATTAACTTATTTCAGGTGCGTCATTTTCTGTCGCCACCAAGTCCAGTTTTAAATATTCATTGGAGGAAATAAGTTAAGAATGAGCTGAGGGTTTCAACTTGTATTCATTGCATAACAGATGTGACAAGAAGTCTCATTACACTTGAGGAAGTTGATTAAAAAAAAGAGATGCATAATTCTCAATATCACAGGAGTCTTGATAAAGTTGCGCATATAGCAAAATGTGTAGCGACTAAATAGACTGTAATCAGTGATGGTTCCTGCAAAATATTTCTGGGAATGCACGTCTGTAAATGAGAGAAGAATTAGATATGCACAACTTTTCAATGATTTAGAAATATTTTCCTTCTTTTATTCCCAAATTGTTGCTGTGCTGCACGCTGGGAAATATAGAATACTCATCCAAAACTAATTATTGATTCCCCTTAAATTTGTAAGAATCACCACTTTGAGCAATGGCGCCTGCGTTTTCTCCACTGCAGCCTCTCCGGATCGGTACTAACCAGGTCTCTGTCGGCTGCTGGTTCTAGTCTCTGCTCCCCCAGGTCCTCCGCGGAGGCGTCCTGCGGCTCCTGGCCGTCACACAGGACGCACAGTAGGCCGAGGAGCAGGAGCCCGCGGAGCATCCCGGAGCTGTCCATGGTGCTGGAGGTGGGCCGGGTGGAGGAGGTGGGTGGGGGGGGGGGGGTGTCAGGGGCGGTGGTCCCGGGCACGAGGCAAGACGATCAAGGCTGGTGGAGGAGGAGGAGCAAGAAGGTCGCAGCAAGGTCCACGAGAGAGTCTCCCTCCACCCGCCGGACCTTCTGCTCTCTTATACCGAGAGACGCACGGAGCCCCGCCCGGGAGGCCGCAGAAGGTCTGCAGGATGGATGGATGGAGGCACGACGCGCACGGCAGCGCTCAGATCAGTTCATTACATTAAGAAGGAGGAATCCTTACAAAAAAAGAAAAGAAAAAACCCGAATAAAACAACATTACCAGTCACTGAGCTTCATTAGTGATCATTCTACAAAGCAGAGCTAATGAGGAAGCAGGAGACCAGAAAAAAAAAAGTTGTGCCACACTCTCAGAAACTGCTTGAATATTATATATTGAATATTAAACATTGTTTTTGCTTTAAGCTACTCATATATCATTCATGTTTTTTTGGGGGGGGGAGGGGTTGAGCATTTCTTGACTAATGTTTTCATTTTGAAAGTCTGTGAAACCTTCATCACATGTCAAGATGAGGGCAGGGCACGAATATGAATAATACTACCATGTGTAGTGGAGGAGGCTAGATATGGAATGTGGAGATTAAATCTAATTGTCAAACATTATTTGTTCCATCATGACAATCAATTCGTTTTAGACGTGAACCTAAAATATGAAGCCTGAAAATGTTCCATTCTGAATTGTGATTATTTAGCATATTATCATGGGGTGGTGTTGACATTGTCTAGTTTCTAAAATGTACCACATTTAATTTTTTTTGTTTAAGTATGACCTGTGAAGTACAATGTTCTATTTTGATACGTTTTGTACTGTTAATGGATTTGTACTCAAAAATCACTTATCCAAATTAAAACACCTTCATCACCACTAAAGTATCATTCATTGAAAAAACAAAACAAAAAGAAAAGGCGATACAGCCTATGTGCATATAGTTGACTCGACTGTTGTGAGGCATCATCTTTTATCAGAACATATTGGTTCACATATATAAACTGTAATGGTGTAATCCAGGCTCAGAGGACAACATGCAGAGTGATGCTTCCTTTGTCCCCTGCTGCAGGCTTGGAAGGGGAATAACTAAACATAAACCAAAGACAACAAGTTTAGGAAAGAATGTCAACCCTCCTAAAAAAAAAAAAAAGCATTCAAACTTTTCTATTGTTGATCTGGCTCCCTCTGGAAGATGCAACATTTTTTGTCCTGATAGCATTTAATATTGTCTCGCTCGATCTTTTCTCGATCACCCTCCAGATGTTCAAGTACACACGTTGTGTGTTTTTCAGAGAGAAGCAAGAACACTGAATGGAAGGATTGTGTGTCAATGGTTTTTATGTGTTATTGTTACACTACGGTGTAAATTACCTGCCTGTAGCATCTGATGTCACCTCTTGTTGTAAAGGTCAAAAGGTCCAAGGTATCTTCGTTATTCCCTCAGGGAAATTGGTTTGCTGTCCTCAAAAAACCATAAAAACACAGCAAATATTAACCCCGACACTGCATATAGAGACCAGTTTTCTCGAACACGAACTCCTTCCAGCAATAATCCAAAATCAGGAGCCAGTGCAGAAATCTCATGAAACACTGAGATAGAAAACTATACATGCATATAAAATAGTAAGAGGCTGAACTTTTAAAATAGTTAATTAAAGACATATTTTTCTGCCACCTTTAACAATAATATTTTAAAAAATATATAATTTAGAAAACCTCTTTGAGAGCTCCAATTCTCATTATTGGTCTAACCATTGAATTGATGATGGTAAAATGGCCCCTGTTAATCAGTCTGGTCACAGATGAATCATGTATAGTTCCACCTGAGAATAAAAATAGCCCGTTTATGATGAACACAATCGAAAGTCTAAAAATCAATGGGATCTCCCATCAACAATGGATCCTATCATAAAAAACAAAGATTTCCTTCCTGGACGCCAGTTTCAGTGATCAAGGAATTAAAATTCTCGATGATTTGCTCAAGGCAGTTCATTTATTATCAATTTAACAACTGCAAGCCGAATTTGGGATTTCGTACCATCTAAACATGTATTTGGTTATTGGCACTTTATTTATAGTCTTGATTTCTATAAAATCCGACCAGAAACTGCACATGTCGATTCGCTTGTATTACGGTTCACTCCAACTCTACAGCAATTTACCCATCTGAAATATCTCAGGCATCGAGAGAATCATAAGTATGTGTGAGAAAGAACGAGAGGCTGGATTAGGAGAGGAGGCTTGGTTTAGGTCTGAAGAGGACTTAGTGCGTTTTTTTTTTTTTTTTTGTGTGCAACAGGATATCAAAGAGTCAGAACAGGATACTTGACAAGCTGCTGTGTTCTCCTCCAAAATGTCTCAAAACCTTTTTATTCTTTACAAAGTGCAGGAAGGAGGTTTGTTATATACTACATCTTGGAGTCGCTCTCTTGTACTTCAGTTTTTGCTTTATTAAGATAAAGGTAATTTAATAGGTAAAATAATTGCTACAAGTGATAGTTTCCTTGATAAGAATGAGTTATATGTGGTTGACTTTAAAAAAAAAACAATCAGTATAACAACGGGCTCCCTTCATGGAGCCAATGAGGCCCCCAGAGCGCACCACTTCCTGCTCCCATGGTCTGCTTTTCTGGTTCTTATCTGTCCCGTTTTGTCCCTGGCAGGTCCCCGAGCCTCAGTTTGTCCAGGCCCTGGCCTGTCCCCTGGCTCCTGTCCGCGGCGGGCAGCAGGGGGCGCTGAGCCCGCAGTGCGGCCGCCTTTGCAGGCTGCAGAGGTCTGTTTCCTGAAACGCATACTTCTGGATTATAGGAGGAACACACCCAGTGACATCAGTGAGGTTTGAAGAAGAAAAAAAGAAAAAAAAAGTGCAACTGCAGAGGAGGAACAAGAGGGCCGAAAGGTCCTTCCCGGTTTTTTCTTTCTTTCTTTCTTTCTCTTCTCGGATCTGTGCGTCTTTCAGCTGCGGATACTTTGGGAACCGGACTTGTTCAGGCTGCGCGTAAAACTTTTCTCCTCCGCGGAGTTGCGTTTCTCAAGAGAGGGAGGATGTCAACTTCAGAGGAGACAGACGGGGCCCGGCCGAGATATGGCTGTAAGTTCAGACTTTATTCTTTCTTTCTTTTTTCTTCCCCCCCCCCCTTTGCTGCTCACTTTTACACCCCAGATCCAGGCTGGTTCACCCCCCCACCACCACCACCACCACCACACACCCCCCTCACACCACAGCCGCCTCCTTCTTCTCATGCAAACTCCTGCCAAACCTGACAAATGTCTATTTTTCTCAGCTTGTTGCGCCCACAAGTCAGGTCGAGTTGATTTCTGACAGCATGGTTCCAGCCTAATTATGACTTCCGCGTTTGTTTGGTTTAAAATTTTTTTTTTATTATTATAATACCTGGCAGAGTACAAAGGCCTGTTTTCCCACTGTTTACTCAACTGCTTGTGCCACTTTGCGTCAAAGTTTTTACAGTAAAAGTTATTCCTCTTGCCTCTGATGTTTTAAACAGTGCAGATTAACCTTGACACGAGTTGAGCTCTTCTGTCTGCACTCCACAACCAACGCCCAAGATATATATATATATATATATATATATAAAAAAGTCTAAATCATATTTGGGGATGTTGTATGAATTTGTTCCACTTTGAACCAAACTCTTCACATTGTGTGTATATCTGTAGTTTTTTTTTCTTTTTCTTTTTCCCTCATTCACTTTACTGCAGTCAGAGTTTACCTGTTGATGGTGTGTGTGTGTGTGTGTGTCCTCATACCGGCTTCCACCCTCCCACCTCAGATGTGACAGGGGCCTCTTTGTACCCTCCACCATATGCCCCCACTCTCCATAATTTGTTTAAAAAAAAAAAAACCCCTGCTTTGGGGGAGCATTGCTGTGCAGCTCCACTCTTGTGTAAACTCATGGGAATTGCCCCATAACTTCCCGCTGCATTGTTTTTTGTTCTGATTGTATGAATAAGCGTGCCATTTACAGACAAAGGCATGACTACTTCATACACACCAGACAGGCCCCTGCAGCAGCGGGCTGAGCTCATGTTAACTGGCTGCACAGATGAATAATGAGTCTCTTCTGTGGAGCTTTGGAGGGGCCTGTGTCTGGATGGCAACATTTTCCCAGTTATGCAACCAAAAAAAAAAAAAAAAGAAGAAGAAGAAAACATGGTATAAGCCACTGTTTGTGCATAATTTACTCAACACATACAGTACTGATCAGTCATGTTCCCGCTCTGAATTCAGCCAAAATGTCATAAAAATCAAGATGGTCTCACTCTCATACATTGCTGTCATTTGCTTTTGTTTGAACTATATTTGTATTTTTTGGTTTTGCAGCGGTCCTGGATGGCATGGAGCGACTCACAGCCGAGGAGATGGATGAGCGGCGGCAGCAGAACATGGCCTACGAGTACCTGTGTCACCTGGAGGAGGCCAAAAGGTAAGAGGGTGGAGGAAAGATTGGAGCCTGCTGCTGCCAGTCAGCTGAACTGGATCCTCTCTGCGCTTCAGCATGTAACCAGTGGATGCTGGTGGACACCATGAAAGGATTGAAGTAAATTAAGCCATACTGGTGATTAACTAACCATTGCATCAACAAAAATGAAATGAAAACGACCCTGAAATAATCTTACAAAAAAAATAATAATAATCCACCCACTTATTAAATACATGCACTTTTTGTGGTAGCAATGTTATGGCTGATTCCTGAACAGATCCTGTTTATACTGTCAGTTTGATTTGTAGTGGAAAAATATATTTTGTCACTGTCAATTTCAAGAAATACTTCCGGATGCGGGGCCACAAGGTGGTGGAGTGGTTAGTACCCTTGTCTCACAGTGAGGACGGGGCTGAGGGACCTTTCTGAGCGGAGTCCACATGTTCATCCTGTAAATATGACGCTACTTCGTTTTTCCCCTCCCTGGCTGTGTGTTTCCCCTGTAATGGCCTGGCGGTCTGACCAGATCCGGGGTCAGCTGTGATCGGCCCCAGCCTCCTGCTAAGTCGGATAAACTTGTATATGAAAATGTGAGATGAAGATGGTCTTATTCGTTCTCGGCATCTGCAGACACAAATCCCGATGCGAAGCCTCAAGCACTCAGACTGCAGTTCAGTGGGGTGGAAACCATCGTTTAATCCCGTCTTACGCTCAAGTTACAGTTTGAGGATTACAGTCTGCTCTCTGATGAGGTTTCACATCTTTTGTACTGAGTCTCACCAGCTTGTTTGCGCCGACAGTCCAACAAAAGCTCAAAACTCTTTCAAGAGCTGGAGTTTGGCGCCGCATACCTGCATTAAAGTCATTCAGCAAATGTTCTTGTCTTCTCATAAAGCTTGGCACTGGAAAACATGTATTAAATATGTATGGCTACTTTCTATATTAACTGAAATGCTGGATGGTATTTCATTCATTAAATGTTTAGTTTTTTTTGCTCAATTGAGTTATTTCACTGGCGATGTCAGTCGATGTTAAACGCTATAGGTCTGTGCGACGTGTCTCTGTAGTATATCTATGAAGTTTTATAACTAAATGTACATGTTTATACCATTTTTTATTTGTTGCGGTTCTACACCCACAACGGAGAAAGAAATGTAATTTGTAATTTCAATACAGAGAAACGGCTACTCTTGAAATCAAGTGTGAATGTAAAAGTAGTGTGTAGTACACACACACACACATACACACACACTTATAGCTTTTGATGCCTCCGCGGGCTCACATGTTGAAAAGAGGAAGGATCGCATGCGACAGGAAGTGACTCAGTCCCTGTTGACTTTAGTATCTCATGCCGTTGCCACAGAAACCCCCGTTCTCATAGCAACATGTTCCGGTGTGAATGAGTGAAGTCTGTACTGCTGCAGCTCTCTCTGATTTTGATTTAAAAAAATAAAAAAAAAGAAATGCTGAATGTATGTCTGCGGTGAGGACATTTTCCTTCCCGCTCTGCCTCACCTGTTCTGCTGTTGTCATCCATCTGTGATGTTCAGGAAATTCCTGAAAAGACTGCTGTTATCAGTTTTTTCCATCTAATCTTGTGGTTTTACCTAAGAAGGGACTGGGCAGTGTCATTTTGGATGAGTTAGTTGAAAATAACAGTGTTTGGGAATAACTTGTTGTATAGTAAAGTGTTCCAAACTACACAGCTTTGACATGCATGGTTTTTGCCGGTTTTATTCAAAAGATTATTAAAGATGAGCTTATAATTTAAAGAAAGGAAATACAGGTGGCCAGAGCTGGGAAGATATTTTAAAGTACTGTTACTGTCATGTAATTTCTTTTGACACTAGAACTGCATTATAATTATTTTTCTTGGTTATGGAACTGAGTTACCATAAGTGAAATTCCAGTGGATTCATTACTTGTTATTTAGTGAAAGCCAACAGTTGGATGCTGTATCTGTCTTCTTTGCTCATGGTACCCATCAACTTGAGCATTTCACGGAACTCCTATTTACTGGAGAATGAGCAGGTTGCGTCTCCTGACCGCTTTAACTTTTAACCTTTTCATCTGCGTGTCGGGACTGCATTAATTCAGGATTAGTGAGGCACTCCTACTCCAGTACATGGTTTATTTAACTAATAACACATTCAAAACATTATATGGTAAAACAAAGTTCCCATTGAGATTTCCAGCATAAAGCAAAGGGTTTATTTTGTCTAAACAAGTGACGGGTGGATTGATCTCGCGCCTTGTCTGCAGGAGGCGTCTGTTTTGTTTCTCCGCTGCACTTCAGGTGGATTGGGCTCCATGTGGGGAACATCTGAGCCTGCAGCGGGAACCCTGCTGGGGAGGTATGCTGGGAGTGTGTGTTGAAGTGCACGGCATGATGGGAATGCTTGTGACAGGTGCTCTGCAGGGTGTGAGAATGTACCTATGGGGACAACTGCAGGAATGCATTGTGGTTCTGTCATTACTATAACACTACCGCTGTCAGATGTGCAATAGAGCATCAGCATGCCTTCGTGACTTCACATCTTGTCGGTCTGTCGGCTGAGAGATGCAAACGGCAGGTTATCGCTCCCATTTGCATGTTCCCATCAGAAGCAACCGACGCAGCGTGAAGCTCACACAGCCCACCGCGGTCATTATCACTCCTAATTTGAATGCTCAGTGACCTGCTCGTCCATAATGGTTTCCAAATGAGGTAGAAAACTAAATGGTTGGTTCCTCAGCTCTTTCAGGCTGTGTTGTTCAAGATATTTGCACAATTTATTTTTGAGAGTTACTATATATCCTTCTCGGGATGGGGCCGGTCCGATCCAGTATCGATATCGGGTGCCGATCCTAACATAATTCACGGATCGCAAATTTCCATGAAGCCACGTCTGTGCTTCACTGTTGCTGAAATGACACAACAAATGTTTCCCTGCCAGCTGCTCCGCTCGCTGGCGGCAAAATGTGCAATGGAGTTCCTGAAGAGAGGCGGGTCTCAATGAGACAGAGTAATGAGTCTGGAATTCCGTTCCACAGTTTGCAGGTTTTAAAGATAGAACTAGTTTATTATGAGATGGTGACATCACGCAGACCCCCACATTGTCGAAACTGAACAAAAATAGTTTTTACTGCTTCCTTTTCCGACCTTATTCTTACCTCAAGTTGCCTTTTGAGAGAATACATGCATACATTTGTACATTTCAAACTTGCCTGTAGAGAAGAGTTTGTTACAGCCTCATATAAAATCAATGATAATGATAATAATTTTAAAGCAAACAGAGCTCAAGTATCGGAATAGTATCGTATCAGCAGATATCCAAATTCAGGTATCAGGATCAGATAGGATGTGAAAGAACATGCATCGGTGCTTCCCTATGTCCTTCAAAAAATAGGAATTGCGTCACATTAGCTGAGCTGTTAATACCATGGAGGTTTCTGGAATTACTGATTCCTAAAGTGATCCTCTTAATTGTACTTGTCTCTTTTTGTACATTAAGTAAAATTACAGAGATTATAAAAGCTCATTCTCAAACATCTCTTCTAAAGAGAAAGTAATACCTGTTCAACACTGCTCATACCATACCATACCATACCATACCATACCATACCATACCATACCATACCATACCATACCATACCATAACATACCATACCAACTATGTTTATAAAGCACTTTACAATAGCCACAGTGGACCAAAGAGCTGTACAAAAGAATAAACAAGACCTAGAAGTGCACAGTTCACACGTTGCATAAAATAGATAAAAGATACAGACAATACAAATAAAATTAACACAGTTGAAATGGATTAAAAGAATAAAAGCATGGATAATATAAAAGCAATTACCGTGGACAAAAGCCAACGCTAATGGAACCTCCATGCAGAGATACTTCATGTTGCTGTCAGGAGGAGTATAAACTCAGAATTATTGCACACTCCCCCAACAAAAGAAGTTCAGTTAAATATTGTGTGCAACTTAATGGTAAAGTCGGGTAAGTGGACAAAATGTCTGTGCAGTATATCTTGAGTTTGGCCAATTGGATGGAGTCCTGCTGTCCGAGATATTTGTGAGTGACTGAGTTCACAATGCACTTGGAGGAAGGGTTTTGTGAGTTTTGTAATGGTTGACGAGACATAGACCAGCAAGAAAAGTGCGGGTGAAAAGGAATTCATGGCAAAAGCATACGTCACTCCAGAGCAGAGCCTTGGCTAAATGCTAGTACGCAACAGCACTCGCAGATCGAGCCGGACTGGATGTTGTCACAGGAATCTGGTCATTTTAAAAATATTAAATTATAATGAAATTGACATTGATTTCGTCAATATTTCTTGAGAACAAAAATCAAGGAAAATAAAATCAAGTAGTTTTTATTTATCACATCATATCGCTGTTGGAGGAATTCATTACATATCTCATTTTCAACTAATACTGTGCAGGCCTAGTGGACAGAGGCGCAATGCTGTTATTTTATAAACTGTTCATATTCCCCACAATGACAACCAAGATTTCAAATTTATTTGTAAAAATTGACTGTCTGCAATACTTTACCTTTGCATCTTTGCTTCTTTCATTTTTGTTTTGACCCGTTTGCACCTTCAGTGTCGCCGGGAATGCCGTTGGACATGTTCTCAGTCTGATTCTGATGTTTATTAATCCTTGCATGCTGCTCACTGCACATTCCCTCCTCAGAGCAGACTGCGAACAATGTCAGGCAGTCTCGCCACAGATTTCACTGATGACGTTTGGTACTTTGCAATATTCGAAGTCGGGATGTTCCAGCCGCTTTGCATGGCGTCCGCATTTCACGGCGTTCTTTACCTGCAGCCATGTAAACGTTGGTTATAAATCACTCACTCAGCAGATGTTTTCAGCAGGTGACGTTGTTTTTTTTCTGGGTGTAGCTGAGAGGTTGTGACACGTTTCCTCCCGCTTCTCTGTGACACGAGAGTGAAAGTGGAGGAGAAGCGCTTAATTGTGGGGAGGAGAGAAAGGAGAGTGGCGGTTTGAAGAAAATCGTCGACATGGATAATCATTTGATTGAATGTTTACTAATCAAATAATGATACATAATCACCTCGACGTCCCAGTATTTTGCCTTCAGCTTTTAGGCTGTACATGTTTTGGATATATTTTACGAAAAGCAATAACATTTCATCAACTCCATTGCTAAAATCCAGCTGCTACTGATATGACAAGAACAAAAGTCAATGCTCACAGTGGATGTGTGTATTTACTATCAACGATCGGGTCCATTTCTATGTATTCTGTACCTGCCTTGTCTGAGGTAAAAGGCAGGATACACCCTGCACAGGTTCCCAGTCCATCACAGGGTTGATCTAGACAATCATGCATTACCTAACCTCTTATGTATGGTTTTTGATTGATGAAGGAAGTACCCCTAAAAGTTCATGCCCATGCAGGTAGAACATGCAACCGCTACACAGAAAGCCTTGAATATAAAACTGAGGCCTGTGCCATTCATTTACAATCGATACTGTGACTCATTATAAACGCGTGTGATGATCTGTAAATACATTTTGTAAAAATGTAAAATCCTTTTATTTTAGAAACTGGTGTGAATCTAGGCGGCTGCTTTGCAAAGCATTCACTGTGTTCAGGCTTGATCCCAGGCTGAACATGTTATTGAGTTTCAAGGTCATTTGTTGCTGCATTACCTTGTTGTTGCAAATGTGCTGCTTTCTGTAGAAATAGGAAGTAAGAGGCAGCAATTTGCAAATTTTTTTTCTTCCTGTAAAATTGTGTTGAAAGTCTGAGTTGTCATGCAGTTGAGGGTGTAACCCGATGCTACATCCAACAGAAATGTATGTGTTAATAAGCCCCGCCCCTCCATGTACTGCTTATGCAGCCTTGCCTCAGTGGCTCCTCTTCACCAACAGCGGGGCTGGTTTCAGATTCTGGTTCCAACTGTTGGCTACTGGAGGTGTAAGTCATGGTGGATCCTGGGCCTTTGTACTTTAAGGGTTTTGTACCTGAAGTGCATCTGTGATGAACAATTTTGGAGAATTTGATCTTCAGTTTGGCCTTTATGTGTAAAATTTGCATCTGTTCCTTGATTGTGTGTGTGGATTTTCTCCAGTTGTCTCTCACAGTCCAAAATCCTTTTTGCTCTCGGTTAACTGGTGAACTCTTAACTAGGTGTGAATGAAACTGTCTCTTTGTTTTTGCCCTGCAATGGACGGGTGATGTGTCCAGACACCAACCTGCTTTCACCTCTAATCTTTTTATTGGCAGGTTTTACTGCAATCTGACAAAAACATATGACACTGACAACTTGTGTCATTTCTGTTCAGTCATTGAAGCTATTTGGGTCCCAACCCCCCAGTGACTCATTCTTCTGGTTTGATCGGTTTTTGGTTGACTTTTCAGTTAGTAACATTTGATTTGTCGCTTGATATCACTTCACAGGATGTTGCTGTGCCACGTGGACTCGCCTCACAAACACAGGAATGTCAAACTAGATAACGGATGAAAAAAAAACCTTTGCTCGTTTTTCTGGTTGCGAGTTATCGAATTACCTTTTGCTTGAACTTGTTAGAGAAGAGTTGACATGGATTTTCAGTTAATATAGACATCATCAACAAAGAAAAGGCCTAAATTATTTCAGTTGGTGTAACAAATCTGAAATATGCAAAAGATAAATGGTTTGAATTAAATGATGAAAAAGAGAACTGTTCCTTTTAAACAAGAGCCTATATTTAAAACGTATTTCCAGTGAAAAGTGTCTTTGCTGGGGCTTCCCTCCTCCTATCTTCCCTCTGCAGTAATTCTGTGGGAGTCTTAAGCGCTAAACAACGTGAGGTAATGACAACTTTATGGGAGAAGCTGATTGGTAAACCAGCAGGATTTACTTCTCTCTGTCAGCTGCAGCAGCAGTATCATCCTCCCTCCTGTTCCTGCCCCCTTAACTCCTCAAACACTTCATTTACCACATCACTGCGCACGCCGCTGTTGGTCTTTGAGCTGCCTGCCATCTGTGGTATCCGTCCTCTGACAGCAGGAAAGTGATGAGAAACACTATGAAGAAGGTTTTTGTGTGCGTGTGTGTAAGTGGTTCACTCTCGGGTGTATTTACAGCACACAGAGATCTGTCCAAGCTGGGGTGGTGTCTAATTAGTGTTTTCTGTAAAGTATTTAAATGACAGGGTTCACTTTTTACCTCGATATTTCATGAAAGTTCAGGGATTTGGAGGAAAAATTATGCCATTTTGAAAATGACTGGTCTTATATGTGCTGTTGCCTAAATTGCGAAACTACTGTATGTCACAGTGGCTTGAATTTGAATTTTGATCTTAAAATGAGGGTGGAGATCACATTACCATCGATCACTTTTGACAGCACATATCTTCTTTTTCCTATCGATGCCTATAATTTTAGAGGAAAAAGTGCCGAAAACAATAAGTGTTGCACATGTTTGAATGAGACATGCTGAAGCAAGGAGACGGCTAAAGCACGAGGGCAACGATTCATCCGGCACCGGTGTTGGGAATCGTCGACCTAAAGTGGGTGGGGTCACGAGTGACTGTTTTCAGGTGTGTCCAGGTCCACTTTCCATTTTAATAGTTGATAATCAAACTGTAAATTACAATGAACACCTCATGTGTGTTGTACCCGATAATTTCTTTTTTAATCATAATTGTTTTTGTAAGAAATATAAATTTTGTCTTGCAGCGACTCAAGTTTAATGTCCAGCTGTATTTTTGAGTCAAGAAGCATCTTTTCTGCGATTTTGATCCCTTTTGATACCTTATGATACAAACAACATCTCCCCTTTGCTAGAAAGTCAATTATGTCAACAAATGTAGACAAGGCATCTATTTATTCAGATGTTCTCTATAGCTCACTCGTCCAGCAGGTTGCAGGGGCCTGGAGCCGATCCCAACGGGGTCGGACCTTCAGAGGTCCATGGCCCTTTACAGAATACAACAGGTTGGAACTTTTTGAAAATACACCTGCAAAGTTAAAGATGAAGGTAGAGCTGGGTGAACTATTCATTAATGCTATAAACATTGAAACAGTCTCTGAATAATGTAATTTAGGATGTAACCTTATGTCGTATTGCAGGTTTACCTGATATTATGCAGCCCTAGTATGAATCATGTGTTTGGAAAGGAAGCATCATTGTTTGCATAAACTGGGTTTGGTGAAGTGGGTCGTGTTGGTTGAGATGTGTAACGCTAACGAGAGCTGGTATTAGTGGAGCGGCTTCAGGGCGCCACAGCATCCTGGAGCGGGTGTGGCATCGAAATACAAGTCACACCGATGAAAGGAGGTTCCCATCTTGTGACCATTCCTTTCGTCTATAGTTGGGCTTTCTTTCTTTACTAAATGCTGACCCATTTACAGAGCATAGGCTTTTTATGTTCAAATAAGCGGTCACAAAAGACGGCAAAGATATCCTGTGTCTTTTTCCAGCAGGGAGCTTATTGATTTTTACTTATTGTGCCTGTTGTGTCTCAACAGCAGCTGCATGTACGCACACTGTAGTCATTATCCCTTTACTGTGAGCCATTATCATGAACTTTCCATTCCCTCCTACACTCAGACAGCTGATTGTTAGTTTGCAGTGACGTTTAGGCCTTGAACAAAGAACCAACATTGATGTGTTGTATTCCAATTTCTTAACATAAATTGTTGCCTCACGCAACAGTCTGATAAACAGGTGGAATCATATATATATATATATATATATATATATATTTATTTATTTTTTCCTACAACCCACTTTTGTGTTGTGTTGTCATTAATGTGTCCTTATGGCCACATGTGTTTGTTGTGTCGCAAGTTTTCTGAGATTCCTTATTGGAAACAGAAATGCCCCCGCGGTGTTGTACTCTGAGTCACCCCTTGTACAAGGAAACACGAGCCTGTAAGGAAAGTTTTCGATTTGTTATGGCATTTAGGATGAAATCCTGCTGAATCCTTCCCCAGCTGTAACCACAGTAAAACATTTTTTCAAAACTCAAACTCTGGATGAACAATCTTTCATGTGCAGATAAAGGAAATGTTTTGTACTGATAAAAACAAATATTTACTTGTGTATATATCTGGTTCTTTATCTCTCAATTAACCTGTTTGCTTTTTAATGCCAGGGAGTTTCTCGGACATCTTTGCACCCTGATTCAATTCTGATCGATGGCATCCGGGACAATGCTCTCCTTTGCAGGACTTTGCAAGTACAGTCAGTGTCAATCTACTGTTGCTATAGTAACAGCAGAGTTTACGTGTGTTTGGACAGGTTTCTTTTCTCGCCAGTTTTGACCGATATAGCTGTTTTTCACTGTGCATCGAGGTGATGTTACAGTTCTTGCGTGTCGTACCTCAGCTGCAGTCCTTTCCGGTGAAGTCATAGTGACACACTGTGTTGATGTGTTTGTTTGTGCAACCAACAGGTTGGACTGCAAATATATGTAGACTCTGACAGAGATGCACTTGGTGAGAAAGACAAAATGAGAATCTTTGCATTTTTATAGACACTTTTTTGATGTAGCTGCCACTAAAGCATGAGGAGAGTTGGGACAGGAAGCTGCTGTTTGGGTAAATAAATTACACAGTGGAGTGTAATTCATTAACAGCGCCAACAGCTGACATAGATTGAACTCTTGAGGAACGCATTAGAAAGTGGCATGTAAAATACAGTTGTTTGTTTGTCTTTGCTTTCGTTGTAAATTAAAACAGTAGTTATGCTGCAGCGCTGCTGTCTCTTTGCCCTGCCCACTGAAAAATGATCAGTTATTGTCTTTCCTGAGGAGAAGGTCTTTTTAACTTTCACTAAACTCCAGGTAACTGCATTGATCTTGAGCTGCTCCTCCTGACAGCAACATGAAAGATTTCTGACTTTAGGTAAGATTAGCATTAGCCTATATTCACAGTACATGTGGTAAATTAGCAGCCTCAAATAGCTGTTGGCGTTCCTTTCTTTGGCCCAGTTTACACAAGGTTTTGTGTGAAAACACATTGCTCTTGCATTTTCGTTTCAGAAACGTACACGTTAACATTTTGAAAACGGTGTGTTTACGCAGAAGCTGCGGAAACATTGAAAATGTTGTTGCTTTCATGTCGGGCGACGTGTGTGCAGAAAACAGTATGCTGTGAACAATCCCAAGTTGAATTGTTATTACGGTGACAGTCAACTATAAAAATACCAAGTCCCAGGAGAATATAGACTTGGAGTCATGACACTCTGGAGGCAAACATTATTGTCAATCCTGTATAGATGAACTATTTACTCAGTCGCTGCGGTTCCAATGTTTACACGGCGTGTTTATAGAAAGTTCCATTTTCCCTTTTTATTATTGTCGCATTTTCAAAAAGTTTCACCTTGGTGACCATACTCAAGAAGTTGTTGTCGTATATAAAGAGATACAAAAAAGGTTTTTTTGAAGTGTTGTCTGCATGTTGGTGGTATCTCAGCCGTTTGTCGTTGATTTCTCTTCTGTAGTTTCTTTCATAAAGTCCCATATGTTCATGTAGAGCATAGATGAACAATGAATTGAAACAGAATTAATCTATATCAATGTATTTAATTTTGCAGTGTGAGTATTGTAAATATTGATATTGCTATGATAATAATTTTGCCTTATATGTGCATAACCTTAATGTCCATATAAAAAAGACGGGCACATCTGAAAGAGGCTATTATAAATAGTAACACTCCCATGAGGCTCATTAAGCAGAGATTTTGTAACTTTAATCAATTATTACATTCTGTAACTTGCACAACACAAATCCTAACTTGATTGAACATGGAAAATCTAATTTAAGAAGTCTACTCAATATTTCAACATGGGGGGACTGGAAATGTAATTTTCACAATGACTTTGTAATGTGTTCTTCTGCCGTTACAGCAATGATAAAATTAAAGTAATCTATATTTCATGCTAAAATAAGAAATCTACTTTAAATCGCATAAAGATTTTTTCTGTCTTTGAATAAAGTAGTCATGAATATCATGCTACACTACACAATGTCAGCTAGTGTTTAGTGTAATGTTCAACTTGCATTTTAAAAATTGCTAGTCATTAATCATTTTAATGCTATTAGGTTTACAAAGTTGACTTGATTGTTGCTGCTTCATATTTTAGTTTCAAGCTTCAAAGCTTATAATCCGGCAGTAAAATGCACCTCAAATCTGCTCCTCTCATGATGTCCGTCTCTGAAATAAAATACAAAGAATTCGCTCTCCTCAACCTTCCCGAGCTTGAGACGTGCAAACTGTGACGTGCAGACTTTTCCTCGTCACCATTTATTCTAATATCATGATAGTCAGGCAATGCTGTGTCACTACTTACATTACTAGTTTGTTTCATATGAGAGAGCCTGCTGCTTTGTGCAACGTGTCCATATTTTAATCTTCCCTTCAGGAGGAATCATTTGCACAGGCACAGTGAGATAATCCATCACAGCAAACGTAGAGATAATCTGTGTTTTATCTGTAATCCATCATGCACAGCCGAGTCTTTCGTATCGTGCTGTCGAGGTTCCCCTCCCTCATTGCTGCTTCTCGTCTCCCGGCCGCAATACTGAAAAGAGGATTCGCAGAAGTTGAGAAGAAAAACATGCGAGCAGTGCAGAATGGAAGGATTTCAAGTCGGTGCAACGGCTAAAAAAAGGCTCAAGTATTTAAATAGAAATTCCCATGTTCAGCTAAGGATGGAGGTTTATTCTCAGTGTTTGCAGAAGCTCCTTTCTTCTCATTCCCCCTCCTCAACTGGCCCACTTCCTCTCTACGCTCTGGCCACTCGCATGTAATTTCCTGTTTTTTAAAAGTTTCCAAGCACTCTAGTGAAGAGGTGCCGTTGCAATAAATATTATGTAGTATCACAGCGAGACATCGTGCTATTCTGAGGAGAACAGCGGCACATGAACAAAGCCTTCTCAAGACGATACGATCTGATCTCGGGTGACAGACTGGGATCACTGCGTTAACCTGCTGACTCCTAAATGAGCAGAGTTGTAAATGATTGGTTGGTCACTGAACCACCAATGTGATTAACTCTCTGTTGTTTTTCATTGTGGGGAAAGTGCAAAAAAGAGTGTTTGGTTTGAAACATGGATATTTCCTTAAAAGGACAATAAAACAACTGCAATGTTAATAGATATACATGATTTAATATTCAGCAAGTCTAAACTTTAAGAGTGAGTGCACAGCTCATTGAAATTTAAGGACTCTCTCTGAAGGTGCAATCATATAATATTAAACAATATTATTGTAGGCTGTATTACAGACCTGTCTACATATGAGCTCACTGTGGGGGTGTGACATGTAACCGTTGGCCAGCAAGCAGGCACACGTTCCCCATGTTAACATGCTATCGGCATGACGCTGAAGTCCTTACAGACGTTTTTACGGGACGGCGCACGACTGAGAAAAAGGATTCATGTCACACAAACAAGCCGACAGCGCAATGTCTATAATAGTTCCTAATATTTGCTTGAAATCCAATGGACAATTAATTGCATCATGCATCTTTTAGCAAAGATTTTCTTGCTTTGTGAGCAGCAAAAAAAAACAAAAAATCCTGGTGGGAGTCCTGCTGAAGGGCCTTTCTGTGTGAGTGTGTGCTTGTTCTGTCTAGGAGCGTGTGTTTCCTCTTTATAGAAACTTCTAGTTTTGTGGACTTCACTGTAAAAGTGCTTCAGAAATCACAATGTAATGAAGGGTGTATTTTCATTCTGGTGTGAGTGCTACCTGGTGGCTGCTGCCTAGGAGACGGCGAGGCCTCCCAGAAAACAGCCCTGAGTCACCGGGGTTGGCAGTAAACAGGCAAGAATGCGGGAATGAAAGGAGGAATGAAAAGGGAGAGGGATCAGGGCTCCATAAAGGCCCTGCAGGAATCGTCCCGCCCCTCCTCCACGGCGTCTCTCACCTGGTCCTCTGGTGAAACCCAACACTGCAAGTTACCCTTCCAGTTTGGATTTCTGTCACGGCAAACAAACAGTCTTTGAATCCGATGGAGCGATAGAGGCTGTCTTTGGCTGAGGCAGCAGTTTCACCGGCCCCTCCTTCTTACCTCCTCTGTGGTCGGCAGGTCTGCATGACCCAGGCTGCTTGGCTTTCTGTTATTACAGCCTTGTACGTCGGACCTCAGCTGGTATTTGCACTCAGCAGGAGACAGTAATAGCTGTAACGCAGCAGGTCAGCTCTGATGGATAATTGTTCTCAAAGGGAGGCAGTGGGCCAAAGGTTGTGACAGCTTGCACACAAATTGATAGAAAAGAAAAGACTTTGATAAAAGTCTTAAATTATACCAAATGGAAGCCAATAACAATTTTCCTTTATAAACAGCTGGATATAAGCACATTTTTACTGATTGTTTGAACAGGCCTTCTATTTACCTGGCATGCACACCAATGTATGCAGAAAACAAGTTAGTAATCACAAAAGTAAACATATTGGAGCAAGATGAGATGAGCCATTTTATTATTCGGTTGAGTATATTACAGTTGAAACTTGCTCTTCCCTATCACAGATTAATTGTGACGAGTGAGCCGACATGACTGTACCTGTCAAGATTTGCATTTGTTTCATTTCAGAATGACGAACAGTTCATGTAACACAAGCAGAGGTTGATTTTATATATATATATATATAGAGATATATATATATATATATGGCCACAAACGATCATACCTACTGTACATACATTTTCATTATCAAGAAAAACATAAAAAGCAAGTCCTGTATTTACACTGCAGTTATTGAGCCTGCATGACTTTAGTTCAACATTTGAGCAGTTGTTTGTGGTAATTATTTTCCTGGATGTTTAAATAATGTTGCTTCAGTTGTCGACACAATGCCGTCCACTCGGGCTCCGTCTGATATCCAACAATATTATCCAACAATAAACATATTGCAGTTCAATCATTGAACTACAATATGTATCTTACAAATGTTGCATGATGGTAATAAAGTTGCGATATGACTCTTGCCGACATGGTATTTTTATTTTTTTTTGTACCTTTTCAATGATGTTCAACTTGAAATTAATGAAGAGGTCCTTCCTACATCCTCATAGCGATAATTTTGGTATCATTAACGGTGCGATTAAATTGGTTCTATTAAGCAATGCTCACTTCTCGTTGGCTAATCAGCTCACGTTTAATGAAGCAAGAGATGTATGGGTGATTAAAAGAAGTGTTGTTACAGTCGGTGTACCTGCCGATTGATATTGAGTCTGTTAGTCTGAGGTGTGATATTGATTCAGGGCCACAGAGATCTGACAGGTACTCTGTGAGTCAGTCTGCTCTGGGGCTGGGACGAGGGCGGATGGTGCACAGATTCCAGCGTTGCAGCAAAGCATGTAATGAACAAACTTGGCTCTCTATCATCTCTTTTCATTAGTATTCCATCTCTTCGTCATTTCTTAAATGAAGCAAAGCTTTAAGTTGAACTCTCCCACTGGCTTGTGACGAATGCTGGTTGTTTAATCTCAGAATGTCAAATGTCACTTCCATCAAAGTGTTTATTTCACTCATCACAATGGAAGAGGCGTGTAGCAGACAACAGGACAGGGAGAGTGTCCCTACCTCGATGTTGATAAGATAACGGTTACCGCACATGATTTGTGTGGTGACACGGCACTTCCTGCTATTTTCTCTCAAGGACACATGGACGATGATTATAAAGGAGGCGGCAATTCAGAACAGAGCATTGTTGAAATGTTCTGACACCTTGTGCATTGATGTTGTTACTCTGCCTTTTCCTGCTTTCCATCACACTTCAGTCCATCTGTTGTCTAAAAATAGCATCTTGTAGAGCTCGTTCAATTGTTCACTCGACTGCAGCTTTGCTTCGATGTTGCTTGATTGTTAAGACATGACCTTCATTACTCAACAGTTATATAAACAAAATACAGATTAAAGGGATTCTACCCACAGTCTAAATGTGGGTTATATTATTATCAGTTGATACGTCATCAGGCCTTGCATAATGTCTGATAGCACAATTACTGTGGCTTTATGTGTTTACCAAACAGCTCAGATACATAAAGGTATTTGAAGTACTATTATGGTACAACAAAGCAACAAATTCCCACATTTCTTTTTCATCATAAGCTCATTCCCTCACGGTTTCATTTAAAGAAGTATCTGTTTTCAGTCAATTCAGCCTTTAACTGATTGTATATGGTGAGACTGGCAAGCTTATTATTTTGTGGATGACTTAAATAGCAAATATAGTGTGATGTTTAACTGGATATAAGGGGAACACCAAATATCCAGTCCAGTTCAGTTATTCTGGTCAAATGTATTGGAAAAACCAAAAATAATGGAAATATCGATGACCAGCTCCACATGGTGACATGGCAGATTGCGCTTTCATGTCAGAGAAACAATGTCTTCGGTTCGCAATAAAATTAGCCTTGAGGCCTTATTGAAGGTATAAAATAGCAGGTAGCTTTAACACCCGGCTCAAGCACATTAAACTTGCATCATGCTGGAAGGTTTCCTTTGAGGTTCCAGCAATTGGAAGTCTTGAGTTCCCTTTTGTTTTTTTGTCAATCAACCCATCATCAAAATAATATCAAGCACTGCAGACCTCTCTCTTTGACCCGGTTCACCTCGTGGGTTGAGAAGCTTTGTTTTTGCTTCTCGCCTGGCAGGATGTCTGATAACCTGGAGCAATCTGGTTTTCAATGCCACAAAATCAGTGCGGGAAGCCGAGGGAACATTGTTCATCATGTTTATTTTTACGAGACAGGATTCAGAACTGTGGTGCTGCTTGTGGAACAATGGCTCTGATTTATTGCGTTTGAAAATAAAGTCGGTGTTTTTATTAGTACCTTACAAATCCGTGATGGGAGAAAGTATTTCACACATGATAATCCTGTTAGGTTTGGTTGAAAAATACAGCTTTTTTTTAAAGTTATTCATGTTCTATATAGAAAATTAATTAATAATCAAGATCACATAATGGGATTTTTTTAAACGTTTTTTTTTTAGATGAAGTGGTTGTGATCCAAACAATGGCTGCTGACCTCTATTTGCTCATTGCGTAAGAGCAATAGGGCAATGCGAAATTAGTCTTTTAGATTGTCGGTAAAAGCTTATATGATCTCGCTAAACATTAACTGGTTGAGGAAACACTTCATCGGCGTGAAACCCTGTGAAAGAGGAAGTACATAATACAAGCACAGAATTTCTTCATCTTCAGTTAACGTACCACCTGCAGCCAACGTGCAGCAACACTGTGTTAAAGTTGTGCTTTAGGGAAACTGTGGTCGCTAAAGATCTAGTTTTCAGTAGCAAAGGAAAACAGAGGATGTACCTCGAGATCAGTTGCGGCTCATCCGTTGGCAGGGAGTCGGCCTGTCTTCCTGGAGAGACATTGGTCACTAGCAGACTTCTTCCTATTCGACTGACCTCTGAACTCTGGCTGGACTTCAGCTTCCTGAAACATGCATGATCTGATGATGAAAAGGGAATGGAAGGGAAGGTTTCCCAAAAATATAAATATATATGAATAAGTATCATGCCTTTGTGAGTAGCAATGCAACTGTGGAGTTCTATTTACATCAGGATGAAAATGTAGATTTTATTAAGTTTAAATCTGTAATTGTAATTTACAATAAAGTACATCTAATTCTAGCACTGCATTATTGAAACAGTTTGAAGTTGGGAGGTTTAAAAGAAACAATTCAGATTATTTACATGAAGATGCATATACCCCTGACCAGTGACATGCAGTGTTACTTTAAAAAAAAACCTCACTGTCTCATAATTGTGAGTTGAACATAAAAGAAAGGAAGAAACAAAACCAAGAAAAGCTCAATGTCTAATCCACAGACACATCTGTTGTGCCACTTGTCCGGGTCCAGATCGTGTTTAATAATTAAATCAGAATCAGAAAGTTGGATGGTGTGTGAAATATTCCTATTTCATATTGTTTCGCCACATGTTGACACTTCATTCAGTGTGAATGTGAAATGAAACTGCATTTTATATGCTATTACAAAAGTTAGAAACAGAAATAGTCATGTTTTTTTTTTTTTACCAAACTGTAGAAATCTGCAAGATAGTTTAATAACGTCAATGAAATCATAACAACTGGGATATTGTTATTGTTATTATTATCAGTATTAGTAGTATTATTATACTTGTTTGAAGTTAGACTCTTTCTGGTATGAGATTATGTCGCATCAACCTTTAGATAACGTGTCCCTGAGGAAGATATTTTAGGTTCCTATCTCAGATGTGGCTTGTTATTTACTTGGCAGTAATTCCCAAGATACCAAACAATGCGTTTATATTTGTGGCTGTGTTTTTGAAATTGTCAACATGCCTGTGAAGGCAGCACACTTTGTTTGACATTTCGTTTGGCTGCTGTTTTGCCGTTGTTGGTGACATTCGCGAATCCCGATCATAGCTGCATTTCTCACTGGTTTAAGTGAAGGGTGTGTCCGTGTTTGTGCTTCCCTGGGAAGGGTGTGTTGCCCCGATAAAAGAGCCATTACTTCGCAGCCTTTATGGAGCCTTTCACTGCTCCTCTGTGGAGTGAAAGCCGAGGTTTGTTCCTGGTTGGCAGACCATGGGGTCGGTCACTTCGGCCTCAATAGCAGGTCTGTCTGCAGAGCCCATGTCACGACTTCCTGAGAGGGAAGTTGTTTCAGCTGCGGCTGAGCTGCCCTTTACACTGCAGCGTAGGCGTGAGTGTGTCTTCATATATCTGTTCCAGGACCAAGAGTCTTAGCAAGGAATTACAACTTGGGAAATCCATAAAAGTCCAGCCCTGTTCAAAGAATTGGACAGTTTGTATTTGAAGACAGTCAGTGGAGGTCTACACGGCTCTTCCTGTGGTTACAAATGCATGTGTGTGCTTGTCAGAGGTGGGGGTCTGTCTGCAGCAGGAAAGGAATCTTTTAATCTCACTCAGGAAATAGTTAACCTTGTTGTTGCCTGACAAAGACCTCAGTTACTAAAGAGTGGGAGTGTTTCCTGAGGCAGATGAAAAGAGGGGAGACTGTTTGCCTTTTTCAAAAGCCCATGTTTGGCCTCACTGGGAAATTCTTCACAACCAATGATAAACTCAAGGTTTTCATAATCGGAGCTGATAGTTTGTGACCTTAATGACGCAGTGCATAGGCCGAGCTGCATGCTACTGTTAATGAATATACAAACAAAACTGAGGTGGGAAAAGGCTTATGATGACCTGTAATCCAGTTTTCTATAGTTATTGTTCAGTGGCTGCAACAATACAACTGTAACTGTAAACCTTCACTGCATTTGGGCTGTTCGTTTTCAGTCTTTATTTGTTTCTTGTTAATATACAAATGCATTGAAATCAAAAGTCTTTCAGAGTATAACAATAACACACTGTCTCCATGCACATGAAGAAAACACAACTTTTCAGAGGTACAGAGTACTACAGTCGTTGTAATAAGGTCTTATGCATGTGCAAGTATCAACAATAACAGCAAGCTTAAACAGAAGTTCAATGATTTAAGCCTCACTGATGCCTGGTCATCACTGTGGGTCCCTGAGCAAGACTCTTATCCCCTAACTGCTCCGGCTGTGTCAGGAAGCACATCTGGTAAAAAAAAAACAAAAACAAAAAAAACTGTATCCAATGAATATGTTGATCTCAGTGATTCTGACTCTTTCCGTAAAGAAGCAGCCGGAATTCTAAAAATAAGCTAATGGATTAATCGCCTTACTGTTCAAACAAATTCAATTACATTCAATGCAACTTTATTTATATAGAACCAAATACAACACAGTCATTTCAATCCCCTTTTATTAAAAGATTGCTTGTTTGGTGTAGCCACATTCAGATTCACACAAGTGACCACAGACATTCCTCAAGAGTTTGTTTTGCTCCTGTGACGCCTGCTAAATGCAGCTGTAGTGGAGGTGATCCGTTTGTGACCGTACAGTGAGAAATCCTGCGTAAATGATGTCACTGCCAGACGGGCAGGAAACGGGCCTGAATGCCAAGCCGCTCCCACACCTAAATATCCTTCAGGAGAGGGAGCTGCCGTTCATGCGCGAGACACGATAAGCTGCGCACTTAGCTACTATAAAGTATGTTTACATGTTCCGAAATCAACAACAATTTGGAAGCCAGTCGGGATGGGTTCAAGTACGTTTGCTGTAAAAGAAACTTGTTCTGCATTAGAAAGATTGATCTCTTTCTGAGAAGACGCCATAAAACAAGTGTTTTTTTTGTGTGTTTTTTGGGGTTTTTTTTTTTAAACAAAAGCTGGCTGTTTGTAAGTGTAGTTACTGGACGGTGATGCCATTTGATGGTGGAATTCAGTCTGCTGTGGCGATCCCGGTGTGAGAGCTCAGCGTGCCCCCATCTGTGGCTGGGAGCCGACACGGGCACAGCAGGAATGTGACTCCGCAGTACGACCTGCAACAAATGAAATGTCACACAAGAGGAATGCTGGGAGCCCTGAGAGGTTACCACAGGCCAGGTTAGGAGTTTGTTGTGAAACATCAGTCATTGAAGACTGTGTTGGATTAAAAAGCGTTTATCCACCGAGCTGGGGAATTCACCATTAGAGCGGGGATGTCACCCTTTGTAACACCATTTACCCTCATTCAAAAAAGTATTTTATACACGCTAAGTTTTTTAATGTTGATGAATTGCACCATTAGCAGTTTGATAAATTTTATTTGATTACATTTTCACAGTAAAGAAGGACCTGCTCTTTTGTTTATTTTTTACCACATTACCACAATCAGGTCTCTGTGAAGGATCAAGCTCTCTTATTACTCTCTTGCTGCCTTTGTTGCTTAAAATTATACATTTTTCTTAAAGTAGATAAGCTTTGTTGACCTCGGGGTCACTTGAAACTTTGCAGCTTATCTTTTTATTTAGATCAAATATTACTTCACATACTTCAAATAACTGCATCCTGAAAACTTGTGTAACCACTTAAAATGATAATAGGCACACTGCATACTATTTGAATACCTTTGTTGTAATAAACTTCAAACACGCAGCCTCGCCCTCCTTAACAAAAGGTGTAAAGCCTTTTTTTCCCCCAACTCACTCCTGTTGTGTTTCGCTTTTACTGAACTACCAACGCTTTCATTGTATTAATATTGTTGTATCTCTGCTCCTGCGAGCCACCCGATTGTTCCAGTGTTCCCAGCTGTTTGTGATAACATGGTGACTGGAGACATCCATGATTAGTTTTGTTTGGCAGATTAGAATTGGGGCAAAATGATAAGGTTGTAAATGGCAATGCATGAACAAAGACTTCTAGTCAATGAGCAGTTCGAAAAACAATTAAATAAGGTTCATTTAGAATATATAGCCAAACATTGTTTAATTTTCTGTAATTATAGCAGATTTTGCCTTTAATCAAAGACGGTACTTTTCCTTTTTCTGTGTTTTCAACGACCGTAATTAAACCGGTAAATAAACAGCTATGAGTGTTTCCATGCCGTGTTTGCTATCACACGCGACTCATGCATGCCGCTCTGTCCCCACAGATGGATGGAGGCCTGCCTGGACGAGGAGCTGCCTCCCACCACGGAGCTGGAGGAGGGGCTGAGGAATGGCGTCTACCTGGCCAAACTGGGAAACTTCTTCGCCCCGCAGACCGTTTCCCTCAAGAAGATCTACGACCGCGAGCAGACGCGTTATAAGGTGAAAACATGCAGATCTTAAGTGCACATATCATGTGTGTGTAGAATTGGTGTAAAGTGTTACTTTGTAACAGCTACCGGTTGCCCTGTTAAAAAGAAGTGAACGACATCTTTGTTCTGCTTCTCTTTCATAGGCGACAGGTCTTCATTTCAGACACACGGACAATGTCATTCAGTGGCTCAACGCCATGGCGGCGAAGGGGCTGCCGAAGGTGAGTGTGGCTCTACGTCCATCAGGGTCTCGCATTCAAACACAGAACACACACACAAATCGACCCGCAACCAAGTTTACAGTCCGACCAATATAAAGTCAAAAAGTGTTCACAACATTTATAATTGAATGTAAAGCAGTTAATGTATGTTTAACCTTTGTTGTAAAATAATCCCATTTCTTATATATTCATTGGTCAGTATTTTACTTCCAAAGCATGACTTTGGGTGTAAAATTGTCTTTCTCTCTTGAATCTTAAATGCATTGATGTGATCTCATTAGAATAGCTTGTTCTCACATTATAACCTGGCTTTTAATTGTAGATTTGTTTTGATTGTCCAGTTGTGCAACGGGAAACTCTTGTATGAGATACTTTTCACTACATTTTACAAGCTTTGGTGTTCAAATATAGCTTGAAAGTGAAGATTATCAAATAAGCAGGATTGAGATATTTTCTTCAAATACTAAATTATTATAAAAAAAAAAAATACCCAACACAAAAATCTTCTTTCTCCAATGGAGAGATAAAGAATTAAGTTGATTTGAAAAACAATAATTATTTATAGTTAGAATGAGTCATAATGGGTTGATTATAAACAACATTAAATGATATGTAAAGCACTTTTTAAATTCTCAAAACAATGTGATTTTGTGATTTAAAAGATTCTGATTCCTCATGATACTTTGTTGTCAAACCAAAATACTAAAACAAATACATTGTAATATTTCGATGGAACAGACCAACGGGCCATTTTAGGATAACTCTTCATATAATATGTGAATAGTAGTAGTACAAAATATTACGCCCTATGAAACATTGTCAGTTACGTAAGCCACTCTTTTTCCCCTTTACCAACAGTGAAATAAAATACCAGCCCATGGTGGTCATGAATTACTCAGTTTATAAGCGTTTCCACTCAGTGAAGTGTCATAACGTAGAATGATGACGTGAATCCAGCGGCTTCCTGGATGTTGCTAAATGTATTCAGGTATTCTTTGAAAGAAAAATGTTTGCAGTATATTTATAGAGTATTTATTTCTCTTTTTTTTCTTATTTCGCTGCCTGTGATCCCCTTAAAGGGACTCGCCCTAAAAGCAGTCGGCAGAGATGTGATGTTGTGAAAGTTCCTCTCTGAGAAGTTTCCACCCTCTCAAAGATGCGCAGCTTAGGGCACACTGAGTACTTGTCATTATGGTGGTGGGGAAAAAGAATAAAACATTTTTTTGAAGCTTCAGCCAAAAATATCATCGATCGGCAGCAGTGAAAAAAAAAATCTGCTGCTAACTCAAAATTTTCCTCCCGGTTGCACCACTGAGTCTGTACCAGGGCGTGTGGCTGCACATTCATATTGTGTAATCTCTCATCTGAGCTAATATCCCAAATCACGCCTGCACTCATGCTGCGACATGATGGCGTGATGCACCGACCCACTGTCCTCTCTCCCCGTCTGTGTTTCAGATCTTCTACCCCGAGACAACAGACATATACGACAGAAAGAACATGCCGCGCTGCATCTACTGCATACATGCTCTCAGGTTTGCGCTTTCACTCCACTCTGTCTTCATCCCCACAGTAGACCTTTTGGTGTCGTGCATAGCGAGGAAACTCAATAAAAGAAATTAAAGCAAAATAAATCACCACTACTAAAAAACATTCAAATGAAATGTCAGTAATCAGTATGAATGGTTCAAGAGGTCAAAGCCATGGTTTTGGCAGTCTGTGACAGTTTAAGAGGTGAGCAGTGCAGCTTTTCAACAGAAGGGGATCTAGTGGCATATGAGGTATGGAACAGTTTGTTTCATCAGAGCATTCCAGCTCAGGTGAAGTGGATGCAGATGGTTTTGCAGAGAACAAGGCAGCCTCGAGGCAGCGTACTGAAATTTGAAATACCAGCGACAAGCAACTGCTGTTTTTAGCATTTGACACTGAAAAGTGCACTGACAAGTGCAATCTGGAGAAGTTAGCCAGTTCATCTCAGGGCAATAACCAAGAGACACACATTCGCACCAAAATGCAGTCAGCAGGTAACCTGATGGCTTCGTATTGTGGGAGGAAACTGGAATATATAAAATTCTAAAATTGCCTGTGTGGGTGATTATCTGTGTTGTTTATTTTTGCAGTTTTCTTCCAGTAAAATCTAAATGTTGGACATTGTTTCACAGCCAGTCCTCCGCTCCCACACTCATATCCTCCTCTGGATGGCTGCTGACCACAGCTGGGACAAAAAGCAGCTGTAGAAGTCAACACATTCTTATTGGGTCTTGTCTTCAATGATCCAGCTGCCAAACCGATTTCCTCAAGTGTTAAAAAAAAAAAAAAAAAAAATGCCAGCCCTTTTCTGTTATTCATGTCAATTTTTAATCACTCATTTTATTTAGAGATGTATTCACGTTTTCAAATTTATATGACGCATAAGTTCAAAAACTTTTTTCAAGAAAATCTTGGACAAAGATTACATACATCTCTTTGGCTGAAGCAGGAATCTGAGAACACGTCAAGGCTTTGATAGACAAACTGAGTACTTCTCACCTTAACGCAAAACTACTGACTCCAGCTTGTCCTGAAAGCATTGGTGTAACTAATATTGATTGATTTTGAAATATACGTAGGGTGAAAGGGAGATAATGTGCATTCAAACATCTGTTTCTTTACCATAAAATAATGTTTTTTTACTTTGATATTGCTGATGGTTTTGACTGCTGAAGCTTTGAACCACCATTACCTTCTCAAGTTCACCCTTTTGCCGGAGTACTATGTGCAACTTTTTTTTTTTAAAAAGGGAAAAACCCACACAATACATCATTCATTGTTCCTGCGTTCGATGCCACTCCAGCTTGTTCTTGTTTGACGTTTGCTCCTCTGGCTGCACATTGTGTTGTCCTTTTTTTTTTTTCACATCAGTTTCCATTTGTCATATTTTTTTTTTTTTACAGCCTGTACTTGTTCAAGCTGGGTTTGGCTCCTCAGATCCAGGATCTTTATGGAAAAGTAGATTTCACCGGTAAGTTTGAGCCTCAACTCTCATGCGTTCATCTGTTTTCCTCATCCCCTCCCTGTGAAGTCGCAATGATTCCAGAACATTACAAATGTCACCGGGACGCCAAAGCAAATATGATATTCAAGAATCTGCTGAACTTGTGTGCACCCGGAGAGCAGAAGTGAGAGCACAGAGCATGGCAGGCTTCAACGTGGAGGAGCTGCTGGAAATGTGAAAGTCATTAGCAACTGTTAGAGCTTTTTCCGGCTCAGCTCCCGGTCCTGGAGCCAGTCTGAGAAACTTGAATATAACACATGAGCCTGGAATGGTTTCCCCCCCCTGCTTCCCTTACCCCTTCTTTCTTTCTCCCACCCCCTTGTTTCCTTGTTTTTTTTCATGGATCTGCTTCTTCTTCTTTGCTTTCTCTCTCCCAGAGGAGGAGATTAACAACATGAAGAGTGAGCTGGAAAAGTACGGCATCCAGATGCCCGCCTTCAGCAAGATTGGCGGCATCCTGGCCAATGAGCTCTCAGTGGACGAAGCAGCATGTGAGAAGGCTTCCGATGTCAGATTCATAGGGATAAATATATATATATAAATCTTATTTATTAGTGTTTGTGTCTCTGAAATGAAATAATGATAGAACCGTTGCAGAAAGAAAGTAAAGACCAATAACTAAAGATCAAAAACAAAAGGGAATACATAAATGATGGAACAAAATCTGTGCAGTGAAAACTGTGCGGTAGCCATTTTTAATTGACTTTGAAAAAATTATAGATTTACTCGTGAAGCATCAAAACCAGTCTTGCAAAGTGCTGCACAGCAAACTGAAGAAGCACCAACAAATAAGAGGGATGTCACAAATCATTAGCAACTATCTATGAAATGTAGTTTCCTTAAGGAAAGCCTAACTTCATAGTGAATCAAAATGGATATAAAGTCTTAAATTTTTGAGTTTGCAGAATACACATTTGAAGGCTATTTCTATCAAAAACATAATTGTAATATAAATACAAATTCAGAAGGAATCTCAAATCAGAAAAAAGTACAAATATTTGATATGTATAGCTTATTTATAGTTAATGTTGTTTTGAAAGCGCATCACTGATACTATTTTTTTTTTTTTAAATGAAGAGGTTTTTTCATCCGTCATAACTTAAACATGTCTATCTCCTCTTTCAAGACAAGATGGAATACAGATCAAAAACCCGCCTAAATCGATATGACGCCAACTCATCATCCGCCCTCTCTATTGTCAGTGCACGCTGCTGTGATCGCCATCAACGAGGCTATCGATCACGGCGTACCGGAGGGAACGCTGGCCGCCATGCAGAACCCCAACGCCATGCTGGTCCAGCTGGATTCCAACTCCGCCAGCCAGTACCACGATACGCTGTACCGGGCCAAAGGAGAGAAGGTGGCCAACTCACGCAAACGGGTGAGAGGCTTAGACGATGTCTGACGGTGTCACAGAGCCAGAAACGAACGGCATAAATGTATTAAAACATATCGGGATAATAAATTCAGGATATTAAAAAAAGAGGCACACACACTAGTGAGTCAATTCAAGTCTATGAAATATAGAAATAGCCACAAAACGGGGGATTCTTGAGCTTCATTTTTTGATTTATTTAATCTGCTTCAACAGCAAATGGAGAATTCAGATGCAGAGAGAGACATCTATGACGAGCTCCTCACGCAGGCTGAAATCCAGGGCAACGTCAACCAGGTCAACGGTGAGTGACACACACACACACACACACACACACACACACACACACACACACACACACACACACACACACACACACACACACACACACACACACACACACACACACACACACACACACACACACACACACACACACACACACACACACACACACACACACACACACACACACACACACACACACACACACACACACACACACACACACACACACACACACACACACACACACACACACACACACACACACACACACACACACACACACACACACACACACACACACTGGTTGCCATTTGGGGACGTGCATCAACTTCCATTCATTTCCTGGAGACTTTCTCTATTTGCTTGACTTTAACCTGTCTGATCTTCAACATGTCACCACCTAAAATATGGTGCTTGCCCTCATGGGACCTCTCCGTAATGTAGTGGCGTAAACCGATTGATTACTTACTAAATTATTCGATACACTTCTACCTCGGGCGGAACTTCTGGGGTGGCAGTTTCAGGGTAGGATTTCTCTGCCCCACCCTCAAATAACCCTGATCTTAGACTAACTTGAAAACATGTCATTGCTGTAAAACTGTGATGGTTTCATTGTGGATAGCTGGTTTCTGTCCCCAGAAGGAAGACAAGTCGTCATGACATAAATGTCTGCATAGATTAACGTTGTACAAACATGTACACACACACATTGTGTTCTTTGTACTTGAACGACAGGTTAAATTCACGGTTTTGCTCTTTGTACCTGATGAAAGAATTAGGCAGTTTTACTCGTTATACTTATAAAAGCAGCTAAATTCCAAGTATTATTTACGGGGTTTTAATTTCCTTGTACGCCTACGAAGGAATGGGAGCAGAGACTTTGACTCGAGGCCCAGAAAGGGTAAAAGTCATAGTACAGGAGGTTTTACCTCCTGATGGCCTTCTGGCAAGATTAATGCTAATGGTAAAGCTTCATAATTGGTTTTATGCTTTATTGTGTTTATTTTATTAATTTATTTCTTTGTAAAGCTTTTCTCTATTTCTTTAATTTCTTTGTAAAGCACTGTGAATTGCCCTGTGTTTGAATGTTGATCTACAAACACATTTGCCTGGCCTTGCCTGACAGAAACTTGTCATGTTGCAGACTTCACTTTTTGCTAAGCCATTTCTACTACTTTGCCGTATTGTAATCGTAAAACTTTTTTTTCTTTTTTTAAAAAAAATCTGTATATATTTCTAAACATTTTTCTTGGGGAAATTTCCTTTAGGCCCATGCAATGATCCCCTGTAATGTGTGTAAACACATTTTGACATTTTCACCCATGTAACAGGGATAAACACACATGATCTTCTTTTTTTCTTTCAGTGAGCAACGCGCTGAGTGCCGCTGAGAACGCTCTGCTGAGTGGCGATGAGGATAAGTTGTACGAAGCGCTGAAGGCCCTGGGCATCCAAAATCTCCAGCCTCAAAACAAAAGCTGGTATCTCAAACAGCTGCAGGGTGACCGCGAGAACAAAGAGCAGGTAGGCACAGCTTTCATTTGTATGGACGATTGATTATATTTAGCCAAGAAATTGTGACATCCCTGCTCGTCCGCCTTTTGTAGGTGTCTCCAGGAGAAGCGCTGACCAAAGACGAGCTGCAGGGCGGCGTGGACTTGGCCAACGGGATAGCAGAAGGCTATCTAAAGAGTAAGCTCCGCTGGCCTTTTCGTTCTTCCTTCCATTTTGCCCTCTTAACTTAATCCTCACTTCTTGTGTAGTGCTGAAAGCTGTCGAACGCATCAACGCCGCCATCAGAGCCGGCGTGCCCGAGAAGACGGTGCAGGAGCTGATGAACCCTGACGCCCAGCTGCCCGAGGTCTACCCCAGTGCTGCGGACCTCTACCAGAGAGAGCTCTCCAGCCTGCAGCAGCAAAGCCAGGAGGTACCACCAAGAAATATGCACTCTTAGCTTAAAATACCACATGTTGAGCTCACAGCTGCAACATCAACAGCATGGAAACATGTCAACATGTGGCTTTTGAAAAGAGAATAAAGGTACTAGATGACCTGAAAATGAAAACCTACTTCTCATGACTCAAAAATAGAGATGGTCTTGTGGGTTATATAGTTTATTTTTATTTTGGTAGTAATCCAGTAAACACCATACACCCCCAGGTTTATTTTTTAACTTGTAATACTCTTTAAGATTTATCGGCATACGTCAAATGCCTTGACTTTTGTCACATACATTTTTAACTTTCTGTCATAAGTCCGAGAAAATGAATGTCTAATCCAACAAAAAAATACTTGGGAATGCATTCTATGCAAATTATTTTTAGAACGCATGGTCTCAATGTATTCGTTGTCATTTTGATAAGACAGACATGTCGCAGATTATGAATTAAATCACTTAATCTCTTCGACATTCACCTTTGTGTCGTTATTCTTTATGGGTAGTTTGACATGTGAAACAATATGACCTCTGCCTACGCAGGGCTCCTTGTCCCACCCTGAGCTGCTGGTTGCCGTGGAGATGCTGTCCGCTGTGGTGCTGATGAATCAGGCCATGGATGTAGGAGACCGAGCTGCCCTCTGGAGACAGCTGTCCAGTGCCGTCACCGGTCTCAGTAACGTGGAGGACGAGTACGCACAGAGGTAAGCATCCCACAGCGAGGGGAGCCCGAAGGGCGTTTTCCATTAGGCAGGATGTTGAAGTCGTGCCTAACCAGCGTGTTTCTTCAGGTACATGGACGAGCTGATGCGTCTTAAGGCGGCCGCCCGGGAGGACGGCGGCGACTATCTGACGTGGAACGACATTCAGGCTTGTATCGATCAAGTCAACCTGGCTGTGCAGGAGGAGCATGAACGTAAGTGCCGCCATCCGTCAATCTCTGATACTGAGATAGGATTGCAAAAGGTCTTGCCCAGCTGATGTCGGGTGAAAGGAAGCCTGAAGCCTGAACTGTTTACAAGTCTAACAGAAGACAGGAAAACAAACACACACACACACACACACACCAGTGAAACAAACGCCCCCGCTGCCAATTTGCAGTAACCAGAGACGAGAGAGAAACTGTGTTGCGACAGCAAGTGAATAGAGAGAATCAGTGAACAAAAGGTAGATATAGAAGGCTACGAATGCACTTGAGTGTGTTAGTTCTTGGCCACATAACACTATAGCTGAATTATTAGGTGGCAAAGTCATTAAGTTATGATAAAAATCTCTAATATCTCATTTAAGTTATAACAGTCATGTATTACTGAAAAATGTGTCAACTCCAAGTGGTATTTTACAGGAGAATACAACAATAGCTTATTTAAAAAACAAAAATAATTTCTTGAGTGTAAATTCAAAACTGATGATTGCATTTTTCCCATTCTAGTTGAAACGTCTCGTTTTTTCCAAGTTTTACCTTTATTGTTGTAATATCCAAAATAGACGGACATTTCCTTTTGCTAATCTTTTTCGTGGTCCAAGTATGCCACAGAGTAATACGTAATATAATGACTACTTGGCAAATCACACAAATTAAATTATCTCAGTGCAACAGATCATGAACATAATTTATGTAGGAAACTCTCAAAGTTTATTAATTTATTAGACAAATCAAAACAAAATGTGCATTTTCTCCATTTAGCTCTGGTTGTGCGACGTTACCACTTCTTGATAGAGATTACATGTGGGAATGGGTGATATGTTCCTAGATTGTATATATTGTATGGTTATGTCAGGATTAGTAACATCTTAGAGCTGACTTTTTCTGATTTAAGTATGTATTGTGATTCCTCAGATTAATTTTAAGTGTTTACCTTGTTAATGAAACTTCATCTCTGTAGTACTGTTAGAATATTGATATCAAAATCCTCATAATCTTATTTTTCATCCTCCTGGGTTATCTTGTGATCAGTAGACTGATGTTGTGTTGATGTCTGTGTGTAGGAATTGCCGCTATCGGTCTGATCAATGAGGCCCTGGACGAAGGAGACCCCATGAAGACTCTGGCTACGCTTCAGAACCCCTCGGCCAAGCTGACCGACGTGGATCCGTCTGTTGCCCAGCACTACCACGACAAGCTCCTGGAAGCACGCAGAGAGAAGGCTCATGTAAGACACAAACTCGTGTTTCTCGCTGCTGCTAATATTCAGGTCTATATTCATCCGAAGATAAACTACGAGGTGTAGAATGAGCACTCGCTGAGAGCCTTGTGTGGGAATTTGCTTTTCCACTCGCACGTGATAATCCTGCGGTCAATATGCAAACACTTTATGCAAACACGGTCCGACTGCAGCTACTTGAAGGTGCTTTTTCACAGCAGCTCACACACATTATGATAATCAGGTGACCGGGTGATATATGCAAATGTAGTTTGAAACGTCCGATGAATGAACTCATGTCACAGTTGCTGTAATAGAGTTGCAGCTATGTTCAATAATTTTCAGAATGATCCTCAAAAGTAGTTGTATAATAGCAGGTATATACAGCAAACCCGCTAAAATACACCACCTCTATCCACTCAAAATGTAAAGATATGCATCTGTATAGTTTAGAATTTTGATGAATACAGGAAAGGTAGCCAACTCTTACACAGTGGTTTTTTAAGGTCCACTGAAATGAAACGTATGATATTTTATTTTGCATATTTTTCAATTTCTTTTAAAAAGACTACAAAGTTGCTATCATTCAAAATCGTTCTTTTGTTTCTGTCTGCGATTGTTTGGCTTCACTGTAACGTTTTTTGCAAACGAGACACCATGTTGCTGGGGGATCCACAGCCAACCACGGGTTTAGACTCCAGCATGTCTCTGAGGGGTTGTGAAGCACGTCAGTGCGACAGATGTCTCCATGTGACTCAGGCTTTTCAGTCCTCTTCGACTCGAGCAGACGCTGATGTCATGATGCGATCATCTTTTCTTCCCGCTTGCTTCCTGTCATTTTTCTGAGTTGAACATGTGAACGTCTGAGCTTCTCGTTCTGTCTTTTAGCCCTTCACGTGTTGTCACGCTGTCTTAATGTTTTTACATCGTTTTTCCTCTTCAGTTTAAGTCAGATGGAATGGACACACACTGTAAAGAGGCAGCGGTCGCCGGCTGTTGTCTTTCTTTGCCAATTTGCCTGTGTTATCAGTACTTGAGGGACATGAGCTCATAAATGTCTTTCTTGTGTGCATTTATAGGGCATCATTTGCGAATCATGCAATGGGAAAACTGCCTTTTTTTTAAGCTTCGAAGATGAATGAGTTGCAGGTTAGAGAGCGAGGTCTGGTTGTGGCAATAGTTCATGTGAAAGTGTAAGCCTTCAGTTTAGAGGTTTGTTGCTCACGTTCATGTTTTTTTTTTATTTTTTTAACTCATTGCAGGGTATCTATTTCTGTACCAAGTCTGTTTTTATCCAGTGAATAGACCTTTTTTCTTAAAAAAAAAAAATCATATTTAGAGGAAAGGCATTCTCAAATCCATCCTTTTTGGGTTCCATTTTTAAAAGCAAACAAAAGTAAAAACAGCAGCCTGTTTTTCCTGCTCATTTCACAGGCATAGGAAATGACAAGCCCCAGCCACTTGCTTCCATAAAAGGGCAGAAAAGCTGACCACTGTGGAAAAACAAAAAAAAATGGGTGAGACCTTTGGGCACACCGTCGTCTGGTTGCAGGCCGATGGAGGGGGCTGATTGGAGGTGATGAGCAAAAGGCAGGAAGTGGTTGGAGGAGTGTGAACTTCCTGTAAGGTTACAAAGGGTTGATGCAGTCGAGGTATTCCCCAGCTGAAAGAGGGGGCTCGGCGGTGCTTTAAACGTGTTTGGAGGTGGAGGGAGACGGCCTGCACGGTTTCGGCGAAGTCAAACCTGTAGCTGTCGCCAGGTGATTCGAGGACACAGGGATTTTTTCGGAACGAAGCTGTGGTGGCGTTATTAACTTGGCAGTAGTAGAGCAGTTAGTCACATCGACCACGAGCCAGGCGCTGACTTTCACTGTGGGCTAAACGCTGTGCCTAGAAAAATAGCAGGAAGTCCTGCCCAGACTCCACTGACTAACAAGCTAAATATTGTCCTCCGTGCCTTTCAGATGATTATCACTTGACTTTGTGGCTGCAACAATCACTGCTGGAGCTGTGTAGAGTCATGTGCTGCTTTCTGTACATTTTTGTGTGTGTGTGTGTGTTTCCACCATGTAGAGACATGTATGAACGGCCTCTTGGTTTCTAAACAAATTGCACCGTGAAATTCAGAAGAAGCACAGATCCCTGTTGAGAAAAGAAATGCGTCATAAGAAAATAGAAATTGACCTTATCTTTATTTTGAAATTTATTTTATATTTGAAATTTCAGAACGTTTCTCTTGCCATGTTGTAATTATTAAGTTATCGAAAAATATATCTTAGTCTCAATACATTTTACAAGCCAGATCCAGGTTTTGTTTTTTTTTAAATGAGTATATAAAATACTATGACTGATTTTCTTATTCCATCCTTGAGGTATCGCACCCCCAGGTTATGTCGTGACCTTGAGTTTAAGGAACCTCCGTTTGAATCCCAGTTGCAGTACAAGAAGTGAAAACTAGCCAAGTGTATAAGTTGCTGTGGTCACCCTTGTAAAATGTGTGTAAAAATGTTTCAATTTAAACTAATTTAAGAAGACCTGGTTGCCCATACCATGATTGCGATTTAAACTTTTGGATTCTGCCTAATCGTTAAAACAAAAAAACAACAACCCCCCCCCCCCCAAAAAAAAAAAAACAAGATACAAATACACAAGTAGAATTTGTTTCCCACCTCGGTTTCTAAGGAAGTAAGAAAAAACAGATAAGTTGACGGAGATAATTGTGTCTCCCTTAACCACCTGATGCCCTGAACTTTTGATTCCTCTTTTACTGCAATTTGTCGCAATATCTAACGTACTTCTACAAACTGCATCTTAATTCTGTCCTCCAGTTCCCTGTCAGCTCTGCGCACCACACCCTGTCTAACACCTCCTGCCAGCTTGACTCATCAGCCACAAACACCCCTTATACTGCACCAAATGCAAATATATAAACACCAATCAGCACCTTAAGGTTTTATTTACTATATAGACTTGAGCCTGCTGGAGTCCTGCATGTATGCAGCTGCAGATTTCAGACCAGCTTGCCCTCCTCTTGCATAACAACTTGTCAAGATCGAGTATCAGTTTTTACCCGCCCACCTCTTTCACACACACACACCTACATGTACATGTGCACGCCTCCCTTGCAGCACAGCATGAAGGGGCGGGAAATGAGCTGCCTGTTTTACCAGACTCCAGAGACCAGCAGCAGAAGCAACAAGTAGCTGCCTCACAGGTTGTGCAGAGGCAGAGGGCGCCACCTGGAGGCTTCGCTGCATCATTGCAGTTACGAGCCGAGCAGGGTTGTTTTAATCTCGATCGTGAAGGAAGAGCCGATTCTCTGCTTCAGCACACCTGGTTGTAATGAGTGGTGTGTCTTCAAAGCATTCATCATAGATCGGTGGGATTAAGATTATATTAAGCATGCAGGGCAGTGGTGCTGTACGAAGATCATAATGAAAACCAATGGGATTGTCTTTGGTCTGCCCACTTCTGGGGTCGCTTCAGTGGATCACATGATTGACTTCAGTTTTATGCAGCAGTGACTCTGACACACAGTCTAATTTCATGGCAAATAATAATATTTTTGTATCCAAGTTTGAGGTTATTTGTGATATCATTAATGAGTCAGTCCTATCAATTTTTTTTTTACTTTGATACATTTACTATTCACCCCTCAACACTTTTAAATTGCTTTGTACCTGAATGATGCTTTATTAGACACAGTTTGTTTATCTTTGGGATTTTAACTTTAAGGGGAATATAAAGTTTCAAACATTAATTTGCTAAGCCAATTTTGATCGTCACATGAACATTAGCAAAGAAATGTCTTGTTTCTTTTCTTTTCTCTTGAGTATTTAGTGTTTGTGCCCTAATTTCCCTTCACAAGGGGGTGTTTGTGGTATAAATCTATGAGAGTGATTGTTTTGGTGTGGTTTTGATTCTCAACATGCTTTTTTTTTTTATCAATCTCAGGAGACACAGGACCCCTCTGCTGTGCTGTGGCTGGATGAGATCCAAGATGCCATTTTAAAGGCAAACCAAGACACCAAAGAGGCTTTATTGTGTACGTTTGCAGACATTTCTGTCACATATTTTCTGAGTTGCATCCACACATATGTCATAGGAGTCTAAATTGAATTGTATTTGTGTTTGCAGTCTCGCAGTCCATCCAGGGTATCAACGAGGCAGTGGACACCGGGGATGAAGCTCAGACTCTGGCTGCTTTGCGTAATCCTGGAGCAGGCCTGTACGGTGTCACCTCCGAGTGTGCACAGACGTACCAGGACAACATGTCCAAGATTAAAGATGAGAAGAAGAAAGATGGTGAGGAGACAAATAAAAACAACCAAAAACAGAATGATGAGGCACTTTTAATGAATAAATCTTGACCTGAGATAAATAAACAAACATTTATCTAGCTTCCAAATTGCAGTGCTTTTTGGACCCAATTTTAACGAACTCTGCATTTTTTTTCTTTTTCTTTTTTAACAAAATTTTTACTTGATTTTTGCACTTGATCAAATTGAATTATGAATTATGTGAATTATGATCCCTTGTCTTCACAGTTTCCGGCAACAGTGCTACATCAGATTAGCCAAATGTTTTAACATGCAGAGCGCATTTTTTTATTTTTTATTTTTTTGGCACAAAACCAAGACATAAATGTACAATTGGTTTAATAAGTAGGTAAATGTATGGTTGTATTTTCTTTTTTTTCCCCCAATGGGATTCTTATGAGTTACTACCTGCTAAGAATTTGTTCTTAAAATATTGCTATTTACTGAAAGACGCTGGATTGTCATGTCACTTACTGTCACCCTGCTTGCTCAGGCGACAATGGCAGCGAGTGGGTGAAACACTGGGTGAAGGGAGGACACGACTACTACTTCAACCTGAATACGAAGGATGGCACCTGGGTGGAGCCGGAGAACTTTGTGCAAAACAACACGCAGCTCAACAAAGACGACATTCAGGTTGGAGCATCGCCAGCTTTTTTATATCCTTGATATCTCATTATCTGCATACGATTGTTGACTCCCTGTGCAATAAAATAGAAAAAAATATTGCATCGACCCTGTTTTCTCAGACATTTGATAGTATCCTGAAATTGCTTGTAGTAGGACTTAAATATACATTGTTAAACATAAATAATAGAATAATGGAAAAAAGCTGGAATTTTCACTCTTTATTTTAATGTGCTATATATGTTTCTGTGTAACTATGAAGATTTGTATATTGACATGATTATGTTCAGTAACTGCTATAGTTTGAGGATTGAATGCTTTCCTTGATTTGCTGCCTGTTAATCACATTTTGAAAATTAATATCAATCAATCAATCCCTGTCAGGGCGTGGTTTCCGGGGTAACCACAGCCTACAATCGAGAACAGCTGTGGTTGGCTAACGAGGCGCTGATCACCAAGCTACAAGCCCGTTGCCGTGGCTACCTGGTGAGGAAAGGCCTAAAGGAGCGGATGGACTTCCTGCAGTCTCAAGATCCCGCTGTTAGAAACATACAAGTGAGATAGTCATCCTTACACACATCGTAACTATCCACGTCGAAACAAAAACATCAGCCCAGTTTGAAGTTTATTGTCTTATTTGATCAACTTTTTCCCCCTCAGGCCCACTGGAAAGGCTACAAGCAGAGGAAGAAGTTCAAGGACCGCAAGCAGTATCTTAAAGACCACTCTGATGAGGCTGTCAAGGTAGATTTATCCTGCAAATCTTATCAGATAAAGATTAGGCAACATTGGTGCAGCATTGTAGGAGCTAACTGTGCAGTTCCTCTTGTACAGATTCTGAAAATGGTCGATGGCTCACACACCCAGGATACAAGGCAGTTTTCGAGGCTTAGATAGATTTAGACAAAAATAAAAAGCATTAATACTGTCATGAAAACAGATATTATTAATTTCTTGGTCCTCGATAGAATACAGTGACATTGTGGAGCCGTGTTTTACAGTCAGTGAGGAAATTAATTTGATATTATATACAATGAAAATAAAAGTCCTGTATAGTTTGATTCTTTTGAGAAAGATAACTACAAAAGTTATCTGTGACTACTAAATTTGCAGCATTTTACTCTCATATGAAGTGAATAAGAGCATATTTTATATCCTACAAGTTGAAAATTGAATTCCTTTTTTTAGACCTGGACTTTTGGAAAATCAAAATGAAAAATCAAAATTATTTCAAAGTTACAATGTGATTAAATGGACGCAAGTTTAAAAAAAAACAATCCACTTGGAAAGTATTACGATGTGGCCCAGCTGGGATTGACTGATATCATAGTTTAGTACCCTGTTAAAAAAAACAAGACGCAACCTTAGAATGTTCATTCTCTTTAAAATAATGTTTTTTTCCCCCTTTACATATCAAGCAAAGCTACAAATGTTTCCCAGAGGCGTCTTTTGATTTGTGCGCGTCTTCCTCAGATCCAGGCCATGGTTCGGATGCATCAAGCCCGAAAGAAGTACCGGGATCGTCTGAAGTACTTTAAAGATCATGTGAGTATCTAAACAAATTAGCCATTGATTCAATTTTGGACAATTTCAATTAACTGACAGCAGGCATTGTACATTTCCCGTCTTAATGATTGGTTTGAAAAGTCAACAGATTGTTTGCTCCTTAATGAAAGCTTTAATCAAGTTTCCCGGACGTCAGTTTGCCTCCATGCAGACGTTGACATTTACACCTGCCCCTCTGGGACAGACGTCTCCATTTGACATATGTTGGGTTGTTTTCTCTGTAGATTCCTGTGGTGGTGTTTGTAATGAGGGCTATTGATCATCTGGTGATGGCTGTTTTTTTTTTTTTTTTTTATTACAGATCAACGACATCGTGAAGATTCAGGCTTTCATTAGAGCCAACAAGGCCAGGGATGACTACAAGACGCTGAGTGAGTAGGACCGGAATTAGGACCAAAAACATAATTCCCTGATTTTTAGTGCAGGTGTAACTTGACTCCTCCAATGTTTTCACAGTCAATGCCGACGACCCTCCCATGGCAGTGGTGAGGAAGTTTGTCCACCTGCTGGACCACAGCGATCAGGACTTCCAGGAGGAGCTGGAACTGATGCGCCTCCGCGAAGAGGTGGTGACCAACATCCGCTCCAACCAGCAGCTGGAGAACGACCTGAACCTGATGGACATCAAGATCGGCCTGCTGGTGAAGAACAAGATCACGCTGCAGGAGGTGGTGTCTCACAGCAAGAAGCTGACCAAGAAGAACAAGGGCCAGCTGTCCGACATGATGATGATGAACAAGCAGCGGGGCGGCCTGAAGGCCCTCAGCAAGGAGAAGAGGATCAAACTGGAAGCCTACCAGTACTTATTTTACCTGTTACAGGTAACGACATGACAATGACACTTTGTCATAGCTTCACTCAGAACGTTTTATTCAGGACCTCATGAAGGCGGGTATAAACAGTGCAATAGTAATTTATTACAGTTACTAGTTTCATCATTTGAAACATAGTGGGGCTACTTTACCAGTTAAAGCAAAGACAAATAAACTACAGCTGCTTAAAAGTGGTTTAAACTATTTCGAGGTCACAGTTTCTGTCATTGCCAACAGAATATATTGTCCATTGTTTCATATAGTTAAATGTGTGGGACTGAAGCTAGTCAGTGGATTATATATTTTTTAGATCAACAGTGATGGGTACCATTGTGGTATTCTCACTTCGTGAAATTAATTATTCACTACCTCGTTCAGTCTGTCCGATTTACTCATTAGATTCAATTGAAGTTACAATATCATACAATAATTTTTTTAGTTCGCTGGCGTAAGAGGCTCTATAGTTTAATGGTTAGCTCTTGAGACAAACAGATTTACTAACTAGTGACAAAGAAAAGCACCAACATAACACAATACAGATAAAATAGCAACATGCACACATTCTTATACAGCTGCTTTTATTATAATTAGCTATTTTTTTAGCATTTAAGATTCAGGCTCATGTTAAGGTTCCTTATAGTGGAACATCTTTAATGCCTCCAGTAAACAGGCGTTAAGTTATACAGCTGATCTTCATTGGAAAGTTTTGGATATTGCTAATGTGAACAGCAATAATCAGAATCAGCCTTTAATAACTGGTACTGAGGTACCTGATGTGGCATAAATCATTAATGTGAATAGGTTTTGAGGCCTAAATGCATCTATTAACACAATGCGTTTCTTCTCATTAGACCAACCCCACATATCTCGCCAAGCTGATCTTCCAGATGCCTCAGAATAAATCCACAAAGTTCATGGACTCCGTCATCTTCACGCTGTACAACTACGCCTCAAACCAGAGGGAGGAGTACCTGCTGCTCAAGCTCTTTAAAACCGCTCTGCAGGAGGAAATCAAGTGAGAATCCCCGCAAAACCAAATGACGCATTAAAATGGTTTGACTGCTCGACAGATGAAGCCTAACAACCCCCCCCCCCTCCCGACCACTGTCTGCAGGTCCAAAGTGGACCAGATGAAGGAGGTCGTCACAGGAAACCCCACAGTCATCAAGATGGTGGTGAGTTTCCACCGAGGTGCGCGTGGACAGAACGCGCTGCGGCAGATCCTGGCGCCAGTCGTCAAGGAGATCATGGACGACAAAGCGCTAAACATCAAGACGGATCCGGTGGACATCTACAAGAGCTGGGTGAACCAGATGGAGACGCAGACCGGAGAGGCAAGGTAAAGGCCTGTGATGAGGCTGCAGCTTGTGCTGTGACGGGGTGTATGGCTTTGTTCTCCAACATTTGAAGGAGGGCACTCCTGATCCAGCACATTTTACATGTATAAATGCTACAATACACCCGGATCTAATGAATGTGGCATTATGACGGTCTGCTGGAAGCCTGTTAGGCAGACACTCATTACTCTCAGGCATGTCACTTTAGACTGTGGCCCGCTGGGATCAAGAGTGTTACAAGTGTTAGACCTGGTCTCACTGGTGTTTAGTTAAATTAATCATGCAGCACATCCCAACAGCAATGACTGGTCATAAGTACTTATTTTATTATGATTAAATCCTGACCGCACAATACTGTAATCACATTTTTTTTCCTAGTTTTTTTTTCTTCGTTTATTGATTTGATCATGTTTGACAGGGACTATGGCTGCATTTTACGCAAAAGTCTGCTAAAGAAACGTAGAATTCTTATTTTTGAATGTCAAACAAAGAAAAATTGTGAAAAACTTTATTTCAGTTTTAATCGTGCAATTTCTACTTTTCCTCTCTACGGTTGAAGATTTATCTCCAAAGGCAAAATAGGATTAAAAAAAAATGCACCTGGGGAACAAAAACTTTTCAAGCATTTGAACTGTAATTGAAATTAATCAACTGATAAGGCTAAATTCCATCACCAATACATATTACACTCACGCTGTGCCACAATTTAATTGGGAAACTTTTTTCAAGAAAGACAAGGCAGAAATACATGTAAATATTGCAATATTAATATGTAAAATTGGATCAAAACGATAGGTTTGTTTACTTAAACACATTGTTTTTACTCTGGCTTCCATGCTTGCCAGGTTAATTGGCGACTCCAAATATAGTGCCTTCAACAGTGATTGTGTGTCCCTTTGAGTTTGTGATTTTAACAAATCTGCAAATTTTGTTTTCTTGTAAACAGCAAGTTGCCGTACGACGTGACTCCTGAGCAGGCGATGGCTCACGAGGAGGTGAGGACGAGGCTGGAGGCCTCCATCAAGAACATGAAGACGATCACCGACAAATTTCTCTCTGCCATCATCGTGTCAGTGGACAAAATACCGTACGTTCGAACTGCGCGCTCTGAACTCGGCTCCTGTTGCTTCCCTCCCGGCCCCGTCGTCGTAGCCTCACTGTGTCTCTGTTCGTCTTGTTCTGTGTCAGATACGGGATGAGATTCATCTCCAAAGTGCTCAAGGATACGCTTCACGAGAAGTTTCCGGATGCCACTGAGGATGAGCTGCTCAAGGTTTGTGATTTGTCAGCTCCATGTCAGAGACGCTGTGATTCCGCTCGTTGTTAACAAATCGATTCACCCCAATCACAAAGAATACGTAGTTTTACTGGAATCTATTTGGTTTTGTTTGATGTATTCGGCTTGAGATTTTTGGCTCATTAAAATTGACCAAACCAAACAACGCAAAATCATAAGAAAACCTACTTCTTTCTCGATAGTAATACACAGCTTGCCTTCAAATTTTGACTGTCAAAACTGAGTGAACAGAACCATAAACAAGTGCTTGACGTGCATAGCATCTCCTCCTTGATCCTCCTCATTCAACTGCTGTGCCTTCTTACATCTTCTTGCTTCTGCCTTCACTGTTTGTTACACATATCTTTCCTTTTCTTTTCCCTCTGCTTTTGCTCTTCTCTTTCCATCTCGCCAATCAGTTCCAGCCTCTCTTTGCGAGTTACGGGTCTCCTTCTCTCTGTCTGCTGACATCAAGGTGAGCCGCGCCGCTCTCCTGGCTCTCCTCTGCTCAAGCCGTTTTCAGGCACTTGGCAATTTTCTTCCTCATTTCCAGAGTGCATGTGAATCATTTATGTCGTGATTAATCCAAACCATCTTATAAAGGAAACATACAAACGAGGACAACAGTCCTGAAAAAAATGTCTTTATCAAAACTTAGCAAAGTTACGTTTTCCCACGTTTTAAATTAATTTAACAACATTGCATCTGCTGTATCTGTATTTATAACTGGAACTACAGCGCATTCTCAACTAAGTGCGTAAGATGTCTATAATGTATTTCCATTAACGGTGTTAATGTTGCTTTGCTCACTGTCTCTTCACCTGCACATGAGGTTTCAAGCTCTATCTTTGTTTCCTGATCACATTTGGAATTCATTCGAACACTTGATTGTAGTATTTATTGCTTTGTAGGTTTCTCTTTTTAACGTCAGGATTAACGTACTTTACTGAGGTACTTTGGACAAGACCAGTCAAACGCTTTTTTTCATCCGTAAAGTTGCAGTTGTTTTCTTAAATGATCCTCTTATAAGAGACTCCTAACCACCTTATATCTCTAGAAAAAATTTTTTTTCTTTTTTTTCCTTTAAAAAAAAAATAGAAAAGCTTTCAACTTGAAAATATTTTACTTTGTGGGATTCTGGCCTAAATGTGTTTCTGCACTAAATGTTAAACAAGGCAACAATGTAACATATAACTTTCCTGTTCAGTTGATTTAAACTCAGATCTCGGCTAAGATGGTGCCAAGTTTCTTAAAGCAATGGTGTGAGGAAGAGATCAGATAGTCTATTAAAGTTGCAGGATTTACACAAAAATATTAAAAAAGATACTATTTAAGTGCAGGTGTCACAGTTGTTCATTTAAGACCAACAAATCCCTGTTTGTTGGGGTTCCTCCTCAGAAAAGCTCAGAAAGTGTTCATATCTTGTGGTTTAATTGTGTGAGTTCTTTAATTCCGATCTTTCAGATTATTGGGAACCTTTTGTATTATCGCTATATGAACCCGGCCATCGTGGCGCCTGATGCCTTCGACATCATCGATGTCTCCGCTGGCGGCCAGCTGACCACCGAGCAGCGACGGAACCTGGGCTCCATCGCCAAGATGCTGCAACACGCCGCCTCCAACAAGATGTTTCTGGGAGACAACGCCCACCTCAACCCCATCAATGAATATCTCAGCGCCTCCCACCAAAAGTTCAGGTCTGAAATGTTCAGTTGATGCAGATGTGATTGATCAATCTTTTTTTTTAATATGTTTGACAATAGTTGTATTGTAGCAGTCATCAACTTTGTCATTTTTGTCTCTTGTTTTTCTTTAAGGCTCTTTTTCTTGACTGATTTCATTGTTTTCTCTCCATCAGACGCTTTTTCCTGGCAGCATGCGACGTTCCTTCACTGGAAGATAAGTTCAACGTGGATCAGTACTCCGACTTGGTCACAGTCACCAAACCTGTCATCTACATCTCAATTGGAGAGATGATCAACACTCACACAGTAAGATTCAGTCTTTCTTCTTCTTCTTCTTTTTTTTTTTAGATATACTTTTACCCTCAAATCTCACTACAAGTATCTAACATATAGTATAGCTAGAAACACAATACAGCGAAGATTAAAATGAGTCAGGGAATGGCATTTGTTGAGGGACGCAAAGAAAATGCTCCTCGATTCATACTGCCACACGGCTGAATCCATTGAGACTTTGGGGGTGTCAACCAGTGAACACATCATTGATTAAATCCGCAGAAGTCACCAAAATAGAAAGATTTCTAGCCATATGGCACATTTGAACTGCTTCCTTTTAGAAAAACAAAAAAAGAAAAATATTTATGTGGTTTCAGATTTGTAAAGCTTATTGAAATAAGATCAGCTGTAAAGTCGTCAGTCAAGAAGCAAACTCCAGATGTTTGTAACTGGATTCTTGGGTTTGACAGTGGTTTCATTGTTTCTGTGGGAATAGTGACAATGTTGAATAGTAGCTTGGTCTATAACAGGGTTTAGCAACCTGCAGCTCTGGAGCCACACGTGTCTCTTGAGCTCCTCTGGAGTGGCTCCCTGAAGCTAGTAAACAGTTTTTAAATTATATTTATATATTTGTTTTATTTGCATTACACACTGGTTTTCAAAACTGTTCTCATTTTAAGACTAAAATTAGCTAAATAAGGTAAAACAGCCACAACAAATGGCTTCGCTAAAGTTTTGAACAAAAATAAACTAAAACGATAAACATTACGAGTACAACTTTTTTTTATTTGACAAAAAAAAAGGGAAAAGTGAGGAAAAAACTGAAAAATTCTAAGTCAAGTCAGCTGTATTTATTGAGCACTTTAAAATAAATGGCAGAAGTGAAAGTGTCTTACACCTAATACTAACAATAAGCAATAAAACAATCAATGCAGTAAATACAGGAAAACAAACAATAAAATTGGCAACAATAAAAGCAGATGCAGAGTCTCAAACATGGTTAAAAGCTGTGGAATAAAAGTGGGTCTTCGGATTGGTTTTAAAAGTGGACAGTGAATGGGATTGTCCTGACGAGCAGTGGTGTCCGTAGCGATGTTCCAGAAGAATGGAAAAAAAAATGTATAAAGAAAAAAAAGGGGGGAAATGAAAAAAAAACCTCTTATAGCTCTAACATTGTGAAGCACACAGTGGCTCTAAACAATACGATGGCTAAAGTGGGAAATCCATTAAAAAAGGTCTAAAAAGGGCCAGAAAAGCTAAAGATATTGTGTCTGTCACTACATGAATGCAACTCTAGTTTAGGTATGTAAAGCATTTTTTCTTTTCTTTAAAAAAAAAAAAAAATGTCCACTTCATTTTGATGATTCACATGTTTTACATCTCCAGGCAAGTTTTATTTCATGGAATATCCTGAAAATGGCTCTCATGGTCATAAAGGTTGCAGACCCCTGGTCTATAGGACATTTGAGTATTCATGGGTTAACTGAGGAGACAAACCTATTTGATCCATTCCTATGGTTCAACATCAGAACACACCACAAACAAATGTTTTTTTTTGAGAGATTTTTGCCGGCTACAATCTGAATAACCTGATGTGGACTTCTGTCTCGTCAGCTGCTGCTGGACCATCAGGATGCCATTGCCCCCGAGCACAATGACCCCATCCACGAGCTGCTGGAGGACCTGGGTGAGGTTCCCACCGTGGAGTCCCTCATTGGTGAGTATATTGGAACAGGGGGGAGTCGGCGGTGTAGTCAGTGCAAGTCCAATGAAACTAACATGAGCAACACGATGAGCTTTAAAAGAAAGCCAGGTGGTTATAAAATCAAGAAGTAGCCATCAATTACTTTTCTTTCGTAGTTTATCTTTGAAGGGCTAATCTTGCAGTCCTAACATGCTGTTATCATAAGTCTCCAGTCTGAAGATTTATCTCGTCACGTTTCGTCACCTAAAATACTCCCGATTTCATCTCGTCCCCCCCCCCATCTCACGCAGGTGAAAATCCTCTTCCTGCTGACGACCCGAACAAAGAGCTGATGGGGAAGACCGAAGTTTCACTCACACTCGCAAACAAGTTTGACGTCCCCGGCGAGGCCAATGCTGAAATGGATGCCAGAACGCTTCTTCTCAAGTGAGTTCACTCGCTCAGAACCAGGCCCCAGAGCGATTTGGTGGCGTGGTCACTTCAGAAATGACTTGAGGTTTCTTATATTTCATGGGTCCTTTGTTTCTCCAGCACCAAGAGGCTCATTGTGGATGTGATTCGGTTCCAGCCCGGAGAGACTCTGACTGAGATCCTGGATTCAACAGCCAGCACAGAACAGGTCAGATATGAAGAGCGAACTACAGATATTGTTAAAGTTATTGTAAAACAAAACGGACTCTGTTTATACACTGAACATCAATCCACAGGTAGCTGTAGTTACTGTAAACAATCCAGAATCCCACGAGAAGATCGGCGGCCTTTCTTAATGCCTACGCTGCATATTTGATCTGAGTGGAAAACTACTGGATTACCTTGTGGCAAAAAAACAAAAACAGGAACTCGCTTATTAGACACAACACAAGACAAAAGAGAACTGTTTTGTGGATGACGGCCTGCACTCTGAATTGCACTCACTGCCTCTTAGGCAACGTCCTCTTTCCAACAAGAACTGCTGAGTTTTTAGGAAATGGGATTTTTAAGTAATGCCACAAAATAGACCAGATTGCTGCTGTCTTTTGTGTGAATCACAAACATGTTTATCTTAGTTTTTCCACTAAGATAATTGAAATGATTAGGAAAAAAAAAATATATATATATAATAGCTATTTAAATATTTAGGAAAACATATTAAATGAATGGTTTAATAGATTGAATGGTTTTTATTATGTTAATGTTTATGCAATGAATAAGTTTAAGGCCAAGAATGAAGTTTTAGCACTTACTCACCTCAATCCCAACCCTATTGACTTACTTTTTATTGTTTTTTAATAAGCATTAATTAACTTTAGAATTAATTCACACAATATTGCAGCAACACATCTTTTCATCCAGAAAAATAAATACATTGAAAATACGTAGCATTAGCGAGCATGGTCTTTCTAGTCTTTTTTTTTTTTCTGCATGTATAAAACTCCACAAACAACTTCTTCATAGTTCCCAGGTAAATATGATGACATCTATAAGGAGCACTCGCATCGAATCACGAGCCCATCACAAACCAGTCAACCATTAACATGGACAACACTTCCACTGCACTTCTTTGACTGTTACATGTATTTTCACCCGCTCAAAATTTGATTCCTAAATTTGTTGACGACACTGGACTTCAGTCACGTGATAGACACGCGTCTTAACGGCACATGATCCGCTGATTTTTAAATCCATTATCTGTGGTTGGGTTCAGGAAGCGGAATACCAGCGTGCCATGCAGAGGAGGGCCATCAGGGACGCTAAAACTCCCGAGAAGATGAAGCAGGTCAAACCAGTGGTGGACGACAGCCTGACTCTGCAGGGCAAGAAAGACAAGATCAAGAGCAACCTGCAGCGGCTGGCGGAGCTGGGAAAGGTTCACCCAGAGAACCGCTATCAGGACCTCATCAATGACATTTCCAAGGTAAAAAAAAAAAAAAAAAGGAAATGATAATAAAGAAACTGATGAGATCCCGTGGGCATGTTTTAGTACATTCGCCTGTCTGTTTGCTACAGGACATCAGAAACCAGAGACGGTATCGGCAGCGTAGGAAAGCCGAGCTGGTGAGACTGCAGCAGACCAACACTGCCCTGAACTCGAAGGCCAAGTTTTACAGCGAGCAGTCGGAATATTACAATCGGTATATCAAGTCCTGCATGGAGGGCCTCAACAGAAAGGCCAAGTGAGTATCCTTCTATAACCATCATCGCAATTAAGTTAAGGAGTGCAAACATTGTATTAAAACTCCAGATTAATGACCTCTATCATGTTTTAATATCTATTTGTCTGTCTGTCGAAACCTGAGATGTGAACGGTCTACTGCTCATGATGCACAGTTAGAGACGGCCACCATCTCACCAGATTTTCCTCTTTGAGACACATGATTTGCAATAACTTTCTGCAGTCCTGCAGGTTTTTGCTGTGTCCCTGCCTTAACACACCTCTTCATAATGAATGGCTCATTAACAGGATTATCAGGCTTTCTGGTGATGACACAATCATTAGAGCACTTGAAAACAAACAGGGTAGTCATCCTGCAGGAGCAAGACTGGACACTTTTTTTTCCACCCCCCACACTTGCAAATGTGCTCTGCAACTGATTTGAAAAAATTAGAAAATGCTTTGTTCTTCTTTGCAGTTGTTCACAACATTCACATCTGAACTGCTGCCAGAAGCCCAGTATACAGGCAGTGGTTCATATCGGGTCAATTGACAAAACTTATTGAGGGCGGCTGTTGCCTGGTTAGAAAGATCCTCCTGCTCTACGGATGTAGTGAAGTTTTTCTTTACTTTTGGATCATATACACCAACAAAACAACTTCAAGTCAATAACAGCAACCTTATAAACTTTGCCACGAAGGCCAAATAATTCAAAGCATAATGAACAAGTTGCTTTTCCTCTCAATGCAGAACATATAATGAATGCTTTTTTCAGTAAAGGCAAGAGCAGAAATATTTTACATGAAATACTGAATGATGCGGTCAAGATGACCAGATGCAACAATCCTCTGTCTTTCTCTCCACAGGTTGTCAAAGAAACCGGGCGACAACAAGGCCAAGAAGAGTAAACAAGTTTCACAGAAATACACAGCCTCTCGCCTCCATGAAAAGGGTGTGCTTATCTCCATAGACGATCTGCAGCCCAATCAGTGAGTTCTGCTTTCGATCAGAAGCGGTTATATTTTCTTTGATGCAAGCCCAAGCTTCATAGTTTGCGTCTGTCCGGCTTTGAATATCGATTAAAGATTCATGTTCTCCAGCATGCATGCAGAATTTATATTCTGATAGGAGTCTTTTCGAGACAAAAACTCTCTGAATACTTTATATCTCTACACCCTGCTGTAACAAAACTAAACGTACTCATAACTTCATGCTTCACAATAATCTCAATCAAATGTCCTAAATATCATTTCACCTTTGACTTTTTTCCATTTGTTTGCTGTGTTCAATTGATTCCTTGTCATTTATAAGTAATCTGGTCTGGAATTTTCTCCAACTTATGGTGCAGTTCTAAAGACAGATTTGTTATTGGTGCATACCAAATGCTATTATGGTTTATAATATGCACCAGAATTATATGCTATTCTAGATCCACCCCTGAGATTATTACCTTAATTACATAGACATTTTTACCAACCATGACAAGTCAGAAATTCCTCCTGCATTTCTCTGTTGAACACATTGAAGAATAAACTGCAGCCGTTCTGATGCTTGTCATATTTTCTATATCGCTCTGTATTCTAAATAGTTTAGATGTTTATGCTGCCTCATTCTGCTTTGGGTGTGGCTTGAATGGCCAGACATTCAATATTCACATGACCTCAGTTGCCCCTACCATACGGATTCACCCTGTGCAACATCAGAATGACTTGATGCTCTCTTCATGTCTTGCGTCAACTACTGCAACTCCCAATGTGGCAAGTTCCCGCGTACGCACAGCTCTGCAGATGATTCAGACATCGCCGCATGATTGGTCTTCAACCTGCAGGAAATGGCTCACGCTAACCACATATCCCTCCAGAGGCTCAGAGGTGTATGCAAGAAATGCTCATTTTCTGCACTCACTTTTAACAGCTCCCCTCATTCCAACACTTCATTATCACTCAGCTCACTCTGACAGTAGAAGCTTTTCCACCGCTGTGTAGCTTCACCTGTGTAGTTCCCCCCGACGGTGGAAACGGCTATAAATCTCTGTGAAGCCTGATGAGTCTTTTGTTTTTAATTTATAAGAGGAGACAAAAGGCTCAGTTCTTTCATCAACACCGGTGCACTCAATGAATATAGATGATGCACTCTGCACATTGCCTCTGTGCACAGTCAGCCACTCTGTCAGATCAGATTCTGCTCCAGCCTCTGCCATGATGTGTTCACACTTAAAATGAATGTTAAAATAAACACCCATGGGATTGCTGCATTAGTTGCTGCAGTTTATTTGTGGAAGTGTGAACATTGGGTCTTGTTACTCTTGGAAGTGAAGTCTGGTGCAGTTCACTTAAAGTCCGACTGGAGTGTGAATGCAGCACAGACCAAACTCGGGAAGTGACGGACTTTAGAAGTGCCATTTATTGTAATTGACATTCAAGCTATAGTAATTCCTGATGCTGTTTTTGCACATTTTATAGGCTGTTGGAAAGTTGTTGTTTTTTCTTCTTAAAATTGCACAACAATGATCCAACATGCATTGTGTTGCAGCGTCCTCCATCCCCCTCATGGGGTCATGGGCACTGTCATGCATGGTTTGCAAACCTACAGAACTAAGTCTTTGAGAGCAATATGCTCATGGCAGGGTCACCCAAGGTGGACAGGAGTTAAGTGAAGACTTAGACTAAGACGTTTCAAAAGCGCCTTTAGGGTGGATCCTCGTGTTGCATTTATTGTAGCACAGAGCTTTGTTGTTGAAGTTATGTTTATATGACATTGATGTACGTTTTAACAGATGTCTATCATATTATTATTACCCGTTTAGATTCAGCATTGAAATACCAGTTTAAGTGCTTAATGACTTTTACTAGAGTGCTAACTTTTCTATATACTTTCTTGAGCTTTGGTCAAGTCCAGCTAACTGCTCAACAAGGTGAACACAACTTTACTTGGACTGCTCCCCTATGTCGCTTTGAATAAAAGCAAGAAAACCAAACTTTCCAAGTTTAAGCACAGACTGAACTCATCTGCTGTGTATTTCTCCTCTTTCATTCTCCCCTTTAACGCTTTGTCTTCACAGGTTCAAGAACGTTATCTTTGAGATTTCCCCATCAGAGTCTGTTGGAGTGTTTGATGTGAAGGCCAAATTCATGGGTGTGCACTTGGAGACATTACCATTAGAATATCAGGTGTGATTTCTCTTTCTTATACATGTTGAAGTAGTTCTCCCGTAAAGCTGCTCAGTTTTTTAATTTAGCTTTCTCTGTTTTTTTGTCTCTCAGGATCTCCTCCAGCTGCAGTATGAAGGTGTGGCGGTGATGAAGCTCTTCGACAAAGCCACCGTCAATGTCAACCTGCTCATTTTTCTGCTCAACAAGAAATTCTATGGGAAATAGACAAAATCAACAAAGCAAAAAGGGCCACAGACACTGAATTAAAACCACAAAACCCCCATTGTAGGGTTGCTTCAGAAGCCTAACCCATCCCATCTCCTTCACATTCCCTACTGCACCTCAATGTGCCTATGCAAACCATCACCATATGTGCTTTATTCTTGATGGATCATTCCATTGTGCAAGTTTTTTTTACTGTCTTCTTGTTCCGTAAACTGCAGCTAGGTTGGAGGTTTAAGTATTGTTTTTTGCTTTTTAAATATTATGAATATCTTGTGCATGGGCTTCGATTAATTAAAAGTATGTGTTTTATGTAAAGATGGAGATTTCGTAGCTGTTTAGTTCATTTGCTCAACTGATTGACGGAAGCCTGTTAGCCGTCTTTGTTTCAATCAATATGCTGGCATTTTAGCGTTTGGCTAGTCCAAAATTGGGCTTTATCTCATGCAATTTGTAAAAAATAACAAACAAATATTTCATTGAGGAAGAGAAATGATTACACCCCTTCTTTGCCATGTTTTTTTTTCTTCCCAATTTTGAAAACCATGTATTTAAAGTATTTTTTTTTGTCATTCTATGATCTGACCTGAATAAGAGGACTTTTAACATTAAAATTTGTTTAAGCATGACAGAAAGCGGTGTCAGAGAAGCATTGCACAGCAAAAAGCAGCGCTCATATTGAGCTGTTCATCACTTTCGAAGAACCTAATTTGATGTGTGAGTATGTCAGATTCAATTTGTCCAACTTGAATCCATTTTGTCTTGAATAAAGTTTCATAGGTATTTAATCTTCATGTTAGAATTGATTTTTTTTTCTCTCTTGGACCAGACAGTGCTGAATTTTACTGCCGCTCAGGTTCTGCTATCTCACCAGCAGAGCATTTCTGCTTCTAGCTCTGTGATGCTTCAGCTGGAGTGATGAGGCATCCACAAAGCTGGGCAAATATGTTCATTTATTGGTTTTCATCAGAGGACTTACTGGAATTTTTTTATTTTTAATTATTGTTAGTCTCTCATGGGGTGTTTGTTGTGTAAATAAAGATACAGATTGATTGTGGCTTTCCAAAATCAATAAAGTAAACAAAACATATTTGTTAATTTGTGAGGCCGGGTCAAATTTGGAAGTTATGTGTAAAGATAAGATTTTGAAAAAAAATTGAATTTCTTGTTGAAAATACTTAAAGAAAAAGTATATTTGATATGTTGAAGGTTGTGTTTCCAGGTTGTGCAGTCTTACAGTAACTAGTTTTTTTTTCCAGTAGATGTCACTCTAAACCCTCCTTGTCAGTGCATTGAAGTGGTAGGATTTATTTCATTAAGCCTAAAATTAAGATTCCATGCACACTTACTGAATTGATTTACTCTGTCAGCTAGAGCTGCCAAAATCTAAGGCAAGCACATCATTTGAAGTGATGATCTCCTTTACAGTCAGCAAAATGTACAATACCTGTTATTAAAACTACCAACAAAGTGCTCTTTTCCTCGTGTGTCAAATATCTGTCAGGCAGTGTGAGACTCTAGAAAATAACACAGCTCTGATGCTGCATTTCCATTCTGAATATATTTTTACTTTGCTTTTAGCTGTAAAAAGGAGATGTAAAGATTGTATGGAAAAAGGAACCATTCATTAAATGGTATAGTCAGCTCAATCAACACTGGAACATTGATACTTACATGTTTCTGTATTTCAACTCTTTACGCATTTGATTTTAAAACAACTAAGGTGTGCTTGAAGTGTATAATTGTTTGCTTAATTTAAGGGTATCCACGTCCAAATCAAGTGAACACGTGAGTGGTCACAGCACTTTTCAGATGTTTCATTACTCCATGTAAAAGGTTGCCCATATATTTATGTAATTGGTCACCAACAAAGTGTAAGGTGTTTAAAAATTAAACCATAACAAGTGCAAGCCATATTGAAATGTTTCACAAAACCAGGGCTTCTAGCTCAAGACCTTTGTAATGCGATGTTGGCATGACAAATACATTTTACTAGAAATATCTCTTAAAAATGAAAAATAAAAAATCTTGCTGTGTCTTCCACTGCATGCAACTTTGCCATGTATCGGGCCAATCAAATGTATAGTGGAGCCATAGATGAGTTTGTATCCTTTGTGTAACACAATTTGTTATTTTGAAAATGACAGGTTGTATAAAATGTGAATACAGTAAACTTCAAACTATTCAAATCTTCTGAAAAGTTGGGAAGAATGTATTAATAAATTACCTCAAGTACAGAACACTTTACATAAGATGCCTACATCTGAAAAGAGTCAACATGAGAGCAATGGTACTGAAAAATACTGACTGAAATAATGAACACTGAAATAAAATGGATTTATGTAATTAAGTGATTTTAACATTGTATGAGATGGTACAAATCAAAAAGTACTTTTAAAATAAAATACTTGCATTTGGGTGGTGGGTGGAATATGTAAAATGCTTCTTTTAGGAAAAACATTTATTTTTGAATGGAAATGATCAGAATTAATATAATTGTTTGCCGAAATAGTGAAGAGTATTTGGAAGTAATCCCTGGTTAATGTGAGATTGTCGCCGCCCTGCTGGCCACCGGGCGGAACTGACGGCGTTTAACGAGGTAATGTTTTTCTCCGTTTGTATGATAACAACCCCGCGGATCCGAGTTGCTCCTCCGAGCTCCCGACAACCGAAGGCAGGCTAACAAAAACGAGCGTGAGGCGGATTTTTTCTCTAAAGACTTTTGTCCCGGCTGTGGAGAAGAAGAAGAAGAAGAAGAAGAATCAAGCCGCTGTTTGTTTATCTCCATGGAGTTTGCCTGAGATCTCCCTCCGCTGCTGTCCCTGGATTAACGCAGGACTCCCGACGCGCTGTCATCCAAATAACAACTTCACCCAGTCGTGGAAATCACTGAATGAATACCTGGAGGCTGTTTGTGAGCCGCTAACATTTGCTGGAGATCCAGTGGAGTCCACGCAGGGGCGGCGGACACTTGTTGAAACTCCCGATTTACCGAGCAGAAGTGAGGAGGTGTGGGGGGCGGGGGGGGACCTTTTACCCAACTGTTGGTGAGCTCCGCTAGCCACATCGAGCTAACCTATGCTCACAACTTTCCCCGACGACAGCGACACATATTCCGGCAGGAGTTGCTTTTAACGCGTGCGTGTTTGGATGGTGACGGGGGACGAGCGTCGGCGAGCTGAGAAAGTGTCCTAAAAGATTGTTGACATGGCTCTGACAGCAGCTTAGCCGAGTCGGCTAACGTCACGTTAGCGGCGACGGCTAACGTTATGTCAACGCTGGATTCAAACAAGTGGTCCGCTGGAAATGTGTCAATATGAAGTTATATCGCGCGTCTAACTCGTCGTAGGCGCAACGCCGTCAACCGCGAAAGTATACAAAGTTAACCTCCGAGCGCAGTTAACCCAAGTACAGATTTGTTTTGTCCTCTCGCTTGTTCATTAGGAGAGCAACTTTTTTTTTTTCCTCCTTTAATCAACGGGAGCTTTTCGTGTAGCTTAGCCGCGCTAGCTTCGAGCTCAGCTCCGTCACTGCAGCCGTTCGAGTTCACTGCACCGATAATGTGGTGCGAGAACTCTTGATGGGTTTGCAACCGTGGTTGCTGAGAGACTCTGGAAGATAGACTCCCAGTGCCGTTTTTTTTTCTCCCCTCCCCACCTCTTTATTGCCCTTGCTGAAGTTTGTTAAAAAAATCTGCGGCCCGCACAATGTCCGGCTCCCCGGGCACCGGTGGCTCCAACCCCAGGAAGTTCAGCGAGAAGATCGCGCTGCACAACCAGAAGCAGGCAGAGGAGACGCGGGCCTTTGAACAGTTGATGACAGACCTCACCGTTTCAAGGGTAAAAGCACTTCATTTTCTCATCATTGTTAACAAGTTGTCCTTTTGTTTTTTTGTTTTTTTGTTTGTTTGTTTTTTTTTGTTTAAACTGCTGTCACCTGGGCGCGTGTTCCAAAGTTTGGAGCATACATGTCTGTCTGGAAGGAGATGTGTGGTGCTCAACCTGTACTTCTTGTTTCTCTTCTTGCAGTCATTCAGCTGTGGTAACGAGCTCTTATGTAATATGAAGCAGGACATGGCTCAGATGCAGATATTAAGCTGTCAAAACAGTGGAAGACTGGATGATGTGACAGACTTGGCTCCGAAGAGTGCAAGAGTTTACAGACATATACTTTTTTTTTTAAACGTTTTTTTTTCAATGCATTCGAGTGGAAACATTATTTTAATTTGTCTTCACATTTGCAGAACATTTCTGAGGTTGCTCTGCTTGTGCTGTCCCTAATGTACAAAGTCAGCAGAGCTGCAATCTCAGATCCTTTAAACATCAAATATCCCACCAAATATCAAATATCCCACCATTTGCACATTGCATCCTGTGTGATGTACAATTATGAACAAAGAACAAAACGGCTGAGAAGAATAATGAAAACATGACAAATGTATAAAGAAGAATGAAATGGAGATCTGTAGATGAATAACAGGATTCTGGGATTATTGCATCTCAGTCTTGGAGGAGGCAGAAGAGGAGGGAGGATGAGCTCCAGAGTCTGCTTTTCAGTCATATTATCAATTATTGCTCTCACATTTGACTCGGGTGATGCTTTCATCCTTTTTTCTCTTCAGATCTTCAGCTGTACGGGCTCGATTGTCATGATATATCTGAGTTATGCACCACACCAATAATACACATTTATAATTCATCAGTCTTTACATTCTCCCTATCAGTTTGTTTTAACCCCCTCCCCCCTTTTTATGGCACATCATTATTTTTCATCCTCACATTAACTCTGTGTTCATTATATTAACATTTGGAATATTTTAAACTGCAAAATGATTCAAAATAGACTTCTACAAGTGCATTATGGCACCCAACAAAACATTAGAATGCAGAAAAGCACAGAATCAGCTTGTGAAAAAATCCTGGATCAGAGTGTGTTATGACATGTTGTTACCGATTTGACTAATTAATCACTTTTCTATAATGACGGCACTTTCAATGGCTTCATAAATCATGAAAGACCTCTCAACAAGTGTAATAAGAAGGCACAGCTTCTTTTTTTTTCTCTACCCCCTAAAGACACGTTTACACGTACCAGGGCTTTTGCAAAAACATATTTCCCCCTACGTTTACAGAAAAATCTTCATTGACACTACCTGCATATACACAACCGCTTCAGAGCAACTATGAACAGCCAAGCCTGTAGGGGGCAGTGTAATGAGAAGCATGAAGCCATGATGGCCAATCAGAGTCCTGGGAAAAAAACACATCACAAATTATCTATTCCAGTTAAGATGCAAAAGGAGTTTTTCTAAATCGTCACTGTGGCTGGATTTTTCAGGAATTGTTGTTTGCGGCGACTTGTTGTTTTTATGTGTAAACGCAAGTCCCAAATACATTGAATTATCACAGTTTTTTAGCTTTTTTTAATGACCAGGTACATGTAAACATGGCCTAAGATTTCTGCGCAGTGTGCAGTTGTTCAAAAAGTCACTTTAATAAAATGAGTGTGTGGCAATTTTTTTTCTGGAATCAATATCCATCCATCTTTTATACCACCTTCATTCATTATTGTGGGAGCTGGAACTTATGCCATCTATCAATCACAAACACAGAGAGACAGGTTTTCTTTTTTTCTTTTTTGTCGTATTTGCATTTTACACACATTCTTTATTGGAATAGCTTTTCCCCTTCTATCAAAAACACGATACAGTAACCACTCAAAGCAATGAAAATAGTTTGTCTTGAGACCTTTTAGACCTTTGAGACCTTTTTTTTTCCCCCCCTCCACATTATTTCTCCACCATTGCTTCACAATGTGCTCTTTCTATGAGTGGGAGATTCCTGCATGGCCAGTCAAAGAGGATGTGGTTTTGAGGCGACACTGAATAAAGTTGGCCATAAGGTATGAACTGGCTCTGACCTCGGTGAGACATAAAAGCCCAGTCAGTGAGGCTGAATCTGGCCTGGGCAGAGGACACACTGCCAGCAAACATCTGGAATTAGAAGTAGCTGCTTTAATGTTTATACCGACGACCAGAGGACCTAATTTAAACCCCGAAGGGACTCTGAAGAAGTGTACATCGTTCCCCTTGTGCACAAATGGACTCCAGCGACATCCAGACTACTTTGACGTTGCTGCAGGGCGGTTGCATCTTTGTGAATGATAAATGACTGAAGTGTGCATGCTGGATGTTATGCAATAGCATCGCCAACATTCAAGCTGGAATATTTTATGTCTATATTTATAGATATCCTCATTGAAATGAATGAAAGTGTGCACAGTTGTTGCTTTGTTCAAGGCGTCAGGGTCATTTGTAAGGGCTTCTGCTTGCAGAAAGCAAGGACAGAATCATGGCGTTAAGACAGAAAAAGCAGCATTCACGCGTAAAAGAGATATTTGCAAATATCGCATTGATATTATAAACCTGTATGCAGTGGATTGTGGTGTAAAATACTCTCTCAGGAGGAAAAACCAGGGAGCTTTCAACAAGGACGGACCTTGCCAAAGCCAAATCAGGCCAGATTAACTGCACCCCACAACACGGTGGGGGTTGGCGTCACCCCCACTCCAAATGAGTTTAACCATGTTGTCTCATAATGAAGTCTCATATCTTCATATTCACCTTGTCGGTTCAGCAACAAGATTGTGTCGGGGGTGGGTGGGGGTAGTACTATCAAAACATACAGGCTGTGTTTTTTCTACTATGTAAAAAAAAAAGTGCAGAACTGCTGATTGGCCAAAGAAATAATAACACTAAAAAACTGTTATTTGGGGGAGAAAAAATGAATACCGACGTATTCAACTTGTGTTTGGCGTCCACGCAGCATCTGCGGATTCAAAGAGCATATCACATTGTCGAGGTTGGATCTAGTATTGGGTGTTTAATAAGCACATTTTTTTCCCAAAAAATTCAAGCTACATATTTATTAGTATTGCAAATTAATTTGTAAGTGTGATGTTTTTCCCCGTACAGGCTTGAGCCGACATGTTTTTGGTTCATTTAGTGTAAGAAACTGTTATTTTGTCGCTCTAACTGTTGCAAATTAATTTGGCTTCTGTATACAGGCCAAAGCTTCTGGTCAACTGAAGATACAAGTTGTTTTCATAAAAGTTGCTGGCAAAAAGAGTGTAATTACACACTGCCATCTGAATTATTTTATCACCACATCACTCCTTTGTATGCTTTCATTGATAGAGGCAAGTGTCCAAGTTATGTTTTGGGAGATTTAATGTTGCCCCAGTGACTTTTCTTGATCACATTGAAGGACTGGCTTGATAAATCTTACCTTTGCAGAACACACTGCCCACTGTTTTTAGAATCTTTGTATCTGTTGGCACATTGGTTTTTTTGGATACCAGGCTGCCTTTTCCAAGAATGTGTTCTCTGTGCCCCGTGAGCGTGAAATTTGCAAACATTTCTTCTCTTTGATCTGACTAATCACTTAATTTTCTTCCCTCCGTTCAATTTCAGAATACTGTTTAAAAGACAAAGTTCTTGTTTGTGCTAAATACAACTATAATTTCATACAACCATATATAGTAAAACTGTTTTCTATATACACATGGACTGCAAGTCCCAAATCCATAACCTTTATTCTTTGTCTTGATTGACAGGTGCAGTTTCAGAAGATCCAACAGCTCCGGTTGTCTCAGTCGCGGGCGCAGTACTACGGAGGCTCTCTGCCCAACGTCAATCAAATCGGCAACACAAGTACTGAATTTCAGGTGGGAACTAATGACAGTCAGAATATACAGCACCCACACAAACCACAAAATTAAAATGTATCAACACCTCTCTTATACAGTCATCACATTAAATATCACACACCGCTTACAAAATGGCCCAAGGCAGATCTTTCAATTTTCATTTAATACTCAGCCCATTTCTGTTCATTTCAATGACTGAATACATTTCGAAGAGGATTTTTCATAAATCAGAACAATGCTTTGTAGTCGATAGCTGAATGCAACTGGCATATATTTAACAAGGAACATTGATATATGCGTCAGACTTGCAAACAAAAAAACACAGGACACATTTCTGAAATTTTGAAAATAACACTTCAAATTGTTAATGATCTCAATGGCTCGAGCACTTCACGGGTTAAAGTCAAGGATAAAGCTGCACAAATGACTGTGTCACACATCCATTGACCTGTCGTGTGATGGCTGTGCAAGTACTTATTGGGTTGTAGTACCAATCTTTATTTTATGTATCTCTTTAGTGTTGAGAGAACATTTTGTCCTCTGTTCTGTTGATTGTGAGATAAACCCGCTGATTGTGTGAAGTGATATATCGGGAATGTTAAATTGAGCCTATGATTTCTCTATTGTGTTGCACCAAAGTTGAATCAAGTTGTTTAGCCTGAAAGTCCACTATATATATATATATATATATATATATAATTATTATTTTTTTTTAATTTCCCACAATTCAATTACTTGCTAATTACAATGTAATCATTTCACAGAGCTTTACAGTTTTATAAAATATAGAGGAACAACCCAACAATCTGAGCAAGAATACGCCAAAGTGTAAAGTGCAAAATAACTCCTTTTTAACAAGAAGAACCCGGCAGCAAACAGCAGCCTCAGAGGGTGTGACATCTGCTCCAACCGCCTGGAGTTAGGGAATAGTAAGGAGTGAAAAAAAAAAAAACAGGACACAAGTGAATAAACAACACACGACTCGAAGCCTGGGATTAAACGTAAAGACTATTCTGACCTCCTGAACTGGTTCTACCTGAGCGGAAAGTGATGACTGAAACCTCTGCCTCCCATTTTCACTCTGGGAGACATGGAAAACTTTTACTGAGCAGCAGTCTGAGCGTGAGGTGTTCTTCCCAAATGATATGGTACAGCACTTCGAAGATAAGATGGAGCCTGGTTGTTAAGAGCTTAGTATGTTAAATGAAGAATTTAAAGTTACTATTTTGGATCTGACAGGAAACCATTAAATGGAAACGCATATGGGGCAACTATAGTCTAGCCCTTTTTTTTTTTTTTTTTTTTTTTACATAGGAACTTGTGCTTCAGCACCTCATCTGCATTGCTGCAGCCGCCCTGTTTAAATGAAGCAGCTTTTGCTTTCGCTGTCTTAAGTTGATCTTGATGCATCTTCAAATCTCTCTCTGTTGCAAAATCTACTCGGATCCTTTAATTTGAGCCAAGCAGTGCTTGATGTGAAGCTCCGCGCGGATGTTTTCTTTCAAACTCTGCTTTCCTTGAGATTACAATCTGCCAAACTCAAGGTCTTGTTCTCATCTCTGGCTTTTTCCAAGGCTAATTGTGTTTGACCCCCATTTCTAACAAGCAGTTCAACTGCAAAACAGTGGGATGGACCTTCAGAAGTGCAAACAAGCTTCTCCTGAGAGTGTTAAATAATTCAATAACACTTTCTGCAGACTGGAAGAAAGCTGGAGTGAATACCAACGCAGTAGTCTTCAGCGCTGCTTCAAGCAGCCACTGCTTTTGTGCGATTTATCGGCAGTTCTCTGTCGCAACTGGGCTCTGTATTTGTGTCAGCTCCCCGAGGAGTTTGCAGCGTCCAGGTAAAGGTGCCCTTGTTAACCATAAGAATAGCCCTTTGAGGTGGAGCAGTCATTGCAACACTGTTCCGGTGGCTTGAATCAGAGACCTCTTTCATTTAAAGAGGCCTTTTAAATCAGTTATCAAGGGAGAACGTTCTACAATCTAATAGGCTTCTTCCTATATTCCACTTAATTCTTATCATATTGCAGCCCTACTTCTGTTACATTAGTATTGAGCAATCACTGTTAGAATATTGTGGTGGTACTAAAGTATTTGACTTTGCCGTTACATAATGGGAAAAGGCTCTTGTGTCTGTGGTGTTATTCAGTTCTACTTTAAGTTTGAGGAGTCGGCTTGATGACATGTGGCATCTGACATTGTTAATGATTGTATCAACGAAATGGTACAATTTAAGGAAGAAAAAAAAAAAAGTATCGGACTCCTGTTTCTTTTTGCCCGTCTTTGGTTAACTGCTGTGTTTCTTCTCTGATGTGAACGTTTCCTCCTCACCCCTTCTTACAGGGCGGTTTCCCTTCAGGGTTAGATTCAGTGAGAGGGACCCGCCACCACGGGCTGGTCGAGAGGGTCCACAGAGATCGCAGCCGCATCAACTCTCCGCACCGCCGACCCATCGACAAGCACGGACGGCAGATATCCTTTTTCCATGCTGGACCACCAACAGTAGGAGACCTGACAAACGAGTTTTCCATGTGGTGCAGATGCTTCCATGCTCGTAAAAGATGGAAGTGTGTTTTGTGGCTTCCAGGTGGTTGGTCTTTGGTGCATTTTATTTTTTTTCTTTTAAATGGCATTTGTGTTTATGGTTTCTGATGTGACGACACTAGTGTAGGCAGCTGTTTTGCAGCCTCGGGACAGAGTTAGTCATTATGTTAATTTGAAATGTGACGCGGAGGTAGTGTGCTTTACTCATGCCTAATGGACGTTGACAGTTGGGGATTCTCTGCATATTCTGAATGCAAACTGAGGTTGTGTGGATGTTTAGCCTTTCTGTGTTGAAGCCTGTGTGATTCTGAAATGGAGCTTGGATGGGTAGTTTTCCGAATGGTGATGACTGAGGAACAGATCAGTGAAAATAGTTTTATTTTATTAATGATTACATTTTCTGAACGTTGAAGACGATCTTTGTTTTTGCAACATTTTGCCTGCAAGTTTTATGGTCTTGTGAAATAATTCAGGCTTTCCGAGGCTTGATAAATCAGATTGTGTTATATAAAATGATCTCATTTGCAATGCACAGCTAATTATCATGAATGCTGTCAGTTGTCATCAGTTACATATGTGACGTTTGTTGTAATTCATCACAGCTCAGTCGGCTTGTCATAATGTAATTTAAGCAAAGACACAGAAATAATCAAAGACCAAAGCATCCCCCTGTGACTTGTAACCCTACAAAAAAAGTTAAAGAAAAAATCGGTTTGTCCAGGAGGCCTAAAAAAATGTAAATATAGGCTTGGTAAACATGATTTTGAATAAGCTCCTTATCAGACGAGACCTGATGGATTATTGAAAACACTCTGCTCCTGTGCTGTACATCCTCCCACTGCATCAAATACATGCATTAATTGGTAATTTTATTCAGATCTGTCTTAAATGTGTTTAAAAAAAGAAATCATTAAGGACTGTGAAGACACAAAGTGCATAACATAGATTTAGTGTTCTGATCTGGATTCACACTGAATATTTAGCATTTCCATTGAATGCCAGTTTGCCCACTGATCCATCAGTATGCCCCCAACTTAGGGCATTTTCACAAACTGATCTGTTTAGTTCTTATTGTCCTCGAGGCAGAGTTGATTCAGTGACCTGTCTCTATGGATTTGGATAGCTGGAGAGAAGTTTATCCTTTGTCCCAGCATCTGATGTCAGATCAGTGTACAGTTCTGGGAAAAGCAATCAAACCTGATGCATAAAGTGATGTTCTTCAGGTTGTAATGCATTTGAAGAGAATGTCCAAAATATTTCTGCTTGCTTCTTTTTTTTTATCGCCGGTTGAGCATCTCCTCATTGATCACGTTGTTTCTGCATGGTTACGTCTATTTCACATTTTGGCTGATCACTTAAATTTAAACGCAGTTCAGTCAGTTTGGCCAAGCAGTAGACACACTCCACTGTTTGAAGGAGTGTGTGATTGATCAAGGGTGATGCTCAATTATAAGGTATAGGTTCATACTCCCTGTAACGTAGAGCACAGTATCGTCTACCCTCTATACACCCTGGGCGAACGCGCCCTCTCTCGAAGTCTGCTCTTGTTGGTGTCAAAACAGAAGCAGTTGTTCCATCTGCTTCTGGGTGGATGCTGTCAGTCCAACACACGTGCAGGTTATTACATTCATCTGTTCAGCACGAGTCCACTTCGTCGCCAAAAGTTCACCGCTGAGAGATAGTTGGTGTTGTTCTGGCCAAAGTAGGGCAGTCAACAGGTTTTCATATCGAGAGGATCTCCTCTGCTGAATGTGACCTAAAGAAACATGGTCGATTGTTAGTTTGTGTCTGCCTGTTTTGTCAAGATCAGCAATTTGTTATGAGCCAGTAACTCACGGCTGTGGCATTTCCCATTAGTTTGTTCACATATTCAAGCCCATGTGGGACTTTCCCTGTTTTGGCTTTTGTTTCGCAATAGGTATCCAAACAGACTGCTGTGCATAGTGTTATGACAAAACTAAAAATTTGTGTGGTTTTTTTTGCTTATTATTTTGAAAGACCGTTTTCCATTTTAAAACACAATAGGGTGTTTTTTTTTTTTTTTTAAATGAACGCATTGTCAAGAAAGTGGGTCAGAGTGAGAGGACCTGGAGTGATCTAATTCCAATTAGTAAAATGCCACATAAAATGTCAACGATAAGGAGTTTGTATTAAGAAATACCCTTATTGCAGTTGCGGATAAAGATCAGGAGGTGGTTATAGGTGCCACAGTTGACATGCTCTGAAATAATCATTGACACACTGACAAAGGCCTTCTAAGTGTGCCGATTGTTTAAAATCACGCACTATTGTGGCTAATCCCTGATAAAATCCACACGCACAAATAAGATTGACACATACAGGAAGGAGCCATTATTTTTCTAGTAGGAAATTAAATTAAAGGTAATACCCTGAACTCTCAGCCCTAATGTCTTGCTTATTTTCTTTTGTATTGAAGTGTAATTTGGGTTTAGCCTGTTGGTGAGGACGCACACTCTGACTAGAGAATATCAGACTGGGGCTTGAGACTTTCTTACATCATGTTGGATGTTTTTGCATTGATTCCACAGTCCTTATACACATATATCACGCCCATTTGAATAATTAAATACAAAAACAAAAAGTACCTCACAAAGCACAATAAATGGCTGTGATAGTGCTGGTGCAGTCACAAGGGACTTTGACGCAATAGTTACTATAAATGGTTTTGGGGGAAAGAAAACCTTGAGCCTCCACAGAGCCCTGGATGGTCTTGTTCCAGGGCCTGGTCGAGCCATCGATTTCTTCACTCGCAAATTGTCTGTATTTATATAGATTTTTTGCAAAGATTGGTGTGAACATTTAGCTTTGGTCAGCAGGTTTCCACGAAAGTCGCTTAAAGAGCAGGATATGATTTAGTTTGATTAATCTTTCATCACATGCAGACGCCAGTTTAAATGATAACTTTGTTTCTTCTACTTATCATTTCTCTGGTTTAAAAAATTTCTTTTCCACTTCTAAGGAGCTTAATGCTTTCATTTACGGCTCATTATAACACAGTTATAAAAAATTCTTTCATGTAATCTTGACTATTCTGTCAGGACTCTGGGTGGACGTTTGATTTTCTGGCTTTGAAGAAGAGCCTCTCCTCAATCTGGCAGCTGTGAATAAGACCATCACCTACCAGGAAGAGAGGCGGAATGACAGGTTGATGGCAGGGAGCAGTCAAACCTCTCCAAAAAGGAAAATGTGGTTCGTGACTTCAGTTGACCCATGTTTGTGCTCGATTTTGAAAATGGAAATGTGGTTTGGGGCTGTGACGCGGCTAAAGAAATAAAGGTTTTGTTTTGAGCTATTCTTGCATTTTACCGCCACTGATCGTGGAGAACGGCAGGAATGGCTGCACACTCATTCTTTTTTTTAGGCTGCATACCAGACACACGACACAAATGTGTCATCTACGGTTTTACGTTGTGACTTCAACATTGTAGTTGTTGGAAGGTGTTAATCCAGTTTGACAGGATTGCACCCTCTCTTTTGTTGTAGAGAAACCACAACAGTGTCCTGTCTACTGTGTTGTGTTTGTGTATGTTTGAAAAGAGGCTTATCCCGTATTTTGTGAGAAGGATGATGAGTGACAACAAACCTTCAGTCTCTGTATCGGTCCCACTATTGATGATATTCCCAAAGGCCTAAACAGTTGCTTTCTGGAGCAGTGATTGTTTCTCTTTTTTCCTCTAATATAAAAAAAACAAGTGTTTTTTTTTTTTTGTGTCCTTAAATCTTGTATTTTTTGAAAGTGTGTTTGTTTACCTTTTTAAATGCTGTCATATTTGTAAGTAAGGTGCATTTGTGGGATGAGCAGCATAACTGAGTATGTGGGTTGCCTCCATGGCACATTTTCTTATTTAATATTTTATTACTATTATTCGATCAAGCCAAATAGCCTATTTTGATGTGGACTGTTTTTTGGATGATAAGATACAGTTGCCGTATACCAGTTTTGTTATTCAAGAGAACTGGAGCTTCAGTAGCATGTGGAAGGATCATATATAAGAGAAATGAACAGGTTTCCAAGAATATATCATTTATTGCCAAAAAACTATTGAAATGAAGAAATATTCTACTGAACACAAAAATCAAATTTTGTTTTTTTGGTTTTTTTTTTGGGTGCTATGGTTTATGTTTTTAACCTTAAATGTCCATGAGCAATTGGTGGTACAGTGAAGAGTGTCAAAGTTGTTTTGTTCACTCTCACTGCGTGTTTCGGTTCTTTTCAAATAAAATACAATCTTTTTGTTTGGCCTTGATTTTACGAAGTGCTCTTGTAGTGACTGCGATAAGGTTTTGTCACAATTTATCAAATAACAGAGTCAGAATTGAGGCTTCACCGAATTTGTTTCACTTTAGTGGCTTTTTTTTTTTCTCCGCCTTTGGCGTTTTTGTTTCACAAATGTGTACGTATAACAAATATTTTGCATATGAAATTTGCAAAGTTGTTTTTTTTTTTTTTTTTTTTACATACGTCCATGAACACGTGATAAACAACAGCAAAGAGCCTGTTGATCATCTGTATTTCCGCCTTGTTAGATGAGATTCAAACATCCTTGAAGGGTGTCCAAGAGTTTCACAGTCATCCCTTCAGTGTTTGGAGAAACGGCTGTGCTGAAGCTTCCTCTCGTGTACAAAGCGGAGGAGTTCATTGTTTTACAAAATGGAATATTCCCTTCTGTTTTGTTTTTTTTCCCTTGCCACTTGGATAAAGAGGACATGGTGATTGTTAAAACGGTGTGTTTACATCTGCTGGTGTTCGTATTGTTTGTTTATCAATTGGTCGCTCATTTTTGGAGGATATGAGTATTCAGATAAGTGTTGCAAAGCTGGTACCGAGTGAGGGGGATTGTTCTTAACTGTGCATCAAACAATTTGTCCTGAACATCTTTTATACCACACAGTGCAGTTGCAATGTATGAATGTTGAGGAGTGGCTGAGGTGGAGCTCCATGTTCTGTACAAGACACTTTTGTTTTGTTGTTGTTTTTTGTTTTACTTTACTCGACTGTGCCCCAGATTTCCTGACCCCTGGAAGACCAGGCCCCGTTGCCGAGATCGTTGTGAAGAAATAAGCTTGTGTTTTTCTCTAACAATCTTTTAATTCAGAATTCCTCACAAATTTCCAGATGTGAAATGTTCTCTTGAAAGCGGTTTACATTTTCAATGAAATTCTTTTTTTTTTTTGTTTTAACTGCAGATATTTAAAAGCTTGCGGATTAATCGGATTGAAAATATATTTGTGTCTTTGCTTTGCTGTTCTTGAATTGAATGATATCACAGTAATGCTTCTCTGTTTGTGACAAAGCTTTCCCTAACAACCACTCACATAGATAGCTCTCCCTATGGAGCCGTGTACCTTTCCCCACCTCCGGACAACTGGAGAAGGTGAGTAGCGCCTCTGTTAAGCTGCTGAAAGAATGTTTATTTTCCTGTCCACTTCCTGTAATGACATTATTTTACAACAGGAACTGTTTCCTCTTGCTCAGGGGCTTCCTGTACGGAATTGTTTTGCTTCTGCTAATCATTTCTTTTTTTGAAATGCAGATGCCAATCGTCTCTCTCTCTTTCTCGAATGTCCTGGGTGACAGTAGAAGCAGGCTAATGAGAGCCTGTCTTGATTGTTCAATTGTTTTCATGTGGGAGAAAGTTGTGTCCTCCCCAGAGGGATACATCGAACTAAAGGTGTTTGACAGATAGCCTTTTCTTTTAAAGGTCATGCCCTACAGTGGTCATCCCACTGTTTAGGGATTTAATGTTGCCATTGCCCTGTGGTGGAGAATCCGCCACTTACCTGAAATTCAATCTCGGTGTAAACTAGTTGCTCTCGATGCGAGTTACAAGGTAGCGTTTTTTTCTCTTCTGCTTGTGCCTGCATCGAGAAGCCAGTCTGCTGTTGGTTGGCGGCTTTTCCCCAGTGTTTACAGAAGAGTGAATTATAGGCCTGTGATAAAACGGCTCAACCAGGCTCCTCCCCACTCACTCTCCTCAGTCTTGCTCTGACTCCACGCTTGTGTTTTGTGTGCTTTCTTGGCGGGCTGCCAATCTCCCTGCCTCGTCTTCTTCCACAGCGCTGACACACACACACACACACACACACACACACAGCACTGAGCTTGTTTGCACGGTAGAAATGAATGAGGCCCACGCCCTCTCGTCATTGTTGACGGCGTCGGAACAGGTTGGCTGACAAACGTCCCCTCAGCAGCCAGACGTCAGTGTTCTTGGAGCGGGTGTGTTTCTCGCTGAGCCATGTGGCACCATGAAAGCACCGTGAGCAGACTCTCACGTTTAATTTGAGGAGCAGTACTTTGTTCCCCTGTTGTGACTCCCTACGAATGACTGATGCCCAACTCATCCAGCATGACAGTCTGTCTCTGCTTCATTCCGCTCTCCTCGGATTGTATTTCTCCTTCACTATGTTAATGCTTGGCTTAATCTCTGTCAAGTCTATGCAGGCCAAATCTAAACCATCTTGCTTCAACCTGCAGCAGATTGTAGCCATACTGTGCAACAGGAATAAACTCCCCCCCCCCCCCCCTCAGGAGTGGATCTGGCCCATACTGTCACATGCAGAGATACACATATTAGTTGATTTTGTAAGCACAAATGAATGGTAAGAATAGAAAAACATGGAGACCGCTCAGATCCATATGATTCTTGTCCACTCAATGAACTTTGGCATTAAAAAAAAAATGCATTTGCCTTACAAAGGAGATCATTTAGTTTGGTTCGTGGTGTTTTCTTTATTCGTTTTCAAATATATTATGCATGTTGGTGGATGGTTTACATGAGATTAGACCCTGAAGAAATGAGGCATTGGAAAGTTCCCAATTTGGTAAACAAGCAGCGTTAGTAGTGTGTGGGAGAATCACATACAGCCACATAACGAGTGACACCACCTCCTCATGCTGCCTGCTCGCACTCTGCTGTAGGATAGCATCCTATTCTACAGCTGGATTTGTCCCGAGTCACAACACGCTTGTGTTGGTCAGTCTGGCATAAATGGCTCACCTCAGCCGATCCCACAAGTGTTCAATGAAGTTGAGGACAGGACTGCTGGCAGGCAAGCTCATCCTTTCTATCCTCCCCGTGGAAACCGTCTCTGCTGGAGAGTAGAGCTCTTTTCCAGACGAAAATCCTCATCTCAGCATCTTCATTTTTTTTAATTATCAGCAAGAAACCCTGAAGCTCAAAATAAGTCATTTGCATAAGTGGCGTAAGAAGAAAGAAATTCACAAAATTGGCACTGGCACATACTCATGTCTGCAGCTCATCCCTCAAATGCATGTTCCTGACAAATGTCGCTCTAAAAATGCAGGTATAAACTACCAAATATACATTTCCTCACTGTTTCTCTGAGGTTAGAACATCCAACTGCACACATTGATGTAAGCCTCACACACCACGCTATATAGAAAGATGTAGCCCACTCACCATTATCAAGCGGATGTTTCCACTGCTGCCTGGTAATTTCCTAAATTGGGTCAGGGCTATTGTCATTACAACAACACGGTTTTGCAAGAGTATCCTTGTCTTGTAAGCCTCATGTTTGGGTACATCGAATGAATTGCTCTTAAGGTTGCTTTTGCACTATCAGTGTTGTGGTTTTAGTTTCAACCTGCAGATGGAACTTGTAACTCATAAGGACATAATACTGTTGGGGGGGGGGGGGGGGGGGGATTTTTGCGGGCTGACATGTTGCCGGAGTTGATTCTTTAAGTTGACGCAATGTTAAAGAACATTTGTGTTGTATTTCTCAAAATTGTCTATTGGTAATATACTTTACCTTATTCAAAAAGTGGACAAAGGGCTAAAGTTAACCATCTCTGGAAAAGGTTTTAGGCTCTCGTGTTGCTGCAGTGAGAATCAGATTCCCTGCTTGTCCGTCTCAGGGGAGAGTGGGGCGGTAAGTGTTTACAACGCCAGCTACATCTGCACTGCATTATCGTTAGTCAGTCGAGGAGACCAGCCACAGAGCTCTTTAACTGTTTCATTGCTTTCACTATCACAACAGTGTCCTCAGCTCCCTGCCTACACCCAGCCTCTCCAGCACTTACGAGTGGCAGAGAGCAAACATCTGTCAGCTTGCCTCCACCAACCAAAGAGGACAGAGAAGAGAGCAGCAATTTTTATGAGTCATTTTGTATGAGATGTTTAAGACAGTTTTGAGATAAAAAAAAAAAAAAAAAACTGCCATAAGATACCATCAGCGTATATCATCATCATTGGATTATTTCAAGTCAAATTCACACATCGGGTGTTGTAAAGGACCATTTCTTCCAACAAGAAGTCATCCAGGAGATGGTATAGCCTCTATTGAGCCCTGAGTCGCGCCGAAATAATACAAAGGGAGATAAGATGTCGTCAATTCACTGATGAATTCTTGTAAATTCTTCTTGATGTCCATGACAGTTAAACAGAAAACGACATGCACGTCTAATTCACTGTACTCTTTCGGAGCATACATCTGTTTGTATTAAGATGATTGGTTTGGAGTTTTCCTGGCTGGATTACAACACCCCTTTGAGGCACTGGGCCAGTACTAAGGGCCTGCTAGGCATGACAGAAATGCAGGGGAACAGAGCTGTTCACATAGCCTTTAACCGCTCTGTGACCAGAAGTCTTGCCAACAGATTTTATCATCTCTCTGGATTCTTAGAAACTTCTTTTTTAATGTACAAAAAGATGTGATTACCCAACTTTGTCGATCCGTGGTGAGTCAGGCCATGATTTTTGATATCCTCCATCTGACCTTAAAAGTTAACACAAGTATGTTTGCATACAAGGGATGTCGGTACTGTCAGTGTCTTCTGGTGACTGGTACCCTCTGAAAGAGAACTGGGGGTTTTTGAGGGGTCCAGAGATATCAGACCGGAGTCCAGCTCTGCATCTTTTTAGAGACCATCTGCTTCAGGGTCAGACCCTCAGTCCAGTCCCACGCCCTTCTTCTTTCCCAATCGCCCATCTTTGGCCTGCTGTTCCTGTACCCGTCTCTCTTGGGATGAAATCTCAGACCCTGGGACTCCCTGGAGGCTGCATTGGGGAACGGATTTCCAGAGGGGAGATCTAAATTTTTTCCAACGCTGTCCCTTCGGGAGGACTTTCATCCTCTATCTAGGTGGCCTAATTGCTGCTTTCATATTAAAGAGCCTGCATTTCTGTTTTGCAGCCTTGAACAGCGTGATCAACATCATAAAAACAGTCACTGCTCCTTTAACGAAATACATATGCTCTTGCTCATAGATGGCCACTCCTGGATAAAATTAGACTACTTTAACAATCAATTTCAACATGTTGATCTCATGGCTGTTACAAGCAGAAATTAATTCCTTGTGCCATTGTGTGAGAGTTGTATTTGTTGCATGTTGGGTGGAGTGCCACAACTAATCTGCATTCCATGCATGGGGCAGTGCTGACCTACCAGCCATGGAGCCGGATTTGGGATCAGAAATTCACAGGTTCCATCCCCACAGCGAACAGGTCACCGCTGTGAGACCCTGAGCCAGACCTCTGACCCCCATCAACTCACCTCATACTAGAAATAAAAATGAATTTTTTCCAAGAGATTAGCAAAGTATGATAAAAAATTAAAAAAGAAAATTCAACGTTGTATGTCTAAATATAGACACTGTGGTAACAAGTGCTGTTCATCCTTGTAATATGACACATGGAAGCGTGTTTTTGTTTGTTGGTTCACTGCTCATCAAATATCTAATAACATGGAAGAACATCAGCAAAATAGGGATGGATCCCAGTAATGTCAAGGAAGACTCAAACTTTAGCTTGTGAAGGCCGGAAAATAACAGCATCTTGCATGTTATGATTAATTGCAGCATTTCTGTTCTTCTGCCTCTAAGCTTTAGTTTATTTACGAGGTATTTTCTGCAGGTTGTTTAAGTTCCACAATCATGCACAGAACTCTACAGGAAAACTTGGTGACTGGTTCAAATATGGTAGCATAAACACACTATAAAACTACTGCTGCTTGGTTCTCTTCATTAAACTACCTTTATGGTGTTTAGTCTCTGACGGTTCCAGTTCACAGGTATTGAAGTCCACACTTATCGGCATTCATTTTACAATGTGATCAATCAGGCTGTGTAGTAATGGCCACAAATCCACAGTATTTGACCAGGCAGTAGGTTTACCAGGGAGTAGCCTTTTTGCTGTGAGGTGGCAGTGCTAACAACCACTCCACCCTCGCATATTTTTATGTTTAATCAGTGTGCCATTCTAGAGAGATGCAGTACGTCATTTTCCTATGACGGAGTGCTCTATTTAAAGAAAGCACGCTTAAAACTTCAATCGTCATTGTTGTGTACCTGATGTGTAATTTAAGGCAACAGGATGCGTATAAAAACGGAGGGAGTGGACGGAAGGTGTGCTCAATACAAATCTACATCCTATTTTTGACCCAGGGGGACTAAAGGGTTAATCTGGCCCTGTTGTCCCACATTCCTATCTGATTACCAGGCTAATTGTACAGACCTGTGAATGCCAAAACCATCTCTTAAAGTTTTACTTTTGCCTGAAGTTGTTGGAATCAGCAAGGGCCTTCAGTCTGGCATGTTTTTTTATATATTTTTTTTTTTAAAGATGTCTTCTCTATCACACCTGATTCAAATGACTGGCTCCTCAGCTCGCAGACCACAAGGGAGAAATGCTGGTTGTGATGATGCAGTCGAGCTCGGTATCTAGTTTACAGCATGCTTGATTGCAAGACGTTGGTCTTTTCTGACGTAACTCCCATTCTAGAGATGCTGATCCTTTCCCATGTTTTAACAGTTTATCGCAAGCAAAGTTTTAAACTTTCCACAAAAGTAATTGGTCATTTCTGTTATTTGTTTTGCTTTTTGAATAGTATTTGTGTTTCATGTTTTTCTGCGGTTGACCCGTTCAATGTCGTTTGGCAGATTGGATGATGAAAGTCTAAAGGGCATTTTTGACAGTTGATAAACAAGCCCTGTAGCTTGTGGAAGAATCACATACAACCGTAACGGTGTCGCAGAACATCCTCATGCTGCTCAGCTTATAAGCCTGCTCACAAACTGCTGTGGGCTGGCACACGCCATTCCACAGCCACCATTTCTCCAGAGTGAGCCAACTTGGATGTTTTGGTAACCCTGGCTCACACAGCCCTCCCAAGATGATCCCACAAGAGTTTAATAGAGTTGACTTCAGGATTGTTTGTCAGGTTGTGAAGTAGCAGAAGCTCAGTAGCAGAACAAGCTCTGGTCTTGGCTGAGGAGATTTCCAAGTTTTCTATAAACACAATTTGCATAAACAGCTCTGCTGTTAATCTCAAATAATGAATTAAAAAAATCTCTCTCTGTCTCTCTCCCTCCCTCTCTCTGTCTCTGTCTCTGTCTCTCTCTCTCTCTCTTTATTTATATAGATAGATAGATAGATTTATATATAGAGAGATTTTTTTTATTCATTATTTGAATTTTATATATATATATCTATATATCAAACGCATTTCCTTATTTTTTTGTTCTATGCTTCATTTGGATTCGAGGGATCCAGTTGTTTCATAATTTTGAGTTCCACATTTTGTCCCTTTAAGCTTTGAAAAGGTGTGCTTAAATTTTTATAACCAAATGGATTTGTCAGCCACTTTAAAATATGCTTTTGTCACAAACTTCTTTTTTTTTTTTTTTGATCTTATCAGCTGGAAATTTAAAGTTAAAATGTTTCCAAGCCAGCATTGACACCATTTCTGACACATGTATCGTTGCTGTATATGTGTTGCCCTGTTAGTTTTAACACAGCCAAAAGACATGTAAACCAAAGAAAGAAATGTAACCCAAAGAAATGAAATCTAATGAACCAAATTAGAATAAGAATGCATAATCATTTGTGTCTTTCATTCATTGAAGACACTTGGATATCAATCACTCCAGGAGCATCAAGATACTCCGGCTCTTATAAAGTCCATTTCAGTTCTTTGTTAGACCTTTTGTATTTTTAAATAAAGACTGGTTGCAGTAGTTAGAAATGAGTGTCTTCTCTCTGCTTTTAGCATTGTAACAAGTCAAGACCCCTTCTTACAGAATACCTCAGAAAAGTCCACTTAGTCACCGTTTCCATTCCCCGGTTTCAGACTTTGACAATGAGTCTTCACATGGACTTGTTTACGCTCTTTCTCTGTGTGGCCAGCCACTACTCTGAAAGCTGGTTGTGTTGCACCACTTTGTGTGTGTGTGTGTGTGTGTGTGTGTGTGTGTGTGTGTGTGTGTGTGTGTGTGTGTGTGTGTGTGTGTGTGTGTGTGTGTGTGTGTGTGTGTGTGTGTGACAGTACAGGATTATAATCTGGGCTTGTCATTCTTTTCAATTACATTTTTTTCCTTGCGTCTGTACTACAACTTTCTAAATGAACTTTAACTAAATGAATGGGTCTTATACTGTATCTCAGTATTTTACCAGGGATTCTTCCTTCCTCAGCAGCTTCAAAAGAAATATGTATTATGCTTAGTTGAATTTGTGTCGCCTTGTCTCAAAATTCCGGGCAGGAACTCAGGGGGACTCTGCTTTCACCCACTAAACTTGTCTGTCATGGTTTTCCTCTTTCTGTCTTTGAAGGGAACAGCCATGGACTGAGGAAAAACGGCCTGGGTTTAGATTAATATCACAACTCAACAGGTGACCCTTGACCCCTCCCCCCCCCTCTGTCACTCTTCTTTGCCCTCAGCTTCTCTTTACCGCTTTATCCCTCGCTCACAGAGGCCAACAATTCAGTTCTTTGTCTGCTTCCAATCTCTCTTGGCCACATAACATCCTGGATTCTATCCTTTGTAAATCTCTGCCTGATTTGTAACATCTCAATAATCCTCTCCTTTCTTCCTTTGAAGCACTGCGATAGATGGCCGCAAAGTCTCAACCACAGACTGTTATGCTCTATTTTACTGATGCTTTCTTTTTCTTTTTGTACTTTTCCACTCACGTTTTTGGTATTTCTGAAATATTAATCAGTCGTTCCCCTTGCACTAACCCAACAGTAGGACTCCTGGCTCGTTTGCAGGCTAACATCAAGGCTCTTTATACACATCTTTCTTGCTCTCATCCTTCTGATAACCTTCTCAAAGTCCTGTATTGATATTGTTTTTGAAAAATGTTCTGTCTGGGTTTCTTTCTTCCCAAGTTTTCCAAAGTCACTGAATGTATTTGTAAACAGAATATCAGCATTGCTATGGCGTGAGCGGAGATTTATGTATCCCCAATACTCACAATTACTCCAGTACATAAAAGTTTGGGTTTGTTCAATGTTGAGAAAATCTTTTGACTTGTTTTGATTATAATGTTTTTTTAAATTCAAGAATATATCGCTGCATGAATTGACTATAAAATTACAACCTGGAATGAAATCCAGCAGGTTTAAAAGACTCAAAGTAGATCAAACGGAAATGCAATTGCAACACTTTTTTACAGTGCACTCGAAGGAAAACAGGAATGACGCATGAAAGAAGCCATTGAGGCTTAATGGAGCGCAGTAAAGAAAGCTCTCAGCTGAAGTGATATAGGACTCAGCGGTTTGTGTGGGTTGGCCTATGGATGTGTGTTTGAGAGCTCATTATAATTGAAAGCTGGCCATGTGTGAATTTACATCTTATATACACTCCAGGTTATGGCTACCTCAAACCAAATAATTTGTCTCTTTTAAAGTCACTGTTTTATTTCAAATTAAATTGAAAAAAAATTATGAATAATGCTTCATTTTTATGTTATGTGAGCACGTGTCTTCTTTGCATTTACCTGAATCACAAGCGACAAGACGGCAAATAATGCGCTTAAAATGCGTGCTTGATTCTGATTGTCATCACGGAGTGAAGCTGTGTTTCTGTCCTTGACTGACAAATATTTCAAGTGGTGTTGTGAGAGGTTGTTTATTTGTAAGGTCAGCCTGAGCCTGAAGATGAATGCAGCTTGTGTGGAGGCAGAGCAGGAAGCAGAATGATTCACTGACCTCACGGCCTTTACAAACCTCCTGCCTCTGTCCAAGGTGCTGGAATACTTTGCATAAATTCCCTCTTCTTCCTCCTCCTCTTCCTCCCACACAGAACCAACTCAGACTCCGCTCTGCATACGAGCGCTATGAACCCAAACCCCCAAGACCCGTTTGGTATGAACCAGCAGATGGGCAGAGGTCCCCCACAGCGCAATGGTGAGAGTAACATACGCACACTCATTCACAGCACAAGTGCTTTGCTCTGAAAGAGAGCAGTTTCTTTACTTGTGTGTCTATGTTTAAACTTGTGTCTTGTCATGAATGCTCTTCCTTCATGTGGCTTTGACTTCGTGCCAGCTTAGAAAGCATCATTTATCACCTCCGTCGTTTGCACGTCGACTCATCCCTGTTCATTTTAGATGTTAATAGTGAAGGACTGCGCCATGTACAGCTACTATCAACTGTATGTTGTGGTCCACAGTATCTTAACATAATGTATAGGGGAATTATTTCTGACTTCCTTTCTGTTAAATCATTCTCTTAATCTCACTGCTCACCATAAAGAGAGTCCAACAAAATCTGTTTAGAAAACTGAACGCATGTAAGCATGGCTTATTTAACACTTTGCTCTTAAATATTGACTACTTTTGTGACAATTGAAAGCAAATGCAACTTAGTGGGCCATGTTCAATGTGAAGCCAAAATGGATGACCAAGGGTTACTTTTGACAAGTCTTTACATCAGATCAGACTGAATTAAGGCAAAATGAGACAGACTGGATAACATTGTTACTGTGTATTAGCTGAGATAATCGTGATGTTACCTATCACAGCTATTCTGCTTTACAACACTGCAACATTTTGCTTTTTTGAGGAGATGCACGTGACTTTTGGGTCAGAGTACAAATATTGATTTAATAGGAAAGTATCTCCATTTAAAATTGATTCTACCTGAGGCACAATATCACACTCTTCAAGGTAAAATGATCTAGAAAGGAACAGTGATTTACATATATTGAATTTTAGTGAGAAGAGTTAAACTTCTGTTGTAAAATCGTAAAGGACACAAATTATCCTTGTCACGTTGCTGAAAAATAACTTGCAGAACAAAACTTTTAACACACTATGATGTGAAAAACACATCATGAATTTGCAGAATACACACCAACACGTATATGAAAATAAAATTGGTCCTTCTTTCTAGCTGAAGTTGACCTATTTATTTCTTGTACTGTCTAATCATTCATGAAGAGCAAAGCTAACAGCATCTATTAGCAGGTGAAAAAGAGTGAGCGATATTAGCAGTATGACACACTCCACCAACAAGGGCAGCAGCTTGTCTATTGAGAGTAATTTAGATCCACTTTTGCATTAAGAAATACTTATCTCTGACACGCTTCTAGTGTATTATGTGGACAAAGTAGAAACCGGGGTGGTTACTGCTCAGAGCTCATGATTTTTAATCAGATACTCCCCTGGTTGCACGTAAGATGCAGGCTGTTTTCTATACTTGGCTCATGTCATTGTAATCGTGCTACTTTATGGTGTTTGTGTTTCTGTTCTTCTGGTTATTCATTAACAGGGAACACAGTCCATCCAGCCAGCTGCCTTTCGGTCCAATAAGCCACACAGATGCACAGTTACACAAATCACAATGGTCCTTAGTTGGTTTAAAATGTTCTGTTTATACCTTTGCCACTGGGCCAAAGAGGAACGTTTGTCTCCCAGTCAGAATAAAGAGCTCTCTCTCACTCTCTCCCTCCCTCCCTTCACACTCATGTCCCCATCTCTTTGGCCCTGCTCTGTGTTGAGGAAGTATAGAGTGGCTTGGAGAAGTGTCCCTCCAGTGGATTACTGTTCCCCGTGTTTAGCCAACATGGTATTGTCTCAAGATCTGGCCCAAGAATGATTTTTGCACACAAAGGGAATCCACACTGAAAAGATCCATGATATACAAGCAGTGTTATGTTATGCTTTAGGTGTTGCTTTTAATATCACCTTGTCTTTAAAGATGTCATACAGTGAAGATGTACATCCTGAGTTTTTATCGGTTATCTCTGGACTACAATTTAATATACCTCTTACTGTGATCCCAATAATGCTTCAACAATGACTATTGCATTAATTTCACCTAAAATGCCCCTGTTTTGTCCCTTTTTGATGAGTCAAATGTGTGATGACTCATCCTGTGCTCAGGGGTATTTTGAATTTTAGTGTAATTATGCATCTAATAGAAATATTGGGTCGCTAATGTGCCATCTGTGGAATTGTCTAATGGAGATGTCGGTCAAATCTAGGACAAGCCTACTCTACTTTCAAATGTTTTACCCAGAAATGCATAAATATACTAAATCAAATATTCACTTGTTAGTTAGAGCATGCTCCTTGGTCTCAAGTTTCATTGAATTATTAGCAACTGCAGCCAGTTAATGCTCCTATCATTACTGTAGTGATTATTTTTGTCATGAATAATCTGGTTCAGTGAACACTTTTAAAAGTCTTGTATGACTACAAAGTTTTCCCTGTTACATATAATATTTATAACATCATATATAATGTACAGAAAAACGTACTTTATTCATCGAACAAGGCTCTGCAGACATCCCGGGGATTTAATGTGAAGTAAACATCAGAGATGCTTTGCTACAAGCTGCTACTGCAGGAATTACCAATGATAAAAATCATCTTCCAAGCTGGTGTCTCTTGGGATCTCAGCTCTCAATGAAGATCATCATTGGACAATCCCGATTCGGATGTAAAACTTTTATTGGACATATAGGGATCTGAATTGCCACTGGTATGATTTATTTGAATGCTAACCATTACCTTAAAAAAAAAAATATATATATATATATATATATATATATATATATATATATATAAACAAAGTTCTGCAAAAGCATGCACTGAGAGTGAGACTCCTGCCTTAAACCCTCAGCCCAAGCATTGCAAGTGTCTCAAGCCAAGCACTTCATTTTGCTTGAATGCCACACTTCCTGGAGCAATCCAAATCCATACAGAGTTCATTATGATGGCCAGAAATAAAAAGATCTGCTTGTGTAGAATCGCGTCATATATTATCTGGGAATAGCTTGTTGTATATCGTCCATAAAAATTCATACGACACGTTGCTCCTCAGGCTGCCTATTCTTCCTTCTAAAAAAGTGGATGAGGCACAATCACAGTTCATTTCAGCAGCTCAGTCTTGTGGCTCTGTGCATGAGCAAAGGGAGCAGTGAAGCCTGACAGGCCTCATTGACACCTCTCAAGGTTTCAGCAGGTTTTGAGTGGTGTAAGCCCTGGCTGATTAAAGAAGCATCTAACTAGGAATTACAGCTATGAGTCACTCTGCCAAGTAGAAACACTTACAGCAAAGGAGTTCAGCAACAGTTGTCTTACAGTGGGTAGTACTACCCAGAAAGGGGCAGCCTGACAGAGTGGAGATCGAGTGTTACCTCCCCTGAAAGAGCTCCGATTGCAAAAAGAAACAGTCATTTTATTTTCTTTATGTAGAGCATTTACAACACCCATATTAAATGCATTGCGTGGCCAGGGACACGAGCCAGACATTATCCATCCCGGTTGTCCTGTTTCCGTCCCACTTTCAGCTATGAGCTGCAGCCACTAGACACCTTTTGAAGGGGCAAATGCAGCAATGCCAGACTGTTGTATCGCCTCATTGTCCCATCTGTTCCAGCCGCTGAAAAGCTGTCTCTCAAAATGAATGGGCCTCAGAGAGAATGAGGGCATGGAAGGAGAAGGAATGGGTGGGCAGAGGATCAAAGGCTGATGTTAAGAGAAGCTCTATTCAACTTTGAGCCACGAGGGGACTGGAAGGGAGACGTCAAGAGAAACAAAAATCACTTTTCCTCATGAGCAGTAGAAGTATTATACTTGAAGTGTCATTGCAGAAGTCCTACTCAAACTGAATGAGAAGTTAAAAAGTAAGAAGTCAGGCTTGTGCATCTGGCATGGAGTCTGGTGTAAGGAGGAAGACAAGAGCCTCTTTGTGGTACAAGGAAAACAATGACCCCTCTCTTTATTCCTAATCAGTATTTGAACCCTCCTGTGCCCACTGCATGCGCCCAACTTTTATTCTTCCTTTCCTCATCTGTCTTATTAATAACATGATGCCAGATGCCAGCTGTTGTGTTTATAAAACTGCACAGTAATTGCAGAGTATTCCAGAGGGCGTGTTCCTGTCAGCAGGGCTGATTATTGTTCCAGACATGCTGGGATTAGTCAAACAGCTGGTTAAAATTGAATATTCTCTTGATGTTCCTCTGATCTTGTTTTCATATCTTTCTTTATTTCTTCATCAATCATCCCTCCCCCTTCTCCTCTTTGTGTTTGTTTGTTTCTCATGGAGGCTGGCATGCAGCGAGCGTGAATGAGGCAGAGGTGGATGGCTCCGGAGACGGTGAGTGACAGTTTCATCTGGTAATCAAACTACACAGTGGTGGGAGACAGTTTGCTGACACCCTTAACATTCCTACACAATCTCAAAAGGTGTGGTTGTAGTAGATAGACACAAACACATTTTTTTTTTTTTTTTTTTTTATTGTTTCCGAGAAAAACTAATGAAACTCAATTGTTGACAGTTTCAATATGTCAGTTCTGAACGTTGTATCAAAGTCAACAGATAATAGAGAATGTTTTCAAAACTGATCATGAAATAAATGAACCATCACATCATCAAATTTATATGTAGTTGTCTTCCCATCAGCATGCATGAGAGCTCTAATCCTGTTTTTTTACACTGCCAAGGAGTAATCTGGTCCCATTCTTTTTGATTTGCCGTTTTTTATTCTTCTGTTAACACTTTGAAAATCTGTGGTGAATCATCAAAAGGTCATGTTCAATGTGGCTCATGTCTGGGAATTGAACCGGCCCCTCTCAGACCTCCACCATGCTTGACAGTAGGATCTGTACCTGCTCGAGACGATGCTTCACCTGGCCTTCTGCGAACTCTCACATTACAGAATCTTCTTCATAGAATCGTCCTTCAATTCCCTGCCTTCCAGTTCTCGTGTGCTTGTGTCAAACACCTCTGGGCTAACCTCTGCGTCTCATTGATCAGGGGCTTCTTGACAGCTTCATGGGATCTTAGGTCATACAGTAAAGTTGGAAAACCTGTTTGTTTTGACCACTGCTGCTAGAGCTCCTGTGATGTCATTCGGTGGCTTTACCCTGCATATGCAGATCAGTTTGTGGTCCGTGTCTCCAGGCCTGTTTCTTCCATTAAGTTCCATGTTTTAGCCATTTTTTTTTCTCTGAAGAACTTTCAAATGCACTGGCTTTATATTGACACGAAACACAGCAGCAAAAATTGCCTTTTAATAAAAAGCACAACATTCACTTGTGGATCAGAGATGCCAAAATGACTCGTCTAAGTTTTTACTGGCTTTTTTAGGATATGTAAAAATATCCTAAATCGTAATTTGGCTTGACCGTTCCAAAACAAATTGCACTTGGAACACCGGAGAATGATTCTTAATGCGATATTTCACAAATGTATTGGGACGCCGACAGCTTTTTTTTCCGCCACTGTAATTGACAGTAGATTGTTTGTGGAAAACACATTTAATGAAAATTGTTTTTATTTCCATTCGCAGTCTTTTCCTTCCCGGCTCTGCCGAACGAGGAGAATTTAATCTGCGTCAATAAACCTCTTCCCAAGCAGCTGTGGGAAGCCAAAAAGGTGAGATCTTTGCTCTTTTCTTGCATCTGTGAAACATGGGTAATACCTGACAGGAATCATGGAATCTGATTTATGACTGTATGTCCTCTTGTTTCCCCTTTTCACATCTGGATGCATTATTACTCTGCTCAAATTCCCAAAATAGGACAGAGGAGAATCAGATTGTGCAATTCCTTTTAAATATAAGAATGATTGCGATGTCAGATTTATATCTTTAGTTCCTGCATGATTTGACAGAGATTGGTTCACGCTGAACCAGTATTTCTTGTGTAATCACAAAAAAAACAAAAAAAAACAAACAGAATGATCTGGAGATAAAATATCAAATCAGCAATCTTTGTAAGCTTGATATCTGAGGCACAAAGATGGAAATTCAATGGGAAATATTCAGATGGCATGCTCTGGGTTTTGCAGGCGACACAGCACAGAAGCTGTGACCTTTAGCATTTATAATAACACCCTGCGTTGGGTGAAACATGCCTGAGGTTCACAACCATCCGTTACAATGTTATGAGAACTGTCATGTACCATAATAGAGAAATCACCAGGACTATGCAGTTCACCTGTTAGTGGGTGGGATTTATATTTTTGCATTCTTAAATACTGAGGATGATTTATCATATTGGAAGCTCCTCCTTGCCTATCTTCATTTTGTTTGGGTATTTTATTTCCTGTCCGACTGATCTTGAAATACAAATTCATCCTGGGTTAATGTAATAGCTGTGCAACTCGTCAAGATTGGAATGATATCATAACATAATGTCAAAATGCAGATGTTATTATTACTTGCTCGTGTTGAACACCAGTCTTTATTTGTATATTAATGGTTGTGTTGTTCATGTATCAGGTCCAGTCGATGGCGTCAAGGCCTAAATCATGTGAAGTGCCGGGAATCAAGTGAGTCTAAGCCAGAATCAATCTGTTATTATATTCATGTGTTGTCTTAACTACTTTTGTTGTATCACACTATCATTACTACTGTGTTGTTAAGCAAAGTATTTACATTTATGGATACGCCTCCGAGATTATGTGCCTTGAAATAGGATGCAGGTGTTTTCTACTGGCAGTAAATGCTGGAGCTGTTCAGCAGAAACAATGGTTTCCAAGAAATGAGATTTCCACCGCTTCAAACAGGATGTCCGCGTTCCTCTTTACACCTCTGACCCTTTTAAAATACGAGGGACACAGTCATTATGACAATCAGACACCATGGGCTTTGTTTAACATCATTTTGCTGAGTCTATTGTCCTCCCACTACAAACCACCTCCAGTGACATAATTTAAGGGGAAAAAAAGAAAACAAATGGCTCCATTATTTATTAGCAATTCATTAGCTTTACAGCAGCAGTCGTTACATATGGCCGAGACATGGCACAGATGGGGCTTAATTTATAGGTCACATATTTATCACAGAGAAAGCAATGTAATTTTCTTAAAGGGTTTTGAAGATTTAAGATGCCTGGATTTATAGTCTCATGTTCAATGTTGGAATAAACAATGACCAACAGACTTCAAGTTGTTTTGGCATCTTCATGTCATGATAGCCTCAAAGTCTAGTCAAAGTCAAAGTCAAATGTATTATCAATACCATAGTATGTAGAGGACAGACGGAGTTTCTCTCTGGCCCGTGGTGCAGTACAGTAAACATAAAAACATAAAAATAATTAAAAACGGGAAAATAAAAACAGCAAACAGAAAAACAGGTCTCTGACTTAATTCCCATCTTAAATAAGGGCGATAAGGTTCAGTGTTGAAAGGTGGATGGTGTATGAAGCTGTCCCTCAGTCGGCTGGTCCGCGGAAAGGAAAGAAAAACACTGCATTTGTTCAGTGTTTCCGTGTTCTCAAAGTTTTTGTGGGTTAAATATTTACAGTTGCTTCTCATAGTTTTGTTAGGAAAATATAAAAAAGAAATACAAGAAATAATCGTCAAATTGGAGGGTGGGTGGAAAAACATTGTGGATGAAACATCGCCGCAATTTCACATTGCAGTGGGTGCACACACAGTGACTCATCTTTTTTATTTTGATTTAACTGCTTATATTCATTGAAGTGTGTCTGGATCATTAGTGTTGTTCTATTTCTACCTCCATTGCAGCATATTCCCATCTCCGGAGCAGAACCCTGGCCTGTCCCACTACCAGGGTTCACTGAGCACCGGTGGCTCGCTGCCCGACCTCAGCAACCTGCAGTTCCCCTCGCCGCTGTCCACCCCGCTTGACCCCGATGACAATGGAGGATACCCCAACCTCAGCGGGGGCAGCAGCACCGGGAACCTTCCTGCCGCCATGATGCACCTCGGCATCAGTAACTCACAGGGTGAGTATGTGAGCTGCACCTCTCATTGTTGGTCGTTTGTTTACAATCATTCATTTATAATAGTGCTCAATGAGAACGCCATAACAAGAGGGAGAATAAGAGTGATTATACACTGATTCCAATGGATTTATTCCTGCAACACTATTACAATAAAAACAAAGAACTCACACATTTGGAAATGTATCAGGATCTGTGTGTTCACACATTTATAACCTCATTAGGTCTTGATCGTGACTTTTGCTCTAATTATACATTATATTATTTTCCAGTACAATGACTATGCCATAAATTCTGTGTTTATAAAGCTAATTGATATTTCCTCTTGAGATCACTAGAGAACGTAATTGGCCTATTAATTTTTAAAACTGCGGTAGTGTTGGTTGCTTGATTGATTATACTGTTCCTAATAATGTGGCCAACACATTCCAGGGGCATCCACAAACTATAACCTGATATCAGCGCGGTACTTGGCAGTATACAGCTCTTCCCATGATCTTTAAGTATCTTTTGAATCAGGGGATCTCCATATTTCGATTGCCTGAAAATATCTTTGATTTATTTGATAAATATTTGAGGTTTAACTGCTAAACCTACCTCTACTTGGTCACCCTCCCTACTTTCACCCTCTGACCCTGGCTGTTTCTGGCTCTGTAGCTTGATGTGTGCCCACCAGTTTCTTTGAGTTACTGTGTCTTGACATTTGTGAGGCTGTACTCAATGTGTTAATATATAAACCTTCTCAGGTCAGAGACACATGCTGCTATTTACATGATTTTGTGATTCATTCAATACAACGTTCTGTGGTGTGATGAGATCACAACGCTGATTCATTTGTTTAATTATACTTTAATGGAACTCATCTACAGCATCGGTGTCTCATAACATTTTATTTTCTTCTATTCTCAGTATGTGAGCTTATATTCAGTTTTTCTTGCCATTTGGTAGAACTGCTCCGAGAGCAGATATCTAAGCTTAGTCATAATGGATCATAAACTAGCAGCTCATACTGTAGCCCGAAGTAAATTACATTCCGTGGTAGCTTAGTTAATAGACTGAATAAAGTACTATACACTGCACTCTTGTTGCTCCAAAAACCCATTTCATCAAAATGTAATGGTATTGTGTCATTCCTCCACTGTTTGTTTGTTTTTTTAAATCATTTTGTATGGCTTAAAATTAGCAACACATATCTTGTTGATGGATGCTATTACAGCTGGGTGCTTAATGAGAATCTGTTTTCTTGCTGGGTTGGGGGGGGGGCGTTGCCCAGCAACACCGCTCGCAATGTTGACTGTCATCAGAATTTACGCCTCAGCGTTGTTCTACATGTGCCTCTCATCAATGTTGGGATTAAAAAAGTCTATGCATGCCCGTGGAATTGAAGCGTCATCTGAAGGGGATTTTAGTCTTTGTAGGTTTTAGTCAGAAAGTTTGTACAAGCTTTTTGCCTGAAGGTTAGAACAATGGAGGTTGATCATCGTAAGCTTCACAAACATTTTATCGTCAATACGGAGAGCACAACTGTGACACAGCTCAAGTATTTTGAGCAGGTTCGTGGTTTCTGTCTTTGCTTACATGAGAGGCAGGTCTTAGGAAGCTCTACGAAATCCCTGGATGTCAGATGAGATCAGACCCGCTGCCGCTCCTTTTACTTCCCTGCTTTTGGTATTTTCTGAGTAGTTTGGCTCCCATGACAGCTTGGCCGGGCACCAAAGTCACAGAGGAACTTTGACCCTCTTTTGGCGTGCTACAATCGGCTCTTTTCTATTCCCTCAGTTTCGCTCTGTCTTCTCATTTTTCTGTCCCCGGCTCGCCATGCTCTTCACCCTCCCCAGTTGCACAAAAAAGTCCAGTGTTTTGGGTAGCAGCTTGGCGAGCCCGCCGGAAAATGTACATGCCGCCTCACAACGTCCACATGTTCCTCCCATGAAATGCCATGATGAGTTTGAAGCTTCTTTGATTAAGTGGCACATGTGCTGTCTGCCTTGATTCTCCCTGCAGGTCTGTCGTCCTCTCTGAGCAACCCCTCAATTCAGGCCTCCCTCAACAACTGCCAGCTGCAGTCGTCACTCAGCAATCCCTCCATCAACTCATCCCTGCGTCTGTCCAGCAACTCCCCGCGGCGGCGGCCCGCACCCATCAGCCCCCTCACCCTGTCACCCGGGGCCGAGCCACACAGGGGTCTGGCCAAGCAGCTGTCCCCCACCATGTCCCCCTCATTGTCCCCGATCACGCAGGTATGCTCACAGCTAGGTCTCACAGTCCCGAAGTTAAATCCTGAAACTGAATAGGGTTTTTTTTTCTAGCTGAATGTTTATAGCAACATTCATTGAGTTGTACTTATACTAAAAACAAATGTAAAAAATAATTAAACCACCTTTCATTTCTTTCATGAAAATTGGAAACTGACAATAACATAAATCAAAGTATGAGTTTTTCCCTCTCTTTTGACGAGGAAAGTACCATGAGTAATGACTGTACAATCATAGTAAATGAACCAGATTGCCAACATTTGATTAGAGTTGCAGTTTGTCTTCAGTGACTCTTACTGGCTTTTTGTAGGGAGTTGCCTTGGACACCAGCAATATGCCAAGGGAGCCGCCCCCGCCCTATCCACTCTACCAACAATCCCAGCATGCAGTGGACCAGGGCCGACAATGCCAACACCCTCATCAGCAACAGCAGCCACAACAACAGCAGCAGCAGCAGCAGCAGCAGCAGCCTGTCTCCCCTCTGCAGAGCATCCCACTAGACTTCAACACAAGCCAAGTGAGTGAACAGCGTCTTTACACATTGTGCTAGGGTAGGGCAGATATGTAGTCGGAGTTCGAGAACATCTGAAGACGACGTATCAAAGTTAATACAACGTTCCTAAAAGGCATAAAAACTCAACCTGTGTGAGACTGTGCACAGAAAATATATAGGTGGACACGTGTTTCACATTTTGTTTACATGGTTTGTGTTTATAAAAAGGTTGAGTTTCAGTTTACAGTTTCAACACGGTTTCAATTGTTACACTTGCTTTCCCCAACCAGTCTACTCTTAATGACCTTTAATATTGTATATTGTTTCATTCATGAAAAAAAAATTAAGTGTTGATGCTTTAAACATTGACTCTAAAAATGCTCTTGCAAATAGTTTTCATGCAAGCACATGAACATCATCGAAAGTGTCATGCAATAGATTCCATGTAGGCTTGAGACATTGGATAAATTGATACATGTGGTCCTCCAACAAGCCCACACTTACAATCATATCCTGCCTGGATCCTTCAGCATCTTTACAGCCAGACATTTATTTATTTTTTACAGTAACTGCCAATTTTAAAACTTTGTATTTTGAGACTTTCAATAATTTTTTGTAAAAAAAAAAAAAAAAAGTTAAGGCACAATAAAGTATGAGAACCAACTACAAACTGATTAAACCAAGAAACTGATTGCACACGACTACGTAACCATATATATTTCCCAAGAATCGTTTTTCTTTTACTTCTGTTTTATTTTAACCTATAAGTCCCTGTTTCGCCAACACCGCATTTGTCACCATGGAAACCAATGTTTGACGAGGTTATTTGATCCACCACACCACTCCTTCCATCATTTGTCATGGTCGTTTGAATTGCTTCACGTTGTTGCAATGTTAAGGTTCAACGCTAAAGTTTTGTTGGGTCCCATTCTTTGGTGTTACTCGAGCGCACCGTTATTGAGTTGGCATGACGGGCAGCGCAGAGCAGAGCTCCAGCGTGTCTACAACTCTCCAGGATCTGTTCGCTCCCAAAATGTAACGGACTCGTCCTTGGATGATGACAAATCTTCGCTGAATTGTTCAGGCAATTCAGATTAATCGTTTTTTGTGAATAGCTGGTAAAATACATACAAAAGTACAAGGGTGTTAACATTAAGTTCAACTGTAAATGTTATAGTGCATTTTAGGTTCCTTCTGAGATTACCCTGAATATTTCGTCCAGCCAAAATCTCTGATTCATCCCGTTTCCTATTCAGATTAAAGCAGTTACATTAACACGTCACTTTGGTTCACTTATGTTGCTGTGCTGCTGGTAATGCCTCGTGCTGCAGGTGTTGCACGACTGCATTCTCTGCAATTGCACCTACATCTCACCAGATGGAGCTGCGAGTGTCTCCTCAACCTTGACACTTCCAGAAGTCATTAAAAGGTCATTGAGTGTGAACTGATGGGAAGAAAATGTGCATTTTGTTCATCTTAACTGAAAGACCCACAAATTCACTGAAGCTTCTGTAAAATGTTATTTTGGAGATTTGATCAAAATCGATCAAATACATGACACTTTATTTCTGCAAACTGTTAAGTATTTCCCTTTTTTTTTTTTTTTGATCTCCTGACAGCATAACAATATGGCTGCGCTGTTCGGCGACCCCTTCATGGAGCAACAGTTCTCTAATCGTCAAATCAAGAATCTCCCGTATCAGGTGAAAGCGATAAACACATTGGTTAAGTTTGTTTATATGTAACATGAAAGCATTACCACATCTCAAAAGGCAACTTTGGTTCAACTTGACACAGGTGTAGTAAGAATATTCACACCGCCACCCAAATTAGGTTTTCTGTAAAAAGCTGAAATATGCAGAGAATCGGCTGATGAGCCCCGCTGGTGGTGTGATATTTGTACGGTCGGTGTCTCTTTATGCTATGTTAAGATCTCCTCATTCCGCTGCAGAGTTAATAATGTTTTCATTGTACCATCAGTGTTATGAGAAAACATTGTAGATGACTGGAAGTCATCACATAAACGACGCTGCCAGGGTGAACGCGACGCCAACTCAGCTCACTAATTCGCTCCGTTTCCTCTCGATTGCCATTTTCTCTCCACCATCTGGCGAGTAGTTGGATCAGTTCAGCCTTTTGGAGAACGCAATGAGCTCCACAGTGGGCGGATCGTGCTTCGATCCGTCGTCGTCGTCGTCCTCCTCGCTCTACTACTCCCAGGCGGCCCTGTCGGGGCTGGGCGGGAGCCATGGCAGCCTGCAGGACCCGATGCACATGAGGTCCAACATGTTGTACTCAAACTGCAGCGGAGGACTACCCAACATTATTCTCACTGGTGAGTCCCAGCAGTTTGGTTGCTTGTTCTGGGCTCAGTAATAAGCTGGTATATTTGTTTGTTTGTTTGACTGAGCGTCCTAAATAAATATTACAAATGAAACAAAAAGGACGAAGTTGTATTGTTGCTGTGGTGCGAACAGCTCGGTACTGAAAAGTGTAACGCGACGACGGTTTCTACTTCTTTAAAGCAGTAGTAGAGTTACTTTACTTGTTACTGCAGACTGAAAGCAAATAGTTACTTGGATATAGTTGCCCTATTTGATTTGACTCCGCTGTTGGGCATGTCTTAATAATGTGCACAGAGTGGTTTTGTCACACTGGGAAAAAAAACCCTCATAACAAGAAAAAAATATATATTTCAGGGTACTTTTAATAAAATGAGTGGGGAAAAAAACCTGCCACTATAACAAGTGGAAATTGTCTTGGTAAGATTTCTTGAACCAAGACATGATTTACAATACCGAGATGTTAAAATTAACAGGGAAAACGTATTTTAAGCCATATTTTTCTAGTACTTTCCAACGCTCTATTAAAATAAGCCACACGTTCTAAAATCTGAATTATCTATCCTGTGAAAATAAAATGTCAGCTTGGAAAATGTAGGAAATAAACCGTGTTTCTTCTAAAATATAACTCAAAACGAAATCATTTTGTGATTGTTTGACTTATCAGGATATTTAAGATGCGTCGTCTCAAAACAAGTCCCTCTATCTTGCTGAAATATTCCTTGGTAGGTGAATTTATCTTAAATCAAGTGGGATGAGACATTTTGACTAAGACTAATAAACTAAGACTAATAAACAATATTTTGAGTTTTTTCGGTGCAGCTGAATTGTTTCCATGTGCAAGTTCTGTGGAAGTTGCATCAGTTAGTTGGAGGAAAGTTTGGATAACTTTGCACAACTTGTATACAATCTAATGACAACAAGAAGCAACAACAAAACAGCAATAAGAAACATCTGAATTAAATCACCAGCATACAGCGAAATCTGATTATTTAAAGCTGCCGTTGCATCTCAGCGACTGGATCAACACTAATCTTACCATCTTATAATTTGGTGTCGGGAATTTCTATGAGAATTCAGGCAGAAAACAGTTCAAAGTATCTCAATATCACTTTGATTTTATTAATGCTGTTCAAACTACTGTGTTTGGTAAATTTAGCAAATGATGTGTGTCTGTCTTCATTTAGTTTTCCATTTCCAGACTGATTTTATTGGCGACAAAATGGCTCTTTGGATTTCAGACCCCAGACCTAGTTTTTACTTTTCCTGCTTGTATGTTTTGTTCTGCAATCTTTGAATATTTATATTCTTTAATTTGAGACATTCATACCATCATCAGGAGAAAACAACTCATTTTAGACAAAACCCTCCAGTCGTATGATGCCAACTTCACCGACAGGCTTTACTTTTATATTGTCTTCACATTTCTTTCGTCCAAAATACATTATTTATATACTACAATCTATGTGTAATATGCTACAACTATAAAACTATATACTATGTGGAAAACACATTTTGGATTTTGTTATCAAGTCAACAAACTTGTGTTTCATTCTGGATCTTTGGTCGTTGGTTACCTGCTACACATGTGAAAATTGACACTTTGTTGCTGGAAAAGTTGAGAAATAATGTGGGCGGCATCCAAAGAACGAAGTGAACGAGGCAGAAAAGTGCCAGTGAGCTTCAAAGTAGGTGTTTTTTTTTGTTAACTCATTCACTTTGCATGTGGTGATTCAGTTAATCGTTTGTCCCACTGAGTTATTATGATGGGGGAAGTGAGTAAATTACCTTGAACTGAAGATAATGGGAGGAGCCACAGTGCTCCCTTTTGGCACGCTGGCCTCGGAAAGAAAAGAAAAAAAATCTTGTGCTGTGTTGTTCTTCATTGAAGAGTTGCCTTTTAAATGCACAGTGTCCCTGAAAGAAAGAACGAGGCAAGTTTGCCTGAGCCTTTCTTTTTTCTTTTTTTTCTTTCTGAAACTCAAATCAAAAGATCAGCAGCTTATTTATTGAGATTACAGATTGTGTGTTGATTATTCACCTCACAGGGACGTGAATATGACTCCGTGGCTTCACTTTGTGTGTTTGTTTGTATTCTTTTTGTCCTCATCCTCGAGCGTTGATATTTTGTTTGAATCAGAGCTGAAAATATGTGAACACCACAGTCTTGAATTGAGGGGAATATCAGATGGATTAAAAAAAAAAAAAGGCTATAATGACTCATGAGGGCAGCGAGAGTGTTTGTAAGAGGGAGTGAATTTCAGAGGAAGCTTCACCCACCATCATCTGTCTACTTCTCTCCATCTCTTGTCTCTCGTTCTTTCTATTCCCCCTCTCTCTCTCTCTCTCTCTCAGATGACTCCAACCCCAGTCTGTCAAAGGACATAAGCGGTGCGCTCTCCACGGTGCCTGAATGTTTCGACTCGGAGGGAGGCTTCCCATTGGAGGACGAGCTGCGCATCGAGCCCCTCAGCCTGGACGGCCTGAGCATGCTCAGTGATCCCGACATGGTGTTGCCTGACCCATCTGTGGAGGATACGTTCCGCAGTGACAGACTCTGAATGCAATGAGAGTGTCGCACGTTTTCAAGAAGAAGGAAAAAGAAAAGAAAAGAAAAAAAACAGACACACACACACACACACACACACGGAGTCACACTTGGATTTGCAGTGCATAGTGTACAAAACTCTGAAAGTGCATGCAGTCGATCACTATAGGGCCACTCTGCATGCACCCACTGCCACTAAGATCGATTTAATGTGAAAGACATAAACAGCATGTCCGCAGTGATCCGTGCTTTTTTTTTTTTTTTTTTTTTTTTTTCAGGACAGTTGTGAACAAGTACAGTTTACACCTGCTTTTTTGGGCAGTCACTTTCACGCACGCTTGGAGCTCACGTTTTCTCAAATATTACTTTAACAATGCAGTTTTGGGGTTTAAACATATGACGCTACCTACGGCAGCAAAAAAGATTGGTGCGTACATATGGGGACTCGTACCGGCGGCAACTGATATTTTGCGGCTCTGCTGAGATTTGTGTTTGCGTTACAAGATCTGTGCGTACACAATCCAACCTCTACACATGTAATCGTTTTTCTGTGTGTTTACTAAGATCCGTGTGCCCACAAGGATGTGTGAATATCTCTGTTGACGGCTGCACCTCAGACAGGCCTCTCACTGGGCTATCTTTCACGTCTGGGTTTTGTTTCCCCCTGGTCTGGACTTGCAGGCTCACTCTGTCGGGCTGAAGGTCGATTGGTCTTAAAATGTGTTTCGTTCGCGACACAACCTTCTTAGCGACTGTAGTGCTCAGTGATTACAAACGTGACTGTGCAGGACGATAGAGTCATCCATTTTATTACACCTTTCTTTCAAATTAAAAAACGCAGAAGACTAAAACCCAACCATACGCGGGGATAACTTGCAACAGGGGATGTCTCCTGTCCCATATTCTATGTGAAATACTGCAGACCAAACAGTCCTCGTAATGAATGTGAGTCTGGACTACTTAAAGTTGTGTCCTCAACAAATCCTAAAAATAAACTCCTGTGGGGGGGAGGCGAAGAGAAACACACAAAACCGACTTTGCCAGCACACAGATATGCTTCACAAACCGGTTGGTGTACGCACAAATCGAAGTACGCACACAAATTCCATTACAAACACACCCGGGATGCACTTGTTACAGCTTCCCACAAGGATGCACAAATCACTGCGATATTACATTGGCGGCATATAAACTTCAGCGCTGGGATGTGACTCAGGAGCAGTCCTGAGACGCGCCCCCCCCCCCCCCCAAAAAAAACCCCTCCACTGCAAGGTGGTCCGTAGAGGAGCCCAGAGTCCCCCTGCTTCTTTCCCCTTCATCACCAGCCCCCCCCCACCCCCCTACTACAATCCCCCGCCCCTTCCCCGAGGCCATGGCAACCTCGTCGCCATGGCTACGCACCATAGCAACCCCATCGCCATGCTGAGGAGCAACAGAAATGCCAGCGCATGTTTCCTCCAGCTCAGGAGAGGAGCCTGCAGCCGGAGCGGCGATGACGCTCGTTCGTGGTGAAACATCTGGTAGTTTTCTTCAGGTAAAGTGGAATCCAGCTGGACTGCACCTCCGTCACGCTCCGGAACAATCACCAGTGGAATTGAAGACTTAGAGAAGCTTTTGTTGGCAAATATATTTCCTTGCTGATTATTTTTTAAATGTTTGCCACTGTCCAGTTCGATCTGATTAGAATGTATTTTCAAAACAAGAGACAAAAAAGGGCAAACTGTTTACAAATATGAGATTTTCTTAAGTAAATCCTACTGTGGAGTATTCATTTGTGAATTTCTAATTGAGAAATGCAATTCTGAGAACTATTGAATATATTTTTCCCTCACTGATGAGTCGGCTGTCATGTTTGCTGGCAGAACTCGGGACAGCACTGCGAAGAACGAGCATCAAAATCCAATCAATGAAAAAAAAAAATGGAAAAAAAAAGGAACTACATTTTTTTTTTTTTTTGTACATCGCATATTACTTATTTTACATTTTGTACCGAGTTGTTATGGCACTTGTACTTTAAATCTTGTTGTGAATAAGGGCATGCGCTGTGCTGATGTGGATACATTGTGTCCTGCGTCTTTTTTGGTTGCTTCTGTGTCCTTTTGTTACAGCAGTACCGCAACACCCTCCCCCGGCCCCGCCCACATCCCCGCCCGGTCCCGCCCACATCCCCACCCGGCCCCGCCCACATCCCCACCAGCACCAGCACCACCACCATCCTGTGGCTCCACAGTCAATGAGGGACTCAGAGAGCAGGTAGTAATCATGTGGACATCGGACACCATGTAACATTGCACTTAATCTTTTGCACTAATTGGGTCACCTTGTGTCGACTGAGATATATATACATATATAACTAATTATTTCTTCTTTTTTTTTTTACTGTATTTTTACCTGTTTAACCCAAAGAAGTCGAACAAAGCCATTGCTTATAAACTTCACAACTAATCACGTAAAGGCAATGTAGAAACACACATTTCAAAACGGGAAGCAGGTGTCTAATTTTGGGGAAATATTTTCTTTTCTTCTGAGGATGTTTTGTTTTTTTGTTCTGTTTTTTTTTTTTTGGTAAAAGAGTTCCTATTTACATTTGATAATGTACCGACTCAAGCCATTTAGAGCACTGAGTGCCCCCTAGTGTCTGTTTTTATCGAAATCAAAGAGCTGTCTTTACTATTTGTTGCTCTTACCTATGCAACTTTTTCATAGAGAAAGTGAAACCTGTTGAACAGGTGCAACTTGTATATTATGCAGTATAACACGGCTTGCACATTCATTTTGTTACTCACACACTGTGCGGGATCAAATCTGCTCGGAATCACAATTTTACATGTGTCCAGTGTCCACAGGGCGACGACTCACTCGCCCCGCCATCCCGTCAGAGAGCAAGTGTTTGTCGTTTATCTGTTTGTTCTTCATCTGCACTGCGCGGACTGTGTTCTGTCAAATACGAAATGAAAAGGGGGGACGCGGGTTTTATTATGAGATTGTTTTGTAAGAGTTTCTATTAAATTTCAGCAAGTAAAAAAATGTTACCTGCTCTCTTATTAACTAGAATGCAGCGGGTGAGTAAAGGAGCCACGTAGCACTCAATACTTTCTTTTTTTGTTTTGGGTTTTTTTTTTTTTTTTTTTAATAACTTGACTCGTTTCTCTCAGTTCTTTCTGTCCCGGCCTGTTTCCTGCTGTCTAAACGCCTTCTGCTGCCTTATTGTATTTTTCATATTCCAGCAGTAACCTGCATTAGCTTCAGCTTTGTTTGGTACCTTTTTCTGTAGTTTCACTGTTTAAATTTTTTTTTTTTTTTTTTTTTTTGGTGTCTTACTTTTTTTAGATGCATATTAAAATGTACAGTTATGTTATTTAAAGAATGTTTTTGTCCACTAGTGTTAGCGACTTTTTTTTTGTAATGTCATTTGAGTTTGTTTCTCCGCAAGGTATAAAATTTTATTGGTTTGTAACGTATGTTATAGTCCTTACCTTTCTGATTTAATATAAACAATAAAACTCTATACTTGTGTATTAATTCAAAAGGGTTGATTGTCTTATAGCAACCGGTCCTGCCAGTAGGTGGCGCCATTGTATCACTATTCAGACTGAATTTCAGGTGAAACTGACGGAGGCAGTGCTCTGATGCTGTGACTCCATCTGAGTTTGATAAATTCGCAATACTGCATATTTTGTCAATTCGTATGCCAATTAATCCAGAACCCAGACAAGAAATCACAGGACAGATTCCCTCTTGTACCGGTCTTCCCACATTACATATGTCAAATCGTATATATATCTTTTTTTTCCCATTCATTTCAGGCATGGAACATTTCAAACACTCTGTGTAATCACATACATAATCCATATAATACGCACACACACGTCCAAAAAATGTATACACCATTTGATGATAGTAAATAATGAAATTATAAATTATGAATATATAGTTATGCAAAATGTATAACTTGTATTTAAGTTTACCTAACATATAATTGTCAATATACATATACACACCCACCTTGTATACTGTATATGATTAACATATCTGAAAAGGGATAGGAAGAAGTAAACTTATCAAATACTACCCCCTTCTCTAATATTTAAGTTAGATTTCATAATTCTTTTTATTTTAATAATAGTATTATAGATGTAAACTATAACAGTAAGGATGTTATCTAATATAAAAGACTATGTACACGCACATGTATATAAACACTAGTGGTTCACCGATACTGAGTACTGAGGCCAATACACACATTTGTTGTTGTTTTTTCCCCCCACAGAAGTTATTTGAACAACATTCCTACATTGTGATGTACTGACATTCAAAAGTAGTTCTTTTGTGGCACTGCCACGTGTACTGTTAGAAAAGCTTTCAATAAAGTGTGTGTGTGTGTGTGTGTGTGTGTGTGTGTGTGTGTGTGTGTGTGTGTGTGTGTGTGTGTGTGTGTGTGTGTGTGTGTGTGTGTGTGTGTGTGTGTGTGTGTGTGTGTGTGTGTGTGAGACAAATGAAAACATATTCACTGAAGGATTCCTTTATTGTTGTGACCTCAGTAGTGCTAAATGGAGTTAAATAAACTCGAATGCAGAAGCATTGGATTAACTCGAGCTGACTGTAACTCCAGAGAAACATTTATCTTCAGTAAAGCTCAATTTGTTCAGCCTCCAGAAAAGTAATCACTCCAGTTTGAGTTATGAAAGCTATTTCAGCATATTATAGGCCACGCCTCTGAAATAATTCAAAAATGATTTTATTTTAATTGGTGGCTTATTAAAGTGCATTAAACCACTATAATATATATTTTCGATGTAAAATGGCTAAAGTTGTCGGTTGTCACGAAGTCTGTTGAAAGTTACCAACAATGTGCGTTTGCTTGGTCAAGGGTTGAAGGTGCAGTTTGGTTTTCGTAATGCTACTCCTGTGCTTAGGAAGGTCTAGTTTTCAATTATAACTGTCTATGAGTTTCATTCATTGTTGCATGTAATGTTTCAGTCTTTGCTCTTCCTGCTTCTCCAATGAGAAAATCAATCGACACAAGAGTGACTCGTTTTATCAGCTTGAGCTAAAAGATTTTTTTTTAAATTCTGCTTACAAAAGTCAATCGAGTTTTTTTTCTTTAAGGCATTTTTCTTTTGTTTCTGGGCTAAACACGACATTTGGTGCCCAGTTGGTGGGAATCAGAGTCCCCACATTCACAACCGATATATACTGTACACACATCTTGGTGTGTGAGGACAGTATACGACAGATGGACCATGTGGCTTCCTGGAAACCATCCGGGGAAATCTGGACGTGACTTCCCCAAACACCAGTGTAAAGACACGGAGTGAGGAAGCAGACGTTGAAGCAATAGCCTCATTATTGTTGGCTTGTGATTTGAATCGAAGTCTGGTGATGATCTTTTGATGGAACATTTATCTTTCATTTCTTTTAAATTGAGGTAAAAATCACATGAGTAGAAACATGACATGTATGTTTGTTTGTTTTTTTAACCTCAGTAACTTAATCTTGCCGACTTAAACTTCTCCAAATTTACACAAAAGATATCCACATCACCAGCTAAAGTGATTCACAGACTGAGCATTGATTTGCTTAATAATTGATATGGATAATAACCCTAACCCAAATAACAGGTTTTGCCCAAAACTCTGTGCTGATCACTGTCTGCCCTGCTGCATCATTGTTTATACAGATTCTAACGTTTTACATTGATTGATTGATTGATTGATTGATTGATAAATAACCAACCAGGGCCGCCAGTGTAGTGGATATGTAACTTAGTCAAGGTCTAAATCCAGCTAAACGGCGCAACACTGACACCTACTGTTGCAAAAGTGCCACTACAGTTCTCTCTCAGGGTGGATGTGGCAAAGCATTGTGGGTAATTCCTTCACTGCAACGGGGGAATTACTGCAGGTCAAGTGGCTGAAATGCCTGTGAAAATATACCCTTAAAAATGCACATAATGATTGAAATTATGGAAACTACTGCACCTAAGTTATTGGCTGCATTTTAACTTTATTTTTGCCAGGTTTTTGTGTAGTTAAGCTTTTGTTTTTGTTGGGTTTTGTCACTTTAAAATTAGGTAGCTGACTGTTAGTATTGTGCTGAAGCCATTATTCCCTGTTGATTGTATTTGTCCAGGTATGTTGTACTGTGCCATATGATTATTGAAGTTCATTTTTTTTTTTAAAGTGCTCTATTGTTCTTGTACTGTTTGTTTTGGGGTTTTTTTTCTTCATATTTGCATGCAGTAATCTGGTTTGGCAGCATTATTGCATCACAGATAGCTGGAATTTCTCATGGTTCTTCACGTTCCCTTCAGGTTTACCTATTTTTGTAATATGCAAAAATGCATACTGCTTGTAAACGTGTCATTATACTGCAAGATGCAACTTCTGTCCTTGTTCACTTAGGGGTTCAGCTTTCAGTATTGTAGTTGAATAGATTACATTACTTTTCCCATCAGAGCTTTTATGTGCAGAACCATGTACAAACATAAAAATGTGTGAATCACTGTTTTAGAATCTAATGAGAAAGTTTTGCCATTATCCAGTCTGCACGAACAGAAGCAGCTCCATGTGTGTCGGGGCTGATCACCAGACAATGAAACTGTAGGACCCCCATGTTTGATTTTAATTAAAAGCAAATACTTGTTAAAATGGTGTTTACCGTGGCAGTAAGTAACAAAACCAGAACCTGGAATTAGTTCATTTCAAATTCCCCCAAACAAGAACAGTGGCTGTATATTGTACGTAATATTTATTTGATAGAGAAATTCTCCTGTGTTATAAAGCCGGAGAGAAATTATTCTATAAAAAGTTTTGAAAAGTGAATGACTACATAGCAAGAGGCACCAGTTAGATAAAAAGCATGAAAATACTACTATCGGTATTTTAAAAAGTCTCCAGACTACAATTTGGTCATGTAACTAAAAATAAAGAAAAAATAATGATAATAATAATCATTTCTTCTTTTTTTGCTCCTCTCCCTTGCCTACTGTGACTGCACTGTGCAAGTGCATGCTAAATGTAAATTTGCAGAAATATTTCAGATTAGTTTGTGCTTCAAATCTTTGCTGCAAAAAATATATATATATATTATATTATATTATTATATGAAAACACACACATTTGCATAATGACAGCGTGGGGCCATGCACAGCACAGACATATTTACAGTATGTCGTACACAGACGTGTAAGTCAATGCTACGTGACTACGAGAGACATTTTTGCTTTCCAAGAACTTTGTTTAGAAAAAAATGTACTTTTTTTTTTTTCAAATTAAATTGTCACTACAAATTCTAAGCAATCAGTTGGACATGTGCTCTCAAGTCTGTCAGCTGCACGTGTTGCACAGACCCTAACCTCTGGCATGATTCATCCAATGTACATCCTTTAAAGTCTCTGAGTTGTTTGCTTCTTGTAAATTCTTGTGAAAGATCAGTTTAAAAACTTCAATCCAGCAAATGTCCCATTGTAGTAGCAAAATAACAAAGTTGCTGGCTTCAGGTTTTGTGTAGTTAAGTATGTCATAGTCGAGGAATTTGCTGTTATTGTGCCTATTAATATAATTTAAAAAAAATTTTTTTTTATCATTATTGTTATTGTCACTAATTGGACTGATAAGTACTGAGACAACAAGAAGATTTCAGGCTTCCTAAAGAGTACCTTGGCTTTCTTGCCCGATCCAAAGATATGCTCATTAATTACTGACAACAAAGTCCCCTTTGGGACTAAATGTGAGTGTGTGTGTTTGTCTGTAACTGACCAGCTATTCAGTGTGTAACATGATGTTTGTCCACTGTCAACTTGGCTCCAGAGTCTTTGGCAATCCTCAGTTGGATCATGCAGGTTGGCTATAGAGCAACCATTTGTACCCTCCAGTCAATTTCTATAAATTCAGTTCCCTTCTTTTCACGGGTCTCGAGTCCAGAGAAACACACTGTGTGTCCCTGTCTGTTATTTTAAAGGCACTTTTGTCTGGCATTTCAATGTGTGTGTGTGTGTGTGTGTGTGTGTGTGTGTGTGTGTGTGTGTGTGTGTGTGTGTGTGTGTGTGTGTGTGTGTGTGTGTGTGTGTGTGTGTGTGTGTGTGTGTGTGTGTGTGTGTGTGTGTGTGTGTGTGTGTGTGTGTGTGTGTGTGTGTGTGTGGCACTCTTAGTATATAGAGTTTGGGACAGAGTGTCTGGGACTAACTTTTTTTTTTTATCATGTAACACAGTTACATGTTCACACTCTCACTTACCACTATCACGTTTTTTTCTTTTGATCCTCTTGTTGTTTTTGTTTTGTTTTGTTTTGTTTTCATTTCATGAGCCCTGAGAGATTTGTCCTCTTCATTTTTTTCGGTGTGCTGATGCAGGGTAGCAGTGGGGCCCCATTAGGAAGAGTCCCGACGTGTCATCAACATGTGTCCAGGGGTTTCAAGTTGTGTCGCTGATATCTGCCGTCTGTCGGGGGCCCCCCTACTGAAAACTAGCCAGTGACTACTCTGAAAGGGCCCCATGCGGAGGATTTTCAATGCTCTAGTTTTAGCGTCTGAAGCAGTGACATTATTTTGTTATTGAAATTGATCAATGTCAGCCTTTCGCTCGGGGCTCTTGGCAATTGCCTGTGTTCTGACGCCTCTGCCTTTGAGGTTATTAGCCACTTTTCTGAGAAAGCTAATCCTGACTAAATTCCCTCAAATCTGACACACCTCAAATGAACAATAGAGGGTTTCATTCCACGAAGAAAGACACGTTTTCTTTTACTAAGTTTAGTCGTCTTTGGAGCAGCTGAATTCTCTCAAACAGCAAGTCATGAAGTCCCTCCAAAAAACACAACAACGAAAAACAAACCAGCAGTAAATCGAACATGAAGCCTCAAAAATACGACAAAGAAACCAAGGAAAAACACTCACAGTCACGACAGACCTGCAAGTAAACAAAACTAAAAGACTAACAATGGAACTTATTTGGAGTTTCTGCAATTACTGCTAACAATCTTGCTTTGTCCTCACCATTTAGCAACGTCTGGTGCTGAAAACACATGTGGAATCAGAGCCAGAACGAACCTGACCAAACCTTTGCAAATTCACAGATTTACTTGGAGTGCGATTCGCAGTGCTTCGGAGGCAGTTTAAAGTGGCACCATGTGAACAAGGCAGTGTGTAGTAACTTTAGAACCGGTCAATCTTTCACCTGCCTTCATCAGTTTTGACTTTTCTTCCTGGTTAATTATAAAAAATTGTCCCGATTGGATCCAGTGGGTAGGTGGCATATAAACAGCTTCAGCCATTGTTGTATTAACTATTCCTCTTGACTCAACACACCCTCTTGTGGTGCCAAAGTGTATTGCAAAGGCTGGGGCAGTTTAGAAAAAGTGCAGATTTCAGTAGGTGTGCCAATTGCACATCAATTAACTGTCTCTTGAGTGACAAAAAGAAACTGAGTCAGAAATAAACACAAAAAACACAAGCTTTTAATCTCATTTGCCACAAGAATAATTAGCTATTCAATCAAATTGCTCATATAGAGTGTCAAAACTTGCGGCGAGACCTGGTGAATTGTCACCCATTAATGTATATCCTTGGATTTCGTGAAGAAGATCCTATAAAGACATGCAGCCACAGAGGAAACATGCACACTGTTAGAAAACGATCTGTTAACCAACAAACATCTTCTAAAAAAAAACCCCACAATCACACAGATTGCAAAACACAATCTGTGACTGAAACATAATTTCATAATTACAAAGTAAAAAATTAAAACATAAAAAATAACAAAGCCGACTATATTTAGTGTTATTGTTAGTTGTTTTTTTTCTTTCTTTCACTTGGAAAATTCTTGAAAACCTGTATTTCTTCATCTTGATCTCTTCGTGGAAAATACATTTTTGTTTCCCAACTGTTAAAAAAAATGGGTAAAAAAAAAAAAAAAGTGAAATACCAAAGTGACTGCTGACTGGTTAAACCTGAAAATGGCCAAGCACGGCCAGCCTATAAGAAGAGAGGAGCACCTGCTGCATCCATCATCGAACAACTCCTGTGACAGGTGAGCTCCTCTCAGATTCTTCTGATTCTTCTTGTGCTCATCCACTTCAAGGATGTGCGAATATTGTATTTTAACAATGAAACGGTCTTCATGGTTTCTCTCTATGAATGCTTTCAGTGCTGGATTTAAGTAGATATTAACCATGAAGTCAGCTTTTCCCCTCCTTGTCATCCTCTCGATGACGGCTGTTTCTCTGGCAAGTATTATTATTATTATTATTATTAATAATATCATTATTACTTGAAACAATGGTTTTGAAATGCTGTCTGCTGTTCTGTGAACAATTGTTTTCATCATGTCACCTTAGTATGCATAAAGCCTTAAAAAAACAAAAACAAATTGAATGTTATGCGACAGTGAAATGCAACACTTAGTTTTCGTGTAACAGCAAATTAATCATTTTGCAAACATATATGACCAGAAGTTGTATTTAAAAATTGTTTTTCATTCTTTTGTGATGCAGAGTGCTGCCAAAAAACATCATGGTGAGTTAAGTAACTGAGTACAGAATTCAAATTGTATTTTTATTTATGTTTTTGATATTTGCTTTGTGGATAATCCCCCCAAAATACAACTAATAAAAAAGTGATCGTGTTCTGTTTTTTGTTTTTTTTCAGACAAGCCTTCAGATATCAACGAAACCATTGAAAAATCCAATGCTAACTCAAGTAAGATGTTTTTAATATGGATGTACGAGTGACCATAGATACATCATCCTCTGCTAAAGCTGCTTATAATATAATATTATAAGCATGTTTTGGATAAGTTCTATTATAAAATATAGAAAAATGGAAGATTTGTGTGAGTTCGGACTCACACTATAGAAAGAGATCAACTTGATCCCTCCTGATGCTGGAAAAATAGAAAATGCACAAAAGAGAAGATAAGAGTGGAAATGTGGAAAATGAACCCGAGCTTTTTGTTTGTTTGCTGTTCTGCAGAAACAGCCTTGGTCTATGGAGACATTCTGCCCTCTTCAACCAGGAATGCTGTCCCATGCACTGCCAGGGGATGCAAGTGGCAGAAATATTCCCGCTACGTCTACGTGCCTGTTACTTTCTCCAGAACATACTGTAAGTCACCGGCTATCGATTATGATGGGGTATAAGTTTGATGGTCCCCGAGTAGGATTTCCCAATTTTATTTTTTGTTACCCATGTACATAATCTTTTTTTTCTCTAATCGTGGTTTCTTCCCATAAAGCTTTTTTTTTTTTTTTTTTACAAGACTTTTTTTGTTTCATGAACACATCATATAATTATTATCGCTGGTATATAACATTCCAATCACTGTTTCTTCTTTGTTCAATTAGACCTTTGTAATAGTCATGTCCTCAGCAATTCTGGCTTTATTTGATCAGTGGCTCCATCATCTATGAGGTCCTTTAAAAATAGACTTTAAACCAGATGAAGATTATAGACGCTGTCCCTGGTGCTGAAATATTCACGATATCGGATTCTGGCTTGAGTTCACACTGTTTCAAACATTCAAGGAAGTCTGGCGTCATTGTATTTGACAGCCGTTTCACCAGGCGACAGAACAGGCCACAGTACAAATTGATCCTGTCAGTTCAGACACTAATTATGAAGATGTATTACAGAGATTTCAGAGAAGAATTTGCCATCAGGCAAACCACACGTATGCCGTTTAGAGTCACACATGCTATGACGGTCTATTGTGTTGTTCATTTTGTGTGTAATCATAATAAAAGCAGGTCATGCTCATTATAATAACAACGCGATGGCATGTTAAAAGATTCATCAAGGATAATAGTTGGAAGGCATAATATAAAGAGTGAACTCATCATATGTGATGTTTTATACTTCAAGGTGACCACATTGTTTTTTGAAGCAATCTGATATCCTGGGTCATATATTATGCTAATATTATGTTATTATAACTACCATGCAAACACGATTTCACTGTTGTACATCAGAAGGCAGTGTTGAGTATTGTATTTACTGTTGCTCCTGCAGCTTCTTTGAGTGACTCAATACGCCTATCTGGTGGTACGTTTATGTTAAATTTAAATATTCCATATTGTACCTTGACGATAAAGCTTAACACTTTCATAATTATATCAGTATACATCAGCAAAACCATAACATTGTGGAATATTATTAGCATTTTCTTTTAATTTGATCACATCCACCTTCATCAACCTTGTTATAAGTTACCATAAATATAAACATGTGTGACAGGTATCGCAAATACATCACTCATTGAATGATAGAGATAACCATGTGTTTGAATGATGAGTAGATCAGCCTATGACTTATTATGTTTATCACGTTTGGTGGATCTCATTACCATTGCGCTCTGTGTTTGTCATCTGAGGCAAAAAGGTGAGGGGCTTTTTTTCGCTTGGAGGAAATGTACAACCTGCTCATGCTGCTTCTGTCTTTCTCTCTGCAGCCAGAAGAGAGTTGAACACCATCATCGCCGCCCTGCTGACCTTTCACAGGTCCACCTGTATCCGCTTTGTCTGGAAGAGGTGGTGGCATAGAAATTACATATCCTTCTACCCTGGCGCCGGGTGAGACAAACACACAGTGAACTGCGGTTACGAAAATAGAAAACACCGTGTTCGAACTGTCAACAAAATGTGTTCACATGAATTTAAAAAAAAAAAAAAAAACATCTTTAGATTTTTGAGTTGGATGCTGAAAACTTTCAGCATAAACAAATCATGATTCTTCTGAATATGATGAAAATTATGGTTATTTACCTATTCTGTAAGTAATTTTTAATGGAAATGTTTGTCATTTTTACGTTGAAATATACAACGAAATACAATCATTTTGAGTCTTTTCTGTAGAAACCTGCATTGAATTGGTTTTTTTTTTACCTGAAAAAAATTATAACATAAAAGGACCAACAACCTACATAAACAATAAATATTTTCATTTGTCGACAATGGGTTCTTGCCCATGTCTGCTATACAGTATTAAAGCATCAAGTCATGTATCATCCGCTGAACAAATTGTGTTTTTAACTGCAGAATACCATCTTGAACATTCTGTGGCACATTATCCTCGTGTCTAAACATGTTTGTTTATACTAATGTTACCTTGCATGTGTTCTCCAGCTGCTTTTCCCAACTGGGCCGTCAGACAAGGGGCCAATCTATCTCTCTGGCAAGGCCCGGATGTGTGAAGCAAGGCATCGTTCAGCACGAGGTTCTGCATGCTCTGGGCTTCCACCATGAGCAGGTCCGCTCTGACAGAGACAAACACATCACCATCCGGTTCGAGAACGTCATCAGAGGTTCGTTCAGCCACCACTAATATCGTTTCTGATTTCCTATCGCTGGATTCTTGTCTTGAGGAATAAGGCAACCAATCACATCTAATGATTTGTCACGGTCTCTCTTCCGGAACATGAAATTAAAAGCAGTTCATGGCAATAGATTTAAACCAGCTGATGAATGTGCCTCATGTAAGTGAGCATACACTAGCAGATTTGTTTAATGGAGACTGTGAGCAAATTAGATGTGCTTTACAAGTATTTAGGAATATATTTCCACATAACAACGAAGGGACAATTGATTTGTCATTCAGATTATTAAATTATTCATCGTCTATCAACTAGAGGTTGTTTGTTGGAAAAAGCTCAAAAGAAAAAAAAAAGCATCACTTTCAATAATAGCTTAATTTTCAAGGAAAATATACTATTATAGTTGTATTCGGATGTAATGTTGTTGCTCACAGTGGATTACTTCACCGCAGCATCAATTTTCATCCACGCCGACATATTTCAAGTCATATCAAGCAAATGCTGAAAGAAATGAATCTCAACTGTGGTTACATTTCACAACTTTATAGAGTAGCAGTGAAACAGGCAACGTGGATTTTGAGTTTGTTTTTTCAGGGCAGTCACCACATAAAGCTAAAAATCTGTTTTTTTTTTTGTTTTTTTTTATATTTGTTCAGGAAGGGAGCACAACTTCCGAAAGATTGGGACCAACAACCTGGGGACCCCCTATGACTTAAAGTCTATCATGCAATACTCCAAGTAAGTGTGTGTGCGTGCGTGTGTGCGTGCGTGCGTGCGTGCGTTCTGCAGTTACTGACTGTGTATAATATTTACACTTATACTGTATGTCTGTTACGTTGAAATGACAATAAGAATTTACAAAAAACCTAGCCATTGTGAAAAATGTTGAAAAAGTAAGTAGTTAAGCATATACAACCAGTTAACAGATATAATTTAGTATACTAATTATCATACTGCCTTGCTGCATTGAGTGTGAAAAGAGTCAATGTGTTGTTGGCTTTTGTTTGAGTCCAAAATTCAGTACAAATCAAAACGTCTCTTTCTGCAGGTATGCCTTCTCCAAAAATGGTAAACCAACCATTGTAGCCAAATCCAACCCTCACCTCAACTTTGGGACTTCTAAAGTGATGAGCAAAAATGACATTAACCGTGTCAACCGGCTTTACAAATGCTGTGAGTACATATATATAAAAAAGAAAAAGAAAAACCAACCTGTATCTATTGTTTCAAATAAGTCATGCTTTAAAAACACAGCCCTGCTAAGACTTCAGGCCACTCACTGATTTCATGTTTTATTTCTAGAAACACATCAAGAATTGGTCGATCTCGGGAAAAATCAACTCTCAGCTTGACAGGATTTAACCGAAAGGTCCGGATGGACTCAATCACGTCAAACTCTCAGCAGCTGATTTTTCTAAAGAAACTGAATTGTACATGAAATACTGTTTTTTGTTGTTGTTGATTTTTTTTTTAAGAAATTGATTTAGCATACAACCCCCCCCCCCCTCAAATGTATGTGAATGTAGTATTAGAATTTTTTTTTTTTTTTTTTATATCAGAAATGTTTTGGTTTTGTTTGGACAAAAAAAAACCTAGCTTTAAAAAAAAAAAAAAAAAAAAAACCCTAATTTTAATAGTATTTTATTTGTCCCTTTAAAACTTTAATGTTTTGTTGTCGCCCTTACCTACCTTTTCTTTTAATAGTTTTTATTTTGTCTGTACCACTTTGAGATTGTTTAAATGTAAAGTGTATTACAAATTTTGTATTATTATTATTATTATTAAAAAGTTAGACTGCAATACCATCAACTTCTTGTGATTGGTTATTTAGTACTTAGATTTGGTTATTTGAAGTAACAAAACACACAAAGATTAAGCACACGATATATTTTGATGAGTGAAAGTTTAATTAAGTCAAAATGCTTCATGAAATATAGTAAAGATTTTTCTTTAATATAATCCAAGAAAAAATTGCCATTTCTGAAATCAGAGCTGTATGTATACTGATAACACCAACCATCATTTATCCTTTTTGTGATGAGATCCACAAAAAAATCCTTAATCAATAATACTTTTGGTAAGAACCTGTTATTTTTTTAAATGTTTGAATACTTATTGTATGATGACATATGATCAAAGTTATGTTCTTTTGTTTTTCCAAGAAAAATATGCAGAAATGCTTAATAAAACCAAAAGGTGGCAGTCATGTTGCATCGTTTTCTAGGAATATATAACAGCACAACGTTTTGGGGGCTTTCAGGTTAAGCCAAGAGGGATTTTAAAAGCTTGACGGACACTTTAGTAAGATTTTTACAACAGAACAAAAGAGTTTTTTTCAGAGGAGAATAAAAGCTTGTCTCTTTGTAAACAGTAGAAAACATAATAATCTTCCATAAAGCAAAATGTTTGTCTTTCCCATAGAAGTTAATGTATTTGAGTGAGGCCCACGTTTTCCGTTATTTATTTCCTACAAGGAATTTTTTTTTTCCTCATTCTGTTCTAAATGCAGGCAGCTCAAAAATCTGTCACCTGCAGGCTCCAGAGGGATCCTGTGACTCACCGCTGTCAAGAATCGCAGCGCCGATGTGTTTTGACAGCACTCTGTCTCTCTCTATGAACATATGTCTCCATTCCAGTGATATTTCATTTATTTATTTATAGATGGTGTGATGTTGAGCTCATTATTGTAACTGCTTTTATTTTAGTCCTGTGAGAATGGCTCTTTCTTATTCTTTATCTCGGCTAGGCCCCGTTTACACCACAACGTTTCGCGTGACAACACCGAATCTCTTCAGGTTGTGATTGACTCTTCACACTGGGAGCTGAACCCTGAACACACGACGAGCCCCACTGATTAGTTCTCAACGGTGACCATCTTCTGTAAAAATCAAACCCAACCAAATATTCTCCATCGCACATCGTCTGCATGAAGCTTCTCCGTAAACAAATCCTTCCTCTGCCTCTTTCTTTGGCTTATTACTCCACTGTTTTCTCCTCCAGTGTTTATTTGACTCATCGCTGTGTAGCGCTGGGACTCGCCTCCAAGCTCATCGTTTCTGCTGGCAGAAACTAAACTGAAGAGATTTGTGTGTGTGTGTGTGTGTGTGTGTGTGTGTGTGTGTGTGTGTGTGTGTGTGTGTGTGTGTGTGTGTGTGTGTGTGTGTGTGTGTGTGTGTGTGTGTGTGTGTGTGTGTGTGTGTGTGTGTGTGTGTGTGTGTGTGTGTGTGTGGGTGCGTGTGTGCGCGCGTGTGTGCGCGCGTGCGTGCGCGCGTGTGTGTGTGACTCAAGAAGAAAGTGGCTCGGTGCAGAAAGCTTTATTTTTAGTGGTGTTCCTCTCATCTAATGTGCTGCAGGCCTTCACGTGCGCATATGAGAGCAAGTGTGTGTGTGTGCGTGTGTGCGTGTGTGTGTGTGTGTGTGTGTGTGTGTGTTTTGGTGTTCTTTCTCCATAAGAAAATCAACATAACATTACATAAGTTCATCCTTCCTTCTGCTCCCTTTCATTCGTAATTTTTGAATGATGAAATTTTGAAATGAAATAAAAATAAATGCAGACGGAAAAAAATGAGAAATCCCATAACAAGAAAATGGATGTTGTCACATTAAGTAAAATGTTTAGTTTATTATTTCAGTCGTAATCAGTCGTAATCAACAAAATCTATCATACTTACAGACCCACAGCAAGCATTATAATGAAATGTGTTCCTTTTTCTAATAGATTGTGGACTAAACACGCCCGACGGGGAGAGATTAAGATAATACAAACAGACATACATTACATGGCGGTTGTTAGTTTTATCGTTCAAAGAATCAGGAAGTCAGTTGCTGTCTGAAGCTTAATCACAGCCAAACTAACGACAGTGCTTCTGCCTGATTTCACCACAGAAATCATCAGTGCTCATATTTCAGGTCAAGGCTGAAGAAAGTAGTACTTTACATAAACGGTGGAGTTAACTGTCCACTGGAGACTTTTATTTGCTTTCCATGAGACGAGTTGCGCCCCCCCAAGCAGCACGATGTCTGCTCTGGCGGTCTGAAGGAAATATGTCTCACATAATCCACACGTAATATGTTGGGATGAAACCGAGTCGGCACACAAGTGTGAAGTCTGACAACAACAAGATTGATGACAGTTCGAGCCGGACAACAAAAGGCATTGTTCATCGTGGTGGAGGAAACAGTCTGATCCTGTCAGAAACTAAAACTGAAGATGGTGTTTTGGTGTTTAGTGGCCAGTGGCGCTGCTGCCAAAAACAGAAGAAAACCCTGATTCCGTTCTGGCCTCAGAGTCTTTCTGTGTGAAGTTTGCATGTTATTCCAGCATGGGTTTGTTTTTTTTCCAATAGTTTGACTTATGTCCACAATATAAACGTTTTGTTTTTTCCCCTGTGGTTCAAGTCAAAGTGACCCATTTTATATTTTTCCTTAAAAAAAAAAAAAATGTAACAAAAGAAATTCCTCTTTGGATCAATTTACTTTCCGTGAAGAATATTTGAGGTAAAATGAATGATTGAGTATACATACTATGATCCCCTCGTACAAATAAAATCGATTTGACCTGCATACAGAGAAATGCATATATATATATATACTAACAGACTACACACACACACACACACACACGCACACAGACACACACACACACACAAACACACACACATACTGAACAAGACAGCCTGAGCTCAGGACTCCAGCTTCTCTTCACATTGTGAAGAAAATAAATGAGTCTTCTGTTACACTGAGCAACCCACGCAACCGCAACCTCCAATGGCTGAACTACATATCCTATTGTTGTGTGTGTTTGCATGTGTGATTAACCAAGATTCTACATAAAGAGAATAAATTGCTCAATGCCTCTGCAAAAGGAATGCACCCGCAGTTTGCATGCAATCAACGAACAACAAAGGATTCATGATCTTTTAACCCTGTTTACTTGAGAACGATCTGGTGGGAGAGAGAGCGAGATTTGTCACAAACGATTACACATAGCATAATGTGCAGTGAAATGCTTTATGTACATGTAAGTACATTAACAATAATAAAACGAATTTAGGCACGTGAAAGATAAATAGATAAATATAGGTAGACCCGTGTCAAATAGTGCAACAAAACAGTATATACGAGCAATTTGCAGGGTCTAAATAAAAAAAAAGAAGGAACAACAGAATATGGGAGATGATCAGTTTCCAAGTCCATGTCTGAGGTACAACACAAAAAAAAAAAACAGAGTCCATAAGCAGACGTCTAAAAGAAATTCCTCTCACCACAATAATCACAGCATCTCACTAGAGGCAAAGCTGCTTTGTACCATCATTTCAAACAGGCCATTTTTATTTATTTTTAATGTTTACGAAACTACAGTTTTGATGCATTTTTGTACGCAAAAGACAATTTTACCACACAAATGAAGAACATTTCATTTTAAACCTAAGTTATCAAATGGTAGAATGTTGATTTTTGACCCGGGAAGTCAGTGTCACATAAGGGTTTATTGATGACTCCCAAGGTGTACGTGTGTGAATTTCCTAATGCTCAGGAGCCAGGATTATCATCCTGTGAGGAAGTTGAAGGTAGACATCTCAGCTTTGTGCAGCTGATGTTCTTGTATTTAATGGAGCAACACTTTACGCATACCATGCAATTCGGTCCCACATTGTAAATTCCATCTGGAGATTTGTATCCATCATCCACATTGAGAGAACAGCACTGAGTAATTTAATACAAGTGACGTAAACTAGTTCACATTTCAATATTTGGTATTACCCATTGCTTTTTGGCTACACTGGCACACGGGTGGGTTATTTGAAGCATCTGGAAGAGTGTGCCTCAGCTCCTTTCTTGATGTCGTCGTTCTCAGCTTCTCAGGATCTGGTCTCTCTGAGGGGAATAACATCTGTTAAAGGACTTCTTGTTCTTCTCCGGCTTATAGTAATGCTGCAGATTTAATTCAGGTATTAGATACCTCCCAGAAGGTATTGCATGATAGATGATGCTACTAAATATGTCATGTGTAGCACTGTAGATCTATATACTGTATTACACGTGTGTTTTCGTCTCGTTTCCCTTGTGGAAACTGTACCTCCAGCTATTGGTTTTCTACCATGCGAACAGGGATTTTCAATGGAGAGATGGCACATGGGGGCGCCTTTCTTTTTTTTCCCCACTGAAAAGTGAGTTGATATCTGAAGTGCCTCAGATGATCCCAGGTCAGTTCAACAGTCTTAGTTAATTTGTCTCCAGATTTCTCGTGGCGGAGATGTGTCTGCAGGGGAGTAGGAGGTAGAAGGAAAAAAAAAGCAAAACATCTTTATTTCTTATCAAACAGGTGACCGAGAGGGTGGTGAATGGGTGTGGAGGTATGATTTATACAGACAAATGTGTGTGGGTATGTGTGTGTGTGTGTGTGTGTGTGTGTCAAGGATATTCAATAGGTAGCAGGAAATATGTCTTTTACACACACACGCACACACACGCACACACACACACACACACACACACACGCACACACACACGCACACACACACGCACACGCACGCACACACACTGTGTGGAGGAGTAAAGATGAGCAGCTTGTATCTTAGCAACAGCACGTTAACGGAGGAGAGGGGAAAATGCGAAGGTAGACTACCACACCAAACTACTGAGACCATGCACACACACACACACACACACACACACACACACACACACACACACACACACACACACACACACACACACACACACACACACACACACACACAGAGACTCCGGACAGAAAAAATGAAACATTTTAGCCTATTAGACTTCAGTATTTTGTCTTTTGCCATTGATATAATTTTTCAACAATATCTAAACTATTTTGATGAAAATCTTGACCTTTTGCAGTGGTGTTGAGCAGACTATGCTACTGAAACATGAGTTTATTATTTACACACACTTTGGCCGCGTTTACCAGTTTGAATATTTTGGCAAAGAATCGTGGTCATTGTCGGTCTCATGCGCACTTTGCTTTTTTTTTAGCTAATGTCATGGAGGTTAACTCAGAGAAAACGTAATCCTGCATGCTCCTTCCTGGAGCACCACAAGAAAGACTATCTTCATGAACTGGAAATCCAAAAGCAGTCTACATTTAAACCTATGTATAAAAAAAAACATTCTTCCTCTGGGTGTGGAGTTTGCATGTTTTGTCCAGTTACTCTCCTTCCTGTTCCTCGCCAGAAGCTAGAAAGCCCATTTTAAATAAGATTTATTTAAAGGGACTACATATAATCTAATTGGCGCACATGCGTAAATTGAGATAGTTTATGTGTGTGTTTTTCTCTCCCTTCTGTTGTCAAGCTTGTGTAAAATCTAAATTTGTATCTTTCATCTCATCTCGTTTTGTTGATGCCCTTTCACCTCCAGCTTGATGCCTGTTTCCATCCCACACCTTCACTCACTTGACAGACGTGTCTCTGTCTTCCTGAGTGTTAATGGGATTGGCTTCACAAGGGAAAAGATGCAAGGACGGATGGACAGGTGGACATTGAATTGGGATATGGAAGAACTGGGCCGGCAGGGGAAGGTGGGTAAGATGAAGTCAGAAAGAGATGGGATGCCGTTTCATGCCTTCAAGTTGACCTGATTCTAAATCTGTTCAGTCACATGCTGCAAACATCAGGACAAGAGCAGATGAAGGCGAGAGAGCAGTGGAGAGAAAAAAGGAGTCAAGAGATGAAAGAGAGAGAAAGTGCTGGAGCAAAGACAAAACCTAAGCATAAATATTGCCCTCTAACAATGCTCAGTACATCATTACTGCACTCAGCAGCCTTCCTGTTGGATTGAGATCAACTTCTAAAGAGGCCAGTCTGATTCTTGTAAGAATACACACAGAAAATGCAATATTCCTCAGTTTAGAAAAAAAGAAAATTCCAAGTGAAAGTGCACTGAAATACAAGTCCAGGCATTAATTATATATCATTCTGCATTTTAGTCATTCTTTAGCTGATTTGTCAAACCACTTAAAGACTAGAGAGGAATTATACAATGCTAAATGTGTGGAACAAACATTTTCTCAGAATCTGCATTGCCAGAGTGCAATTTGCTGGGTGGGAAGTTGGGGATATTTCCCATGGACATATAATTATTGACCCACACTGGCAGATGAAATGGAAGTCCTCTGCGTTAAAGCAAAAAAACCAAAAAAAAAACATTTAAAAAATGTCTTATTTAATCTTTATAAAGCAGAACTCTCTCATGAGAGAGATTAAGTCCAACCTTTGGATGCAAACATCTCACCTTGTGCCAACAAGTCCAAAAAGCAACAAATAGATTGTCATTTAAATTAAAGTTGGAAATCCACTCGTGGCGATGGAGGCAGGACATTCAGATCACAAACTTTCAGTTGCTACTACTTTTAGAAAACCCAGGAATCTCCAGTAGGTCAGCATTCTGAGAACCAAATGTTCTTCTGGGGTAATATAGGACAAACCTTCTAACCTTTATTTGTTAGAAGGAGGATTTTTTATTATATTCTCGATTTAACCCGAACCCTAACTCATTGAAGAGAAGAGAATATTGGAGTGGTGTGATCTCTCCTGTTGGTTCTTGTCAAGACTCTCGCTGCAGCTTTTTGAATTGATTGAAGACTTTTTAAGCAGTTATTCAGACACTGTGATAATAGTGAATTACAATGGTCTGGTGTCGAAGTAACAAACACAGGGATTAATTCTTCAGTGTCACTCAACATGAGTCAACATGTTCCTGATTTTAAAGACTTTACACGGGTGAAAGAAAGCAGTACTGCAGACTTGTTTAATCTTGGAGTTGTAGGATTTATCCTGGTCTTATTGGGTTTTTATTTTCTCTGAATTGCATCATAATTGCATTTAATATTATTTAGTTCTTATTAGAATTCCAAGCACCGTGTCTTTATTCATCCCTCTTTTAGTTTCATCTCCTTGTTTCTGCCTCATTGGACAATCCAGGCCAGAAGATAATGTATTGCTCCACTGTACAAGCAGCAGATGGCACCATCTCGTCCTGGGAGAAGCTGTGAAGGTCTGCTGAGTGCACTACATGGAGGACCTGTATCACACTGACCAAACTAGCACTTTTGCCTCTGCAGGGAAATGAAACCCAATTCTGATTTTGTTTTTCCCCCACACCAGACCCAGGCCTCATTTGTATGTGGATCAATTCAGATATTTTCTTACGTGCGACTGCTTTGGCCAACGTCACAGATAAGCGCCGGAGGAAGCGTCTCCACCACAATGTTAAAAACTGTTAGAAGCTGTGCTCTCTTTTTTCTTCACTCTCCTTCTTCATTCCTTCGTCATGTTGTCGAGACTTAGTCTGCTAGTATTTAACAACCACTTGAAAATAGCTCTACATAGGCTGAACGGCTTTGCCTGACATGGTGGGTATCTCCCAATTGGGGAGCCAGGCTCTCTTACCTTTTAACTTTGTTTATTTCATGCATTTGTGTGTTTGTGGCGTGTTCTTTACTACACATTTAATAGTTTTACGGTTTGAACATGATTCCTACACAGGCTGAGATTTGAGCTTACTTTTATTGGGGTGTCTGGGTTTTATGTTGATGTGGCAATCCTGGTGCTGACCGGCGCACTATGTGGAAATAGCGTACTCCGCGTGACTTCGCAATGTCGATGAAGTTTACTCCTGAGGAGGACTCTGAAAAAGTATTAGCTTGTGCCGGTGTGGTTAATTCCCATCAACAACACTATTTGCTAAGGACTACGAGGCATTTATGGGGATTTTTTTTTTTACAGTATTACAGATACTTCAAGAAGTGTTCTACTTCATAATGTGCTCAACCTAACCTGTGTATGCCTGGGTTTTCGCCACTTATTCCAGCTTTCTACCACAATGTTTCTTAGTTAGCCAGTTTAATTTGATGATGGAGTGTGAGCGCACATAACGTGTTTGCCTTTCTTTTTATGTTTGGCCTGTGATGGAATAGCGACCCGTGAAATAATGTTGTTTGCCCTTCACTCGCTAGATAGACTCCAGACTGTGTGACTCTCGTTTGCAGTAAGATGGAAGACAAAAGACATTATTATGAACACATAATACAGCCTTAATGTTGATATTTCTTGGTATGAATGATTCCTGGATGAATTAATCTCTGACGTCACAGTTGCAGCAGATGGAGACGGAGGGTGTGATCGTCAACGGACCCCATGTTGACCCAGACAGCCACAATTAGGGAACCGACAGTATCACGTCTGATAGATGCAGCCAAAGTGTGGCTGATGCACAAGCCCCCATTGCTGATTCAATTAAAACAAAACTTTGGAACTCATGATAGCCGATCTTTATGGGACACATAAAAAATGCGTGTCTGTTAAGCTGCAAATTGCAAATACACCGAGCTCAACGGTCAAAGTGTCAGAAAACCTTTTTGAAGTAAATGTATTACTTATTTTTAGCGGTTAAAACATATTTCATCCAGGACAATGGGATGTTGAAAGATCTGCTAACCTCTGCCATGTTACAGAATAAGGCTTGGCCATGAGGACTTTTGGGATATGGCAACCCAGTATGATAAGTACAAATACCCACATTGTATCATCTTATCCCAATTCTGTCTCTGCAGGATGTAGGAGAGGAGCCACTGAATGCGTCATCCTCTACAAACAAACACAGAATTCAAGTTTGGGTTTCTGAAACTCATTCATTCAAAGCCACTTTTGAGATGTTGAGTGAAATGTCAGAGGATAGGCGTGCCAGTTGCTCTTCAGCTTTTCAACAAGCACTTAGTGTGAAGCATACAGACCTAACATATGAATCTGCATTTCCATCTGCTTTTTGAGAGACGGAGGTGCTGATTTAATAAATGTAATAACAGCAAGAGGCGTGCTCACTATTTAATTCCAGGCAATCTCACTGACATGAAAGATGTGCATGTTTTTGGCTCCTGAATGTGGAAGAGCTGTGATATAAAAGTAAGAAAAAAAAAAAGTCCTTGTTCCCAGGGAGGTAGCTGATGTCTGACACTGACACTGCTAACAGGCAATCAAGCGCGGGGAGGGAGGCAAGGTTTGGTCGGTGAAGGGAGATTGAGGGTTCATGTGAAAGTTATATCAAAGTGGAGTCGGAAGGTGTGGAGTGAGGATAAGAAGAAGACGTGTTGAGAGAGGAAGAAGGTCCTTGGCACCGAGCAATCCCCTCCTCCCAAAGGGTGACATTGCAGGCGCCGGGCCTCTGATCAGTGGCTTTAAAGACACCACGGGGCCACAGGCAGCTGTGCCGGACACGATCACACCATAATGACACAAGTATTAAAGCACATCATTTCTGTTCCCTCTCACCTGCTGTGAATACCAGCTTTTCGCTGCTTTGACGTTTCTGTCTGCTGAAGCTCTAACAAAGGTGCAGAAGCTTCCTGCCTGAACAAAGATGTGTTTGACTTCAAAGGAAACCAGCTGGACTATTTTTTTTTAAGGCTAATTTGTGATTTCTTGCTGAATATTCAAACAAGGGTCTACAATGAGAACCTCTGAGTTGCAGCCTTGAGGTTTAATGATGTTTTAGTTGAGAGATAATGCATTGTACTTTAATATGTTTAGTGTTCAGGCATGCCAATTCACTTATCTTCTTGTGCCAATACCAAAAATAAACAGATAAAGAGGTAGCTTACAAAGGTAAACTGATTTTGGATGAAACTATTATGCTACCTTGGAAGCCAGCACTTAAAAGGCACATCTATATTAAAGTGGTCTGTAAGTGCCACACAAGTGATGACAAGCTGCTATGTCGGGTGCTTGCCAGACATCGGAAATAAATCAGGGCTCACTTTTTAGCACAAAAGAGGCATGCAGAGACATTTAGACATGAGAAGGTGTTAAGACTATAAACCATTACAACCCTCAACTCACAGCTGCTTCTCAATTAGAACAGTTTCCTGTACTTTACTAAATAATTATAAGCATTTTGTTAAGGGAAGGTAAGTTATTCTCAAGTGGACACACTGTCAATAAATACAACATGATGAGGAAGACAAAAAAACATATATAAGTTGCACTGGTGTATAAAAGGTATTTATTTTATCATACCAAGACACAACTGCACGGATAAGCCTCAAACCGAAAACGTTTTACAGATTCATCTCTCTTTCTGTTGCTCTCTTTAGTGTTTTTGCTGTATATTTTACAATTTTTGTAGCATTTTTTGGTAATTCATGCGGGCGAACATGGGCTGGGATGGCATTCAGCTCGCACTGTCACTCATATAGTTATACAGTTTTGTGGTACAGGAGCAGCTCTATGTTGTTGTACAATGACATCTAGTGGTGTGATGCATCAGTACATTTTTGTAGCAAGTTTCTTTATAATATAAGTTTCATGACTGGCCAGACAACAAAAAAAGGTGTTATTTGTAGTAGAAAATGAGTCATAGGAAGAAAAATCTCATTAATAGGAACTGCGCATGAAAGTGCTGTCCATTATTTTTCGGAGATAAGGCGGAAGGAGAAACTTGAAGAGGAACTTGAAAAGATATGTCAGTGAATAAGGATTCGTCCCCCTTCCCCACATCATTAAATAAGTTCTGGCTTGTTAATTATGCATATGGAGGAGAATGTGACAGTGTAAACAACAACGCAGCAGCTCAGCATGCCTGGTTAAATTTGAACAAATCTCCTACAATGTGAACGTGTGCGTCCACGCGTTTCTATAGCTGCGTATATGTGAGTGGGCGTCGGAGCGAGCATGGGCTGGTGCTGGCTGGATCTGGGTCTCCGTGTGCAACGCAGCCTGTCTGCTCACACACTATAATTGGACTCAGAGGAGTGAGGACATCCACCCGCAGGCTTTGGATTATGCTGATATATGCTGTATATTACATAGAAAGGTAGTATGCTTGAAAATGAAAAGGAGCATCAAGGCCAAACTGTTGTGTTTGAGGTGATTTGGGGTCCCTTGGCAAAAATGTGATTTTTGCTTGTTGAGTTTGATTTATCAAACCAATCTCTCCTGAGGAGCAAACACAGGCAAGGACACACACTCTGAAGCCTCTTTTCACTTTAACCCATTTGAGGCAGGGAATGAATTTCTTAAATTTTTTGTTGATCTCAACTCAGTACAACTGCCACAATCAATCAATGAATCAACCAATCAATCAATTAATCATTAAACTAAGTGAAAGAACGTAATCATGCAAAGCCATTTATATTCTTTCCAATTTCTCCAACTAAAGGCAAGCTCGGATTCGTCTGATCTACTCGGAACACGCTCAGTGTATTTGCATTTCTTGAGTCAGATAAGTGTTGTGTTGTGTAAGATTATTCAGATTTACACATTTTATCCTATCTTTCTATTAATTCTCTGACGAAATTGGCCTTTTTTTTGTCTCTTTTTATTTTTCAGTTTTAGATACTATTGCTCCCATTGGGGAAAGCATCAATTCATTCAACCCATCGTATAGTTAATTCTGACTATGAGCACTTGCAGCAGTGAGCTGTTGCAGTGCAGCTCCTGGGTGAACGGTCAAAATGAGTTCAGGAGCTCCCAGCGGGATTCAAACCCGCAAACCTCCGACCACGGGGGCCGCTTTGCTCAGTTCAGGTTTTCATCTGATATTCTAGAGTTTTTTGATTTTGCTGATGAAACACTGTTTTCAGTGATTTACCTTAAAATTACTGTATTAAGATTTATTTATTTTTAAATCTTGTTTATGTGTCCATCTGATATCCAGCACAGTTTTGGGTTTAATAACTAATCCACAAATAAAGATGGAGTGCAGGTTTTAAGGTGCAAACAAGGAAAACAGGCATGATCAGAAAACAGGCAAGGTCAGAGGACACTGATTAACCAAGATACTTGGACATGGTGATACAACAATATGTTTTTAAACAATCCATTTTTGAATTATGTTTTTTGTACTGCATATTTTATTGATATTCATACATATTTCAGTCAATTAAAACAATTGATTGTGGGTTTTTTTAATAGTTATTTCACATTCATTTTTGTCCAAAACCACGGCAAACCCAAAAACAGACTCAAACAATTTCAGAAAGTTTCTTAGAGATCAGATCAGGTGAAGGTATCCAGGAAGAGTAAAACCAATGGCAGAGTAACCCAGCAAAACAGAAAATAGAACAAGGGGCACTTCGGAAGACGTTGGATGTTGCAACACAAAGGTAAAATGATGACCTGGCACCGAGACATCAGGGAAGGGGGTTTACATACACGAGGAAAAGATTGGACAATTTAGTTCTATATATTTTACGAGTCTCCATTTAATAAGATGAGCTGATCAATTCACCCTTACTTTATCCATACACAATGGATTCTCTACGTGCACAACCAAACATAGCCGGGGTCTTCACAGTGACAGCAAAATACAGTTTCCCAGGTTGCTTTAGATTCCAGAAAATACCTTATCATCGTTTCATTTGACATGTGCAAATCTAATTTTAGCCTTCGCAGAGTCGGCAAAGCCTCTGCCCTAATTTGTGATCTCTGGTAGCACCCAAGGGGGATTCAGATCCCAGGTTGGGACCCACTGCTGTAGAAAGTATAAGGAGACCAGAGATTGTTCCTGCTGACGTTGTACAGTAGCAAGGTACACAGTCCAACAGCTGTGCATTCAACGCACCTGATTAATTAAGAGGCAACCTACGTAACTCGGTGTCCTTGAGTGGATTCATATGGCAAACGCTGCAGCTCAGGGCGGGAAGTGAACACACCAGGTGTTTCATGTCTGAGCAACACATTCCCGGATCATATCCGTCCTTTCTCTTATAATTCAGCTCATGCCGCTGTTTTCCTGTGGCAACCTTGCGCATTAATTAGTTTGAATATTAATGGTGGTGATGGGGTGTGTTTGTGTGCACAGGAGCAAGTTAAGGTAGAATAGATATATTCAGTATGCATGCGGCTTTGTTATGAGATGCCAAGTATCGCAATAGAAAGGAGTGCGATTCATTTGAGCTCATTATATGGCTGAGGTGCGCTGGCTGTGGAGCTGTCATTAGCAGAGTCTCAGATGGAGGTAATGAGGGGAGTGTTTCTCCTCTACAAAGCTCTAGAGTGGTTCGTTGGGGGGGGGGGGGGGGGGGGGGGTAATAAATACAAAACCTCTAAAAGACACCAATTGAAGGTTTCATGTTTTTTAATTGACAGAAGGGTTTTGGGACGTCAGCATGTCTTTGGTCTGTGCGATGGAGCCAAAGCCCTGTGAAAATACCCATTCAGACGTAACAAAAAAAAAATGCAGATCTCAAGTCTAACCAAGGTGGATGAACCAGTCTGTGATCTTGGCCCGAACCTTCTCATTTCAGAAAAAAATTCTGGTTTAGATTGTCATCCGAAAGAAAGTGTGGAATGCAACTACTGCACCGCCATGTTTCCCCAATACCGCCCAATAAATGATGACGCTCATCAGTGATAAGATGTGTCAATGATTTGTGGTTCAGTTCAGCAGATTAGCGACTAACAGTCAACTCACTGCAGAAAGTAATGCCAGTCTTGGTAAAAGAGTGTGAGAAGAAAAGCGGCACAGTGTGTTTCTGTATGGAGCCACGGGGAACAGTGCTCTCCCCACAGTGTGCACAAAACATCCTATTTTTGTTTAGTATTTTGCATTGCCTGCTGTGCGCTCACTAACTATAGTACTGCGAAATGCAAAATCCAAAATGACCATCAAAGTGATCACCTTTAAGTTTGATAACAGGTTTGCACTCTCTTCATTCTTCCCATCAGCTTCATCAACCTGCCACCTGCAACCTTTATAAGCCATAACATTGAGTGCTTGTTCACTGCTTGTCCTTCATTCTGTGCTCCTAATCATTTGTTTAGCATTTAGGCGAAGTTACATTATACATCACTTTGCTTGTTGTTCAAAGAGCCCTCACAGAGCCTGGATGTGTGTTTTGGCTCATCGTTCTGCCGATAAACAAATGACCTTCCCGCTAAGCTCCGACCAGATGGATGTTGTGGTTCTTCGCGTGATCACTAAAAACTGAATAACTGTCAAAAAGCAAAGTGCCTTGTGCTCGCTGATGGAAACTGCACTCGCCGATGCTCTCCAATTTCTCTCGGAGCGAAGGCTAAAAACAGAAAGCTCACATTTACACTCATCTCATCCATTCTCATTTCTTCTGGTCGAAAGCCAGTTTCTTCTTGATTCAAACAGCCCTCTACTCCTCTGTCTTTCTCTCTCTCTTTGGGGTATATCAAACACATATAAGCTGCTTGAACTTATAAAGTACTGATGTGATATCTCATCTGAGCCTGACTTAACCTTTGATTTTTGTGGCTCCAAACTCTATAGGACTTCTTCCCAGAATCAGTACAAACTCTTGGACTTCCGATCTTACCCATCTTACTGAAAAACTCTTTAATCACAGCATCCTATGACTTTTGCATCAACACTTCTCACACTTCTACTTCCTGACCTCCACGTCTTCAAGGAACGATAGGCTGTCGTCCTCTTAACTCTGTCGAGTGGTTCCTGTCACATTTTGTGTTTCCTCAGCGGTTGTCTGCAGACTTCCATTATCCACAAGGCTCACATGTTAACGAAAACCTTTCTAGGTGATAAACCCAGGATGCTTGTCTCATTCAGGAGCTCCTATCAGACTACATTTAGCACTACAACACTTTGTGTCCTGCTGCTTGAATTGACACGCCACTTATATTTCTCTCAAGTCAGCCGGTCTCGATGGTTTTTTTGCCTTGAGGTGTCCCCGGGCTTCTGTCCTCCAGCACAGCAAACACTGCTTCTTCACTGCTGTTACTTCCCCTTCCCTTTTATACAACTCATTGTATTTCATTCATATAGTTCACAATTCAATCACTTTATGACCTCTGTTGGGCCCACTTCTGAAAATAACGAACTGACTGCAGCTGCAAGTTACTTCTATAATAAATATAGTTACTTCACTTGTTACTGTATGTATCGAATAACAATAAATCTCTATCTATCTATCTATCTATCTATCTATCTATCTATCTATCTATCTATCTATCTATCTATCTATCTATCTATCTAAATAATACTTTTAAGTAATATGAACATGACGCATCCCAATAGGCACTGCTCTCCGTCAGATCCTGTCAACTTTACTGTGAATGTAGGCCGGCTTTCCAAATCTAAACATTTATTTATGATGTGGATACAACTGTGTCCCGCTGTGAATAAAATATGAGTGTGTACGTGAACAGTTGCTCATATCTTCTCTGGTTTCATTAACAGCTAATTGGAAACCAGCTTTGACATTCCTGACCGAGCCGCGGCCCGGGCGACAGCATGTCTGACTACGAGCTGATTTACACTTTAATGAGGACTCCACGGCAACAATTGTGGGTTTTGTGTTTGTGCTTTAACGCGTTAAGATCAATTTGGGTGCCCGTGAGTCATGATGACCATCCAGTCGACGGCTGCTGGTTCAGGAGCCGAGGCTCGGCAGCTGGAGATGTCCCTGTCAGCTCTGATCAGGGTGACGGAGCAGAACACAGGCGAGCAGAGCAGCAGTGTGCCATAAGGGTTACTGCAGTATCAGAAAAACCAATATCTGTCGTGGCCAAGTGTGAACCGGAGAATATATTTCTCATCTCTGGGGAGATCCTTTGCGGGAATCTTCAAGAAATAGCCACTGGAGTTGCCCTTTTACAGTTTTTTTCTCATACAATGTTTTGACATATGGGTTTTTGGGAGAAATAATTGTAAATAAATAATTGTTTTATATTTTCAATATACAAGTAGAGAACTGGAAGAAATTACCATCCTGTACCATTCAGTATTAAGAAAAAAACTGAAATGTGAAATAATACAAATGTTTTGTCAAAAAGTTATCAATTTTTGATATTTCGTTAATTCTTTCAATGCAGAAATGAATAAAATATCTGCGATTTTGAATCATAGCAAACTCTAGTTTTGCAGCAATGTTCAAATGAATCGGAATAAAACTGAGAAACTAAAACAATAAAGACGTGAAATACAAGGATATCAGAAAACATGTTGGGATACAAAACATGAAAACGGGGAGAAAAAGCAGAATCAAAATTAGGCAGTGCTGAATCATGGTCAGTATGATCGATAATCAATCAAATTATCTATATTACATGATTACAGCATCACTACTTTTTGCAATGATACACGTAACCGATGAACATTTCTATTGTGCACGTGAGATAACCTATAGTCACCTATAGTTATAGTCATAGCCAAAGCTTTTCTTTATTTAACAGGTGCTTTTCCAGTGAAGTTCTGTTTACTGTAGTTGGAGCACTTCATTAATTATATGTTTATCTATGTGCAATATCAATGTCAGCATCCACAGTGGCAGCCTGCAGTGATTATTATCCTCCCTTTATGAGAGCTGTCTGCTGCATGGTAATAGTTTACCTCAGCTGTTTTGTTGCTGCCTATGCTTACTGTCATGAATCTGTTAAAATCTTAAACTTGTGAAAATATGGCTGTTGAAGAAAACTGTTGGAGTGAGATCTTCACTCATGCAAATTGTAAATTCATCAAAAGCTGTACTGTATTTAGCTAAATCATCTGACCTCTAGTATTCTGGCTATATTTTTTTATTTTTTTATTTTTTTATTTTTTTATTTTTTATTTTTTTTTTTTATTTCAGGCAAAAGCATCCCACAGTGGCGCACAAGGGAGACAAAGTCTTCACATGCTTCGTGACATGTCATATCAACATACATCTAAAATAACCACCGCTACGTCTTCAATTTTTCTGTAAGCTATGGACCCAAGACTGATTTGGCAATCATCTATACAACAATATTCATAAATCATGAAACGTGACCCTGACTTTGACGCCTGAGCCACACTTGCCCCCAAATACTGTTTAAACATTTGGAGATTAAAGCCCCACTATGTGCACGGATATGAGCAGGGCCTGCAGCGCCGTGCAGCTTCCACACAGGGAGTCGCTTTTTAGACAGTTTTGAGCACAAACACAGACGTTATAGTCACTCGGGATGGTTGTTTAACGACTGGTGTTTCTCATCTCCATCTGGAACACCTGTCCACAGTACACACAGAAATGCAAAATAGAACCGATTGAAATATATTGAGATTCTCCTTTAAGACATGAGCGCAAACACTTTGAAAAACAAATGCATTTATAAGTGTAGGTTTGTTTGTTTGTTTGTTTTACCTTCTCTGCTAGAATTGCCGGGAGTCGGTCACAGAGATCAGTGGGCTCCATTTTAGAACTCATTTTCAGAGCACCTCCACGGGGAGATATTAAAAGTGTTGAAATGGGTTTTACACTTAAATGAAGTGCTGCAAATAGTCGTACAGCAAATGCCTGCCTCATTCAATGTCCGCACAGTTTGGCAGCTTGAAAGAATTATTGGAAGGTGACGCAGGTGAAAACGATGTGGGAGAAAAGGGTAGAAAAAGATAGAAATACTTTATTAATCCCTGGGGAAATTCTTGAACCAATGTATGTGGCTGCCACATGTAAGGTGCTCCACTCATCTACTGGGAGCCATTAGAGGTTCAGGGTTTTGCTTAAGGGCACTTCCAACATATGGACTGTCGAGATTGAGAGTCGAACATAAAATCTTCTGATTGAAGGCTGACCACTCGGCCAATTCAGCCATAAACTTTCAATTCCCAGAAAATCTACCAACAACTGAATTCAATGTCTGACCTGAGCTTTGTATGACAGAGTTTATGCTTTTAAATGCAGAGGAGGATGGTTGCCATGACGCTATCTAATTACTTTGTCATTGTCTGGACTGGTTCTGGTACAGGCACTTGATCGCCTGTCTTTAAATGCATGTAAATCTCTGTGTCTTCAATCCATTTGACTCTTTGTTAGAGATGGGATTTTGGGCCCTTTTTTTCTGAAATGTTGTATTTTTTAAGAAGCCAGTCTGAAGGTTCCAAATGCAAACTTATAGTCCTATCAATATGAAATATTGATTATACTGTTTTTTTTATTTGGCATGTGTGGACTACCTTCTAACATCTAATCCGTATTCATTTTGAATATTCCACCAATCCTCCCACTTAATCACGGAGCTCGCTATTTTGGAATTTACCCATTCATATAAAATGTATGAAAAATGTGAGAGAGAACAATTCTGGAAATAACTTTGCAACTATGTAGCAAAAAGAGTACACACAGCCCAGTAGTACAGCGTGTTCAAACCCTGTAATCAAGTAGTGAAGCGCCCTGCAGGTGTGCACACCTGAGCTGCTTTGACACAAACAGGAGATCAGCTTTTTGACTCTGAGCCACATCAGATCAAACGAGGCTCCCGCACTATAAACAGTTATGAAATAGAGTTTAAAGCACATCGGCATATCAAAATAAGGACCACGTACTCTGCTGCGAATCTGCCCTTTTGCCTATTTCCATCTTGCAGTGTGTGAATCGCAGTGAAACTCAGCAGCAAAACAAAAACTTTCCATGATACTAAAGAGCTGTTTATCTTGTCTTATGAAGTCTAGATTTATGTTCCACGTCTGCTGGTGGGCATCGTCTACTCTTCATTTCAGATCTGCTCCTGTCTCACCCTCCATGTGCTCCTCGGCTTCACACACTCCTGATGTATTTCACCCGTCACGAGTCCCACACCTTTTGTGTATATATACGTAGTGGCCTTCTGTCTGGATGTCACTTTGTTTGGTTTCTATGTTCCCTCTGTGCCACACGCCTCTTGTCTGGGAACCCTTGTCTGGTACTGACCTTGTTTTGAACCGTGTTGTGAGTTTTTAATCATCCCTCTTGTACCGCCGCATCGTCGACCAAACCCGTCTCACGGCGGTTCGTCAAATGGTCACGAAGATTTAATCTGTTTATTTGTGTTCAGTGTAACAAGAAAGGCAAGACAAAAACATCACATCGGGAAAAATGGCATGACCCAGAAAGGAAAGTTAAGTCCAACTGAAATGTTAGAAGATAAAAGACACCATTAGATGATAAAATAGTTTACAGTTGTTAGGATCACTTCAGTAATAAGAATTTACTAACTTTTTGCTGCAGAACATAATAAGTCTCCATCAAATGTATAACTTTAACCCTGTTACACTTCTGATTTTAGGCAGCAATGCATAACACGCATCGTATTAATTTCTAAATGCATATTTTGGTTTTATGTCTACATTATTCTGAAACCACTTTTGCCATTTAGGATCATCCAATCAAATTGCAATGTAAAATTTTGAATCAAATGTTGAAACGAAATGTATTTCCAATTCTTGAAATAAATAGAATAAATACAAAAAAAGTTTACTTTACATTTAAGTTCAGTTTGGAAGTGAACACATCCACACCCACTCAGGTAAAGAAAAGATGTAAATGACACAAATCTGAATAGAAAAGAGTTGACTCCTTTATTTTGGAATAAAGTTTTTCTTTCCTTTTTTTTTTGCTTTGCTCAAGTGCATGAACAATCTGCTTGAAAATATACAATTCAATCCATTCATCCATCTCCTATTCCCTGGACTGGTCGCCTGTCTATCACAGGGAAAACAAAGAGGCCGACAACCACACATATTTCCATTCACATCAAGGGGAACATTAGGGTCACCAATTAACCTCACATGCATGTTTTTTGGACCGTGGGAGGAAACCAGAGTACCCAGAGCAAAACTCCACACAGAGAGGCCCAGCCAGCGTTAGAACCCATGACATTCTCACTCTGAGGTTAGAGCAGAAATCCAGTCCATTGGCTATAAGCTCTGACCTTTCTCATAATTCAGGAAAAATTACACAAAACTTTCATAAAGTGTACATTGCTGCTGCCATGCCTCTATTGTTCCATTGTAGACTGTCATTACCTCTCTCAGCGAGTTTAAATAACTCATACCGCCAATCACGTTCTTTAGAGTCAATTAGATGTTACTCATTTCAAGTGGCAGCTCTCCCATTATCCACTTCGGTGCCTGATTGATTGTGATGTATTAATTAGAGTTAAATGGAACATAAGGATGCACTGTTAAATTCAGTTTACACTTTGTAGCTTCTTTTTTTTTTAGACACTTTGTTTTCTTGTAAATTCACACTGCAATCCAATAAAGTTAAAGAAATGCAATGAAAACACAGCAGTGTGGAAAATACAGGGGCCTCATTATTAACAGCAGGTATTAATAGCTCATCTTCTGTCTTGACATTCTGCTGCTATTTATTGCTCCAACAGGAGCAAGTAGTTGCCGAGAATAATAAATTCCACAAGCTATAGTTACCTTCCTACAAGCTTTGCACATATGGTATATAATCGACTGATTAAAATGAGCAGTTTCACAATAAACACCATAAGTCGAGTGAGTAACAATTATTCATATATTGCTTGTGGCTTTTAAACCATATGTAACTGAATCAAATACAAATAGAAGATTAGTATTAGTATTCGTATTATTAGTATTATTAGTAATGAAATAAGAGAACATTATAGCAAACGCTCAAATGTCAAAGTTCAGGGAATGCAACTAAATGAATGATGAAAAAATATACCATGGAAACAAGGATTTCTTGGTTTTACCATATGCAATCTCTAATCTCTAGCATTTGTAATGCAGTACAATGTAGTAAAAAGCCACTTTTTTAGGATTCAGTTACAAAAACTCGAATGCACTGGCCTTCAAAATACATCAGAACAAGCAGTTTGATGCGCTCACCAAAAAAACAAAACAATGCCTACCTTGCAAAACTAGGCAGGCAATCGAAACAAGTTGATGCAAGCAGAATCCAGAGTTCATGCAAGGTCCCAAAATAAACCAAAGGAGGAAAAAAAGCAGGGCGCACAGAAGCTGCAGCACCATGGACAAAGACAAGACAAGTGACGATGTGCTCTGTAAAAGAAAACAAACGTTTAGGGGGAAATAGCTTGGTCTTATTCCTTATTGATCTAGTGTTTGTAGTTCAATACTTCCGGGGGGATCAAGTACTTCCATCTGTGTAGAATGGTACTGAACTCTCTATTTCCTCCATGTGCCAGCTAATTGGATAACAGCATTGTTTGTCATTTATCTGCCAGTTTTTATGGGGCTAGCTTGTTCTCTGTTTCATCTTGTCATGTAAACGTTCCCAACTTGGAAATGAACCAGTTCCATCTGGTAAAGTTCTCAGTTGCATGAAGGCCCCGTTTAATTATAGCAAAAAGATGTTGGATAATAAGACACAAGTGGAGAAGATGGAGGAGAGAAGAGGGATAACAATATTCCTGAAATGAGTGTGAGAGAGTAAATAAAATGAGTTAACTCATAACATTACAATGGTAATAGGCTGAGGACAACGTAGTACTTTTAGTTTCTAGAACATTTTCATAAAAATATTAATGAACATAGATTTTCAAAGCTTTGCATTAACTTTGGATTTCATACGAGAACACCAGTCTCACCGAAGTACCACATTGCTTTCATTTGCTTTCTTAGCCAAAGATGCTTTCAATCAAGATGTTTTGGGGACGAATCTCAAGGAAACCCTTTGATGTAGAATCCTGGCATCCTACAAAAAACAATTCAAATTTGAACAGGAACTCAATAGCAGCCTTTACCTCTGTATTTTATTCACAGTGTTCAACCATTTCTGAATGACTCTCCTGGGGCACAGGCTTTGACATCTACCCTTAATGTGTCTCAGTGAAGTCGGGCTTTAAAAAGCTCCCTTTTAAACCACTTTACATGCATATCATCATCTTTTATGAACCCAGCAGCTTGGATGGTGCAGAGCTTTCTACAGCCATTTGCCAGGAGAGTGTGAAAGAAGCTCAAGGCCATGACCCCCCCCCCCCCCCCCCCCCCCCCCCACCCAAACCTCGGCAGTGTGGACGGGACCATGTATCGGTATGCTGGGGGGTAAAGATGCCGCCGCCGTATTTCGCCCATCACATGGAGAGACAACACAAGGCGGGCTGACACAGTGCCCCAGGGAAATATCAAGATCGAACCTGAGAGATGAAAACAGAGGTGGGGGGTGGGAGAGATGAGACGAGGCGGGAGAAAGTAAATGGCATTGAGGGAAGGTGTGAGATATGAGGGCAGAGAAGAGGTTGCAGGAAAAAAAAAAGAAAGGAAAAAAAAATAAGCGGCAGAAGGAGGAGGAAGGTGTAGGGGGGTGGGGAGCGATGGCGGAGCAGAGAAATTGCATTTTGATGGAGGCAAATTGAATCAATTCTGCAATGGAGGCCTGAGGGCAGAGACAGATTGAGACGGCCATGTCAGCATCGGGAGATTACTGTCACCTGTGTGTGTGTGTGTGTGTGTGTGCGCGTACATGCGTGCGTGTGTGTATATACATTGTTCACCAGCTCATCTTCAAATGTTGTGCCTGGTTGACATCAAGCCCTCCACCTATCACCTACACACACACGCACGCACGCACACACACACACACACACACACACACAGATAAAGGCATAATAGAGAGGACAAGGAGAAATGCAGCAATAGAGACGTGCCAAGGACAAGGACAAGTGTTCAATATCCTGACTTTCCAGCTGAAACACCGTCAACATGTACTAACAGGATTACACCTGCTCGTGGCAGAAGGAAGCCAACACACGTGTCACTCTGGGAGCTGAAAATAAGGACGTCACGCCGCAGAAATCTGGAAAGTCGTGCTTCACGTTAAGACTGTCCCACGTCTCTTTTTCCTCACCCGCCAGAGATCCCTCCTGCATGAGCCCTCTGTGATTTATTTTGGGTCTCAAAATACCACACGAGACGTGGTAAACAGCCGGCTGCGCGCTTCCTTCCGTCATTCACAGCTCACATGTGTCTCCTTCTACCATGTATCATCGCAGATGCAGCTCCAGGCAACCTGTTCCTCATGGGAATTCATTTAAAAACCCATTTGGTTTTGGGAGTGGTTCATGAAATCCATGTTATGTTCAGTTTCATGAATCGATGAACACATGATAAATGACCGTGACTCATCAATCCTGAACTTACAGTCCTATCCTGACATGAAAAATTTACTTTATCCACAGTACTTTCACTAACAGCAGTAAATTAATTTGATTTTTTTCTATTATGCATGCTGTCTGTTTGTTGGTAGTTTATTTATCTGAGGGGTTTTATGGCTGCTTTTTCTCTTTTTCTTTACTTTGTAAAGCTCTTTCTTTCAAGAAGTGACATTCATATAGGCTAATATTGTATTTTGTCTTTACTCCTATTATCAGGTGTCTGTTTTACAGCTGGCTTCTGAATGTATATTACATATGGTGACGCCTGTTTGTTTACAGAGAATTTAGGGTTAAAAAACATTGTTAATCAGTTCACCTCAGAAGTCCAAAGTTCCAAAAATCGAGAAATGTAGAAGCACATTATGGATGTAAAGTCAGCGATTTAAATATTAATGTAAAGGCACTCAGATATTATTGATGAGAAATACAATTGTAAATACTTGAAATGCACATATTTGAGTAATCGTATGAAATGTCTGAGATACATGAATACTTTGTGTTTACATCAGAAACTCATTCGTGGCCCATGTTTTATTTAAAACGTTTTCATTTTTTTGTATTCACATAAGATATCTCATATTTGTGAGCGCATTGGAAAATACATCTGTGCAGATGAGAATTTGCACATAAATACAATAATGTATTTGTGAATTCTTCCATTCGCATTTATTCTCTTTTGTGATTGTTTTGCAGCAGAAATATGCATTTTATTTTTAATCATAGATTGTTAATTTTGTTTAAGTGGAAAATATTTCAAATTGATTACAGAGACAGACAGGTTCAGAGGTAACTGAACCTATTAAACTTATTGAGGATATAGTGGCACCTATAAATGGTTTGATACCTTAAGATTGTTTTTACAATCATTCCTTGAAATTCTTTGGTTTTTCATTCTTTCTTTTCATTTTTTTTATTTTGACACGTGAAATCAGTCTGTGGATCTCGGTACAAATGTGTCAACACCACATTTGAGTTTGCTTCTTTCTAAGCAACTTGGGGTTGAGGAAAGCGTCGTTTCTGATCCTGACTCATCCACATCACAGCATCATCGGCAGTTATCACCAACAACAACAAGCGCTTTGCTTTGTTCTTTCTGCTGTGTGACTGAGCAGCTATATTTAGTTTGCCAGCTTGCTCCATAAAAACAGACCTAATGATGAAAACTAGGGCGGCCCACAGTGACAAAGCCCTTTGCAACCTGAAGCAATGCTCTCCCAAAGCCCTTGATGTTAATAATACCAGCCCAAGAAAACTTGCTGAATTCACTTCTCACCTGTACTTTCTGCTGTGAAAATTAAACAGGTGCCCAAATTGTTCATTAATGCTAATATGCTGCAGCCAAATTGAAAGATTCCATCTTTTCTTATGTGAGTTTCATCACATACATGCATTAAACAAATGATGATTCATGGCAGTAGGGAGGACTCTGGTTTGCTTGGAAAGACAGTATAAAAGGGTAGCATAGTGTACAACACACGTCTGGATGCAACTGTGTGTTTTAAAAACTTGGAATTCAAATATGACATAGGTGTTCAAGATTAGAACGGATGCAATTTAAGGTATTGGAAGTCGTTGTGTAAGATGGGTTATCATAAATGTAGAACTACAAATCACCTCGGCCTAATCACATGTGACTCAATCTAACTTTAACACATTCAAATATTTGAAATATTCAGGAAAGAGGAAGGCACAGCGTCCCTCCACAGAGGTTGAGTCGTAATGTGAAGCCGGTGAGCGCTTGTGGATCGCTGTGATGAATAATTAACCAGAGGGAAATCAGAATCTCTTTAATGAAACCAGACTGTTACATCACCGCCATGGAGGAATGCTCCTCATTTACTTGTCAAACTTATATCCACATTTGCACATATTCTCCACAGAGGCATGAATCCGGGCAGAGAGAAAAAAAAAAAACTGCCGGCATTATATGTATGCATGCACACACACCAGCTATTCTGCATTACTATTCAACCAACCCACACTGCAATTGGTAACCCAGAGGCGTGTGGAAGATCAGATATGAACTTGAACTCAATTTTTTTTAGTCTTCTCACTTTGCTCATATGAGCACCTTCTCTTCACCTATGAAATGAAGAAATCCAAGCATTGCTTGTTGTTCAGGAAAAGCATACCTACATCTATTTAACTACATCTGTGAAATAAAGACAGATAACATGTTATCGTTTGTGTACCAAACACTACGCCGATGACTCGGGAGATGTTGGAATGTTATTATACAAACACAAAAGCAATATCTTATGGGACTCAGCGCTCACGTAATAGGTTGCTCCGTACAGGCTTCCACTTTTAAAATGAAATTCAAACATAATAGCACAGTGGATGCACCTAAATCCAAAATATCCTGTTTTTGTTCTTGTTTGTTGCAAGGAAATCAATACAGGTAATATGTGGCAAACACTGAGTCACACACACTCACACACACCCCTCCAGGCACCTTTGAGTTAACAATTAACCTCAAATACAGTTTTTTGAATCCATCTTCTATACCACTATATCAATCCATTTTTGCTCTGTTGTTGTGCCTGGATGTTCGACCTGTGCTGTTTTTTCTCTCTCTCGATTTGTGACTCAACCTTGGCCAGAGGTTTGAATTCATGTGAGGATCTCTCTTTTTTATGATAAACTATCATCTGCCCTGAGTGAAGCCTTTCTTTTAACCCTATATTATGCGAGATGGGGGTTAAAAGGGAATGGAAGAAATCTGGTGTACTACCTGAACCTCATCTCCGTTAGCATGAATTATTGCGGTATTTATCCTCACATGTTGACGTGCCTGACTATTATTATTATTATCATTAGTAGTAGTAGTAGTAGTAGTACGCCATGTCATTAGACCCAAATTTGACCCCCTAATCACGTTCAAAAACTCTGGCAAAAAAAGAAAAATGTATGGAAGAATTTGCTCAAAAACTGTGGATTCTGAGAAGTTGTTTCCAAAAACTTTAGTTAAAAATCCCTCTTCTCTCTCTCGATGACATCACTAATGCAGGTGGTCAGAACACTTTTGCATCATTCACATCAAGAATTATTCAATACCATGTCAATCAAACTGTGACCACTTAACCTGCATATCCTGACTTTCCAAATAATAGCCCCAATGTCCTTTAAAATAAAAGTCCTCATTTATCAAAATGACAATGTGGCCTTCAAAAGTGATATCTAGGGTTTAGCGAGGCCAGGGGTGAGCTGGCTTACAAAATAAAAGGCCCACATTTAAAAAAATTTTAAAGTCGTTGATTGTTAAAATGACATTAAAAATCTTAGAAATGGATGTTTCATTGTTAGCTAGGCTAGGGGGGAGCTGGCTTTTTTACTTTGATATTTTTCACTTTAAACTGAAGGTCCACAGTGCATTCAACTATAATTAATTATAATGTAGTGTGAAAGACAGCAACCACTGAGCTTTATTTTCTGAAATCCTTCTTCCAAGCAGAGAAAATTGAGCTGATGCTATAGCGTCAAGCTTTAAGCTGCCTTCAGTGCACACCAATAGATGATGTCCTACCCCCCAGGAAGATGTTTACGATCACACTATGAAATGCAAATTTAATACCACCAACGGTGCTTCAGAAACATGAATGTGGGGGAAAAAAGAACTTAGAAGGGATTTTCCAATAAACATACCATATTTCAGTTTGCAATTCATTTTGAGGAGGAAAAAATATATGTATTAAGTATGAAGAAGTTATGGCTGGTTAATCTTTAAGGAATCCACCCCTTCAGTTCCACCAATCTGTGGACCATGAAATGTGTGGTTACCCGGGGCTTAAGCAATAAGCAACCACCAAATACTGTTGCAAACATCTGTCTCGAGGTCAAAAAAGATTATTTAGGGAATAAATAATCAAACTGAACCAATTACTGGTTTCCATCTTTGGATGAAATGAAAACACAGAAGATAACAAATGAAATGTCACCCTTACTTTACAGATATACAGAATGCAAATGCCACCAAAACTCTTGGTCAGGTCATATTGTTACAAGGAATAAAATCTGATATAATGGTATTTAATGCAATAAATGTACAGAAAATGTGTATATAAAAAAAAATTCAGTCTCAGGTTGAATGGTGAACGTTAGACTCAAGCAAAGAGAGTAAACAAAATATGTTAATTAAGGTCATGCTATCAAAGAATATAGTTTCACGTGACTTTCATTTGCAGACTTTAATATATTTTCTATGTTGTAACCTGTCCCTCATATCAATATTTGTAGGTGCTCACACAAAAAAATGCATGGTAAGAAAATGCATGAATATGAAATTTAGCACAAGATGCTCTATTAATAAATCAAGTGTCCAAAAAAGATTTGCAAAAGTCAAATTATACACAAAGCTGTATCATCATTTCCAAATGAATAAAGTGAAGAGGATTAAATTTCCCTTCAGTTTTAATTTATTGACTTTTCAGCATCACGACTGCCCTCAAGATAAATTGATGGAGGTTCTTTAAAAATTATTAAAAATAAAATTAAATAAGATAGAATACAATTGAAATGGATCAGAGTGTGTGGATAATTTTCTACAGCCATCTTTTTCTTTATGTCTCTCATGCTCTTACCATTTCCCTGTAGACCCCCCCCCCCTCCCACCCACCCATATCTACTCATCTTCTCATACATGCATCCATCCATCTCCCCCCTCCTCCTCTTCCGCCCTCCATCTGTCTTTCTGGGTGGCACGGTGCAGCAATAAAACATAATGTCAGAGAGGATGAAGATGTCATGGCAGGCTTATCGCCCTATCTCTTATTTCCACAGATGAGAGACGGTGCTTTGTTATTAACAAGGTTGCCTGGAGCTGCCTACGCACCGCATCACCTCCTATTTGAAGAAAAGTCTTAATTTTAATGCTGGGAAAAAAAAAAAAAAAAAAAATCAGCTCCTCTGTTTGTGTTTATGATGAAACATCCACATATCTGCTACATCATCTACTCTTGAAATCTGTATTTCTTTTTTCTTTTCTTTTTTTTATTATGAATTGACATTTCAAAGGTTTTTGGACGTGCAGTTGTATTTGCAGCAGATGCTTTTCTCACTAATTAATGCCAGCGAAGACAACTCTGACATGCGCTCACCAAGAGCAACAGAAACATGCGCTCTCGGTTTCTCATACTTACAGAGAGAGAGGGAGCAAGTCGTTGGCGCTGTTCATCTCTCAGCTTGGCACATTCACACCAACCATAGGTTAATTGGCTGATCCCACGTGGATGGAGGGATTGATGACCAGGAAGAGGCAGAGAGAGAGACGCAGTGAAGGACTGACAGTAGCGCAAAGCTACAGAGTAAATGGCAAGGGAGGAGGGAAAAAAAGAGGAGATGACGAGGACATTGGGACCAATTTACTATCTTCTTCCATCATTAACTGATAGTTGGGGCGGGTCATTAGCCCAGTCTGTCCTATGTGCTGGTCTCATGGTGCAGGATGAGGAACACCTGCCGAAGGTGGCAGATGGCAGAATGAAGTGCCCAGAAATAGATACCCATGAGAGGGGAATTGTAGACCATTCAACTTCTGCTCAGTTGCCTGATTATTCCATTCAAAAATGGAGAAATGTGGAGTTTTTCGGTGCTTGTTGTTAGAAAGTTTAACTCTTACTGCAGGAAAGATGTTCAGAAAATTAGAAAAAAACTAACAGAGAATATGAGATGTGTTCATTAGTTATAGGTACCGTGCACATGGAATGTAAAGTATACATTCACTTAATGCTGATCCAGGAGGATTGGTTCCAACAAATTTAACCATGTGGTTAAGGTTATTCATCTCTGGTACGATTTGTTTGCCTGTTCTCCCTGCGCTTACATACTTTACTCTTCATCATCAAAGGCCTGTGTGTCAGATCAACTGATGACTCCAGATTTATACATACATGTCAATGTGTGTGATTCAGTGTCTCTTTAGTTGTCCTGTGATGAACTGGCAGCCTGTTCACATGCATTCTTCTCAGGGTCAGCTGGGATTGGCCACAGCTTTCCTTCACACAAACACTGATTAAAATGATAGAACAGAAGATAGATATTCTAAGGTAAATGTCCGCACTGTGTTCAAAAATTCTGATAAAATAAAGTAAAGGGAGAAACTGTTAGTGACTGTTTAATGCGGGACCCTAGTAGTAACGACTGTAATAGTCAATGTCACACCAATACTCACTGGAATGTTCAGAAATATATGGGTTTTTTTCTCAAAACAATTCAATACGTATGTATAGAAAACAAATCCCCAACACTGAGATTAGTACGCGAATCACAGAAATGCTCCAACTGAAACAGGTAAATTATCAACTTTCATGCTGAGATGTAAGGAATATACAGGTATATAAATGTGTGTTTTGTATCACTTCTGTAAAATTTGCACGAGTTACTGTGAGTGGATCATTCAGCACCATTCTGTCTGTGCAATATGTTTTTTTGTTTTTTGTTTTTTTGTGTCATCAGGTTGATTGCAGTCAGTTTCCTTGTGTCAAAGATTGCACTGATTTTCACTGTGATGGACTCAATTCTATCCAAACAAAGTCTGGCTGAAGACACAGAGGCTTTGATGTAAGCTCCACTTAAAGATAAGAAAAAAGATCATATGAAGAGACTGGGACAGGCAGCTCAAAGCAGTAAATCAGAAAAGATGAAAAGCGCGTGCTGCTCTTATTTAGGCACGACGAATACACAAGCACATAATAGACTGAGTGTCAACACACATGCCATTTTGTTCCGTCTCCCAACTCATATATGCAAACAGTTTGTTTTATGTATTTGAATCTATTGTTTAAGTTTATATGCTGAACACATTGAAAACATATACTGAACAGTGTTGGCCGTGGTATATGATGAAGTGCATTTTGTTGCCTCCTCGAGCTAACAACATTTAAAGCAATGTACAAAGAGATGGGTGACACAGTAAAAGAGAAAGACTGCCATCGGCAAGGGTGGGTATTGGTATGACTCAGCTTACAAGAACATAACTTTAAATAGCAAAAATAATGCAAATATGTCCCCATTTAAAGCCACAATTTAATTAAATGGTTGGTGGCACACCAGCTTAATCAACACAATGCCATTTTTATATATCTGAAAAGCAAGTGCCATGGCTTCATTTAATTTTTAACTTTATGACCATTGAAACTGTGCAACACAAATGTGAATTTCTTTCCTTTGGGTGACATCCCGTGCAAACATTTCTATAATAAACCTTGGCTTTTTGCAGTAACCATTCGCTTTTGTGGGGGATTTTCTGCGGTGCGGTGTGACTTTCAGCAAGATTATGTGACAAGTGCAAAACAGTCTGTGTTGTTGTCCTGAGCTTTGGTGGCTTCCACAGCCCATTACCTTCCCGGTCCTGACATTAGATCTGTTTAGCCTCATTGCACGGCCGTCCTGCTGACTGCCCACTCTTTTAATTCTATATCAGAGTGTTGGCCGGAGCACAAGGAGCGCGAGGAGCAGTTCGCCGTGAAGCGTCCAATCCAAGCCGGGATGCAACAGAGCGCGGCAGCCTGCCAAGAGCTGGCCAAGAAAAGCAAAAGCACAGGAGGGATTTAGTCAAGTGCTCATTTAAATATGAGTGAGCAACAGACTCTGGAATTTGAATGAGATTAAAAAAAGAGAGAGAGAGAGAGAGGGAGAGAAAGGCTGGGATGAATTTCAATTTGAGAGCATTACATGTATTCTCTCTCTCTCACTCGCTTGCGGGCGCGCGCCAGGGCGGGTGTGCGTGTGTGTGTGTGTGTGTGTGTGTGTGTGTGTGTGTGTGTGTGTGTGTGTGTGTGTGTGTGTGTGTGTGTGTGTGTGTGTGCGTGTGTGTGTGTGTGTGTCCTACCACTCTTCTCCCAGAGGTGAGATTAAGACTCCCAACAACAATGAAGCGGCGGGGAGGAAGTTGGCAGAGCTGTCACCAAAAAGCGGAGCCCAGTGTTTATTATGGCGGGGCTGCTCCTCCCATCCTATTTACCCGTAAACACGCGCGTGCGCGCACACACACACACACACACACACACACACACACACACACACACACACACACACACACACACACACACACACACACGCACGCACGCAATGTAGATTAACGGAGTATCATAATCTGGGTGCATCTCACTCGCAGCTCCACCGCAGTGTTACGCATTGCACCTCTTCAACCTCCTCATCAGATCCCCGGTGGTAATAAATATATATATATATATAGCCTGTGCAAAAGTTCATGTGCGCGCGTGCGTCAATGTTGAGGGGTTTTCTTAATGGAGCTTGAGGAAGAAGAAAACAACTACATCAGCAGTAGGTTAAGAGGGAGATGCAGAAGCAGATGGATGGAAAACATTGAGTGACAAGGAGGAAAAAAGAGCAAGAAGGGTGAGTGAGGAGGGTGGGCGAGCAGATTGAGAGTGAGAGAGAGAGAGAAATAGAGAGAGAGCGCGAGGGAGAAGGCGGAGGGTGGGAAGAGAGAAAGAAGAAGAAGAAAAGAGAGAGAGAGAGAGAGAGAGAAAGGAGGGAGAGTAAAGACGAAGGAACTGAGATTGATCCAACAGCGCTTCGTGAGACAGAAGTTTCAGCTCTGCGCTTCAAACACGAGCCAAGGACAGCAGATCGGAGACGCACGCGCGCAGGTGAGACACCTTTCCGGGTTTCCATCCTCTTTCCTTCAATGAAGAACTTCAGGTGCAGTCCAAGTTGGCACAGTGTGCAGGCATGCAGATTGCAGTGCAAACACCGGGAGGAAGGGAAGGTTTGTTGTGTCCGGTGGGGATGAACGTCAACATAAACAGTCCAGTGTGTGTGAGTGTGTTGGGGGGGGGGGGGGGGGCTTTACAGCACTTATTAAGTGCATGGGTGTCGTTTTTTCCGCATCAACTCGCAGCACAAACAAGGTTGTAAGTGTTGCTGTAATATTAATGGAAGCTTTTCCTTAAGTGTTTGCATGCTGTGGCAGCGCGCGGGCGGAAACGCGCTATAGTGTCTGTGCGCGTTCAGCAGTCGTGCCGCATCTGGGATCCATGCATTATTTATTTGCAGTGATCTCCAGAAAGAGCGACACCTCAGAGGGTGGAATGTATACGGTGAGATGCGAGCCCTAATATCATATCCTAGGGCTGGACTGTTCCGTGCAATAGGGGAGAGCAGATGGACAACCTGCATCTTTTATATGTTCAGCTGAGCCACACTCGCTTTGTCTTGATTGCCGCGTCTTGTCACGGCCGGTTGCAGCAGTATGCACGGATATCCTATGGTTTATTTAGCTGTCATTATCTGTGGTGGAGATACCAGAGGGACCCCCGGGTGATGAGAGCTGTCTTATCTCTGCACCCCCCAGAGGAGGTTGACTCCTTTTGTCTGCAGATACAGAATCTCAATCAGATTGATCATCCTGCCCAGAGTGAGAAGATCACACATTTGTAAGGGGGGCATACTCTCCTGTTATTTACAGCATCTCTATGTGTTTGTGTGCTTGTATCCTGCTGCTTCTGCCTGCTTTTATTAAAGGCTGACAGCAACGCAGCGAACAAAGGAACACAGTAAACAAAATATTGAATGCACCGTGTACGAATTCAATGAAAACGCAGTTGCTTTGGACTTGCAAAGTGGTTCAGAAAAGTTTTTTATTTTTTATTTTTTTATTTTTTTTTAGCTTACAGCTTAGTTGAAGATTGTACCTTGAGATCAAACTGTACTGCACATGGATGGATTTAAAAGCTGAACTACAATCCGCCCATCCCTTCGAACCAATTCATCCAACTCAGGGACGCAGGGTGCTGAAGCTGAACTCATCTGACTGTTTGGGGGGTGAGGCAGGGAACATGTTGGGCGAGCCACCGTGAAAAATACAAAATGACATGTGCAGTGTATTCGATAACATGTGGAGATCTGAAATCACGCATTTGGAGGACTAATGATCACAAAAAGAAATCTCACAGAGGCGAGTCACGCAGGTTCACAGGTGATAGCAGACTGTGCCGGTGATGATACTCCACATGGGCTCTCACACCGTCAGTCTCAGTCCTTGAGGAGGTGGTAATAGGCTGAATCATCCAAGAGTTTCTATTATCTTACTAGTAAATACAACATGCTATCTGCCCAGTAGTATTCTGTATCTAACTCACAGCACATGAAGAGGACATAAAAATACATATGCACACTTTGGATTGTCCTCTTGCCTTAAAGTTTCATTGGATTGATTAGCTGTTCTAATGAAAATAATCCACATTCAAAGCTCTTGATAGTGACACCAGCTTTCATCAGAGATGGATCCAGATCTGCAGGATTGACGTATTTTACCAGTCCAGCTCCGACTATCCTTTCTCTTAGATATAAAGGACTGATTCTGGGGAAGTACAATAGCTCGTCGTTGTGAGGGTTTGATTGTCAAATGGAGAATATTGCACCAAGATGTACCATAGTGTGTCATAAGCATACATGCAACGGTCGGTTTGAATTGTAAGGAACCTTTGTGACTGAGTGGTTGGCAGGGATATAGGAGTGTTTGAGGGTTAAGAGTCCATTTTTAATTCTTCCAACTCCTTTTTGATCATGCAAAGGTGCATCAAGTGGATTGTGTTGTTTCTTTGTTTTTGTTTTATTCATCTAAATGTTGGCCATATAAAAAAAATGTAACAGAAAATCTATTCAGGCCAAACTAAACCAAACCAACCTTGCTTCTATTCTAACTTAAATATACTTTTCAGACTCAATCCTCTTGTATTTTTGTAAAGTGTGTGACGCCCTCACTCAGCCTTACTCGTTCCTGTGACTGGTCGCCAACACTGTTGAAGCTTAGAAAGAAAAGAAAAAACATGACCACAAAAGGAATCCTTCACATGGAAATTAGATATATTTTAATTTAATTTGAAGGTGTGATTCAGAAAGGTTTCACATTTGTGAATTTTCCTCAGTGCCTAGAAGAGTGAGTCACGCTCTGACTGGGTTTTCATGGCACACAGACATGGATGTCCCTCGCTGGCTCACATGAGGTCAATGAGATATTAGGAATCAAATAGAGATGAGTGTACACGATACAGACTGTTTTTATTTTAAAAATAGCTGCTTAATTTCTTTTCAGTGGACAGAGTTTGAGATTGAGGGTTTTCAAAAGTACTTTCAAAAGATTTTTTTTTGAAAACTAAACTGGAGGGAGCGTGACCTCACCTCCTGCTTTTTGATTGAGCTGCACCACGTTTATTACAGTTTGTTTGTAAAATGAGGACAAATGATAAAAGTGTGCATTGGAGTCCCCAAAACAAGTTTGTTTATGACCATTTAATCTGAGAGGATTTCCATCTAGTTGCTGTTTAACTACATAAAGCAAATTTGGTAATTCTGTTAATGAAATCATACAGAACCTACATTTATAGTATTCACAAGTATACACATACTAAACTATATTCAGTTGCATAATTGTGATTTTTTTTTCATGATGACTTGTATATATTTAGTAAAGTCAAAGGTAAAATCATTGTTCTAGGATTTGTCGAGAGTAATTCACAATAGTTAATATTCACAATTCAAATTGAATTATCATAAAGAAAAAGAGGAACATGACTGATGCAGAGCCTGAGCACTAGTTTATTCAAATGTATAACATGTGGCTTTTTATGAGGAGTCATATTATTATTAAGCAAAATTGGGTTGTAACTTCTGGCTCAGGCCTTAGTGGCAGTTTTAGTTGTTTCAATTTTGCTCCTCAGAAAACTGCATTGCCCTCCCTTGCCCTTGTTTATGTCGATCTCCTAATGTAACGTCTTTGGGTCGAGCGAATGGGAGCCATTAGTGGAAGCATTACTGCCCTGTGCAGTAAATTACACAACGAAGGAGAACAACATCTTCACAGTGTATTCACGGCATGTCCACACTAATGTGAATAATCTCTGAAGCATTCCAGGCTGTACTTACTTAGTCTCTGAACTTATGAACAAACATTACGTCTTTTTTGTGTGACTAAGCAGACAGCTTCTCGCTTCTGCAAAAACGACTTGTGAAGACTCAGTGAAGAGTTGCAACCTTTCCTCACCTTTAGCTACAGAGAAAAGCTCACGAGGATTTACAGATTTATTAGAGCATGTTTGAAACTCAAAACTCATTTTGGTTAGAATGGGAGAAGGCTCACATGCTGACTTTTTTTTTTTCCACGCCACACTTCTTCACATCATATCAGAAACACATGGGACAGTGAACCTACTCAGATATTGAGAATCAGGAATCCCCTTGAAACAGCACGGCAGGGATAGCCAATTTACATTTTATTCAAGTTGTGGCCGGGATGCTGTGAGTCAGTGTGATCATCTCATGTCCAGCTGCAATTCTGCTGTAGTTTTCGTTCAGCAGTCCGCTACTCCAACAGTGACAGGTGGTACTTTCTCAAAAAGAAGCACCTTCTGATGTGGATTTCAGAACGTTTGCATCATGCAGCAATTATTTCTGGGTCTTGGTTGATTCTTCTCATTTGCTCGCGAATAACACAGCAGAACTAGTCCAGTTCTTCTAGGAAAGGACAAGAAAAATACAAAATAAAAAAACAAACCTTTTAAGAAGAAGGCACAATTTATATTGTGTGCTTTCAATATACGCTTCACATTTAGATCATGTCAATTATTAACCCTTTACAGTGGTATATTTCAACACATACGCGTTACACCTTACTGCGCTTTCTCCATAATTTACATCCCACGAATGAAACACATCTGTATTTCACGTTGATTCTCACCGTCCAACTTCGTCTCAAAGAGGAAGAAACTGTCATTTATACCATATTATGGTTACAACGTGTGAAATTTCTTTGTGTCGTGCTGCTTTAATTGCGCTGTGCATACCTCTAAAGTGAAGCAAATTCAAACTTGATCATGCATATTGGGGGTCTGAAGTTGTCCTGTCTGATTCAATTAAGGTATTATAAACAATCATTGGCAAAGAAACCGGTCTCTCTTGAAAATGACACATTGCTTCTCAGTCATAACCACAGGAATAATAAAGGCTGATGAATAGTTTTATTGCTGATAAACAGTTGCAGTTTGTGATGTGGTGTGTGTGGTGGCTGCCTCTCAGCCAGGAGACACAGGTTTCCTCCCAGGCCTTTCAGTGTGGCGTTTGCATGTTGTAGTGCTGGAAAGAGTTTTCTTCAGCTTCTTGCCAGAATGCAAAGACCTTTTTGTTTTGCTGATTCGCCTTCTGATGGACTGAAGAGCTGTTCACGGAGTTCCCTTCATCCATTAGAGTGGTTAAAAATGGTGTATGGATAGACAAGTAATCAACAACTTTGGGATTTTCTTTGTTCTTTACTTGAAAAAAAAAAAAAAGAAACTACAAAAATGTGATCCATCCATGAAAAAAAGGCTATAAGAAGTCCCTCTTATAACCAGTTATCCCTCAATTAGTCTCCCGTATATATTAGTACAGACCTATAAGATGCTTAAGGTAAAGAAATATAATAAGAAATTCATATTACCAGCCAGAGAACATCAGAATTTCTCTATTGGTAATATGGTGGTTAAAACTTTGAAGCCGAATCAGTAACAGTCAACGAAGCAGTGCAGGGATGGTGAAAGTGAAATTACTTTGGTCTGTACTAGACTGAAGCCTTGCTGGTATTTCAGAAGCAATCCTGTGTAAGCCAGGAGCAGCTAATTATACGAACGGCCTTCTGTAGGTTGTCTGGGGATAGCCGTGGTTTGATCTGTGAAATACTTTTAAGCTGCAGAAAAAAAATACTCTTTAATGTAGCCACAATTAAGTGTTTTTTCTAATGAAGAGTGTCGTGGAAGACACATTATACAGTAAGATCTAGCTAGCTAGATAGATAGATAGATAGATAGATAGATGGATGGATGGATGGATGGATGGATGGATGGATGGATGGATGGATGGATGGATGGATGGATGGATGGATGGATGGATGGATGGATGGATGGATGGATGGATAGATAGATAGATAGATAGATAGATAGATAGATAGATAGATAGATAGATAGATAGATAGATAGATAGATAGATAGATAGATAGATAGATAGATAGATAGATAATTAAATACAGCCTCAAATGATTATCAGGTTTCAATTATAAGAGCTCTCTGCTGCTGTTTGTGTGTCGGTTGTTACTCACAACTCTTTTGATGCTATGTCTTTTTATTCTCATTAATTGTGCATGAATCAGTTCTTTTTTCCAAGAAATGCCAACATAAGTATTTTAGAGGATCTTCTTTCAAGTTATGGAGTTGTTCTTTAACTGATCTTCATGAGAGAATCAGTTGGAACGAACACAGAGATGACAGCTCAGCTCCTGTGTCAAAGCAACACTAACAACAATATTTGGAAAATTTTAAATCCAAAAATAGTCTTACAAAGTAGTTAGTTACTTTTTATTTGTAGCGTCCTATTGAAATACCTCCACTGCTTACTCACTAGTCACTGCAATTATTTAATTTCCAAAGAATGTCTTATTAAGGAAATTAGTCTTGCAGTTACCCTGCTGGACGATCATTAGTGTGGCAGTATGCACCAAATGGAAATGGGATATTTTGGAAAGCAGTTTTTTTGCTGCAGCTGCTGAGAAACAGCACAGAGAGCTCCAAACAGAATACTCAAAGCAGGCGGAGGTCTGTTTGTTCTGAGCTGTGCAGTGCGGTGGTGAAGACAAAACATGCAACCTTCACAGGACGCTGGAAGCAAATCACATGAGATCACTGACCAGCTGCAGGTGAGCATGTTGCTGAACAGCGAGCACAGCCGGCGTGAATATAAAATACTGTTTGAGAAGAGGAAAAATGAGACGCAGTGTGTTTATTTTAATCATCACACTTCGAGGTTTGGATTAGTGGGAGTGTCTGTTAGAAGTCACAAAATAAGCCCCGAGCAGAGAAACATGACAGCGCCGCAGCAGAGGATGTCTTTGAGTTATACAGTGTCATCATCTGATAATCCCTCTGTTGATACACTAATCTGTCTGGTGCGACATCGTGAAGATCACGCTCAGTTTCTTCACTTCAAACCAAACCCTTGAACCGTTTCCTCAACATAAGCCTTTCCTGAAACTGAGCCTCATTTTCCATTCCCAAATGTTGAAATTACGGCTGCGGGTTCTCCTGCTTGTTTTGTCGACTCACGACTTCCTGGTACTCTCAGCTAATGATGATGAGATGGAGTACTTCTGCTATCTTCCTTCATCCTGTATTATGTAAATCAAAGTGAGAAACTGTGGGGATGTGCTGCTTGTGCTGAGTACAGAGCAACAGCACTTTATGATAAAAGCATTTAATAAATGTTGTTTTCATCACAGAAATGATAATTATGAACTGCCTTGAGGGCAAATACTTTAGCTGAATTTAAAAAAAAAGGGATTTATTGTAGATAAACATGAATTGTTTGTTTAAAGGGTGAGCAATTGCATCACTTGTGTTCAAATAATTTGCAAGCTACTTAGACAGGCTTATAAATTCCCCTCAAAGAAGTATGTTATGGGTGTTTTGAAATAAATCATTTAAAAAGTGGCATTTCAAAGGGTGTTAGATGAAGTTTAGGGAGACCAATTATCTGTGTTGGTCAGACAAGCTGTTCCTCAGCAATGATCCAACCCTGGCTATACAGAACTTTCTGTGTGCAAAGGAGTCAAGCTGAAATAGAAAGGATTATCACTAAAACGTTTCCCACAAAGCGGAAGGTAAGGGATATGTCAAACACCACAAAAAGCGTAAGCATTGAGGCAACCCTTCAATGTATTTCAAGTTAAATATCTGCTGAATCACTGAAAATGATTGACCTTTCACATGTCACATTAGACAGGAGTGAATAGTGGCTGTAATGGGAGGAAGAAGAACAAACAGGGTGACAGGATCTGATTAAATACTGGGTAAAGGCAGCAGGTATACGCTGACAGCCAGTCAAGGAATGGGAAACAGATGGTGTGGGAGTGGAGGCAGGCTGATTAGAGATAGAGGTGAACAGGTGGGTCAAGTGAGTGGGAGTAGGAGGACATCTGATGGGTGGGCGGAGTGTTTAGGGGGTTACAGAAAACCCTTAATGTATTCACTCTAGGAATATTCCAAGACAATAAGAAGAAAATAAGACATATTGGGAAATTACATATTATCACAGAAATTAAGATCTAAATCATTTAACTTCAACTTCAGTTCCTAGAATAGGGTTTATCATTTTGTGTAGGTGTTTAGTGGCATGCCTCGGAAAAAAGCATAAGCATGACTCAGAGACTCCTCTGGGGGTAAAGTGTAGCAGTTCACCAGTTCACTGTTATTTTCACAAGTAAAACATCACTTAGAGGGCGAAGCACAGAGTGCAGCCTGTGGAGAATATGGGAAAAGGTGAGTAAAAAATAAATGGGCTAAGGGTCCAAGATTAGCCAGATGTCCCCCAGATTGAGACATTTCTAGGTGTCAAATTTACAAAAGAAAAAAGACTCAGTGGAGTTTTTCCTTTAAGAGTTACTCGTGTATCTAATTTATTCACTTGGGATTCCTGTGTTTTAGTCAGAGTGGCAGATATAAGACTAAAGACTGAAATTGCAGTGATATCTCTTCAAATTCTGAACTTTTTATGGTTATGTAAAAAGAAATTGAATGTCAATATAATCAGAACATGTTCATAGCTTTTTGAACTGAACTAAAGAAAAACATTTGGAGCTGTCTACATTTTTTTAGTCAAAGGTTATATGTCTGGTCCACTGAAGGTCAAATTGGTTTATATAATATCAATGGGCTTGAGAAAAAGGTCAAGGAGAGCAGGACAACAGGAACTACGGGGTTAACTCTGGTATTTCACTACTCTTTATGTTTTTATCGAGGCACATTGCCATGGTAACTTCAGATGAACGCCTCACCTGTTCTAGGTTACGGCTCAGCATGTACAGAGGTTCACCTACTGACCAATCAGCTCTCTCGGAAAACGGTGTGTAGGGTTCTGGAGGATCCTGCCGAGGAATAGTGAGACGGGGAGCAAGAAATTACAGACACTGACTCAAACTACTTCGATTTTCCCCTTGAAGTCTTTTTATGAAAGATGTCGCATTTCTTCAGAGGGACTGCAGTAGAAAATTATCATACACATGGTTAGCGCCACTCCTCTCACTGCAAGAATATTCTCAGTTTGAGGAGTATTACATTAAAATGTGCTTTCTGTGTGGGATGTCTCAGTGTTTGACCTGTGATGGACTGTTGAGTGTAACCCGAATCAACCCGTCGTCATCTGGATGCGGCTCCAGCTCTCTGCAACCCCCAGTTAGATAAAGTGATAAAGAAATTGACTGGTTGGAGGAAAATGTTACTATAGTGAGATTTTCTTGTGCTGAGCACGCGCACAGCCAACCACTTTTTGTCAGTGGGCCTTGTGTATCTTAGCAGCTGCAGCAGCATTGCCTTTTAACCTGGATGATATTCTTGTAACTCCCGTATTTCGCCAATGAACTCATCTGCTCTTTCCATGGTTAAGTATGCAGGTTTTACTGTGTCTGTGATTTGTCATGTCCAGGAAACACCGGAAACTCATTGCAGAGGTACAGTAGATTGACGCCGAATGCTTCGTGGTATTCATCTTCAAAGTCCCACAGCAATGGTATGGATATCTCCTGGTGGTTTCTTGTTGTTTTTTGGGGCGATGGCACAGCAAGTGTCCTCGCTATGCCTGTCCTCCTTTCCTGCCTCCCGGACCGCATACCGCTGGTGCAGAAGCTCAGCCAGGCGGAAAAAACCTTTAAATCAAATCAGGGGCGGAAGGTCCACTGCATTGTAAAGTGAAAGTCAAGTAGAGAGAGTAGCGTTGCAGTGCAGTGGCGAGGGAGTTTCTTATTCGGATCTCAAATTAATACCATTCAGAAATTTGGGTCGAGCCTTAAAACAGCAGTTAATATACTTTGCTGTTATACATTTGTGGAGACGTGACCGCCACGACGATAACAACTTCAGTACGCAACAAACAAGTTCAGTAAGCTACTATTTGGCTTGAGGTAGCTGTCACTACAAAGTCAAAGTAACATGTCTCCTTCTACATTTTACCTATGATACCTCTCTTGAATTTATTCATGAATGTTACTGAGGTGTTTTTTTTAGATCTCTTTGCAAATTATCCGACAACCAGGATGCAGGAAGTAGGTTTTCCAAAGCTAGTCAACACCCGAATTACATTTAAAAGCAACCCCTTAAAAAATATAAGTGATCTTTTATCTCATTTAAGTCGCTAAAAGCACTAAAGTAGCATTGCTGCTCCCACTGCGTGAAGCCCAACTTACCAGATTTTACAGATTTCGCATTTGTAATAAAACAAACAGAAGTAGAGAAGATTTGTAATCACTGTGACAGCGCCTTATCCTCTAACCTCAACCAGTCTGGTTCGGCTGGAGCTTTCTACTATTAAAAGAGTTTTTACCATCTACATTTACCCATTAAGTATTTGCAATTTTTTTGTACTTGTGGCTTGACGAAACTGTATTTGCACAAAAAAAACACTTTAATCCAGTATCACTTTTGTTTGGTTGTACAATTATCACAACCACAAATACACCATATATCTGTGTATGGGTTATTTTTTATCCGATACAAATGACCTACATAGTTGTTGGGTTTTTTTCACACAAAGGAAGGACTGTGAGAATAACATTTGTGCATTACTGTGAGAGCTGCACATGTTGTGGTTATCTTTCTCCTCTCACAGCAATACGTTTCCTGAGAGAGGAAATCACAGCAGCTGATTCGTTAACTTGTACTTTTAATCAATTGCAGACAAATATTGTGACTATTCAGCGGATAAAATGTGCTTGCTTTTGTCTTTAACACCTCGAGTTAATGAGGGAAACTGAAAGAGTGCTGATGGGTCTTAAACTAGCATGAACGACCCAACCGGATTACTTCAGTGCAATAAATAGATTACCTATAAATAGATGGATGACTGGATCTTTGATCCTCCCCCGATGGATTTGTGCCCACATGATTCTCAGTGTCAAAAGTGGCCGCTTGTTACATCTTGCCGCTCCATTTTTCTCCGCACGCTCACTTTCTAAACCCCAAATCAGCTCCTTACATGAGTGACGTTGTTGCACGAGGATCTGGTCATCACACACATAATGAGCCGAGGCAGCGGCCCGTGCCCGGTCTGCTGCCTCAGCTCGTGTCTTCGTCTGTTACCGGTGGGTCGAATCCTGCCGAGTTTCCTGGCGAGACACCAGTTAGCTGCCAAAGCCGATTCTCCTTCTCCCTCTCTCTTTCTGCTTCTTTTCCTCTCTCTGTCTCTCTGCAGTCCAGTGAATTGACAGCAATAGGGGAGAGGTGTTTCTGCTCCAGGTTTTCTTTATACTCAGACGGTTGCGGGAGAAAAAAGAAAAGACATTTACAGGACGGATTACAATTCATAGAAATGGATCTCGTCTCTTGTTTGCTGACAACCCTGGCACTCGCTTCAAAAGTCTTTCCTTCTTTTGTACTCTTTCTTTTTTTCATCACTTTGTTCTTTCTTTCTCATCCCTGCCATGCATCCAGTCCCCAGGCTGGTTCTGTGTGTCTACAGCTGAGCGGGCAGCTGACAGCATGGTGACAAGTGTTGAAGATGGGAGGATGAGATGGGAGGGATGGCGGGAGGGAGAGGGACTAATAAGAGGGACTGCAGCAGCAGCAGGGGTCTGTCACTGCACCTCCAGATAACAGCCCCCGCGACTCTCTTTGATATCTGTCCCAAGTGACCAGGTTGCTCCATCAGCTTGTAGCAGGGAGCTGGAGGTGGAGGTGGGGTGCTTATTAACCACCCTCGGGCTTCCCTTTTATTCTTCTCCACACATCGTGGAGCTGCAAAGGGAGGAGGAGGTGGAGAGGGAGCGGAGGGTTTCACTGTCAGACCTCAAATAAATAAAAAGCCTGCAGCAAAACTGAACGTAAGATCCAATATTATAATATTGAGACAGGTTGAGAGGAGGGAATTGTAGAGGATTATGAATGCTCTCAGCTTATGTTTGTGTGAAACAATCAGGGTCCTGTTTATGAGAAGCTGCAAGAACTTTTATGAGGGAGATGAGATATGGAAAATTAAGAAAATAACATAACTGATGCGGTCGATTTGAAATATGTAAGCAGTAGGACATTTAAGAATGTCATTTGAATTACCTGAAGTGTTAATGTGTGCGTTTTAGTAATGTGGTGGCCCCGTGACCTGTCCACTCTGCGGCCTGATGTTTCCATATATTCAGCCGGGATCATCGATGGACAATAGATGGATGGATGAAAACGTTTTGCTTTGAGATTAATCTCAACCATTTTATCAACACATGGATGTTAGTCAGTCGAAACTCCTCCACAGTTACTGCAACTCTCTGTAAAACGTCTTTTAAGTGAATGTCTGTGAAATGTGTGTCGGATTTGTCAAGAATTTGACAAGAAGTGCATTTATCAAACAGGTCATAAACTCGACCTGGTGCTTCCAAACAACTTCACATGTGGGACATGTACTTTGAGTAGGAAGGTGATCACTCAGAATAACTTTTGATTGATTTGCAACCTCGGGTCGGGGCAAGCAGGTAGCAGGATGGATGGCTGGCTGATTCACAGTAACCTTCCTCCCTGAGGGACCAATTAGTCTCAAAACATGTCAGCAAAACTAACGGCAAAGCAGGAATTACTGCAAGGGTCAAACATGCCAGTTTTTATCATCAAATAAATAATTCATGACATTTGACAACGAAAACGTACTACATTGTTGGATTATATCCAATGGCACACAAACTGGTTTAATCCTTACTGATAAAGTCTAATGTATGCTGCTATGTATCGTGAATGCTCCACATTTAGTCACGTAGTGTGAACCACAGTCAGCATTTTGTCCTGTCTTGGCAGCAAGTAACAACTACAAAATGGAATGTTTTGGTTTTACATTGTGACAATGAAGAATCAGAAGCACCAGCAAACAAAGATGAGGCATATTGCAGTGATTGTAGTCTTAGATTATCATTATTTGAACGTCACTGTCGTTTCTTTTGCTGTGCGGTGAAATAAAGACAAACACAACATCTGATCAGTAAGTCTTGATGTTTATTTAACAGTACATAGCAGCTGTTTCTGCTGTAGTGGATGCAACGTTTTCTGATTTGCACTAGTTGATCACCTCCAGTTAAAAAGATCTATTTCAACATTAATGCGTTGCTATTGCCTATTATTTGAGAAAGACATGAGATCCTTCTTTGCAGCACTGCCTAAACATAAAATGGTACAGCATATTGTTTAAAAGCTTACGCATGACCAATATTACACTGAAACGATGATGATGATGATAATAAAATTAGAATATTAACTGGAAATAAGTTTATTTATAGTATTCTGTAACTATTGTTTACAAATTAAGAAAAAAAATAGATTCTTTACTGAAGAGATATTCAGTAAATCTCAATTTTGGGGGGAGTATTTATCTTCTAAATATTTTAACATTATCTATTAGCTACTTTCTCTTTCGCCAAATTGTTGTTTTACTAAATGCAGACATTTGTTTTACAGTGGACAATCATGGGGAGCCATTTTAGGGTGACATTAGCCACATTATTCAACACTTTTTAAGATAAAACTGACCAATATTACATGTTGATTAATTATGTGTTACTTGTCTTTATGATTGCAGCACATAGCAGTATTTCTTTATGATTAGAGAACATAGTCTGTCGTATTAAAGATCAAATAAAGCTCCTACCTCCACCGCGACGCATGACAGAGCAGCAGACACAGCTCACAGTGCAGAGTTCTGATAGTCTTACCTTGTGAAGGAGCACTGATGGTGTCTGAATATCTATGTAATGTCTGGAGCAGTGCAATGTGTGACAAGAAAATTTTTTTTATCTCCAGCAAATTTCCTTTCAGTACAGGCTCCTAAGACAATCCGAGGCATCTTCCTAAAAGTATTTAAGGAGGAAGATTTTTACTCTGCATGTTAAATGCAGAAACCAATTTTAATCCTCGGCTTTGCATTTTGTCCTACTGCTGTTTTTATAGATTTTCTCATTTGGAAACCCTTAAAAAAAAATAAAGACTTCTATAACCAAAGCGCTGTGAAATAAATGTATTAAATATTTATGGGTACTAACTTTTGAGGGCCACAGAAGATATTTTAGTTCAGACTTCAGGTGCTCACTGTCTGCTCTTCTGCTCCGAGGCTTCGTCTGCACACGGCTGATTATATGAAGTGTGCAATACAGATGTCAGTGGGAATATTCTCTGAAGCTATTCTTCTGCAAAGGAAAATCTTTTCTTAATCAACAGCACAGAGCAAAACCCTTCGGGACCGCCCTGTGCTTTCAGGCATGCACACTTTTATTTCACCTCCTGGGGCCACGCACCCTGATAATGGACAAAATGATAACACTCGACTGAGCACTTTGATGTCCGTCCTCAGTCTGCGAGCACATTTTGATATTGACTTCTCGTCAGAGGTGTGAACTTTCATATCAACCCTCCCTCAGAGGCTTGGTCTTTGATTTCGCCCTCCCAGCAGGAAGGAGAGTGAGGTGGCTTCAAAACATCCATCACACCCTCCGGCCTTCAAGCCAAACTGAGCAGGCTGTATTGATGATTACAGACACGTTGGTTCCCATTGGATTCTTCTGTGTAAGTGGGAGGAAGAACAAGCATGCATGTGTGAGTAGCATTGAATTCGACTCCACATTGATTGGAAGAAGTTGAGCTGAAAAAAATTGTGTTTTCAGCTTTTCTATAATGAGCCCCGAGAGGCTTATTTTGACTTGGAATCAGTCATTTGGCACCACAGAAGAAGAAGGGAAAACACATATTGATTTTTATTCTTTTTCAAAGTGACTGCGATCAATAGATGTGAAAGGGCACTAAGGTCTGTTGGGAGGTTGGGAGCTTAGTGCATGTGTCTTACAGAGTATTGAACTCTGTTGAGAGACTATTGGACTCTAAGACCAAGTGGAAAATAAATCATGGTTCCGGTGTACTTTGATTGATGTGTTGCAAGTTTTATGCTGGTTTATTACAACTCGAATTGTTATTTTCTTGTTTTGTTTTGCCCAAGAAGCATAAGCATAAACACAAGCTAAAGAAACTATCGGCATGAATCAAACGAAACTTACAAATTGTCTAAACTCTACTGCAGGTAGAGTGAAAATGAACTGCTCCTTGTAAAAATCCATCACAGCATCAACCATCGATCTGCTCGTGCTCACTTTCGTTTTACTTTCAATATAAACTGATTTGATTGCACAACTTTATTACAGTCGGTAAAACATCTGCAACCATGAAAGTAGTCGAAATAAAAGTGAGCCACAAAAACATGTCACACAAAAAACCAAAAATGGCACAATATATCACATTTATTGTCATCCTCATACCAACAACGCTGCTGATGGAAACCTGTGTTAAAAGACAAAAGGAGAACAAATGCAATTTAAATTTAAAAGAGCACTGAAATTAGTGTCTTATGTTTATGTTTATATATCGAAAAGTCATATCACAATACGCAACTTAATCACGTCTAACTCATGTTGTGCATGTGGATGTGAAACTTGTGATGTGTGACACTTCAGAAGACAAAAGAGACGAACAAAGAGTGGCTGAGCTGTCTCACTGGTTTGTGCCCCACTTTCACCCGTTCCACCTGTCTGTGTGTTAAAGAAGCTCCGGGTGATAAGCGAGCCGCTTACAGGGCAGCCGCTTCTAGTGTATGTGTGTGTTTGTGAATGTGAATAAAAAGTACGAGAATCACCTGCAAAAAAGTGAAGTACGCACACCATATAAAGCCCATTTGGGGAAAAAAACGTTTGTTTTAATTGACCTGAATCTGTAGGAGCACACTTTAAAGTGATTTAACAATAGTTTATTGCTAATCAGGTTGTTGAGGAATTTTCTGCTGCAATGGTAGATAGATGTGCATTCATGTATCTCACTCCATGTATTCACCCACTGGTCAGGAGCTCGCTAGCCATGATTCCACCCCTTCAGGAAAGCAAATTACAACCAAAGCTGTGAGGTTAAAAGTTCATTGTGTTGGCCACACAAGTGAAAATATTTCTTGAACATTGCAAAGGATTCTTCCATCACATAGGTGTCACGGGTTAATGAGCAGGTATTGTAGGAACCTTTCCTTGTCGGGTCAGGCGTTGCACAAAACAGTTTTTGGTCGTTGAAGCGGGTAACTTGTCTGGATGGCTTGGAAAAACATTGAATGAGTTTAGTCTAGTGGACACTGGCACAGTCGGAAGGAAATAAATGGACATGGTGTTCAAATGGCAGGATTGACTGTTATTCATCAGATATGGTAACCAAAAATCAATGTCCTCACTGTTGCTGACCCATTGAGATGATTGTTGAGCAGGTCAACGTGACATATCGCCATTTGACAAAATACACATTAATGCCCAACCCAGGCTTAATTCATAAGACAAAAGCTGCATTCGTATCCTCTCCCTCTGGTGTGCAAGTTGTGAAAACTCGCCTCTTCTTAACAGATCAACAGAAGCGCCATCATTTTTGCGTCTTGCCCGTTCTGTGCTATTTTTGCAGAATTTTCCACAGAATCAACCTCCTCGTCGGTAACTCACGATAATAATAGTTTGACCACGTGGGTCAGCCATTACTACGTCAGCTGTTAGTACAGCTGCCGATCAGAGTCTGACCCACTGCCAGCCCTGAGTGACTCTGCTCCCCGTGTTGATCCAACACTTTCACGCTAAAGTCACACTCACCAGCTTGGCCTGAAAACATAACAAGCTTGTATCTGGATTTTCTGAGGAAGCAAAAAAAAACCAACAAAAAAAACAGAAGCACAGGGAGAACATGCTAACTCTACACAGGAAGGAGCCATTAGCCAACTGACCGCCGACCCTCTTGCTCTGAGACAGCAGTGTTAACCATTTCACAATTGTGCCACTCGGATCTGAAACCTTTTTCTTTAATTTTTTTAAATCCTGGAAATGACCTGCGCGTCTAAGGCAGGGGTGGCCAACTGGCAGCTTGAGAGCTGCATGCTGCTCTTTGCTTGTCAGTATGTGGCTCTTTGATCCATTAACTAAAAAGCCGATCAAAAAATAGAAGAAATTAAAAAAAAAAAAAGTCTCAACTGGCAGTTGAATCCCCCGCGTCCTACATCAGAGTCAAGGACACTACTACTAAACTATCAGTACACCGATGTTTGTGTGAAAGAGGGAGTTTGTAAATCCACATGTGTACAATGTGGCTCTTTGAAGTTCCACAGTCATTTTTGTGGCTCTTGGTCTCTAATTGGTTGGCCAACCCTGGTCTAAGGCATACACGTGCATTCACTTTTAACATAATCAGCACAAGTTGGTATCAGTGTTCAACAATACAAGAAATTCACTGTGCCACTTTTCTATTTTTTTCACCCACAGCAACAGTAACCTCTCTCTCTTTCTCGCGTGTTACTGTTGCTATCACAACAGATTTAGCTTAACTGTCTAATATGGATCAAGGTCAGATGAGAAATTGCTGAAATGCATTCTGGATAAAGTACGTAATCACAAACCCATGTGGAGGTAGGTGGCGAGGGCTGGAAAGGCATTGAGGAAAAGCACAGGCTGCAGTGTCTCTTTATCTGCTCTGTGCTCCGAAGGTTGGGTGTGAAATGTGTGGCTGTGCTGCGCTGATTTTCAGCTTTACAGGAACACTATGTAACTCCTGCTGAGAAGCAAGAGCACTTATTAGCAGGACCCGTGTGTGTGTGTGAGTGCGTGCGTGCGTGTGTTCTCCAGAAAGTTTGCAAACATCACCGTGAGGTGTCTGTGGTGCAGCCGAACGTCTGTTGACGACATTTACTACTCCAGATCTTTGCACAAACAAACATCAGGCTAACTGCTCTTGACACAACAAGCCTGCTAATATTACAGATGCATTGAACAGAAGGTACGCCAGCTTGGCATCTATCTTGTCTTGTTTTATTTTGTTCGGATGCAAGCAACAACTAAAGGCAAATCCAAGATCCTCTGTTTCACCATCCATGACTTCTGTTATATCGAGCTGGATTTTCTAGCTTTCTAACATTTCACAGTGGCTGGTTTGCAGCAATGTACTTCACTATTGTAATTGGTTACAGTCGCTGATTACTTTAGTACAATTATTTATTAGATATCATTGTATTGTGAAAGTATTTTAATAATTGACTAATTATGTAAAGGGAAATAAAAGCAGATGGGCTCAGTAAGCATGACGGAGAGAGACAGCAACTCGGCAGCTCTTTTCAGCTACAAACTCAATGAAATGTAAATAACTTTACTTATCATTTTAAGTACTAACACCTGAACCAGGAAAAAAGTGGTGTTGCAATATTAAGTTAATCATGTTAATCATGAGCTGGTAAAAAATGTAGCTTTAGATGATGCTATGTCTTGTGGGTATTTGTAAATAAAAGAAGCATTCAGGATATCCAATTTACACGATCAAGATCTTTCGATTGGTTTTTAGTGCCAATTAACCCTTAAACTGATGCAACCACGGCAAAAATTAACCGAAACAGCAAAGCTTGACCCAGGGAATAAATAAACCGTGTGGAGAAGCTTCAAACTCTCCACAAAAACATTCAGGTCTCTTTAAGATGAATTTTAGTTGTTCAACTGCACACTCATTGAATTCAAGTGTAATGGAAACACATTGCTATCTTTATACTTTCTAACAACATTGTGGATTGCAGGAAATACAATGTGGCTGCAAGATCTCAAAATAACTCCCATAAAATCACAATTTGATGCTGTTTGACTGTGGTGATGGATGTTGGATTAATCTGAAGCAATGTCCTTGAAGATAAAATGAGAGAAAGAAAAAAAACAAAACACATTAGAATTACGTACAAAGTCAATTTCCTCGCCTTTCAGTCTTTTATATCACTGCTTGTTTTGGATGGAATGCACGCTGCTTAAGACAAAGTGTTGGTGGCATTGTTATTTTCTCATCAGGATCAAGCCTCTTTCCTCTCAACAGCCCCGGGTTTGGACCTGCTCTCGCTTATTTTGTGCCTGTGTGGCTTCCAAGGCTGCGTGCTGCGGCTCCAGTGAAAGTAATTTTCAAAGGCGCTCTTTACTTAGATGGCAGAGGGAGAGGAGGAATCAGCAGCCTCCATCACTGCCCCTCTTTTTGTTGCAAGGACAACAGGAGGGGGGGTGGCCTTCAGCTTCACAATAGATGTTTGTCCTAGCTCGTGAAGCAAAAGATGTGTCATCTTTTGAGAATGAGTAAACATGGATAGAAATGGAGACTTCAGTTCATGTTCAGACTTCAGCCTTCACTTCATGTTTTTGACTCAAGGAATGATGAATCTCTTTCAGCCTTAAATGCAGGGTGATAGATTTTTAACTAAACCTTCACTATAGTGCCACAGAGTGAGCAAAATCTCAGTTCACTGCCGATGATGGAGCAACACTACACAGTAGCCATTGTCCAGGGAGCTGTGAACTCTGCCTATAACACTGGTTCTCTAAATAGGGTCCGGGACTCCCGAGGAGGACCAACAAAGATCCCAGGATGGGTCTGAGGCTTTGCCTGCAATAAAGGTCACTAAATTGCATTTTAACCCATCAAAGAAAACAAAACAAAACACTTGAGCGTTAAATGTGTTGCCAGGTTAATGTGTATACAACAGGCATATCATTGGATTTTAGGTGAAATCTAGAGTACCTGGTACCCACACAAGCACAGTGAGAACATGCACACCCCTCAAGAGAGATTTCAAAGAAAATCATTAGAAGCTTCCTAAAATTGAGGGCAGACCTAGAAAACAGTTTTGGTTCATTGTGGGTTTTTACAACAGCATTTGGTTTCACTGGAATGTTTTATCATCGTGGTCTACAGACTTTCTCCAGAGCACTCTGCAGGAGATAAGGTTGTTACCACTGTTCCACAAGACCTTTTTAAAATTGTATGTACTCTTGCATTTAGTTTAAAGTGACAAGAAAAATGTTCAATTTTGTGAGATGTCAAGTTTTGTAAGAACCAGGCATGTTACACTTGTGCTGGTATCCTGCTTGTCCCTCTTTACTGATTGCATTACATTTCTGCCAAGCTTCTAATCCATCTGATCCCACAGAAATATCCCCATATGTAGATGAAGGAGCTTATAAAACAACAACTGCTGTGAATGTGAATTTGTGCAGCCATGAATATGTGTGATGAGCGTTTCTTTGTTTTTGTGGTCTGAGTGCAGGCAGGCAGGCAGTCGCGCTCGTCTGCACAATACAACAATAGCTTTCTGTGAAGCTTTGATCTAATGAGAGAGAAAGAGCTGCAGGTTTGAGTGAGGCAAGGGAGGGGGAGAGATTGAAACTGTTACTTCAATGGCTGTCTTTTTACTTTCGCTTGACCAAAGATACATTGGAGTATGTAATTTTGAGGAGTAAAACATTTATTTTAGAGTAAATCAGTTACTTGTTCCTTATACTTGCAGCAGTAGCTGGTTAGGTTGTGAATGTGAAGTTGTGTCAGTAGCATAGAACTAAATTAATTAATCAGAAAGTGGGAATAAAAATATGTAATTCAGGATTAAAGGAACAAGCTGAATTTCAAATATCAGCATCTGGCTGTACCAGATATTTGATATAATGTCTGCATAAATCACTATCCACGTTGCAGAGGAAAAGGTTCATACATAGTTACTGCATCCAACAACAAACCAATGTAGACCTCCAATGTATTTGGAAAAGACTACCTACTTAGGTCTATCCATCCATTTTTTTGCAGCCAGGGTCACGGGGAGCTGCAGCCTAGAACCCTAGAAAAGCCTAGAAAACTGTGGGTAAAAGCAGAGCACACTGAGAGGTCGCCAGTCAAACTGTACCAAGCTAACCAGGTTCATAAAACATACATGCAGGATGCTGAGTGGAATCAATTGTCCCACTGATCCACATGCTCCCCTTCAACCTACTTCACCAGCAGACCAGGATGAAAAACATCTCATGAATGTATTTGAAAATTCAGTCAAGTAGAGCTGTCACCTCTCGAGATATCGAGAGTAAAATTCATGTTTCTCTTTCGGACAACTCTAAATTGCTCATACTTGTGAAAGTGAGTAAGTTTTGTTGTTATCTATGATCGACTCCAGTATAGATGGTGAATAGATGTTTTTCTACGTGTTTTCAATCCATCTGACTTACATGATTTTTTTTAAAACAACAACAAAAAACTGGTATGGTCTGTTTCACTATTTCTTCTCTTTATGCGTATGAGAAACTTCATTTACTATGCATATAGTTTATTCAGCGTTTGTATGAAATATTAATAAGAATTCATAGAAGTAGAACAATTCAGCCACAGTGGAGTCGTTCCTCCGCTCCGATCATAGCCAGCAGATGTATTCAGTTGAATGTGCTCATGTGACATTTAGATAATGACACCGCAACTTGTGCTCTGCGGCAGGAGTAAACAGGAAAATGTATTACCAGGTTCTGGGAGCAGACTTAAAGGTAATATAAACTAGTAATCCTCCATCAGCTGGTGAGAGCTGGAGAGTGGTTGTTTTTGCTTCAGTCTGTGGGCTAATGTGTTTGTTATCACGTCGAGCAGATGGTCCATCACAGAGGAGAGATCCACTCACACACAAACACAAGCGCTCTCTAATGTGCCCAACTGCAAAGCACCGTCACGCATGCATATCATGCATGCACATGCCGACACAAAGCTTGCACACGCTACAAATTTACACTCCTACAAATAGTAAACATCTGAGTCCGTTGCGACAATTTGTTCAAATCAAGCAACGAAATCTGACAATTTGGTGGGCATGAGTGACTTCACGGGGTTTTGAGAAACTCGGAGAGCAACCACAGACGATAATCTCACGAGAACGACAAAACGTTTATCCGCACACCGTCACACCAGTTAGGATGTTGTCAATATATATATAGCCACAAATTACTATTTTTCTAACAGGTGCTAGTTAAAATTCTGATCTTGCATTTGGTCTGCATCATGTCACTGCTTCGCATTTAATGAAATGCTCTCTACATATTTTTTAGTTTTAGTGTTTCACTCCAGAGCAGTAGAGGAGTGAAATTCATTCCCCTCAGGTCTATTATTTTCATTGCAAAGAAAACAAAATATAAGCATTCCCTTAGACAATGTAAAATGTGTCTTTGTTGCTCCTATGCAATAGGTGTATCAGACTTGCATCACCTTGGCAGTGATAAAAAAGAAAACGTACAAAACATTTCCACTTATATTTATGCAAAATGATTTGCGAGATTTTTGAATGTAATTAGTAAACCTATCTTTGTCCAATCCTGCAAACACCCTGATCTGGAGGTTATATTTGATTATTTTCATTATCAACTAAACGAGAATGCAGTTAGTTTAGGCCTGACACTCTTGAAAAAAGACCTTGATCCTTTCAAATGTGTATATTTAACACACAAGAAACTGTGTCCTTGAGCTGCTCCAAGTTGCAAGTTAAGTACATGGGTATTAACCATTAATTGCAGTGCACTATTCACACTATAATAAAGGCACAGTAGCGCTCGGTATCTCTTGTATTCCAAGCTACTTTTCAGTCAAAGCTGGCTGAGAACAGGTCTTACTCGTGTATTCTCATTTTGTGAGCCAGAGAGGGAAGAACAAGCTCAAGCATACCTTATACTCAATAAGATGTGTATTTTTAATGAAAAAAATCATAATATATTCATCCTGAAATTATAACATAACTTTCCTGATTTTTATCGATGTACTCTCGCATGAAAAAAGAAAGAATAGTTTTTTTTTCCAAACACATCACGAGTTTACGAGCTCATACACAATACATAACCATATTATATAGGACAAATGCAATTTCATCTAAGTGAGCTCACATTTGCTTGAAAATACACTTTTGATCAACACGCACACAAACACTTTTTTTTCTTGTACACATTGGAAGCATCCTACACAGTCAGGACTACATAAACAAACACAATACCACCCACACAACAAAGTTATGTAGGGCACACACACACACACTCACACACACACACATCCCACATCCTCACGTTTCACACAAACTCCACTCTCACAGGAAATTCTTCGACATTTGTTCATCTTCCTTTGTCATCGTCGATGCCTTCGTCTTTCATTTCCTCTCCCTCCTCTCCTGTCCTCCATCTCAATCACCAGTTATTGATCTGTCTCCAGGGAGGAGAAATCAGCCTCTGCTCCTTCTATTTTTAGACTCCAGGCAGATCTCGGGGAGAGCCACAACCTGACTGAGAGACGGAGTAGAAGGACAGACGAGGTGGTGTTTAATTTGATGGCGAGGTGATTAAAGAGTTGGATGAAAGGAAAACCTGTGAAAGAAGGACCCTGCTGGCTTCAAGTACATTTGGTCCACTGCGACGATATGAAACGCCTGCGCTGATATGCAAACACGGTGTCCTTTAACTTAGTTTTGCATTTTAAATGTAATTAAAAATGCTCTTGGAGATTCAGGAGGTGGCAAATTCTCAGATCTCGACACTTAAAGATGTTGCTATATATGCCCCATGTGTGAAGGTCAAACTAAAAATAAGGCACGTTTTGAAATCTTTGATGTAGGCTGACCTTTTGGAGACAAAAGGGTTTCCGTTGACAAGTTTCTGCTGCCTCAAAAATACATAAATACGGTGTGGTGTGTCCCTCAATCTTTCTGTTGCACCCTCTGTCTGTTCGCTCGAAGGGCAGATCAATCCTCTAAGCCGGAGCAGCCTGACTCGCAGTGTCAAACATGGTTATAATCACAGTCACAGAGATTTTGTAGATACAAGTGACCAGATAGCAGTGATGGATGGCAGATTTAATTACAGGCAGAGACCACTGGAGCGGAGGAAAGTCTGATTACAGTGTTGTAATGGAACACAATACCGCAACACTGACACTTTTGCAGTTATTTATTTACCATTATAAACTGTGAACAAAGTTTCAGTGGACTTGTCACTCATCACTTTGATCATACTTGAACACAGCTGACGAGCTGCTGTCTCGACATCTATAGCGTGCATGCATGAGAGAGAGGGAGAGACAGACAGAGATTAATGAGGTAAACTAACGAACCAATAAATCAACTTTCGCATCCATCAAAGCTGTCGTTACTATTTCACTAAACTCTTGTGTATTGTAGTTACAGCTTCTCACCAGTGAGCGACCATTAAAACGTTGATCAGGTTAACACTTTGGGAAGAGAACTGCAGCAAACAGGTTCTGATCCTACATTCCGTTTCCAATTCATCGTAACTGCGACAGAAACGGTACAAATATTTCCTCACTGGCTTCTCTCTACTCGGACAAATCTGAATAAGTCGAACCACATGCTCATTTTTGCTCTTGATATCTGTAGAAAAGCTGTGAAAGTTAAATTAATTGCTTGGTTACTTCTTAATGTAAATTACAGCTAAAATCAGCTCAGCTTGATGTCGCGAAATCTGTTGATCTGTCCGTAAATCATTAAAGATCAGAGTGCTCAGAGTACCTTCCTGCTTTCATCAGTTCAGCGTGTGCTGTAATGGCGCTACCTGGTGTTGACAATATGTAAAACATATCCAGTATTGAAAAGTGAAAATTTTGCAATTATGGCATACTGAGACCAACAAGTGAATATTGATAGCTTTGAGTCAGTCTAAACGAGCAGTAATTTATGGAGGAGCTACTGCACTGCCATATATTTTAAGCTTCACACATCCATGCAGATGCTTGCCTGAGAAGGATTCCCCTCCAGGGTCAGATTTATCCTGATTGTTCTGTCAATGTTACTCAGGTGGGCAGTCCTTTATCTTCTGGATCAATACAGCATTTCCTTGATGTATATCAGCATTAACTGGCTATAAACAACAATGTAAAGGTGTGAAACTGCTTCATCACACCAAGGATGGGGAGGATTGTTTCTATGTTGGAGTTTAGGTAAATATCAAACTCTCTTTAGGAGGCATTTCTGTTTATTTTAGAGGAGTGATGAGTCACTCAACGTGGGCATTCTCTGAAAATGTTTCCTGGCTCTCTGAATATGGTCTTTTTTGAAATCATGTTTAAACTATTTGCCTAATTAGTAATTTAAACAGGTAAAAGTATTGCTTCAGCTTAGAGACTTTCTTCACTGTTTTCACTCCTAATTTTAGCATCGGTCCTCTCCTTTTTTTTTTTTTAGGACAAATTCTTTCACCTTCTGCTACAATTGCAGTGTGAATTTTAACAGCTGTTCACAAGTGTCCATCCACAGCCTCTACAGCTAAAATGTTCTCTTTCTCCCTGAAGAAATTGCTGCCTCCACACCTAAATTCTCCTAAAGGTTCCTATTATTGCTTCAATTCTCCTCCCTCTTTGGGCTCTGTTTGTTCTAAGCTATTGAGGACCGTATAATAAAAGTACTAGGCTTCTTGTTTTCATGTTGTTGTACCAGATTCTCTTTGGAGAGCTTGATTATCTCTGCAAATTGTTTGCATGGCTCTTGCCAAATTTTAGGAGATGTTGTTACCTGGAGGCAGAAAGCATCTGGAAACACGCTATGGAATGGCAAAGGGATTTTATTTACTCCAGGAGGAGAGTAAACACACAACAATGAGCAAGGACAGGCTGTGTAAAAGGAAACTGCAGTGCAGGTCCAGGACTTACTGGAGGGACGAGTCCCCGGCTGCTCATCCTGCTGGGAATTTCCCAGAACAGAGCTTTTTGAAATGAGGTCTGGAAATGATTGTTTATTAGCAAAGATTTGTAATTAAAATTATAATGCATGACACTAGTGAAATCCCATCACCAGATTCAGTTTTCTTCAAGTTTATCAGTGCAGACTGATTAACGATTGCCTCCAATCTCAAAGCTCCCACTTCATCATAATTAGTGTTGATGATAATGCTCAATTTTCTATAATTTGCTGAAGGGTCAATCAGAGGAAAGTAGTACCATTGTGGGCTGAAATAACAAATGTATCAGTTTCATGATACAAGCCCACACTTTTCATTTGGGTAATTAACTTGTGAATGATCCACTGTTTAGTGAAGTTTCAGGAGGAAAAACAACACAGTTGTAATTTTAATCAGAGTCATTCTTCTAAAGGAGAAATCTTTGACCAAATGTAATAATTTTTGCAATTTGATTTAAATGATAACTCGACACCTCTTTACTGCAGAATACATAAAAATGTGCCACTAATGATTAAATAAAAGATGATGCAGGGGGGTGTATTTACTGTGTTCTTGTCACATTTTGTGTTCAGTCGTTTGAGTTTACATCCATTTGTTTTGAAAAAACGCGTGATATTGTGTTTGAGATACATGGCAAGATTATTGCAAACTCATTAAAAAAAATGTTGCTCAGTTAGTGTCAAAATTTCCATAAACTTAATATGAGCTGTGACACCAGACTTTCACTTTCATAAATTTCTATTTAGGATCACCTTGACTATCAATGTACAGTATGTAACTGTTTTGAATGTGTGCTACAGTTTGGAGAATGTCAAAAAGTAGATTTGGGGACCGCTAATATGCAACAGCATGTAAAACTTCAGAACCTATTTCATGAGGGTAAATAACTTAAATATTTCCAGTTTAAATTCTCTTGACTTTACAGAGTTGTTGCTGCTGTCCTTGTCTTGACAATAAACTGAAACAGGCAAGTCAGCCAAGACTCTCTGGCTGCGAGCACGCAGAATAAATATTGTTTTTTTCACTACCAGCCGCCGATGATTAAGGACGGTGAAGTGGGCGGGTGTGGGAGTATGTATGAGTTTTGTCCCTGCCTTGAACCATCTGATTATGCCAGGGTCAAAAATGTGAAACTTTGCTCAGAAGAAAAGCACTGAAATTTTCTTTTTAATCCTGTATTTTTTTGGCTGCATTTCAGTGAAATTTCAAAGATGGCTCAATTTGTATGTTCCTCATGTCGTCCTAGCGGCAGCTGCTTGTGGAACCATTTGTTTCTTAGTAAATGGTTAAAAACCAGAACAACGTTTCACTCAGATTCCTTTGCTTAAACATTTCCTGAAAATAAACCAAGACACATTTAAGTTAATTTGATGGAATCTGTTTCATCTTGTATTTCATTTACTTGTTAATTATTTCTGCTGCAGCAGTCAAATGGCTGCATGGCGGTGTGGTGGTTAAAAGTACTACACTGCAAGAAGATCCCAGCTTGAATCTGGGAATGAAGGTATACAAGATTGATGGATGGGTGAATTATCAGCATGTATCCCTCTCAAGACTGGATGGATGGATGGATGGATGGATGGATGGATGGATGCCAGGGTGAACTTGGTTGATGAATTCTAACTTTGAAATGGTGCAGATAACAAGTAAGTGGCTAATTAGTGAAATTATAATGATTGCAAACTTCAGCCTCCCAAAACAACAAAAAAAACAACTTGTATTTCTGAAACTTGCACAGAATAATTTTGCTCCATTTGGTTCTGTTCTGCATTTTTGCGCCGGTATTCTCTTTGCCTCACTCCCATGGGTGCTCATTATGGAAGGTTTGTTTGATCTATTCTTTCATTGCTGTTTGAACCTGAAGCATCACACTCTGCAGAATACAGACTATCAACATAACTCGTTAAAACTGCTGCCATTACACAAGCAAATAAACACAATTTCTTACTGCTAAGCTGCCATTATATGAGCAATCCTCATTGCTGCAATATTTGTCTTTTTTTGGGGTTTTTTTTTAAGGTGGTGGTTAAAAAGTGTGTGGTATGATTCATACAAGGAAGTTTTCTGCAGCGAGCTGGTACTGCAGCATTTTTCACTGTGGCAGAATGGATTTCTCCCTTTGCTGCAGTGGGACGAGTAATCAGACAAAAACGATCAGTTGTGCCTCAGTGCCTTAAGTACAATTAACTGCTGTAATTAGTTTCCATTTAAAGAGGTCGATTTAGTACAAACATACAAGGAGAACATTAAGTTTTCATGATAAATAACTCCAAGGCTTCAGCTGTGATGCATTGCAACAAGAGGAGAAAAAAAAGACATGGGGTGCACACTGCATAAGGAGGCAAAACGTACTGCATTGTCTGGCACTTCACTCAGTCTTGATGTGGTAAGCAATATTTAAATAACAGCAGGATTGGAATAATTGTCATCCTTGCCCCTTAGAAACGTATGGCGTGGCTTTAATCTGTAAAAATTGATTGAAGCAACATTATTGTGTCATTTCATCACTGCTAATTTTATGTGACTTTGTTGTTTTATGTATATTTGTGGTTGTTTTGTGACTAGTAGTAGTCCAGGGTCTGTATGGTTATTGTGGGACACTTTATGACTAGCCTGTGTGTCTTCAAGGTAGTTTTATGCCTCTCTGAGTGCCCCTTGTTATTATGAGCAGCTTGTATTTCAAGTCTCTTTATACATCCCTCCATGAAAATTGAAGCAAAAACCTTGTATTATGAAAAGAATAATTTGAAAGTGTGTCAAAAGTTACATACCATATTACCATTTTTAATCTTTTTTGGAAAGTCAGTGCTATTTGAAATGTGTGTGGCTCTCACAAGAAAAAAGGTTTTCTATTGTCATGCTTTCACTGAGTCTCCCGTAGATTTGACATGAACATTGAATATTTTTAATAATTACAGAATTTTTCTATACTGTATAATTATTTGTGCCCAGATGAACAAGCCATCAGATGTTAATCTCATCTTGTAAGCAGTATAAGCAGTCGGTGAATGCTCAAATTTGATGAGTTAAAAGTAGGAAAAGTAGAAGGATTCAAACACATTTGACACGGGGAACATTTGTAATGGCTCAACAACTGGCTCATAGCATCTCAAAAACTGCAACTCCTGTGCGTTGTTCCCCTGCAGTGGTCATGATCTATTAAACGTGGTCCAATAAGACAAAGCATTGAATTGATGACAAGCTTATGAGCAGCTAAGGCTCATTAATTCACATGGGGAATGAAGGCTGGCCAATGTGGTTAAAACTGACAGGCTGTGGCTTGGATTGCTGTAGAAATTAATACTGGTTCAGAAAGAAAGACATCAGAGTTCCCCGTGCATCTGTGCATAACATCTGTTGCGTATAGAGCTACTGAGCTGGAGACCAGTCGGGTTGGTCATGCTAACTCCATCGAAACCACCAACAATTGGCACAGAAGTGTCTGGGCCATGGAAAAATGTGTTCTGGTGTTTTGTTTTGTTTTTTTTACATCCTGTGTATTAAGTGGTAACAAGTGAGCTTGTAGAGCCAATGAGATGTTTGTAGGGAATCCTTGGGTCCTGCCATCCATATTGACACTACTTTTCCTTCGGCCGACCCTTTAATAGAATAATGCATCGTGCAACAAGGATAAAATGGTTCAGGAATAGTTTGAGAAACAAAGCAACTGTTTTACACTTGACCTGAAAATCCTGCAGATCTCAATTCAATCGAGCATCTGTGGGATGCCTGATCCTTGGAGGCCACTTCCAGGACTTTGAGATTCTGCCGCTAACATCTTGAATCCAGTTACCACAGCAGTCCACCATTCAACGGGGCCATTTGGAAGAAATGGGGGGGGGGGCCATAAACTTTATTAGCCACATTGCTATGGCCGATCATTTTATATTTCCTATCGAGCAGCACTGATGCCTGAGATCAAAATGAGAGCTGTGCAGGTTTGGCACTAATAAAGACGTGCCTGTACTGCACTTTGCACGGTGTTAAGAGAGGGTTTCATCGTCTTGTTTTGTTGTTGCACACATTATTAAGCGGTTCAATCTTCATTAGCTGTCATGTATATTTCATCAACGACACAACACGCTAACCAAGGCTGATAAACAGGTGAGAATACTGCAGCGCCAACTGAACATGGAGGTCGCTCCTCGGGGTCTCCGCTCTGTGCAAGATAAGCCGGGCTCCTTTTGTTTTGACGGCGCGGTGAGAGCACTGACGGCTCCACCTGCTTGTGTTCGCTTCCTGTTGGTTCATTAAAGGGAGGACAATGAGAGAATAGGAACCTGTCTCTGCTCATAAAGGACACATTATTGCAGTCTCTACTGAGACCTATCCGCCTGAATGACTCAAACACAGCTCAGGGACTGAGAGCATGTAAGGGTTTTATTTTCAGGCACATTTATTGGAGCCCATTTTGTGCTTTTGTCAGGTGCAAATGTAATGCCGTCTCCATTACGCAAAGGTTATGTTTGATGTTGTCTGACTGTGTGTGTGGGTTTTATTGTTTCACTTCTAAAATTGCCCTGGTGAACTCGTGTCTTTGCGCTAAAGGTGTCGCTTTGTCCATTTTGACATTTCTTTATGAGGCTGATTCCTGTTGTGCAACAATTTCACACAACCCACAAGCGCTTCCTGAGTCCTGACTCAGTGTGCGTACAGAACAGTATGCAACATACACCAAGGTATGTGTTGCTCAACCCCCGTGAAGATGAGGATGATGATGTATCTTGTGATGCTTTGTGCCTTTAGTTTGACTGATTTTGTTCAGGATTAAAGAAGCAGCAAGAGTTTCAATGAAGTCATTAAATGCTATGTAAGCATTCACGGCTGGTGTTGATGAAGTTAATGAAGCGTTGGCAGTTATGTTTTCAATAAGTAGTAAGTTGTTCACTCTTATTCTCTTATATGTTTGCTTTTCATGACATTTTTTAACTACTAAAAAAACTGCTAACACGCCGACAGCAGCACAGAGCTTTTGTGGCTAAAGACCTTGAATCTGTATGCACAGGCTTTGAAACTTGCATTACTAATTTGGGGCAGGTGACATTAGTGGCATTACGTTTCCACAATATTTTAAAGTACATTATTACCAATACTGGTCATGACTTCAGTCATTTTGTATGTGACTCCTTCTCAGTGACACAGCACACAAACAAATATAGTTATATGTGCTCCAGATCTTAAGGTTTTAAGGTCATGGAAAATTCATAGTTATGAAATACAAGCTTTTAGTTTCATACAGAAAATGAACCCCATGTCCCTGGATTTTAGTAAAGCGTTTCACGTTTCTTTTAAAACATTCTACACTTATATTATAGAAGAAAAAAAAAACATATAAAACTTTGGTCATTACTTCTCAATAGCTCTCGATGGGTCATTATTTCGAAGGCTATAGGTTCATTATTTGATTTTAAATTGGAATGAAATCTCACATACTTTCAGTTTACCGTTGTCATTAAACTGTTAAATATTAAAGCAACAACGAAATGGAAATCAAGACCAAGTAAATGAACACATAAATAATGTATATGAATATTATGTGTAATGTAAATCCACAGTGAAGTTAAAATGTTGGTCTTTCTGTGCTTTTTAGCAGTAATGTTTTTTTTCTCTTTGTTGTTATTTAATTGACTTTCCTACATAAGCTAAGCGTTGCTTTGCAGTTGTAGAGGATGTTGCTCGGGCTGTTTTGTTTTGAATACCCTTGTCAGGTTTTTCAGTCAAAATGAGAGCGCGCACATTTCGGTGAGGATAAAAAGTAATTGTTGTGGTCACATCTGTTTCTCGATATCATTTTTAAAATCTGATATCATTTGGTCATTGCAGCTGTCGTTCTTTCATGATTGTGTTATATTCTGAATAATTAGTGTTTGTTATCTTTTGATGGTGGTTTTATGTCTTTTCTTCCTGTAATACTTTCCAAACCGAATTCTAAACTCTCAGGTAGGACAGATGAAACCCCGGGGTAAAGTGACTCGCTCTAACTTTGTGTGACACTTTGCAAGTATAGAGAATAGTGAGATTACGCCCAACAAGACAAGAGTTAGTCTGGAGATAAGGAGCTAAAAAGAACTAGCAGGAAACACTTGGAAAACAACAATTATCACTGATCTGTCATGAGAGGGCACAACCAGTGGTGCATGAAATTATGTGATGGGATGCTGAAAAACAATAATAATGATTATTGCTAATGTTACAATCGGTGAGCAACAAAATGAATAAACACAGTCCCCAGGCAGCGACAAGGATTTGGAGCTTCTTCTGTGTTAAATCAAGCTGAATAAAACAGTGAAATGTAATAAATTTTCTTCAGGTGCACTGCGAGGGGATAAAAGACCGAGATCAAGAGCATATAACCGGAACAGAAGTTCACAGGTTGAGATGCAAATGTACTTTTCCAGCTTACTTGTCACTAAATAAATAACATTAAATCAAAGAATTGTGGAATTCTATTCCTCCATGAGTCGATTCACTGAAAACTCGTTGACACATTTCGAACTTTTAATGCACTTTTTTTTATACTATGTTGGGTTGAGATGCTCCAACAGAATGTCGTTGTATTTATGATGGTGACAATAAAGGATTTGAATCTTGAATCTTTAAGCTCCAGTCAGTTAGAGAATGAACTTTCAAGACTTTATTACTCATTTTTTCCCACTTTTTTGACTTTTTATAATCAGTAAAAATTACATTATATGCAATTTGTGTAAAATACAATTCAATTGAAAATGTGTGATTGATCCAAGTAAGACCTGCTTTACACAACGTCTCCAAATAGGATCAATTTCTTTCTATAAAAGGTTTTACAACCTGGTATTCACAGCCTATCCCTTTACTTACTTACTTATTTATAAAGCGACTCCTGCTGTGAAATGTAAACATTTCTTACGAAATTACCAAATATCACAATTCGACTGACAAAACGTCACGGATGTACTGAAACGTTTCTCATTTCTCTCCTTTTCGGTCTCGTCTACAGATACGATGCTGCTCCCGGTGAATGTGCTGATCGGCCTGCTGTGCCTGAGTCACGCGAGCAGCGTGTCGGGTTTCGCTCGTCTGCAGGACGACGTGGAGCTGCGCTCGGCTTTCTCGGTCGCGCGCACCAGCAGCATGGAGGGCGGGCCAAAGATGACCGTGACCTTTGACAGCGTTTACGTCAACATCGGCGGGGATTTCGATGCCAAGTCTGGCTTGTTTCGCTGCCGCATCCCCGGGGCCTACTACTTCTCCTTCACAGTGGGAAAGTTCCCACATAAGGACCTGTCTGTGATGCTGATGAAAAACAGGAATGAGGTGCAGGCCATCGTGTATGAGGAAAATGCCGGAGAAGAGAGGAAAGTAGGTTTTTCGACATCTGACACAATATCGAACATTTCCAAGAGCTTTGGTTGTACAATTCATGAAGGTTCATATCTGGGTTGCTACAGAGGTTAATGCATTGCTTTTCTGTCATCTGGGTCTTGGAAAACCTGCCTGCCCTACATACTTTAGATGCGCTATTGTTTTAATGAATGTGCTTTTATTAGGCCTCTGCAGAGCTTAATGACCATAAATTCATGCAGGTCAGTGAGTCCCTTGAAACATAGCTGGGTAACACTGCGAAGACCATGAATGTGTAAATCCTTTGCTGAAAGTGGCCCACGACTAAAGCGCAGAAATGGTTTTTCAAAACCACAGTGAGTTATGTAAAACCATTACACATTTCATATTTACTTTTGGAATTACTATTCAACTTTCTTAATTAGGTACTGAAAACAAAATTGAGTAGTTACAATGGAAAGTAAGTCAGGAAACTCTTTGAATTTTCTCACTCCAAATGGAGGCTCTCTGATGTCTACATCACTGTTTTATTGTGAGATTGCTGTGACACATGAGTCGGTATGACCAGCCCACAGTATGGTGCTTATGCTGTTTATGCCAGATTATATTGTGAGTTTTTATCAGTGGACTGGTTTAGATGAGGACTGAAATGTTTTGTTTTTCGATTTATAAATCAGTATAACCAAGCCTAGACCAGCATAAACTGACATAAACCAGTATAAATCAATAAATATCATGTTTATTTTGACCAACATAGAACAGAGTAAGTCAATATAGACCTGTACAGACTAAGAGAGACTGGCAAAGACCTGCAGAAAAAAGCAACACAAGCACAAACCAACACAGACCTGCATAAAGCATCCTGAATCACAATAAAGGACTCCCTTGTAAATAGGATTTATTTATTGTCAATGAGGCTTCCTGGTTTAATGAAGGTGAATAATAAATAAGCATAGACCAAAAAATACCAGTACAGACCAGAAATAAAACCATATAGGTGCGTGTTGTGTATTTTTTTTTTTCAACGGGAAACAAGGTCTAACTGTTGTTTATGTCGTTAGTTAACACAGTCAAGCAAAACGGAGCTTTTTATCTCTGTCTTGGCAAGAAAGCAGATACGCATATTTACCAAAATGTGGATATTTACCTTGAAGCTGTGGGCTTTCAGACAGGCCTGTACTCCTCCGATGTGTCTAAATTCTCTTTTAGGAGCTATTCCTCTCTAAGGAAATGTTTACAGGAGTCTTTTATCATGTCAGAGATTACAGTGGTTGTTACTGAGGGTGTGTTTGTGTAGAGGTGGGGGATGGAAGCAGAACAGAGGGGATTATTCTCCTTAATGCAGAGCTGTGTCAGGTAGATGATTGGATTATGTGTTTGGTGTGTGTGCCTTGATGTAAAATAGGCCCAGACATGAATCCGTCACAGGAAAAAAAATTAAGTCTATCTTGTTCTTCAGGTGCAGAGTCAGAGCGTCATGCTGCAGCTGGAGTTTGGCGACACCGTCTGGCTCCGCCTTCATGGCGACCCTCGCTACGCACTCTACAGCAACACCGGGCACTACACCACCTTCAACGGCTACCTCGTCTACCCTGACATCTATGACTACCAGACACACCACCACCATCACGACCACCCTGACTACCGCGCCCAGCAGCCCTTGCAGGACAGCGATCCCAACGTGAACAGCAAGCAGGCCACAGAACCCGTCAAGTCTGGAGCGAGAGACACGGCGGAGGACAAGGAGTCGCCACACAAAGAGGAAGAGGAGGAGGACGAAGAGGAGGAGGACGACGAGGATGACCAGAGGTCTGCCTTTTCGGTGGGACGCACTCAGAGCATTGTGGGAGTAGACCAGGTGGGCCTGCCGCAGCACCAGCCCGTCAGCTTCGACACGGCGTTCGTCAACATCGGAGAGGACTTCAACGTGACGGAGGGCGTGTTCACCTGTCGCGTCCCGGGCGCCTACTACTTCTCCTTCAACGTCGGCAAGATGCCTCAAAAGACGCTGTCCGTCAAGCTGATGAAGAACCGCCTGGAGGTGCAGGCGATGATCTACGACGACAGCCAGGGCGAGAAGGCCCTGCAGAGTCAGAGCGTGATGCTGTCGCTCAAACCGGGTGACACGGTCTGGCTTTACTCCCACCAGAGGGATGGATTTGGTGCCTACAGCAACCACGCCAAGTACATCACCTTCACTGGCTTTCTGGTTTACCCCGATTTCCCTACCTCCACCTCCACCTCCACCTCCAGCAGCAGCAGCAGCAGCAGCAGCAGCAGCAGTGCCATCAGCCAGTCATATGCAGAAAAGAAGCCCTAGCTGCAGCACATTAGTGAAAGACTGAACATTGTGGAAGGAATTCATGCAAAATGGGAAAATCAAAGTGTTTGCAGAAGGCATCGGTCGGCCTTCAGGTTTTCCACTTATTATGAATCCCTTCAACAAGTCGCAAAGACTTTTGGACTGAGTGCAGAGCTTATAAAGAAAATCTCTTCAATTTTCAGCTAATGGCTTCCCAGGATTTCACTTAATCCCACTCAAATGTGAATATTTTGCTTTGTAATGAAACCTCAGTCCATCGCGCGCTCACTTTTCTATCAGCTGAACCCTCAAAAGAAGGCTCTCATTACTGGGCCTCCATGTCTGCTCTGCAGCTCTAAAGTGGGACCTTCCCATTTCCCAGTTACTCATAAACACCGTTTATCTGGGGACTTTTGCAAAAGATTTAGTTCTTGGTTGTTCCTGTGTTCAGGTGAACACCCTCAAACTCAAAAGGTGACAACTTCCTCAGTTTCCATGAATGCAACGTCAGTCTCATTCAGCTGCATTCACTTTGAGTTTTTTTTATGCAAACCTTTGGGATTGATTTGAGCTTCAGAGTCACCCAGTGGGTGTCCCACCTGACCTAAAAGTGAAGCAGAAAGTATCTGAAGTTTCATTTGGAGTGAAATATTCCTTTAAGTGCATTCCGTTATCCTCGTCTTGGTGAGACTTGGTGTTTCCGCTTGTAAGTGAAAAGTCACTTTATTTTCTTTGTATGTCTCTAGAGGCATGTGAAATGATATGAACTTTTGTGTTTTGTGTCAAAATGAGTCCCCTCTTTTTGTCTTTCACGAGTTTGGTGTTTCTCGCCCCGATTTTGGCCGCAGCAGGACCAAAAGGACGACGGGAGGACGCTGACGTGTTTTTGGAAAAATGTGCAGACTCCATATCCGCCCGACCGTTGACCACATGCCACCGCTGGGCCTGCGGGGATCTGGACCATAATTTGATTTCTAATTCTAGCAGCGTTTAATTCATGTCTTCAGATGGCGACCACTGTGGGGAAAATTGAATCGCTTCTCCCAGGCTGCTCTAATATGCACGTCTGTTTAATTTCACGCCACTGGGAAAAAGATGATGCTGCTCTCATTGTGACGAACCCCTGACTTTATGAAATCACCTTCTCTGCTGGAGACGCGCTGTGTGAAATGACACTTCACATTCACCAAACACTTGCATTTATTTCCATTACAGTTAACGAGATGAGGATTTATGAGACGCAAATGTTCTAAACACAACAGTGTCCTTCCAAAGGGTTCCATTAGTCACTCGTTCCATCACAGCGGAACAGATGTCATTAAAAGTTAATGCAGCAGGAGAGAATCCACGATTTTCATTTTTATAAAGGTACCATGTTGATTTTTAAGAGTTGCTCTGATTTATGCTACCAGTGTTCTAAGCAGGGTTCGCAAAACAGTGAAAAGATTGCATTTATTTAATCTTTTTCTCTCCGTTAATAATGGAAGTGTTGCTTCTAGCAGTAATCCTACAAAAAGCTATAATTCTTATCATATTCTGTCAGATTCACTGATATGATTCAGTAGAAGGTTTAGATTGCATTGCCTCTTTCGAATGTTTGTGATGTAATTCTACTAAAAACAAAAAGTCTGGTCAGGTCAGTCTATTGAATAATCATTAAGTTTAAATGAGTAGTTACTGGGAGGAAGATGCTCTATAATCTAGAAGACAGCCTTTCTTGAAAGAAAGGAATATATGAACTGGTGGCAAGGAGAAAAAGCAGCAACGCAACATCTGAGATAAAATACCAACATGCATGTTATTCATGTTGGTGTAGTTTTTATGTTTGTGCAAGAAGGTTAGCTGAAGAATAATTAGACATATCTCCTTTATTAAAAAGGGGTTTATTGAAATAGTAACATAGTATCATAATCTGTTATTTCCTAAACGGCTCTAATCAAGTGTTGCTCTACACACAAAATACACACTCCAAACATAGCACATTCATTTCTAGAAATGTTGTGCACATGTGGCTGAAAAAAACAAAAACAAAGAAGAAAGCAAACAAAAAATAATAATCGTCATAGCATGTTGTAGGAATCGGTTGTTGGACGAAAAATGAAATTGGAAACTTTCATGAAAAACCTAAAATTTGTGTATAATATGGAGCCACGTCTGGCCCAGTTTCAAGTGGAATAAAAATGGAGCACCATTTACAAATCAAGCACCCAAAGCTGCACAGAAAAAGTGGCTTTAGTGCACATGGCTCCTCCAGTTATTTCAACGGTTCTGACTTTTATGAAGGGCTACTTTATATAGACTTCCTGAATAATTATTGGTTTGAGTTCATAAATAGATAAACCATTTCTTTTTTTATAACTTCTGCATTCAATATCGTTCTCATGTTTACTTAAAAGCAAATGTTCATTGAAAAAAAGAGAAAAGCAAGACAATTTTTGGTGTTCTGAATACTTTTCGATCCCTGTGGACACAGTGTTGGCTTCCGAGGGTATTTATTATGGAAATAAAACCTTCAAAGGTCAAATTAAATGTCCCAGAGATAGAAATGAAAATGTGATCATGTTGCACAGTCAGAGAGGTGAGAAGTCATACGAGTTTGTGCTTTGGTGTGACTTTATTTGGCACAGGAGTAAATGCACCCCTTTGCACCTTGTCTGGAAACTAATAAGCGTCAGTGAGAGTCTGGCTTCAGGCCGCTCTCCACCACACTTTCACTAATCGTCAATTTCCTGTCCTCTACGGCTGCACCGACTTCTAAGAAAGTGAAATTTCAAACAATGAAATGCTTTTTTTTTTTTTTGCCCCTCAAAGTATGAAATTATGCTGCGAGTGTGCCTCATTTCAGATAATAATGTATTCTGTCACAGTCTGGGCCTCAGCGGTTACAGTGCTTGGAGTAGTTCACCTATGATTGCCTCACTTTTACTGTGAGACAAATCTGATGCACTTCATTTAAAAAAAAAAAAAAAAAAAGCCCCAGCCAGTCTGCAGCGCCTTCACAGAATTCATCTTGTGTAACAGACTCAGAAACACTTCTGTGATGCATGCATGTAACAGAAAATACAGTGAAATAAAACGTTACCTTATCAAGACTGCCCAGCAGCTACACAGGCCCAGTCAACGCCTGTTAACTGTGTACTTTTATTGATAAGTGAAATATCTGTACAGTAACTGACAATATGTTGGATGTTTTCTGGTCTGTGCTTCTCTGTTTCTGATAATCCAAAAGAAAGATTGTGTATTAGAAAATATGTGAAGCAGCATGGGTCAAGGTGTGTTGTTTAGTACTGGATTTGATTTGTTTGATTACCAAAATAAGTCAATTTCAAGTGCATAAATGTTTTTTTTAAAAATTACTTTTTTGACCCATGTCTCGTTTTCAGTGGTCTGAATCATGTCGACTCTTTGGGGTGTTTTGACTATTTCTTACATGTTAAATGAATGCTTCAATGGATATGTTTGACAAAATAAAAAGTACAAGAAATGTCTGGTCTGTGCCGTTTTATTAAAACGACTTTAAAGTCTGATTTAATCCTCTGTGCTGCAGCACCACCTGCTGGTGGATTACAATGTAGTAGATTTGTGCACGAGACCCTTTTTGTGGGTTATTGAAAGTTTTTGTCATTGGAAAAAATTATCAAAAGTAATTTGTGTCAACTTTTAAACAAAGCTAGTTCTGGTTTAAAGACTTCTGCATATGCTTTCAGAAAATAGATGTAGTTTCAAGAGTTAAGCTTTAGTAGAAACTGAGTGTTTCTTTTAAATAACATGTCTGGTTGTAAAACTCTAAATAAAAGCTTGTCTTTGCCCATTTTATATGTCTCAGGTTTAAAGAATTCCAGTCAAGTTTTAAGACTAAATACGCAAGTTTCAATTCTGAGTTTAATTTAAATACATGGTTTAAAAAAAAAATTCATTATCCTGGTCTAGTTTGGCCAACACAGGTCTGTTTCTACCTTTTTTTCTTTCAAGAGAATTCTTGCAGGTTAATGTACTTAATATTCCCAATTTCACTCAAGAACAAAGTGTCTATTTCAACAAAGTCTTCATTCTTAAATGTTAACTTTAGCAGAAAAAGGAAGGGTGATGTACTTTGTGCCACACGGTCAGATCACTTGTTGATAGTGAGGCAGTCCCAAGTTTGAGTTGGACTTCGAGATCTCTCAGAGTTTACATGCTCTTCCTCTTTAGTGACTATAAATGACTTGCCGGTGCGTTTTTCAGTTCACACTTTAGCAAAAAAAACAAACATCTCAAACTCCATTCAAGACCATTGTATTTGTATTTTTATTTACATAAATATTGAATTCTCCAGCGTCTGGACTCTCTGGGTGACACACGCAGACACAAACTGGTGTGAAGTGTTTGCAGACTGGACTGAAGGGGGCATCACTTCTTCTCGGGGGGGTTTTCGCCAGCCTCCAGTTTGGGCGCTGCGTCTTTGGGCTCTCGGTAGGCGGGGAAAACCTCCCAGGGCGTGTTCAGGTCAAACTTCCTGAACTCCTGCGACAGCTCCACGGGCTCGGCCACCACGCGCTTCAACTCGTCATCGTAACGCACCTGCAGAGGAGGTCTCGCGTCAGCTTGCAATCTCTTCTATTTAATATACTCTTTTATATAATGAATTGAGTATCGCTTTATCAATTCATGAATACAGTGGAGGCACTTGCAACACAAAACAATGTTAACAGTAAAATTTGCTGAATTCAGATTCTTAAATTAGGAGTACAAATTAATTATTCCGTGAACAAGTCTGAATTCTGGACTGACCTGAATCATAGAATGCAATAAAAAAATGAAAATGAAATGGTAGGGATGATAAAGAAGCACTACATTAAAATTGATTATCTAGTATCAGTCATTTTAATTTAAATAAGAACAATAAGTGAAGCTTAAACTACAAACAACATGCAGACTATGAAAAAAACAGCCATTTAGATTTAAACTATCAAACTTTAACTCTGTCATGCAGGCGCTTACAGTTTCCAAGAACTTTCTACATTTGTTCCGATTAAACACGATCTGGTACGACAGCTGTACTAATCCCTAAAGATGTTGTTCCTGCAACTATATTGGGGCCATTTGGAGCTATTTTGTAAACTGCAGTCCCTCTAATATTGTTGGAAGTTATAAGCCGTGATTAACCACTTTATCTTGGACAGAAGCCTCTAAGAAAGGCTGCAGACCTCTAATGGGCTCGGATTCTGATAAAACCTGAAATCCAAAAGCTGGCAGACTGACCCACTAAACTACAAAAGCACGAAACTTCAAAAGAAAAGTAATATGCAGTTTCCCCTCAAGTCTGCTCCAAATTTTGGAAAGTGTCTTATCATGAATTTCTTTTACATAAACAAATATAGATCATAAGCAGACCGCTTTTAATTTCCCACAATTGAAAACATTGCAGTTTTGTAAAATATTAGCATGAAAACCTATTTTGACAAGGTGAATCACAAACACTGCAAAATCCAGTTATAATCCCACTGGGACTCAATTGCTGCAGTTCTCTTTATGAGGGAATTAAACAGGCCTCATTCCTGCTGTTGGCCTAGAAAGTTGCAGCTTTTTATTTCAAACAGAAAAAAATACTGAGAATTCATCCTCCTTCCTCGCCTCCCTCCACTGGCTCTCAATCTCATTGTGTACGTGCACAATATTGTTGCAGCCTCACATCACCCAGATGACAGAGAACTGCTGCAAACACCTTCCGACTTCAGAGCTTCTGCATTTAGAACCTTGATCCTGGAACAAGGCTTAAATCTTGCCCAGAAATACTTTGCTGGTTCTTTGTGTGGAAGTCGTTTCCTGGTTGAAAATGCTGCTTTCGTGTCATTTTTATCATTCGTTGTCTTTGCGTTTTGAGATAGTGCAACACTTCAGTCAGCAGTTGTTTATAAATATGCTAGAAATACATCAGCCTTGACTAGTGAGAGATTGCAAATCCTCCATTTGTCTAATCGGGCTGCTGCTGCTGGCAGAAACTCACCTCTACATATCCTGACAGAGGGAAGTCCTTCCTGAATGGGTGCCCTTCAAAGCCGTAGTCGGTCAGAATGCGCCTCAGGTCCGGATGGTTGGCAAAGAACACCCCAAACATGTCCCACACCTGGTCCAACACACAGGGGCACGCTCAGTTTGTGTGCGTCTCTGCCAGTGTACCGTCAAGGGGCTTAAATATAAGCCGTGACCATTCTGCAGGATGCGACTCACCTCCCTCTCGTACCAGTTGGCAGCCTTGTGGACGGAGACGGCGGAGTCCACTGGTGTTAGCTCATCCGTGTACGTTTTGATCCGGAGACGAGAGTTGAAGCGCAGCGAGAGCAGGTTGTACACGATCTGAAAGTAAGACACACAAATTCTATGAAAACATCCAACACAAGAGGTCATTTAAGCGAGAGCGGTCCAAATGTTGTTGCTGAAACCTTAACAGGTTAGAGGCCTGTACTACGACACTAGATTTTCTCTTATGGAGATAACTTCAAGAATTAACTCTGGGTGTTTGTGTGCGAAGTCCACAGTCACCTCAAAGCGGTTCTGCCGTGTCGGGATGTCGACAGCCGTCAGGTCAATCATGTTTCTGAACTGAGCGTTGGTGTGGTCCCGCAAGAAGGTGAGCACCGGAATCACTCCGTCAGGATGGATCATCACCTCCAGCTCGTTATAACAGGTCACCTGCATGGAAACAACATCTGCAGGTTTGTAAACAGGACAATGTAAATTTACCTCTTAAAATTATACTGGGCTTTTCTGCAGCCTCCATTTTCTTTTCGAAAAAAGGTCAAAAAAAATAAATAATCCAGTTTGGTATTTAAAGGCAATGTTCAGGATCAAGTTCCAGTACTAGTTGACATTGATCTAAGTTTGATCACATCTTATCTTATGTAAACTGACCTGGACCTGCTGGACATATTTGGGCATCATCTCAGCCACGTACTCTCCAAACACTGCCAGCTGGTTGTGAGTGACAGCATCCTTGGGCCGGACAGTGGCTGAATGAAGGAAGACGACACATCCAGTTAATCATCATAAATAAATGAACTTAGTGCATCACAGGTCTGATTACATGTCAGTCACACAGCTAAATCTTATTTGTTTTTGACACAATTGGGTGTGGCGATGTTGACAAGACTCCTAAAACAATAAGGGAAAAACATTCATTGTTAAGCTAAACAAAATGCATATTGCTTCATAGTGATGAATACCACTTGTCTTTACTTTTGTGGAAGAAAATCACATTTGTTTATGTATTTTATGAGGACACGGTGAGGTCCTTGCTCATAAATGTAAGACAGGTACGATAATGCAGTTGTAACAAGCTCAGTAACATTTGCAGAAAACAGACACTATTTCGTGAAAAAATACCAAACAGAGCTTTACATTGCCGTGCAGTAAAAAAATGTGAACAATGCAAAATGTTCTCATCTTTTTTACAACAGAATGAGGCAGATTAGAAAACTGTTTGTGGTCAAACTGTCTATACAAACGATGATGTAGTATTTTTTTGTGGTGTGTGGGTAGGTTACACATCTGGAAAGGCTTGACCAATGTTTAAAATTAATGAGGTTTTATAACAGCACTGCCTATAATCCAGCAAAGACCTGCATAGTACTGCGACATGATGCTAAATCATATATTGCAACTTTAATAACAGCATGGTTTCACAGTGACCATCGCAGCAGTGAACAAAATCCAGCTGCAAACTGCAAACTGATCAAATCCCAGCCTTCATTAAACAATGAATTTAGTTATTTTCAACAACTGATAACTATTAGATCTAATAACTCAAATAGAGATTTATCGACTGATTAAACTGCCCCAAAAGCACTTTACAATGACAACGTTAGTCAAATTTCCCAGTTCACACACTAATGAAGGCTTACATTATGTTTGGTGCTTGGTCTATCCCTTGGGAGCAATTTGACGGTTCAGCTCTGCACAAGGACACTTTTACTTATGGATAGACAGATGAGAGACAGCTCAGGCTATAAACTAATATACATTTCTAACATCCTCAAAATTACAACCAGACACTCAGCCATGTTAAGATTAATTTTGAAAAAGTTCAAGGAAAGGAGAAACCTGATCAAAAACAATAACCAAAGCCTGATTTTCAAGGAAAGTTAGAAATGTAAATCACACAAGTTTGGTCTGCGTTTCTCAATCATAGTTTTAGATGTCTACCTGTGTCAAGTAAAGATGCGATTTCAGTTGAGCTTGAGGATACAATTGTGCTGGTGCATTTGTGAAAACATGTGAAGCAGGTGTACCCCATGAAGGAGTGTGTACTCACGGCTGGTCTCAGAGGTGGAACCCTGCAGTCTGGTCTGTTGCTGCAGGAGACACGAACTCCTCGCAACTGGAATGGAAGGGAAAGCAGAAGAAATCGATTTTTTTGAAACAGGAGAATAAACATGACAGAACTACTCAAACGAAAATGCAGAGGAACTGCTGTGTTGCCAGCCACAAATCGAGACTAAGGTACACATTCCCGTTGTTGCTTAAATGAAGTCTGAAGCAGCAGTAACAACAAAACCTGTCCAGAGCAGGCTGACGTTAGCATTAGCTAGCTCGAAGGTCAAAGCTGAGACATTTGACGGTTTAAAATGACACCGTGTGGCTTTCAATGTGACGCACGTAAAGGCAAATTAGAAGAGGTGAAAGTAGCGGACATTAAGTATAAATAAAAATCAATTTCTAGTGAACATACTGTTAAAACTCCTTCCAAGTCCTCCGCGGACAAACCGCACCAACGACGCCGCCATGTTTCCTCCCCGGAGTCGAGCTTCTTCGGCCGAAGAGGCGGCAGACGGCGGACTGGAGGTCTGGCGCCCTCTGGTGGTCCGGAGGAAAACAGTAACAACAAAAACGGACATTTTAGTAGACAGGTGCGTCTAAAATAACGGATCACACCCAAGTAGTGATAAAATTTCAGTGCTCAACAGTCATTAGTACTGATTGATTGATGGGTGCAGATGCCACCTCTTCGTGCACATTAGCTGGGTCCCAAAAGAAACCATCATTCTGCTGCAGATGAACAAGCTTGCAAACTTACATTAGTCCTGTGCATGGCAGTTGAGAATAAATCTCCACAAAATGGATATGAAAAGGTCAAAAGTGATGGATATTCATATATATCTATTTAATGACACAAAATTGTTATTACAATGATGGGGAAAATATTTTTAATCAACAATGATTTCATTATAAACTTGTGTTTTTAAATGAATGTTGCTTTGTTTGATCATCACACAGAGGAAATGTAAAAACACCCTTCATTCCCTTGACATCCATCAATGAGCTTGTGGATAAAAAAAATATATATATAAATCAGCAACACCATTCATCCAATATTCATGTCACAAGTATTTATTTTACACAATTTTAAAGTTTCAAGGCACTTTGTAAACATGAGTGATGATTAAAAGAGTAAATAAGAGTTTTCTTTTGTTTATAAATTCCCTAAAATATCCAAACTGCTGCCAGATGCCATAAACACCAGATGAGTGTGGCATTACTGGAGATATACAAGTGTACAATATCACAATGTTGAATTCCTTACAGATTATGTTTTGGCAAAAAAAACAGACGATGGGGGTGGCAAAAAAAAAAAATGCAGAAACCCAAGTGACTCGGCTACAGCTCTTTCAGCATATTACAGTTTGTTTGTTTTTTTATTTGATATTTTGATGTTTTCTCCATCTCATTCTGTGAACTTGGAGCTTATGTGATGATTTGTAACCTTTTCTGCTAAACAAAGGTCTCCAAAATTAACCATTTAAAAATGCCCTTTTCTAAAACTGATGAACAAAAACCGGAGTACACAGCAGATAACGGCACTGGCTCCGAGTCCGTCCTCCCAGTTTAAGTGGGATTATAATAAAGGTCCAATCCACAGCTCCGCTCTCTCAGCTGCATTGTTGGCACACCTGCTGGTGGTACTTTCTCAGCATGTCCAGCTGAGCGGAACGCACCAGGATGTGCGGTCGAACCGTCGCCAGCTTCTGACACGCCTCCTCTGGAGTGCAGCTGTGCAACTGTCGGCAGAAGTCAAAACATTTGGAAAACGAGTCAACAGACAGCTGAGGTGGGACGTAAATAACGACCATGAGTGCATTACTCAGTTTAAGTTCTAACCCTGCACAACCCTGGTGGTCAAATAAATATATTGGAGGTAATGTTTTCAATCATTTCAATTCAATTCAATCATATGAACAGCAACTTTTCTGCAGCAGGGATGTCAGTTTAATATATATATATATATATATATATATATATATATATTATTTATTTTTTTTTTTTAAATAAACCATTCAATTTGATAAATACATAACCAACCTTTAATTAAGTAAAATCTAGCATGTATGGGGGAGCCCCAAAATTTTTTAATTTAATACAAAATGTATTTTTCCCATGATTGTCATTTTAAAAAACTAAATAAAAAAACTCCATATACTTTATGGATATATATTACGCCTAAATTAAAAGACCCATTTTAATCCTCTATCGTAAAAGTTTGTAGGCTCTGAACATAAAAAAAATAAAAAAATAAAAAAATAAATATATATATATATAAAATAATGTTTTCCTACATTCGTTATTTATAATCAAAATTGCTTGAGACTTTATTTTTCAATGATTTATTTTCTTCTGTGTTCATCCGGTTGTACGTCTAATCATGTAAATAACAGTTAGCCTCGGTGTAAATGTACTGAGAAATGCAGTTGACTGTGTGTACTTGAGGTGCAGTCTTTGTTTCATCATCATATGTCTAATATACTTCTCCCAAAAGCTTCACACTATAAAATCTGCATATTTCAAAGATATCGGCTTGATCAAAGAGTGAAATTGTGCCATTTCCTTGTCAAACAGCAGCTGGTGACAAGAAAACGTGATCTCTTCACAATTTCTCGGGCAAAACAACAACGGCAAAAATAACTTTTCACCTTCAACGTGCCATGAACAGGCTCTTTTGTCTTATACTGACCCGTATGAGGTAAGCTGCAGCAAGAGTGGCGCTGCGGGATCGCCCGGCTTTGCAGTGCACGTACACGCTGCTCCCCTGCTCTCTGTGCTGCAAGGCGAACTCCACGCCTCGGTGCAGGTTCTCCAGGGTGGGGACGCCCGTCAGGTCCACGGTGCTCAACCTCAGCTGCTCAACACCTGCACCCCTCCACTCCTGCAGCCCACGTGTCACATCAAACAGTCATTGATCAGCTTTTGCTGTTGCACGGTCACAGTTCAAGACCAGAGGAACTCCAAATTCAGTATTTAAGCAGGGATTTAAACACATTCACGGTAATAAATTGACATAGATTTTCACCAGTTAAACTACCCAATATTCTACATTTACGGCACATAAACATTTTCAAGCCATTGTGGTTCTCATTCTCGTGTTGCAAAGTATGGGAATCAAAGATCCAGCAGTTTGAAAGATTAGAATATCGAGTTTCGACAATGTAAACGCACCTCGGCAGAGTTGCAGAAATATTTGGTCTCATATGGCTCGTTCATGGTGATGACCCCTCGAACATTCTCCTCTTCCACGAGCTGCAACACAAGAAACAGAAACAATGAGTTCTTAGAGCTGCGGAAATCCCACCGATATATGACATGACAATCACACATCTTTGATCCACTTGACATTTGGTGCTCATCCTTCAGCACTGTTGTCCTTCTTACAATCCATCTATGATTTCCTGTGTTGCTTAAGTGTTTCACAAAGCGCTGTCTCATCTCAGTGGGAATCTGGGATTTTAAGTATGTATTAATAATGCAGGTGAATTTTTAAAAAATTAAGAAAATGGACAATGATGAATATTTTTACAGAACTAAATCAAAACAATGACACGTCCATATATTATAGAAATAACATGGACTTATTCTTCCAATTTTTAACTTACAAGTCAAGATATGAAAAAAAAGGAATTAATCTTGCACATAATAACAAAATGTATTAATGCATCTGGAATATGAAATTGGAGAGAGATGACGTTACATGATAATTTCTTTTTAATGATTATTTAATAATGATCAGCCGCAGCTTGTCCCGGTGCCTGGAGGCCCCAGATGCCGCCCCACCTGTTTGGTCATGGACCTGAAGGGCAGCGCTCCGAGGATCACCGTCTCGTCCACCCGGTCGAACCAGCGCCGGGAGGAGACCTTCTCCATGGCCACATTGTAGGCAAGGGTCGGGTAGAAGAGCAGCCTGGCTAACGCTCCGGACATGGCTGCGCTGTGCGGAGTCAACGAAACGCGTAAAAACTAAACAAGTGAAACTCTGTCGGACCGGGTCAGCTCTCCGGTTCTTCCCCGTGTTGTTCCTGAGGGGCCAATGTGACCCACACACACACACACCGGCCGCAGCCTGACTTGTCAGCCGGGGAAGAGGCGCTGCTCCCAACGGTGGTCAGTTCCGCCCACAACAGGACTTCCGGCTACGAAATTTCAAAATAAATCCCCGTCTGCGTCGCCGATAAAGCGACTTCCTGCTACAACGTTAAAACTAAATAAAATAAAAAAAATATTTATTTAAAGTGTTTAAAATACCGAATATACAAAATGACACATAGAGCAGAGCCACTCCAGCTAACAGCAGATTCTGAATGCAACTTGTATGATCCAAGATTGAAATGGCTGAAACTCAAAGAAAAGCTGGATTTTGCAGCATTTAAACCTTTAATATAATATTATTGGGATCTACGAGACCCCTGGGAAATTGATTAAAACCTGTATCATATGACTCCTTTAATGCTGCGAGGAAGCCTGCAATGACTAGCCGTCAGCCATCGGGCCTGTTTGTGCTGGTGTCGACATCACCGACATTGGAACCGAAGAATGTGAGGAAATGTCATGTTCAGTGACGACTCAAGGGTCTGTCTGCTGAAGTTAGATGGCAGGATCAAAGTATGGAAATGGCGCAGAGAACGCAGTGCAGATTGCTGTACAGATCACTCAACATCTTTCAGGCAAAATAGAACTTGCCATTATTGAAGGTAATCTCGATGCAGTGATATATCAGAATGAGATTCTGGAGCCAGTGAGAGTCCCCTATCTCCACAATCTGGGACGTCACTCTTTCCTCCAACGCTCACCCCCACAGAGCCAGGATCAGACTACTCCAGAGTTTAGGCGTGGAGAGGATGGAATGGCCTGCTGTGTCGAGAAGACCTCATCCCAATTGAACCCATGTGGGATCAGCTTTGGCGTGCTGTACATCCCGGAGTAACCAACAACCCCCGGTTAAAGAATGGGATACCATCCCACCACAAAATGTGGTTATGTGGGTGACCAGCACAAGGAGGTGCCAAGCTTTCTTTGACAGTGTAAAAAGCAAAAAAAATGGCCAATGTTTTTTTTTTCCCTTATTGCTGTGGGAAAGTGTGATCATCCAATACCGACAGGAGATATTGGATTTTGGCACATTGTTTTTGGAGCGCTACCCACACGTTTAGCTGTACTGCTCATTCCACGAAAGCATGATCCTTACAAGAGATAAATTGTTGTAAAGGTGACTTTCCAATTATATAGAATACTAAATCAATTAGTATTATTAAAGGGGAGAAATAATTGACCAAAATTACATTTCCAAACATTTGAGAAGTTTATATTGAACTATAAGGCAGCATCAATCTGCCATTTCAGTAGACATCAATTTAGATGAACACATAACTATACAACAACAATCTATACATATATTTAGAGAAAAGAAAAAAAATCAGATGGAGGCATAAGTCTGGATAATACATCATTCTGTGCTGCAATATAGATAAACATAGTATAAAAAGTGCAAAACATTTATTGGATTTGGTTTGTAACCCGAGCTTGCATAACGTGTGTTCTTTCTTTTTAAAAACAGGATTAAGCCCGTACACACAATATCCATTCCATCTCAATAACTGGTAGGTTACAGAAACAAAGTAGTGTTGCTTTATTTTATGACAAACACACTGCTCTCTCTTCTACAGCAACACGCTCAATAAGGGTAACAGGTTAAAATACAACAGACTCGTCTCTCGCTGAAATAACACGATATATTAATGCCTTCATTTACATATAATAGTGAGTAGCAGGGGACAGTAGTGATAGGTTTCGAAGGAGACCTCAACTTCATTGGTCGGGAAACAAATGCTTTGGAGATGATGCAAGGGTCAAAGGTTGTTGGTGGTGGTGGAGTTCAGGATGTTGTGCTGGATCTTGGCGTCAGAAGCCTTTGACAGGTCTCGCTGTGGAGAAAGAAGAGCAGACTTTAAGCTGAGAGGCTGGGATGATCTGGAAAAAAACAAAACATGCCTGTACTTTGAAACTTTTTTTTCCTTTAAAGTAATATTTGTTGATCATTAGAAAGAACACTGAAGGCCATTAGTGCAAGTTAGAGAGACAACGATGAGAAAATCAAACAAACGTGTAGAAATCTGATTATATCAGCTTCTGAGAAGTGGAAACAGGAAAAAAAGAGAACGTGGAGGGCAAGCTTGTGTTGGCCGATCAGCTCCGAAGTTGACTCCCAAAATGTAGCACACGGCACATAAAGGAGTCCACATTGACGGGAAACGTGTCTTCATGCATTTGCAAAACCTCTATTCAAAACCTTCAGTGTTGGAGATTAGTATGATTATTATTGCTTCATCAAACAAGCGAGCAAAACCAAATTACTTGAAGTTTAACTGAGATCAAGCAGAACATCACTGCCGTTAATGGAGTCGATTGAGGAAATCACAACAACAAAAAAAGAATCACAAACTATACACAATTTGGAATATTCAAATGATTTAAATATTTTTTGAACTCGGACAAGAGTTTAGAGGCATCATGTAGACAACATGGTGCAAGTTGGACTTACCTGGGAGTAAAATTGACAAAAAAAAAAAAAGATCTCAGAAAAATACAAGTACACTAAAATAACACCCATTTGTCAGTACTTTTGTTTGGGGACGAATGGTGATTTTAAAATGCTCTCATTTGCAAAGCACTGCATGGCAATAGCAAAAAACAAAAAAACCAACAACAAAACAAAATAATTGTATGTTTTCACAGATGCAGCTCCATGTCAAAACATCTACTCAAAGTGTGTTTCTTGTGACATCTATGTCAAGAGCCACATCTAAATAAAAAAAGCCATAAGGTTCCCTGCAGGGTTTTCCTCCTTGACTCGAGGCATGCAGTCACTTCATTATTAGAAAGAATAATTAGTCAGAATTGCAAGATTTTAGAATTGAAAACAGACCTTGACTGAACAGATTCAGTGGTGGCCAAGTCCCTCTAAAACATAAATTTGCATCATTAGCATCTGCAGACAAAGCTCCACAATATGCCTCAATGCTTTACAGCGTGAAAAAAATACAAATAAAATAGAATTAGAGAGATTAGAGACAAAAAGATAAATTACCACAAACTGTGAATATGTGCTGGCAACAGAAGCCATGCTGAAGGTACGCTGTGGACTAGCGGAGGTCAGCAACGCACCACTTAGAGGCGAGCCCTTCATCTGGGCTTCGTTCTCCTTGTTGCAGTCCCGCCATCGTGGGTGGGGCGGTCTACTGCCGCCTGGCGTACGCACCCCTGGGACCTGGATGGACGCACAGTAGGAAGGAATTCCATCAGAAAAAATTGTCAAGAAATAAAGACTGAAAGCAAATAAAGTGATGAGGTCGAAGGCAAAGCACAAGAAATGACACACGTTCAGTTCCCACACACACACTTCAAGAAATATTCCTGTTGCAGTCAGCTGGGATGAGCTGCAGCACAACAGCAACCTTGTGTTAGATAAAGCAGTGGTTAAGATGAATATCACAAGGTAGGCGAATATGCTCAAAGTCTGCAAATGTTTAAGTTCTCAGATGCAGAAATCACGTAATGAAGCTTAACCAACTTTAATGTAGATGGTTGCAGCCATTACTTCATATTCAGACAATCACATGCTGGGTATTTAAAATGTAGGTGCCATAATATAGACGGTTGATCTTTTATTCCATATTTGTTTGGACAACACACGTTTGTTCAATACTAACAATGCACCTTAAATACCAGCGGTTCTTCTCAAACAAGGCTTGCTGCAATGTTTTATTCAAACTTTTTTTGAAGCTTGTGTAACCTCCACTTTATTCTCTTCAAAAGTAGACCAACCTTATTTGCTGAAAGTGGAGGGCGGGGCACGGGTGAACGACACAAAGTCCCTGAACGCATCGTGCTGTTAGACGTGCCACTAGAAATGCTGGAAGTCACATTGAACTAAGAGAGAAAGAGGGAGGTTAGTGGCATACAGACAGCGCTTTCCCATTCAAGCAAGAATTCACGCCACATCCACCAGAGTGAAGCACAAACTGAGTTCACCACCTTTCGCGATTTGTTCGGCGTGTTGGCGCCAAGGAGCCGGCGCTTGGTTGGCGTTCGTACAGTTGTTCCGTACAGCATGTCCTCCTCCGTCTGTTTGTTCTTCTTGAGGTGCTGTGCGGAGAAAGAGTGAGCGAGTGTCCCGGCAAGCATGCAAAGCTCATGATACCGGTAAACACGCTCACCCTTTCTTGTTTCTCCCTTTCCTTCTCCAGTCGGTGCAGTTCCCACTGCTCCTCCACGTACTGCAGGAACTTCATATCGTTCACCAGAAATTCCCGACCCTGCTCCTTTTCCCACGCATCAATTTCGGCTTTTAATTTGTTCTCAAGCTAAAAAAAGAAAACAAATTATTAGAGGTTGGATTGAGAGGATATTTCTTTAATTTGAATGACTTTTTTTTTACTGACCAAGAAAAGTCAGTGGACTTAAAAAGTAATATCTTAAAGCATTAACTTCTTATCATGTTGTAATAATACACAATGACAAAGATTGACTTAGCGGTATTAGAAAAATGTGAATCATTTTTTGATATGTGATCATGGTTAAATATTGGGAGCGCAACTACTAAACCATGATGAATTTTATTATCATGTTAACAGGAAGGTCTAGCATTGCCTCGGATTTATTCGCCACAAAGTGACAGTTCCACGTCAGAACTCATGTCGCCCTCGTGCCTCACCTTTGGAAGACTCTTATGCAGCTCCGACCGCTGCTTCTCCTCTTTGAGAAGATTCCCCCCTCGGTTAGTGAACCTCGCTGGATCTGTTGCTTTTTTCTGTGAATGAGAATAAAGAAAAAAGCAATCGCAGCCTTGATTTTCATGGAACACGACAGGATTACTCAGATGAGCAACTTTAGACATTTCTGGTGGGTAGTCCAGTTTCTTTCCAGATCACAAAGACATGCGTTATACATTATTTGGTGAATAAAATCTCCCTGTTTTGTCAAGCTGAGCTGCATTAAAGACTCTTTCTGAACATGGCGAGTGACTCAGTAATAATTGTACATTCATGCTACCAATAAACCCATTATGTCTTCCTGCATACAAGAGGAAGTTGGATAAGACGTCAGACAGACCGCTTGAGCAGGGGCAGTGTGAGTCATGGGTTTAGAAAATCGATGGATGGATGGGGACTTGGAAGGAAGTACAAATTTTGTTTCCCTATTACGGTTTTCTTGGTTAAATAAACTCACCTCCAGCTCTTTAAAGAGTCTCCAGCTCTCCTCCCATCTGTGAACACCATCAAAAAGCTCTTTGTGATCTTCAAAATGCTGATTCAAGCGCAGGATCTCGGCATCATGCAGACTTAACAGTTCCTCATTGAAGTCCTCTGAAATAGTCAATGAAGTCTCAGAATCACATTTGAGTTTTTTGGCTGATTAAGATAAGACAACTTTAGCGTAAAACGCAAAAACCAACCGCTAAAATACGGTGCAAATGCCTGCCGCTGGTCAATGCTCAGGAAGCATTTTTCCCACATCACAGCAATTTCGGACCGGATGGCTTCTGTGACGCTGCGAATGTTTTGTAGTTTGAGTTCCTCCAGACGGTGAACTTCTGATTGTAACTAAGGAGGAAGAAAAGTTGTAACTGAACTGCAAAATGGCCACCAGAGCAGCGAAATCGTCACCGGCCACGAGAATCAGAAGGAAAAGAACGGATAATCAGGTGAGTTGTCTCACCGCTTGCAAGTTCCTCTTCTTGGATGTGACCATGTGAACGTTGAAGACCTGTCGCTCCTCCTGTGGGACCTGCAGCCGATCCCACAGCAGCTGGAGCTTCTCCCTCTGAGTCTCGCATGCCGCCTCGTTCTCAGCTTTGCGCTCCTCCAGCTGTAGGAACAACACTGTTTAAGGCTAATAAATCAGCAGTTTGGTTTTGAATTAAAACTTTAAACTGGATAAAAATCTCACGTGGACCAGAGTCATGGTTACAACCTGCCAACACCTTCTGACGATTTTCCCTAACCGTTATAAACTGCACGCTACAAAGCCGAAACCGTTTGCCTTGCCTGACAGAGAAGCAGTTTGAGTGATGTGATGTTGTCCCTGGAAAGGCAAAAATTGTCCTCGTCCTCACATACGACATCCTTCTCAAAGCTCGTGTCAGGGACATGGTCGAGCTGCTCCATGTGCAGGATGATCTTCTCTTTGAGATCTTTGAACTCGATGAGTCGCTTCTCCTGTGAACATTAAGCGCAACAAGACAACGTTGAGGGTCGATGATAACCAACGCCCGAGGGTCTGTTGCCCACTGGGGTAATTTGATGGTCATGTTATCATTTCATCTGTATTTTGGTTGAATGAGAAAAAAAATTGCCATAAAAATGTCAAGACTTTTTGCATTGCATCCATTAATATGTCACAAAGGAAAACACCAAAATGAGACTGGTATCAAACCGTGACAGACACAAAATCTCATAAGGTGTAATCTAAGAACCAGTCATTGTAGCAGAGCAGACAATAAGCAGTCAGTAAAATAATACAGGTTTTTCAAAATCCCACAAAAATCCACGGGTTTGCAATGTTTGCAATTTGAAACCCGCGTATCATTTTCCCTCCACTTTACAATTATGTGGCACATTGTGTCCATCAAATAAAATCCCAATAAAATACATTTACATTTGTGGTTATGATGTCACAAAATGTAGAAAAAGTTCACAGTGTATATATACTTTTGCAAAACAATGTAACATAGTGGTGTTGTAGTCATGACAAATGAACTGCCAACCTTCTCTGCGTTCTGGTTAGAGATGTGCCTTTGGAAGTCTTGTAGCTGTTCCAGTGAGGGGACACAGTCGGGAATAACACCGTACGGCAAAGAGCACAGGATGTCGCACAGCTCGCGGTCCTGCTCCAGCAGATCCTTCTGCTGCTGCATCCGGTGGGTCCTCTCCGTCGTCAGGGCTTCTACCTGCGTGCGGATGTTCTTCTCCTTCTGCAACATGCTAATTCCAGCCTCCTCCTAAAACCACAGATGATCACAGATTGATTTATGTTCTTTGCTTCCACTAAATTCTCAGGTAAAATCAGTAACTGAGGATTGGAAACGATGCCGCCACCTGAAACATGGGGAGTTGAAGTTCCAAGCAAAGCTTTTCCATTTCTGCAGCGCAGGTCTGAATGCTGCATTGGAGCTTCCTTTTTAAGGTGTCCTCTTCTTGGATCATCATTTCGAGTAAGTTCTGTTGATGTGAGGAAGAACAACAAAATAATGCAAAATTGACATTCAAGTAAAGTGTCAAGTAACAAACTAATCAAGTAATTTCTTTATATTCCACTATAGATGGTCTGCACTTTGATGAATCTGCAGAGATCAGCAATGTTGCTTTAAAAGAATGTGTGTTAGCACCTGCACATAAACACGGACTTAAAAAACTATGAAGAAGTACAAGAATAGTCAAAGCCTCACAGTGGGTTATTTAAAATGTATTGAAATAGACAACCTTGTGCAGTGTTTAACATTCAATAGCATGTCTGTATTACATAATAAGGCAATAATTAGTGAAGATCAGCTGAACTGCGCAGAGTAAGTCAAACAATAAAACTCTCAGGCCAAATACCATAGCAAGCAATACCAGTTATGGTAATTAATGACCAGATTTCACACAGGAGATAGAGCAAGTATTGTTTTAACATGAGGAATTTGAAACATTCCAGTGGCCTAGTTTCACTGAGAACTACCATTGTGTTTTCCCAACACCCCCACCTATCTTTCTGTCTTGTGTACTCAACCAAAACCCATTCACATATATCGAACGTTGAATGAAAGTTTACACCTCTCATTGAGACTCAATTGATGCGTTTGGTACTGAACCGAAAAAAGCCTCAGGTGCAGGCTAGTATAAAGGAGCGTGACAGGAATAGACCTAAGATAATTTGTCATTGTCCATATCCCTGAAACTATGAAACCACAAAAATTTGACTAATTTAATATGAAGAGTTACAAAGAAAAGGGTTTTCCAATATGCAAAACCTCAATCCATCTGACAATAAAGCTGATCAACATTTTAGCAAGTACTCATGCAAAACAAACATATATTCCATATAATACCAGAATATACAAAATACACAAATAAAAAGCTGTTCATTGACATGGAGATATTCTGTAGAAGATTAATAAACTCGATCAAAGAAAATGCATTTTGTGCACAACATTAAAAATATTCACCCCCACTTATTAAAAATGTAATTAAAAAAAAAATCCATGAAGTGACCACAATAGCAAACATTTGCAAGATGGTTATTTGGAGGGATATATCCCAATTAGTGCGTCTGTGGATTACATAACCAAGCAGGGTCAACACACCCAGCTCCTGTCTGGTCTTCTCTTGACTGAAGCAGACACTAACTTGTCTCGTGCTCATGAGGCACATAAATCAGATTCCTGATCACAACTCTGAGGTCGAGTATCTGGCTGTGAGCACTCAAGTGAAAGATGTTTTTATTAAAACAGATGGTATGAGAGAAAATAAATTAATGCGTAATCTTGAGTTGAATCTGGTGTTCTATTGATATCCTGGCACTGCATCCTCTGATCCACCTGCCTCAGTCCTTGTTGGGGCACAAAACGGGTCTGTTCCAGGAATCCACTCACTCACTTTCAATGTGTGACAATGCCGCACCGCTACAAGTTTCAACACAACAATACATCCATGCACATTGTGAAATCTCTGACCTTAATGTGGTTTTTGACAACATTGGTTCTCTGCAGTCGCTGGTCCTCTGGTATGCCGATCTCCTCCCAAATATCCTTCAGGCGGCACAAGGCTTTATTTAAGCAGGACACAGCCTCTCCTGCGAGCACCTCACTGCGGGCAATATTGCAAAGTATAAGTCTTTTCAATAACCGAGAGATTAACATTATTACAAAACGCGAAGCAATATCCAGCCTTACTGGTCTCACCGTTGCTAAGCTAACACTGAGCAACCCCTGATGTAATTACATTTTACGTATGAAGTAAGCTGCCCTCACCAGGAAAAAAGCATTTGACATTACCTTTTCCTCATCGTTAAAATCCACACTCGGTTACCACGCCGGTAAATACTTCGATATAACAAAATCTTGTGAAAAGGGGAAGCAGAAATCTCCTCCTCTCCGTTTGCCCTTTCTCGCTCGGTCAGTATGGTCCGTTTGCAAGCAGTTTCAAAATACGCGTACCCGCAGCGTCCCGCTTCCTGATTGGTTCCTTCTGCAGTCGCGCGTGTTTAATAACACCGGGAAGACCCGTATGTGACTTATACAGTGGAACATTTTGAGACACCGCCCATCGCTACACAGTTCGTGTCTAAAACAAACGTACCAATTGAGGAGCTGCCGGTGACGTAAACCTTCAATAATGTCGCTGTTGTTTTATTTTTTGACACATTAACAGAAGAGGAAGCCGATAGAGTCGTTATAAATAGCAACACCAGATTAGAAGTTTATACCAAATTCATACATTTTATGATGTCAGACGCTAGGAAAAAAATAAAACATGTAGATTTTGAAAAAATGTGTGCATAAAAAAGTGTATTTGTTCAATTAAAACAGATGCATGTTATTATTGGATGTTATAAATTATAAGATAGATATGGAAAACACATTCTGTTATGGCATCCTGTGATGCTCTTAAAAGAAAATAATGGGAGATATAGTACAGCATTAGTGATTTCACTTACGCTGATGGTGTGACATGTGCGCGTGTGTGTGGGTGTAAGGTATATTTGTCTGAATACAACAAAAGAGACAAACTTGTAGATTAAAAAAAAAACATTTATTCACTTTATACATCTTTACAAATCTTTTGCTGTCACAAACAGGCCAGAAGCAAATATTTCTCTGAATGTAATGCCAGCCTTGGAGCAAATGTAGCAGGAATGTGCCAGGATTCCGTTGGACGATGTGCTTACAGGATTCATGAAGTGTTACCCAGTAAAGATTCCAGAAGTCTCGAGTTGTTTGTAATGGCAGTTGTTACCACAATGAACCTATAACCTGAAACAAGAAAACAGAAAACATTTATTAAATATTTATTTCTCCTCACGCAGCCACTGTATTAATATTCATAATCAACAATACTAAAGCTAAAGTTGATGAACGATTACAGCAAGAAGAAATAATTTGTTACAGTTTTTACCTTTCTCTTTGCCTAGGAAACGAAGCGCAGAAATCTCAGAGAAGGTGCATCCTCCGAGGAACATGACCAAAACGATGCGCTGAGCATCGTTCTTTGTCTTTGAATCAGCACCATTGTTGCCTGAAAAGAAATGGGGAAAAAAAACAGAGCGTACAATAATTCAAAAATAATGCATAAGGGGATGACAAGGAGTAGTAATAAGAGTAGAACTTCTTGCTCAAATCATAACCATGAAACTCTTGATGCTCTAACCTGTAACAGCAAATTCCTGTCCATTTAGAAGCCGAGTGACTTCTTCGAGCCCCGTCCAACCGTTTCGCTCCAACACCTAAGAAAAGCACATGAAGACACGACAGGAGTTTCATTGTCTGTCTGCAAGAGAGTGGAATCTGAGTCTGATCCAGTGAGATAAATAAATGCTGACAGCGGTCTACCTGCTCAATCAGCTTGCAGCTCAGAGGGATGTAGGCGCCACTGAAGATGTAGGCCATGTCTCGTGGGACACGGAGGTCATATTCTTCATCTGACTTTGGCACCTTTATACAAAGGAAAGTGTGCTTGGTAACAATAATGATTTGCCTGAGATTAAAAGCAAATGTAACTATGCAGAGATACCATCAACATTAAACAGGCACTTTTGAAGAGTTTTAGTTTTGGTGATGATCATTTACCAGGTTGAGTTTTCGGCTCAAGGCCCTGAAGTTGCTTTTCTTTGCCAAAGAAGAAAAGGCATCAGTCAGCTTCCCTAGAAACAAAGACATTATCAAAGAATCAAGGAAAGCCAAATATATCTTTTTTTAAATCCACCCTCAAATACTTATAAGGTCTTTTTGCTTCTTCTTCCTGAGGTGATTGTTATTTTACCTGCCGTTTTGTCGTTGACCAGTTTCCCAACTTTGCTCTCCATAACTGTGAGCGTCTCGCCTGGCTGCTGCTCAACCAGCAGCCCCATCTGCTTCAGGTTGTGAAATGTGAGCAGTTGATCTACTCCATAGCTCTGTTTTGTCATAAAAAAAACATGTAAAAAGCATTAGATTGGAGGCTGTTCATCAAGAGAGGAACACATAAACATGTTTCAGGCTTTTAACAAGGATCAAGTCCATGTCAAAATTACGCATAGTTTGTTTTTTCAAACTGAAAAGAAATACTGAACACAGTCTATCAATATGCTCTTGTGGAATATACACAATATAATATCGAGTCAATCTCTATATATTGTTACAGTAATTGTTGGAAAGAGAGCAAAACAATTAAACTTTCCTTGTTTACAGAAATTCCTGTTTCCTATTCCTGTTTTCTTACCCATATAGCAAATAAATACGTTTGTCAGTTTCTCCACTTGTGGGTAGAACAACTAATACAAAATAGCACATTTCACAGCGGGAAATACCTTCTAAAAAAATGTAATGTAACTTTATAAAAAAAAGCACCTAAAATAAGGTGGTGCCATTTTCATTTTACACATCTAGTCATAAAAGTATAATAATGTCATTTTAAAATAACTGGTAATGGTTTCAATGGTTTCTCTGAGAATATTCTTTGTGAAATACACACAACTGCTTTCTCTGCTCACCTGAAGGTACTGAGCTTTTAATGAGCGGTAGTCCTTTGGCAGTAGTCCTGTGAGAAAATCAAGTCACACAGATGCTCAAACAACATACGAGTGATTGAACTTGCATTGAAAAAAAGCAGGAAAGGACTCACCGTTTTCTGTGATAGACAGAAGACAAAGCAGCCTCAGGCCTTCTATCATGGAGACCTAGAAAAAAGAACACAAAAAAAAAAAACACCCAAACTTCATGTGAAGATGCTTTTGTTTCTGGACTTCTGGAGAGTGGAGCTGTTTAAATAAACCTACCTGTCTGTTGATGTGCTCTTCTATGTAAGAAATACATTCGCGGATGTCAAATCCTTCAAGTAAAGCTGGAGAACACAAGAAAGCAAAATCTGCACTATAAATCATGTTCCGTGATCTAAATTAAAACGTTAGTTTTAATGGCAGCATCTCAGATTGAAGAAACCATTCAGCAAAGTTGCCAAAGTAAGAATGTTACACATTTTTTTTATTACATCAGCAAAACATAACTGAATGTTGTATGTTTTATGCCATTTTTGGTTCTCTTTTGAATTTTCTACCTCTTTACATATTTATAATGTATCACATATACAGACTGCACTTACAATTCATTTTTTAAGCAATGATGATAAAGATTAATCTGATTCAGATCTATAATCTAAAAGTTCAACCCAATGGACAGATTGTAGATTCCTTACAGTGTTCCGTCTTCAACAGCTCCTGAAAGTCCTGCTTCGTTTTCTTCTTCATGATAGATTCACTGGCACCGATGTCTGGAAGCGAAAACGTGTCGTTAAGCCAACAAGCTTTTGCAGGTCTGATTTACAGTTCGGGTCAGGAAGACTCACGAAGGCTGAGAAGTCGATGTTCCTGCTTTAACCCTTTCAGCTCCTCCGACACAAACGTCTTCATCTGCTGTATGTCCATCCCCCGGCGTTTCTGTCGAAACAATGGAATAAAAGAAACAGTTCACAGCAGAAGCTGACACATAATTCACTAAAAATAAAAAAATGTTATCATGTAAAAGAACATTTGCACACATACACATGTATTTAGAAATTACAAATATACTAACAGAGCGAGAGAGCGAGAAAGAGAGAAAGAGAAATATGACATGACCATCAAACGATGTATGTGACTTTGGTTATAGAGACTGTCACGGACACAAACTCACATCATATGCAGTCTGAAGAGTCCTGGCTTTCTGACTGAGGAAGCCAAAGACGTTGGAGAAATGTTCGTTCCTGATTTCATTGAAGACCTACGGGACACAGGAAAGTTCATACAGACGTCTGTCTCAAGATGTCAGGTGACGGGCAGCAGTCGGCTCGGCTCTGAAGTCGGTCCCACCTTATCCTGCGAGTTCAGCATGACTTTCACACTTTTGTTTGAGGTGGTGACGTCGGGGGTGAACTCCACACATCCTGCAGAAGAGACGCTGTGATGAGACGACATATCAACACAGAACGGGCCGAAACAGGATCGTGTTTGAAAATGTCTGCGGTCGTGCGTTGTGACAGTACTGTGTATACTTGATTAAATACTTATTAATGGCCTGCAGAGTCAAGGCTGATATTCTTAAAAATATCCCACAGTGCATGGATTAAATGTAGAAATCATATTTCACATAAGAATGTGAAGAAGCACATGTTCCAAAAACAATGTTGTTTTTAAACTCTTGATTATCCTGAGTTACAAAAAGTAAGTAGTATCTTTGAAGGTGTTCTATTTATAGTTTCAATCACATCATTTTTGCATTTCGTTTCCAAATGCAAAGTTTATTTAAAATTTTCAGTAATTAGTAAGTCCAGTGGTTATGAAAGAAGTAACTAGTAACTGTAACCACAATACACAACAGTTTAGTCAAAGACACCATCAAAGTAATGCCTATTTAGACAATCAATTTTTTTAGGATGTAAAATTCATTCATCCAGGTGCGAGATGTTTTAATTTAGACATCAGTAGCTGTTTATTTCAGTCTACTTGATAAATTCCTTTTAGTATACTGGACATCATTTCTGAATCTGAAAAATGTTGAGGTTGTGGCGGCTCGGCACGGAGAAGGACGGCACACTTCAGGGGACACCCACCACATTTAATTCGAAATATATCATCCACAAGTCCTTCGTAGACAACTTGCGAGCAGAGAGGAGTGACGAAGTCGACATCTGCAAAGACAGCAACAACATCGGCACAAGAAACAAGGACAGCACGGTGTGTAACCCGCCGAGAGGAGAACGAGGGGCTCCTCACCTCTGTCGATGAGAAAAACACTTCCTATCTCAGCTTGGCGAGGCTTTTGTTCACTGTCCTCCAACAGCTCCCTCCATGACGCGTACGCCATCTGTTTTCAGCCAGAATGAGTTTGTGTTTTTCAGTCATTTTGTCCATCAAAAGCAGCTTTATCCAAGCATCAAAAGAAGCGTCTGCTGCTAATCTGTATGATCATAGTTTATATCAGCTGGTAAATTGCTGCATCTTCTCGCTGTCATTCGTTCTTAAACCAGTTTTACTTCAAGCGACTCTTAAACTGAGGTAACAGAGCATCTTCCATCTACAAATTGATGTAGCACAAGTTGAACTTAATGACAGAAATAGTCACTGGAACATCCCACGCAGTGCTGGTAGCTCAGCGTTGACAGAGCGGCAATCCCCAGCGGTCAAGCAGAACTAAGCACTTGCCTTAGAACAGCGTCCGATCCCATAGACCTTTGTAAACGGGCCGTAAAGGGAGTGGAGGAGGTGCAGAGCGCTGCCAGCTGTGCTCACCCAGCGCTGGTCTCCTGCCTGTATAATCACAACATCTGTTTATTAATACATCAGTTCACCATTCGGCAGCAAAATGACACTCGGAAAATTAAAGAAGGCAAAAGAACAAAATGGAGAGAGTAAATGTAAAAAACTAAATACAGATACCTCCAAAATCTATGTATGTAAAATGAGTAAAAATACTTTGTTTCTTGCCTTCTCTGCCAATTCTAGCCAATTAGTTTTAGAGTATATTCAAGCTCATATTTACCAGAAAGTTGTCTTGAAAGAATTCTGGCAGTTCCATACTGAGGATATCATCGTCAAGTGGAAGGAGGTAGAAAGCCCATTCATCTGTGGTCACATCTGTGAGAAACCAAAACCATATTTATATGTTTACTTTGACCTTCACTGGTCACTGGTGCAAAAACAAAATGGCTGAAAGTGGTGAAACTCACCCCCAAAGATCCCCTGCTCCTCCAATACAGCCTCACATGCGTAGAACTGAACGACAGAAAGAAATGGTCAGCGGAGTAAATACCGAGAATTGAGCAGCGTGTCAATACAAACAACAGAACGGGAAATACCTTCTGAGGGGTAAAAATGATCTTGTATCTTCTAAACTTCCCAACAGCCTTGTCGGCATTGACAACATCTGGAAGGAGTGGGAAAAACATCATAAAATAACTTTGAGTTTTATAAACAGCATTGAAAGAACCAAAGACGGTCATGTTGAGCTGGGGATTATAGAAAATATTTAAAAACTATTAACATCGGCACAAGAATACAACTTGTAATGCACGCAGATTTGAACAGTTGCAGAAAAATGAATGACATCTTAAAAATGTAGTGACGTTTAAATAATTTCTATCTACACAAGGTGGAGACAACTCTGGTTGGGAATTACACTTTTAGCAGGCTTTATTGCAAAAGTTTATTCAGTGGTATCGTAACCCGAACCCAAATTGTGTTCAGAGTGACAATGATTTTCCTTATGAACAAAGTGTTTTTAAACATTAACAACTAAATAATAATCATATTCAGTGAAAAATCATCGTTGTTAGAGGCACTGATTTGAAACATACAAGTACAGTTTTTTATGGCTTCTTTGTTTGTGCAGTTGTTTTGCATTACAATCAGTAAAGAATCAAAGATTCTTTCACATCAAATGTTCCCAAATGACTGGAGCTTTTAAAATTCCACCAAATGTTTGATTCCTATAAAAATAAATTTCTAATTTATTTGTTTACTTTGTTATTTTAATACCAGATGTTTATTGTCACCTAGTTATATCTTTGACTTTGTTTAATAACTGCAGGAGATCCAGGTTAAACTCTTCTCACAATCCTGGCTACGTTCCTGGACAACTATAAATTTACTGTGAAGTGTAAGTGAAAGTGAGAGTAGTTTTTGGACTTGCCACATATCCACTTTACTGTTTGTATTCTCGGTCGAATCAGAAAGCAGAGCCTATACAAAGAGAAGCAGCGCATTGTCAAACAAATACACGAGACGTGCTCATATGTAAGCTGATGTGTCATTGTCAGTGTGCGGAACTCACTGATCTGAAGTGCTGACGATTGGTTTGTGTTCCACTTTGTAAAGTTTGTCAACATCATGTTGCTGCAAAAGAGAACATGAAAGGCTTTTTTTAAAATATATTTGCATTTAACAATTTTTTTGGACAAGAAGAGTTGGGATGGTCAGATGGCTCACCTTTAGAGTTGACACATTAGCAATACGATCGAGTGGGCTCATCAGATCAGCCTCGATGAAGAGGTCTTTCTTCCCAGGTAACTGTGTAATGGGAGAGGGGGAAGATGAGTGAAGACGAAGCACAGCAAAGATTGTTTTGACTCAGAAAGGGTTGTTTCCTGAAACTTTTTTGGAAGCAAATACTCTTTTATCAACAGTCACTTTGCTCTGGGACATGGGCTTCTATAAATGTAAACGAATCAAGATAAGAAGAGATAAAATGTGTGGGAAAAAATAGGTGTAAAATCATATCATAAACATTGAACACTGACATATGTCTATGAGTGACATGACAATCGTGTTAGTGTGTAGTGTGTAATCCAGCAGAGCCTCACTAATCAGAGTCACATCACTGATGCTTGTTCTCACCTGTTCCAGCAGGTAGATGAGTTGATCTCTGACGAGCCTCTTCAGCAGGGAGAAGTCAGGGAGTTCCGGGGAGTCCCTCCGGGCGCTGTATGCCATGCTGGAGCGGAACCAACACAACAGAACAACCGGTTATTCACAACAAATACAGAAAAACATTTGCTTAAAGTCACAGACAACAGAAACACAAAGACGAGACGAAAATATCTTGTTAATTTACGAGCTAAGTTAGCTTTGAAGCTAAAGCCCATCTGTCACATCAGACCAGTTTACAAAATGAACGTCGACAAGGCACACCGGCGTGAGATAATATGAGATAAGGACGTTCTCAACATTTAACAGGAATGGCGAAAAACATACTTAATAAATCAGGATGAAACAGACGTGTATATGTAGTTAGCATCTGCCTCCTTCCGTAGCTCCATAGGCAGAAACGATATTGTCGCACGCAGTTTCCGCCCGGACTGCTCGGGAGACGGACTGCTGTGCACCAGTGAGAAGATACCTGTGTGAAAACATGGCATCTGATGCCGTCTTTCTGTTAGAAACGGCCAATTTCGCTGCGGAAAAACATCGACACCAGCGACGAAAAGACCCAGAAGGAACGCCGTATATCAACCACCCCATCGGTAGGAAACGAGTGTTGCCACCTTAAAATGACGCGATCGAATCTGTCAATTCACTGTATGTAAGGTCACTGCTGATGTCTAACTTGTTGTTATGAGACAGAAAGCTAGATATTTGTTTAAGTAAAATGGTTGTTGTACAAATAAAAATTTTTTTTCTTGTATTTCGAGATTGGAACAAAAGTAGAGATTCTTAACTGAGACACTTTCCTTTTATTGTCGATGATAAAGTACTTGAGCCTCCTTGGTAACTTATCAGTAACACGCATTAAAAGTTATAAAAGTTATCTATCTTAAGAACCACAGACACAGAAACACCAAAGTAGTGACAAATATTTATGACCGTCCAGATATTACAAACAAAAACATAATTGCGATAAGGCAAACAATCAGGGGTGCAACATATCAGGCGGACGTTCCATTGGTACAAACATTTCAGTCTTTCTCTTTCTAAATTAAAAAAAATGTAGCTAGTCACATGAAGTTTAATTCATACTTTAAATCATATAAATGAATGCACGGTCCGTGTACATTTCCATTACATTATGCAGCCCTGCACACAGATATTTCAGTTGCACCATAACACAGATGGAAAAGTCATTTATGGCTCACCAGAAGAAATGATGTGATTAAATAGCAGAGAGTGGCCACATAATGACACAAAACACCCACACTCTGACAGCAAATCCAAAGAAAGCTCTCCTATTTGGTGTTTTTGACTTGTTCCGAAGCTTAACACAGTCAGATCCTTTGTTGACTTTGTTCTCTCTGATACTCAAAGCTCTGTATGATTCTTTTTCAGGAGTAGCTAGAATCCTTAGCCACGAGGGAGGAATCATTGACATTGAAGTTTTGCAAGTATGCTATCAGCTGCATAAGTGAGTTGCTGTCATGGACCTATCTTCTGGGGTCACTCAACCAGTACGTTGTCTCCGTTTGACCATTTCTTGTGCAGGCTGCTTTGCTCCATGACACAGTGGAGGACACAGACACCACTCATGCAGAGCTTGAAGCTAAATTTGGGCCAGTTGTTGCCCGCATAGTTCAGGAAGTGACAGACGACAAAAGTCTGCCAAAGCAAGAGAGGAAGCGTCTTCAGGTGGAACATGCGCCGCACTGCAGCCACCAAGCCAAACTGGTTAAACTGGCTGATAAGCTTTACAACCTGAGGGACCTGAACCGCATCACACCTGCTGGTCAGTATCATCACTGCTCTTCTACTATTAGCTGAGTCTTTTCAGGGTTATCTTCACCACACTATTCAGAAGAACATTTTATTGTATTGACTTGCCGGCCACAGTGTGTTGCGGTTGCCTTGTAGTTTGAATTGTGAAGCGATAATGGTTCCCTATGAACATCTGCTTGTGAAATATGAATAATAGAAGAAATATGTTCTAATAGTTTAATGTGTGTTTTTCAGGTTGGACAGCTGAGCGGGTGCAGGAGTATTTTGTCTGGGCTTGTCAGGTGGTGAAAGGCCTTAAAGGAACAAACTCCATTCTGGAGGAGAAACTGGAGGAGCTGTTCAAACAGAGAGGAGTCCAGCTCTGATCACATGGACACAAAACACTGTGAAGAGGAGATTCTCTACATAACAATTCAACAGCTTTGTTATAACAACACTACTCACAAAAAGTTCACATAAAAGCCTGACGTCCTTTTGGCCATGTCCCAGACTGATTACTGCTTCATTTTGAACAATTCCTGTGGAACCGGTTGACCAATGCAACTCAACTCCATGCGCATTTAAAGGAGGTGAGAAGGACCAAGTGTCACTTTGGACTGTTAACGTCAGCTTAGTTTCTGTGCTAGACGACCTGCAACGGCACCCGACTACTCCACCAGGCACCAGCGTCATCGTCTGGCATGGGGTGAGAAGCATTTATATTGGACGAGGGACTCAGTACTGTTCTCTGATGAAGGTCCAGTCATATCAAGCAGAAACGCATCGGCAATTGTTTTAATCTTTTTTTCTTTTTTTTTGTTTGCTGGCCTACATGGTGCAGTGACAAGCCCATACCACCTGAATAACTTCAGTAACCCAGTGTCTCTGCATAAACAGGCTGACTTTTATCTTCATGGACGACAAAGCTCCAGCTCTTCGGGGTGGCATAATTCAGGAAAGGCTACTGTAAAACAGACATCTGAGATCAACTGATCAGCAGACAATAAGTCGACTTTTGAACAGCATGAGACGTCAAGATGCAGTCAAGGTGTAATTAGTATTCAAGGGCACATGATAATTTATTGAGACATTTTGTTTTAATGTAGAATACCCACCACTGATATTGATTTCTATTTAAGTGACCTCCTTTAATAATGTATCACTGGAGCATGAACTTTTTACACTTTTATATATATTTTTAATCCATTTTACCCGAAAGCCAAATATCCATAACGTTTTGTGAGTAGTGTGTGTCCTCTATTAAAATACTTCACATTCAATATAAATCTACAATTTTTTTTGTTTTATATACAGCGATATGTTTTGCAAAATGTGTGAAATAATGTGAACAAAAACAAATGCTACAACGCCAATGTATCAATTGTTGGAACTAAGAATTAATTAGAATTAAATATTTACCCAATCTGAAAACTAATGCCAGCAACAAACTGTAGATAAAGGAATAATAAATCTAAAATTTAAAAAAAACACCAAGCAAACAGACTATTGATGAAAGTAGCAAAAACAACATGCACCAGTCAAAAGACTAAATTACAAGTGTTCTATTAATGCCTCCTTTGTAAATAGTTTGGTGTTTTTTTCCAGTCAATTTCATTCTTCCCTTGCTTATATGAGTCACTGTGACAATTGTCTTAATAGAATCACCTTCATAAAGATGAAGCACTCTTAAAGCAACTGGACATTTGCCAATTGGTTTCAACTTAAAATTTGTGTTGAACTCAGACTCCTCACATTTGGTTTGTATACACAGCAGGTCTTCCTGGTGAAAATGGCATCAAAATCGACTGCAAAAGTCAAAGGGCGTGGTCAAAATACACTGTCAGTAACAGCAAACGCTACCAATCTCTGACCAGCAAGGATGCAAGGACTCATGCTGCATACAGCTTTAATGGTGTTTTATTTTGTGGTTTTGTTAATCTTTTGAAAAGTTTAGCCTAAATTCAGAGTTTTATTCTAGTTATTAATTTTGATGTTTCGTTCTTTGTTGGTTTTGTGTTTATTTCTTCTATTTTGCCATGGTATTGTGTATCGTATGTCTGGTTGAGTCCTGTTGTCAAGTTGTGGTTTTCAATTGCCACATTTGAACCTCATGACAATATACAGTATACTTAAAGGGTTTAAAACACTAAAGGAAAACTGCTGTTACAACAGTATTATTATTATTATTATTATTATTTCAACAATTTTAAATTGTTACGAAAATAGACCTACATAATATAAACCCTTGCAACGTTCTTCGTCTGCATTCCAACGAGAGGTGGGACTTCCCATTTCCGGTCCGTCACCATAACGAGTTCAACTTCCGCTTTGATGGAGCCGCGTCGTGTTAATTTCATTAAATTGGGGGAAAACGCATTTTTATTTCAGATCCATGTAGTAGATCAGACAACCATGGATTGTCGCGATGTCTCCACCGATTCGGGCCTCGTCCGGCACCGTACCAGTCTGAAATGAGACGGGTGAGCTGTTAGCAGGTTGCTAGCGGTGTGTTAAACATGACAACCAGCTGTCAGTGAAATTTGTTGGGTTCGTGTAAAGTTAATCAAAATACTTGGGGACATATGTGGGTCAAAGGGAACAAGTTATGAATTAAAGAGCCAGCCTGATCAACATCATTGGCATTAGATTCAAATGTTACTTTTAAACTGTGCCACCTCAGTGAAGAGAAAGGAAATGGAGCTGGAGGGCTTGAGTGCTTTAGAGCAACGACTGAATTGTCCTCTCAACTGCATCTCTGAAGATCTGGAGGAGAGGTATCACAGTGCACAAGTTTGAAGTGACTCAACTTTATAGTTACTCGTGTCGAAATACTGATTTGTCCACTGTTTTGTGTCCCTTGTAAGACAGAGGCAGACTGCAGAGCCAGAAATCATGGCTGGAAGCAGCGAGGACTCTGTGGAAATCACATGGGACGCAGAGTGCAAGGGGGACAGTGAGAATGAAGAGCATGTGGATGACGAAGAAGTTGGAACGAGACTCATGAAGATGGATCAGCAAGTTTTGGAAAGGAAGAACAAGATTGAGATTATGGGGGTGGAAGAGGAGGGGAAGCCGGGTGACCAGTCGGAGTCTGAACCAGGATATGAAGAATACACAGACAGTGAAAATGAAGTTGAACTCCAGTTTAAACCTGCTTTCATCCACACTTATGAAGTCAAACAACCTCAGACACATTTAAAGTCAAACCCTAATTGTTCTGACAATTTATGCAGCCTTTTACCCCCGATCAAGTTGTTACTCAGACAGATTTCCAAGCCTGAACATGTGGTTAACAACATTCACAGCTCTGATGGTGGTATGGGGCACTCTGGGTGTCAGAAGAGTGGTGTGGCTGAGGAAAAGGTGGCTAATTCTACAATTTCTGTCATTGAATTTTAATTGTTCTTTCATTCAATCACACTAAAGGCATTTCTTTATGCTCTGATGTAGGAAGTCGAGAGGAAAGGTGCAATGAAATGTCCACAAGCCGTGGAGAGAGGGATGGAGGCTGTAAAGGTGAAGCAGGGGGCTGACTTTGAGCCTGGACCTGTCAACTTGGTTGAGCAAATTAGCAACCTCACACAGTGTGGCAAAAGTTTTCCAAAGAGGCAGTATCTTTCTGAAGAGAGGATCGGGAAAGGATCGCCACTCTGTGAGAAACTGCGTGAGAAAATAGTGGAACAATTCAAGAATAACGTGCCTCAGCGGAAAATTGCCAAAAACCTGGGAATTGCATTGTCGACGGTGCATAACATCATCAAAAGATTCAGAGAATCTGGACAAATTTCTGTGCGCAAAGGACAAGGCCGAAAACCGATATTGACTGGCTGTGATATTCAGGCCCTCAGGCAGCACTGCATGGAAAACAAACTGGATTCTGTCGTGGAAATCACTGCTTGGGCTCAGAAACACTTTGGAAAAACGCTGTCTGTGAACACAATTCGTCGCTGCATCCATAAATGCTAGTTCATTAATTGAAGAAGCCAATGTTTAGGTAAAGAACTGCAGCTGTTTTGGGGGGGTCTGAGTTCATTCTACATGAAAGTTAATGGAAAAGTGTCTTACTTCAGTTTGTGATTAGAACACACCTTAAAAAGCATCATCTATCATGGTAGGCGGGTTCATTATGTGTACATGCAATGAGTGATTTGGACTTTTCCAATTGATTTTAATGATTAATTTTTACAGGTTTTGCAGCAGCATGTGCCTTTTTGACGATGGCGTAAAATGTCAGCCTTGCTTCCGTCAGTCTGCACCAGGGTAGCTGTGGCTCCATACGTAGTTTACCACCATCAAGTATGGAGTGAATGAGTAATGCAATGTAAAGTCTCCTTGAATGTCCAGAAAAGTGCTATATAAAGCCAATGCATTATTATTATCATTATTATTATTATTATTATTATTATTTCCTTGTACATCATGTTTTATTGTCATGTATGTTATTGCATATTCCATTTATGTTTCTGTTCATGTTACTCCTTTTCACCTTATATATTGTCTTTATCAATAGATTGCTGTTACAACACTGGATTTTTGACACTTGCATAAAAAAGTTTTCATTATATTTACATAAATCAGGTTTTGATTGAAAATTGTGTTTACTTGACAGACATTAGTTGCCAGAACAAATTCCAACGGCAGTTTTGATAAACACTGAGTTTGAATAAAGCCACAATTTAGGCTTTCATAAACCATGTGGATATATTTGATTTGGACTGTGAAATCCTGGAATAAGTCAGCTTTATTTTCTTGAGAATGGTCACATGCCGTTGTTCTGACAGAGTGGAATAGAACACAAGATTACTAGTGTGAATCTGGAACCCAACCTAATTAAAGAGTTTGCTCAAAAAATGTTCACGTCAACTTTTATAGATAGTCAAATAACACTCACATTGGATATTTTATTTTTTTTAAAAATGTGTGTGTATATATATATTTTTTTTTTTTCCTTTTTTAAATTTATTTATTTAGTAATTTATTTTTTACTAACGGTCGGGTCGGATCGGACTTTCCACTTCCGGTCCGTCAACCTTGCGAGTTTAACTTCCGGGTTAGCTGAACGACATCGAGCTCATTTTGGTCACTGGAAAAAATAAGAAAGAAAACAAACGTTTTTCCCAGATTTCCCTCGACGACCGGGCAATCATGTCTAGTCGCGAAGCCCTCAACATGAAGCTCCCGCCGATCCAGTCCACGGCCGGCGCCGTGCCGGTCCGGAATGAGAAAGGTGAGATTTACAGAGGAGTGTTTGCAGACGGCTAACGACGTGCTAACGTTAGCCGTCCTGCTATCACAGATAAAGATGAGATAAATGTTCACAGCTTAAATGATCCAGTTAATGTAGAGTCATCGGAGATAGCTGATTGTTTTAATGGAAATAAATCAGACACAAACATTATATTTCGCCTTCAATATATTTGTGGAGCAATCATCACGTAAATAAACCGAAGCCTTTTCCTCCAATGTGTCTTTAAAACTGGTGTCAGTCATCGTTGAATGTCTAATAATTTACCACAAAGATGCATTTATGTTTATTATTTACCACAGAATCTTCTAACATCAGAGTCATTCTAGTTTACTGCTTCAGTGATTGAGTAATTGTTCCAACATATTGTTCTGCATGCACACTTTCTCAAATAGTCTAAATTGTTTTTTTGATTTTAACCAATATTCTAAGCAATATATTGATGCCATCTTAAACGCTATAACAAAACGGGTCACATCTGGTTACTTTATGACTACTGCTTCGAAACAGTATCCTTAACAGTAACAATATCTCATCCAAGCAGTTAATCAAATTTGAGAACAGGAGCCAAGTTGTTGTTATTGTAGAATAGCATGAAATCTCTAAATTACCACCAAAAGTAACATTGAAATGGCTTTATAATGCGTTAATGACAGTTTTTCTAAACATACCCGGACATCTATTGTATCTTGAGACCATGAAGTCAGGTGTGTAAATTCTGGGTTTTCGTGGATGAAAAAGTAAATACTTGATTAATGCCAAAACTTATGATTGGACCAAATAATCTGTGTTTAGTTTGGTCCAATCATAGTTTATTTCCTTAGGCACAAAACTAGAATAGATCTATGTTAGGGGTTTATTTTCAAGTATTAAAAGAGTAGTTAACTATTAGAGTACGTCACACTTTTTAAATAGCCAGACTCTCTTGAGGGCACTATCTGAAGATGTTTTCTTTTCTTTTTTTCTTCATTTCATAATAACTTCTTGAGTCATTCCAAGTCCATATGCTCCACTTAAACTATTGTTGCCTCTTCATCTCTCAGGTGAACTGTCCATGGAGAAGGTGAAGGTGAAGCGGTATGTGTCGGGTAAACGTCCAGACTATGCACCGATGGAGTCGTCGGATGAGGAAGAGGAGGACTTCCAGTTTGTGAAGAAGGGAAAGGAAATGGAGCAGGAAGTGGAGCTGGAGGAGGAGGATGTTTCAGACCCACGTCTGAAACGTCTGCTCAACCGTGTCTCTGAGGACGTGGAGGAAAGGTACTGCACAGCTCCCATAAGTTTGATTTGACTTTTCTGTATGGTTGTTTGTGCTGAAATTCTCCTTTTGACCGCACCGCTCACGTGCTTCTTTGTCATCAGACTTGCCAGACACCGGCAGATCGCAGAGCCGGAAGTTGTGGCCGAAAGCAGCGAGGACTCGGACGAGGGAACGTGGCACCCCGAGCGTGAGGAGAGCAGCGAGGATGAAGAGGAGGAGGAGGAAGAGGTGGACGATGAGGAAATCGAGAGAAGGCGAGCGATGATGCGACAGAGGGCCTTGGAAAGAAAGAACGAGGAGATGGAGGTCATGGAGGTGGAGGACGAGGGAAAGTCGGGGGAGGAGTCCGAGTCTGAGTCTGAATATGAGGAATACACAGACAGCGAGGATGAAGCTGAGCCGCGACTCAAACCCGTCTTCATCCGCAAGTATGAAGGCCTCTTAAAGTCAGATCTTAAATGTTTTGACCACTTATGTGGCTCAACTTGTTAATTTACTCAATTTGATTGTATTTGACAGTAATTTCTCAGATTTCTTTTTCATAATATATTTTAATGGGTTAACTGAAGTAGATTTCTTTGCTCTTCATTTATTAATTAGTCTCTACACATTGGCACATACAATGATATGGCTTTCTATTTGTGTATGCTTCTACACAGTTTATTACATGTGCATGCATGTCATTTGTGTTTCACTTTTCATCTACGGTGACTTTTTGCATTTTTATAACCTGATTGCAATACTGTTGAGATTACATGCACAGTTGTATTCGCACTCTGAGTCGTATCTTCTGTGTTGGCGCCACAGAAAGGACCGAGTCACGGTGGCAGAGCGCGAGGCGGAAGAGCTGAAACAGCGAGAGCTGGAGGCCGAAGCCAAGAAGCAGGTTGAGGAGCGACGGCGCTACACGCTCAAGATCGTGGAGGAGGAGGCGAAGAAGGAGTTTGAGGAGAACCGGCGCACGCTGGCCGCTCTTGAAGCCCTCGATACCGACGGAGAGAACGAGGAAGAGGAGTACGAGGCCTGGAAGGTCCGAGAGCTGAAACGCATCAAGAGGGACAGAGAGGCCCGAGAAGTGTGAGTAAACACAGACGTGACTCCCGAAAACAACTTGTTTTAAAAAAATATTTGCGTGCTTTGTCTGTTTTTGTTTTGGGTTTTTTTTTCTTCTGAGGATGGTAATGAGATTTCTTCATTCTCAGGTTGGAGAAGGAGAAGTCAGAAATTGACAGATTCCGTAACTTAACGGAGGAGGAGCGGCGGGCAGAGTTGCGCAACAGCGGCAAGCTCATCACCAACAAGGCCAGCAAAGGCAAATATAAGTTCCTGCAGAAGTACTACCACAGAGGAGCTTTCTTCATGGTGAGTGTCAGCAGAGCCCTCAATCTCACTGCGACGTTCACTACCTCGTCTCATTTTAACGTTGGAGTACAGCTGGGTGATTCTGCACCTATTGTCTTATCATCACACTGCGCGATGCTTGATGCCCAGAGTAAAGTCGTGATATTAAGCTGACGTTGATGTCGTGTTTTTTTGAGCGTTCAAGATTCTGTTCATGCTGTTTTCACATGTTGAATTTTCAAATAATCTTGTTTGTGTTGCAGGATGAGGAAGAGGACGTGTACAAGAGGGATTTCAGTGCCCCGACTCTGGAGGATCACTTCAACAAGACCATCTTGCCTAAAGTCATGCAGGTCAGTACCTTTTACTCTTTCAGCATACCTTTGCCTGCAAACTTTACGGCTTGCAGTGTCTTAAAGGAGAACTTGCACTGTGTTTTTTTTTGTCTGTCGGGGATAAAATTAAACTTTTTTAAAGAATCCAGTTCTGAAAACCTAGAAAGGGTGACATTAACATCTGTTTATGTTCCATTTTTTTTCCTTAAATCTCTTTATTTTTTAAAGTCTTGGTTGCAGTGTCTTATTAAACTCAACTTTATTCATATCACACTTTTAAAACAGACAGAGCCGTACATAAATAGACAAACAGTGCTATCAATTCAATTTCAACATTTATCTACAGTATAAACTATAGATTCATGGCAAATCCATTAAACTTTCCGACTCCATTGTCTGGGTTCATTTTCATTCACAAGGTCAAAAACTTTGGCCGCTCTGGACGCACCAAGTACACCCACCTGGTGGACCAGGACACCACGTCGTTCGACTCGGCCTGGGCCCAGGAGACCGCCCAGAACAGCAAGTTCTTCAAGCAAAAGGCGGCGGGCGTGAGGGACGTGTTTGACCGGCCCACCGTGAAGAAGAGGAAGACTTGAGGCGTGTGAAAGACGCAAGCAGCAGCGTTACAGACTGATCAGAGACAGACTGCGGCCTGCTCACTCAGTTGTTAAGACTTTGTTGCAGAAGGAAAGCAGTAAATGGATCATGCTGCACCATGAAGCTGGTTAGGTGGGATTTCCTTCTGTCCTCCAAAGTCACAAACCGGTAAATTGCTACCACACGCCCAATACTTATTCAATTTAAAGCAGATCTTTGTGGTGTAATTTTGTAAATATTCAGCTGGCTCCATGTAGATTCACTCTTTAATCTGAGTGACTTTTTCACCCTTAGTTGTTTTGTGAAAATACTCCAGTTGTACTGTGATGTGTGCGAATAAAAGCCGTATTTTTACAAACCAACACAAAAAGCTTTGAGCAAACTGTCAGCCTTTATTAAAAAAAAAAAAAAAATACAACAGTTCAACCACTGAGTCTCGTTGATTTTTGAAGAGTCTTGGCCAAACACAAGAAGAAAGTGAAGCAGTCCAGTGTGGAAATTACATTTTGTTCAGTTGGTCAGAGTCACCAGAGCTTCCACTACGTTGCCCATGTGTTCCCTCAGGCTGCGCTCGGCCACGGCCCTCGAGATCTCCATCTCCGACATCTGCACAGCAACGGCACAAACCGAATCCATCAGGATAAGAAATTGCTGATTTGAACTATTATGATGCAGAAAGTGGTCTAGACTAGATGAACGTAGGCCTCCTGAAATTACACCGCTGTAAAATGTAATCCAAAGAAAATTTTGACTTTTATGGGTCAAAGTTGAACAAGTATTATCAGTAGTACTGGTTGATGTGAACATTCATAGTTACTGATGAATTTAATACCAACATTCTCGACTGTGGACCAGAGTATCTGGATAAAATCCACACAAACGCAGATCATGCAAACTCCACAACGAAAGACCACTGTTTGTACAATGATCTAATGTTAATTGGCATTAAATCCAAGAACAGGATGCTTGTTGATCAAATTACATTTGGGAAGGTAAATGCAAATTTCCCCAAATTTTATACTTCCAGGTAAACTGTGGATTAACCATTTTATTTCATTACATTTGCAATTCTGTAATGATCAGTGAAAAGAAGGGGGATTCGAAGTGATTGTTACCGTTTGGCCCAGATCGAGTCATAACAGCAAATCACCAAAAGACAAGAGTGGCCACATAGTTATAATATAATACAAACCACAAAACAAACTTACAATGAGTTCTACATCCTCCTTCTTAATGGTGACTTTGGCCAACTCCTTTTCTCTGAAAAGAGAAAAAGCAGAAACTTGGTATCTGGGAGACACTGAACATAAAACAATAGAAGGCCTTTAAAGGCTCATAGTGTTTGAAGGATCAGAGTTGATCTCACCTTTCCTGCTTGGCTTTCTGTTCTCGTGACCTTCTGTCTCCAATCACTGACATCGCCTGAAAAACACACATGATTTAATTTAGATGAACTAAAACACTCTCCTTTCTCCCTGTCATTTTTAAAGTTTCATCAGTGCAGGAAATACCTGCATCCACACAGCAATGTGCAAAAAAACTATAGACTTTATCTATTATAATCTCATTTTTAACATTCATGGGTCTTTTAATACCGAAGAGTCCTTATTTTTAATCTTTTCAAGTTGATGCTTTGATTGATCATCAAATATTCAATATATATTAGGTTATTGCTATCATTTACCATCATGGTGCTTCAGAATTATTATTTTTTTAGCTCATATGTCCATCCTCTGTACCTCAGTATACCACAGTTGGTTTGGAAGAGGATAGTTTGAAAAGAACCTGGTCCATTTCTTTAATGAACAACGTTCAGTTGAAGGCTTTCACACAGTCATAACTTGGGTCACACAAACTTGACAATCAGAGCAGACTCATTCAAGAGTTATCCTCAGACCTCAGCACATATTTAAATGTGATTCTGCTCCAAAGTGCCGGGAACTAATAAATGTGTCACAATCAAGATCCACGGAAAGTCTGATGAGGAATGTCTGACGTTCTGAAGTAATGACATCTGAGATTTATGACAACGTCTACAATAATATAATTAATGCAATATAATGCTTAAAAGGTATAAAGGTATTTCAGAAACATTTAGGCATAATACAGCCACACATCCCTGGATGTAAAAATCATAGGATCCAGTGTTTCTGCACGAACTTGTCACTTTGTTTTAAAGCCTTTTGACTGGTACGAAAAGCACGATTACCCAAACAATCAACCCACAAAAGTTACAGAAACTATCTTTTACTCAAGTAACACTTAAGTAAAGTCTTTGTTTCAGATTAAGGAGGCAGGTGGGTGATGTTTGAAGAGAATAGTTTTCCTGGTTTGGTGAGGAGTAAGAGCTCAGACCGTGAAAGCAGCAGCCGCATAGCGGCCGCATGTTCCGGGCACACCTTCCAGATCTCACCGTTTCCAGATCGGAGCTGGAGATTTCCTTCTCCTCCGCGTAGTCCGTGACCCGCTCCAAGTCCGCGGCTCCGCTATCATGTTTGCGGGGCTTCTCTGCCGGCTTCCCGGTGCAGTTCTCCTCCGCTTCCAGGTCGAGATCGACGTCTCCCTCTGCCGCCATGTTTGCTCAAGTAAAACCGGAACAAAAAGAAAGGTTCCGCTACAAGCCGGACTGCTCTGGACGTACAACCGGAAATAGACAATGCTGAGCAGCAAACATTTTTTCTTTTTTACTTTAAATACTTTATTAACGCTTTTTGAGAAGACATAGCTGATTGCTTGTTAAATTTAACAATCTTTCTGACCTAAATAAATTACTTAATTTTTTAAAGATGAATTATTATTATTATTATTATTATTATTATTATTATTATTATTATTATTATTATTATTATTATTATTATTATTATTATTATTATTATTATTATTATTATTATATGTTAAATGTAAAACTTTGCACGGGAGTAGAGGACTAACTTTATTATTGTATATATATCTATTATCTTGTATTTTGTGACGCCTGTATATGGCCTAACAGAGCATTGAAAACAATGTTACTGTGAAATTAATTTCTGAAATGTAATTATGTTTAATTAATTAAAAAAATTCAACTGACTCAGACTCAAATCAAATCAAAAGAAAAAAATCTGCATTGTGTGTCATAGTTAAGAGACAATAAAGACAGCAAATGACAAACCCTGAAAGTATAGGGTACTTTGTGGCTCAGTTAATTCAATGAAAAACCCAGATGTTTATCCCAAATATAAAACTTGTGTAATAAAGCTATTTTGTTTTTGTAAGGTTTGATGTTTTATTCTCATAAGAAACTCTGATGTAAATTGAGGTGTTTCCTAAAATAAAATAGAATACTTCATAAGGACATTCCCAAAAGAAAAGAATGTTATAGCAACATGTTTGAATTATTCTAAAAGGATTCTAAACATTATACTAAAATAAAGATCAATAGAAAAATAGGGAAATATTTGGATTATGTGTTCCTTTTCCTTACCGGATTACTGATTCCTTCTGCTCCCTCTTGTTCTATTCCTGTTTACGGTAATTTAAGAGGTTTACCTGTAACTGAACCACGGTAGCAGATTTCCTGTGTCTTGAGACTTTTCCATCCCCTCCATGTTCTTGAGCTCCATCGATCCACCCACTGTAATGAGATTAAAGAGAAAGAGAAACCTGCTTTCAGCCCTGAGCAGAGCAGAAAACACCAACTATGCTCAGGACATGTCTTTGACCGCGATCGACCAGAGGAGGAATGGCTTTAGGGCCGAAAAGAAGTCACTGTCGCTGCAGCAACCCCTTCATCCTGATCTACGACTAACATCCGTCTGACTCTTTGGGCCGCTTGTTGGTTGACAGCTTAGGGACGGCATGACAAGACGCTGGTTTCGGACTCAGGTGAGGTTGTGCAGGCTGGAAGCACACGTTTTAGACGCTGGGGTGATTAAAATATGACAATTTCCTGTGGCTTTTTGTCAGAAACAAACATTTTGGAGGCTGTCTTTATTTTTTTTCTCCCTCAGAAAATGTATGAAGTGCTTAATCTATTGGTGCCTTAAGTCTAACTCAACAGTTAATTAAAGGATGATGCTCTATAATCTGGATTTTAGCACTCCTCTGCGAACAGTTCAGTGAGATGGCAGTTCTGCAACAGTTTCCATCTACGACAAAAGTAACAAACTCAACTCAACTTCAATAACTTGCTATTTTACCAGTTATATAATGTTAACCGTGTAACTATTTACAGTGGCCTTACAGTAACACGTTCACTCCAACACTGGATATCTAATGTACTTTATGAACCGACTTCTATGAAGCTGAATTTTGAGGGGGCTTTTAAAAAGACTGTACTGTGTCATAATCCTAATCTTAATAACAAGATTTTCTTGAGGGACTGCATATATTTGGGAGTCATAATAGTGGTTTCAACAATTCTATAAATGAGGTAGATACAAAAGGAATAACTCATAGCCAGGGTCACAAATTAAGACACATACCGTTATTCGCATTATGTTAAAACATTAAAAAAAAATGTTTTGATACTTGTCCATTAAGTAATCAGTCAACCTTGTCGTGTAAGTTAGTGCATTTTTAGGTGCTTCACAGATGATCGACAGTGATGATAGTTCAAAAATAAAGTAAGGACAAGAAAACAGTGAATACAATCCAAGAGTTAAAAAAAAATCACATTTGGCAAACTTGTAATAAGAGTGGTTAGTAAAAGGAACAAATAGAAGACAAATAAAGAATATAAATGATGAAGGCAAAGCTGGTGTTAGAAGCCTGATCCTACTAATTTTAAACCACAAAATTAAAACAAACTAAGAATAAACAAACATAAATAAGCCATGAAGAGAAAAATCCAGTTCTGAGATATTTTTAATCTGCCTTTCATGTAATTTCCCAGAAAACGAGCACCTGTGAATTCAAGTGGTGTCACAGTTATGAATGGACACTTTGTGCCACTGTAGGCGGAGCGCTGTCAATTATTTCAGCTATGAGTGAATCCTCATCTCCTTATTTTCCGACACCTAACGTACCGCTTAAAGTTTTAAAAAAAACATTGCTGCCGAAAAACCGTTAAGTTTTATCCTCAGTGATTAATGAATGCATAATCTTCTTCTTTTTTTGGTTATTTTTTTGTTTTTATAGTAAACAAGGCTTGGATCGCAGCCAGCCGTTATTGCACAAGCCCTATTGAAACCATAGATTGAGCGCTTTCACTCAAGCGACCATTTGCATCCGCTAATTTGCTTTTGTTTGTCCCCTTTGGCACTTCCTCTTCTCCCACAAGGCAGCAGTAATTATCTGAGAGTGAAAGGGGCCCCCAGGAATGCCGGTCAGCCGCTGACTGGACCCGCTCAGAGCAACACGTGTTCATCAGGGACCAAAAGGCTTGTAGGAGGAGAGGAACTCACAGTGGAATGAAACAGATTACATGATGCAACTGTTGTTTTTAACCTTGTTGAGGCATTTATCCACAGGATGGTATCCAGGTGGAAATCACATTTATAAAAATGAATTCATAATGATAGTAGCAATGATGAAAATGTGAAATTCGTATTAGCTTTGTTCACTTTGCATCATTACTGTTCACACTGGGGTTTTTGGTATACTGACCTGCTTTTATTGTCATTTCATATTTAATTTGAGGTCTTTGTGGTGTATTAGATCCATCATTAAGGGGATTTTGCATCTTGTGCTTATTTCAATTCTATCACATAGTCGGCTCCTTGGTGACTTATGCTGGTCATCTCTCTCTTTTTTGATATCGCTTTCAATTGATTTTGAGCTTTCAGCATTCCATTGTTGTCTTTTTGCGTTCTTTGTGATAGTTTGAAGTGGTTTATTCTTTTTTTCCCCCTAAGAATATAAGATGCTTTTTAGTTTGCTGTCTCTTTCTGGAACATATAACAGACATTTACTGGAGGATGTCGAATTGGCTCTTAGTGAATTTTTCAGTGATTCATACACTGGCGATGACTTGGTTGATCAGAATCATAATGTGGCAGTGTGCTTGGAGCTGTGGCTTGATCATTTGTGTCTGGAGCTGCTTGTCTGATGGCACCAGCCTCAGGTAGTTAATCCTACAACTGTTTGTTTGCTCGAAGGTTCTTGAAGTCTTCATTCACTGGGGTTGTAACAGCAAAGCCTCTTACCTGAGCGTGAGCCAAGCTAACCTCAGATGGCGCCATTTATTTAGCCCTTTGTTTGTTACGTAGTTCCAAGAAAGTAAACGTGTAAACACTGCAGATCTTCCATAGAATTACAGGATTTCTTTGTCGGACTGATTTTAACAACATACATAGGATAGTCATAGTCATATAGCCATATCATTTGCAGCCCCATATTTATTTACAATCAACTAGAGATGCACAACATCTCAGAGTTAATGTTTTGAATTTAATTTAATTATTAGCATCATCGCAGCCTTTTAAAATCTTTTGGAAATAAGACTGATTATGAAGGGAAATCAGTGGAATAACGTGCATGACCTCCCCATTTCAAATTCCACAGGCTTACAGGACACTGGGCCTAATTTTGTCGGACACAAACAACACTCACGAGGTCTTTATGTAGGTTAACGTGTGAGATTCCAGCACAGAGTGAAATCTCTGCAGTTTGATTGGACTTGCAGAAGCCAATCTGTGGCCTCAGAGGGAGCAACAGGCTGCAGATGCAAATGTTCTGTCTCGACCAGTGAAGGTCATCCCAACGGAGAGGAGAGAGAGGAAGGCTGGAACAACGACAGGATTATCCCAGCGCTCCGCCCTGCACACTAACCCAAATCTAATCTGACTATCTCTCCTCTTGCACTCAGCTTTTCTTTTTAAAAAAAATATATTTTACCCAGCCACCAGGGACACAGCTGCACTTTACTGCTGCTGCACGACACAAAGGAACAACCTGAGGCTGATTCTGCAGGCCAGTGGCTGACAGGTTAAAGATGTTTAGCTTATTTATCCTTGATTGTGGCGAAATGTGGGACATCTGTGCTCAGGAATAATCGGTTACGCAGACAAATATTGACAGAAAGATGAAAAATTCAACAGTTTGCATGATTTTCCAGAAATGCATTCTAGGAAATATAGCATTTTAATGAGTTTTCCATTACATTTATAGAATATCTAAAATTACACAGTTCATTTGGTAACATTAAAATAATTCCTTTTTGAAAAAAATGTAAAGTTTTCCAAACCTGACAAGTTCAGTAAAAAGTCCACCAACAGCAGAAATCTATGATTACCCTCGTGTGTAATAAAAGTGCAATAGATTTGTAAACTTTGGTCCTCGACCAGAAAGTCTCACCGAAGCAAAAAAAAAAAAAAAAAAAAAGGGCTGGGGAAATAAAAATCCATTGGCCTGTTTGTTAATATAAAGCTGTGAGCACTTTACTAATGCACCCTGCCTCCAGCCGCGGTTGATTCCATCACATGCCACCATGTTTCGGTGTTTCTGGGTCGTAACACAATCATGATAACTTATTGGGATTATGGATGTGGCCTCTTTCTGAGTGTGCCATATTCACACTCCGACTTGGACGGGACCCGGCAGAAGTGCTGCGAGGTGTCAAACGGCAGCATCCACAAATCGTGCAGGGGGGGGTAATTGTTTAATTTTATAAACCTGGATTAAACACAAGTATTACCCCCATCTCACTGTGTCTGCGTGGTACTGGGGGAAGGGATGGGAGGGACAGATGGGACTGACACATGGTGCCTGTCGACCTCCTCCTCCTCCTCCTCCCCCTCTCTCCCCCCTCCTCCCCTCACAGACTCTTTGCCTAATCTGACCGGGTAGGACAGGAGGGAGGGATGGGGGAGGACAACCGGGCATTCGCCACCAACTCTCCCTCTTTTCTGGCAGAGCCCAGCACAGCCGCAGAGCCAAAGCAGGCAGGACATGGGCAAAAAAAACAAGTTATTCCCCTGAGAGGGTGGACGGGGAGCAGCTGAACCGGTGCTCATGCTGAGGGTCTCAGCTGCAGGGAGCCCAGGCGGACTAGATGCACTGCTAATCCAGTATAAGGAACGCGTGGGATTGACCTGCCGGACTTTTGCAGGCGTTACTTTCCTCTGCTCTCACACGGGCGTGGTGCGAGACGTGTTCTGGCCTCCCCGAGGATGTGAGGATGCCATCTTTGTGGGCACTCTGAGGGAAGCAGCTTGAGGTGGAGGTTCATGGCCAAATGTAGAGCAGTGGTGATCGATGAGAAGCAACTCAGTGGCGCAATGTCAGCCACTCAGGGGATGAACCGCAGCGGCGTCTACAACTACTTCCTCAACATGGTGGCCTATCAGGTGAGAGCTGAGGAGCAGTAGGGAAGGAGACAGCGACTGCAGCTGGAGTCTGCTCAAGTGTTCACCTTAGTGAGAGTACCTGTTGAGGGGATGGATTGATCTAAAAGAGATCCTGAAATTATGAAGATATGTACAAAATGCTCATCTTGTGGTGAGAAAAGTATTCACATATTTAAATGAAGTAAAAGTAATCGTCACATTATGTAAAAAGAACATAATTACACAAACAAAAAAACTTTTCTGTGGTCCTACATTGTTATTTTTTACACTTTTGGTTTTGTAGTTCTGTTTCTTTCAGGTCATTTATGAAACCAATTCTGACACATACTGCAGACAGGAGGGGATATAATTCATAAGCTGAATGCTCTGGATGAAAAAAATTATAATTTGGGGAGTACCTCCTGATGAGTATTTCACTGGTGTGCATGGCAATATAGCAAATGGGTTTCCTTCTGCAAGGCTCCATGATACCGTCAGCTTTAAGTTTGTTGTATCTTGTTTTTATTTACGCCCTTTTAATATCATCTGTGACTTCAATCAGATGATGTTCTGAAAAGTGTTATAGATTCAATCCCGAATCAAACTCTTAAGTCTTTGTTAGTGTTGTTAAAAAAGCTGGACTTTATGGACTTTTTAGCAGTACTTTTATTTCTAATTCAAAGTATCCTAATATTAGAAAAGACGTGAAGCATATCTGGTGTGAAGATTTTACAAAACTACACAAACAGAAAAATGTGTATATGTAGACTGACTCCAGTACAGAGAGATCTCACTTCTAAAACACTTGAATTTTTGAAGGCAACTGGAATGGCTTTGATCATTTTATTGTACTTTTTTTTTTTTTTTTTTTTACATTACCATTGCAGATTATATTTCTCACATAATTTGTCATAATTTAGAAAATGACCATGTTCATCTAGTAAGTGTGAAACAATCCAAAGTCCCCTTTTCCATCCAAGTTTCCAAAACCAAATCAACATAATGCAACCCTTTAGAAAAACAAAGTAAACATATTTTTTCGTCGGTAATGTTTCACTTCCGGTGTATGAAATGTATGAATCAACACTGCCTGGTTATGAACTGATTCCCATGTGTTTGGTACTTTCCTGTGTATTTTCTCGTAGATATCATTTGTTTGGTTTAATATTCCTCTAAACTTTACACAATTTAATTAATGTCAGTGTTCAGTTCAGTCTTTATGAGTTCAAGAACTAATGATCACAAACAAAGTATTACTATTGTTTAAACACATATTATCATGAGGTTGTGTTTAGCAGATTTCAGCCCAACGTTTGATCGACTTTCTCATAAATATGGTGGCAACAAGATCCACAAATTTCTTGCATTTGTTTTGCAGCCTGGTACTTTTAGGGGAAAAAAAACTAAACAGAGAATAGAAGTTTGATTTCAGGTTTTTTCTTCTTCTCATAATTCATGACAGATTGTAAGATTTTTTGTCTTTTACTCTGTCCGGTGATGAATATAGGATATTGAATACTCCCTTCATGGGGAGTTAGAAAGACTTAGTAGTTGGTTGTTGGGAAAACTTCTTTATTGCACCAGATTAATTAGTTTATATAACATCACTTAAGTTTACATGCTGATGCGTTGGTATCTGATATTTAATCTGACAGAAATATACAAACCAAACATCCATCAAATTATGATAAAATCTTTCAAAAAATACAAAGGTTAAAAAAGGACAATGTCTGGAGGCTGTCAGAGAACAACTGCATGTGGGTCCAATGGTGAAGTAAAAATACTGTTAATATCTCCAGTGATGGTGGATGTATTTGTGAGTTTCAGTACAAATACTAAATGAGAAACATGATCATCATTATCAATTCAATAAAAGTCATCCTCCAGTTCTGGGGTATATATAATATGAACAATATATTTCAGTTTCCGTTTACTGTTCACTCTGGAATTTGCATGTTCTTCCAGTTCATTGAGTTTTCTCTTGCTACTCCAAAAATATGTGTTTGAGGTTGAGTGGTGGCTCTTAATTGCCCGTGGGTGTGAAAACTGTTCTTGCCCTGTGAGGAGCTGGAGATCGGTCCAGAAGGTACATTGCTTTCACAACACTGAGTTCATTAAAAAGGGAAAAAAAGCTAGACGGATAAAGCTATACACCGTGTAACTATTGCAGTAATCTTTAAAGAAACTATAGATGCTGAAAAAAGTACATTTTACTTTTTTTTTTTTTTTTTCAGGAATTACAGGTTTATTCCCAATTTGTAACATGATACAAAACATATGACAAATTCTGCATGCGACAAAAGCAACTAAATATAAAAAGTAAGAAGTTGCATAATTTCTTTAAATATGTTTTAAAATTGTGTAAAAGAAAACCATAATGAAAGCATTATAGTATTAATGTCTTGAAAGCTGCCATTACTTGCACGTATCTACAGAGCTGTTATGCAGTTGCTACATGTGCTTGTTCATAACATTTCACATTTCATTTTTAGGATCCAGCTTTTTCCTTCAGATCCAGCTTTTTCTTTCTTGTATTGTTTAATGTCTCAAAAAGAGATGATGATTTACTAGACTAAATCAATTTTTAAAACCTAAACTAAACTGGAGGATTCCACTGAAGGCTTTCATACAGGACATAGTGAAAGTAAATTTGGATCAGTGTTCAATTAAGTATGTGCTTCATTTCTGGATTAGCTCTCAGATTAGCTCCCTGAATACTTGGAACAATCTTATAATCATCACTGAGTAAACAACTAGAGCGGTTTGTTTGTATTGAGGAAAATAATATTAAAATTTCTGGTTAGATGTGATAACTTGGTTTTTACAACTTTAGCCTCTATATACGTAAAACCATACATGGTGTACTATGTTCTGAGTTAAAGTAATTAAAGAAAGCAATTTTTAATAGATATTTCTGCAAACCTGTTGCTTGCATTCAACCCAATTCTGCTACTTGCCATATATTATATACATTTATTTTTTTTATCAGCGTGATTATTCTGTCTTTATGGTAGAATTAATCCCTTTCGCTTACTGTAACAACTTCCCATTAATCCTGTATTATGAAGCTCAAACTAGGCCACACGCCAGACTCCTGGCTGTCTGTACATTGTCTCACCTATATTATAGAAGAACATATTACTGAATTTATCCTTCCATAAAATGACATGCAACTGGTGCTTTTAAAATGTGCAGTATCTTTTAATGTTTTATGGATAATGATAATGATAATGATAATGGTGGCTCATTAGAAAATATTTGCCCTACTCTAGATTACGCAGTCAGAGTCCATATGATGATTGCTATTATCTTGCAATGTCGTCTTCGTAGGATCAAAAACAAACAAATGTGGAAAAAGTTCCCTATTATTATGATACGATGACAAAAAGAGTGGGAATGTGATCATACTAATGCCAACTTTTGAGCTTTTCAAAAAGTGGTGTTTTGTTTAGATTATTGTGAGACAAATTTAGAGTACATGAATAAATAGTTATGATTGCTTTACAGACTACAAGCTCCAGTGGAGCTGCAGCAGCCACTTACACTAGCAGCAGGACAGGTGTGGCCAGAAACCTAAAGGACTCCAAGTTATGACAGGAATCTACTTCTAAATTTCTATGTGCTCTTGTCTTCTGCGTTTTTGGTGTGTTTGGTGAGTCACAGTTCCCCTAAAGGCCTGGCATGTGTACTACATGCCCTTCAACCTCATGTTGAGCAGTGTCCATAGTGAGACAGATTTATTTGGGAGAAGGCTGGGGGGAGAAAAGATCGTTTTTTGTTGTCGTGTGGACCCTTAGTGTCGTCAATTAATCCCACATACATGTTTTTGGACCGTGGAAGGAAATTGGAATAACTGCAGGAAACCCACACACACATGGCGAGAACATGCAAACTCCACACAGAAAGGCTGAGTCAGTATTTGAACCCACAACATTCTCACTGTGAGGCGAGAGTTCAAACCACTGCTTCATCATGCTGACCCTGACTGATGCCCTTAACTTGAAAATGTAAAAAAAAAAAACATGAGCAAAAGTACATAAAACTAGTGCAAGTGTTCATTTTTAAAAAGCGATCCAATGGGATTTCTTTTGCAAGTAATGTATTATACGGTGAGACAGTTGTAAACAATAGCAAATTGCTAATATTTTACAGAAACTGAGAAAGTAAATCTGTTCTCGATAATTTTGTATGCTAAAAATGACTAATGAAATGAATGAAAGATAGATAGAAACGACACACTGCTGTGTTGATCAACACTGACTTTAAAGTCTTCAATTATTACATATTAAGTACTTTGGATGCGTCCCCTTAAAAAGGCCAACAATGCTGCATGGGTTCAAATAATTTCTGAGCTACTGTGTATGATTTGAGATCTATTTTTATTCACTTCAATGAGAAGATGATGGAGATTATCCTTCAGATTATGACCTGCACGTGACAAGCAGGACTCACTGCGCCAGCGTTCGAACACATACTCATAATTCAAGTCCTAGATATTGAACATCTCTGTGTTTCCCAAAAGCAAAAGAACAACAACAAAAAACAACAAACAAACAAACATTCACATTTAATAGTTGACTTTTTTTTTTTTTTTTGGAATCCCATACTTTTATCTTGTGACCCGGATAAACCGGACAGACCTCGGCAGTGCAGCCTGCAGACCCATGTGCGTGCAGGTTTTGCCTCCTTCGATTTAGTCCAGGATCAGCAATGATGGGCTTACATCCAGTCCCCCACAGCCCTGATTTATTAGAATCAGAACCAAACAGATGCTGTTGGACTCATTAGATTAATCTGCCACCCACCTCTCTGATGCCAGAGACTCCACAATGTAGGTTGTCTGATACTCTTGACTTTCAGACGTCTGCAGATTAAGAGTAGCATGTCGAATGAAAGGCCGAACCGGTTGCAGAGGGACTGAGAGGGATGCTGCAATGTTTTATGCTTCAGTCTTGCCGCCCTCATTTTAGCTGCAGGTGAGACTGTTTTTTGAAACAGAGATTGAAAACATCACCGTCACTGACTTATCATCGAGTATCTGTTTCAGATTTCCTCTCAAAATCTTTTTCACGTAACCTTTGGTTGATTATTTGGGGACACTGAGGCTTACATTTGAAGAACAAGCTTTGGGCTTAACGTGATGAATGGCTTAGTTCGAAACCTTAAAGCAATTTTCAAAGGATAAATGTTTTTAGTATTGCATTGGTTTGTGTTTGTTGTGGTTCAGGCTCTTTTCCAATAATACTGCAAACTATATTTCGACGAGGCTGTCGAGTTTGCAGGTTTACGTGGTCAAGTTTTAGGGCCAAGTACGATGCAGCAAGGCAATCTGGTGCAGACCAAAACAGCCTCACCGAGACTGGCTGACGAAGTGGTCGCAGTGCAGCTCAGGTCCAGTACGCTGTTCCCTGAGCATATCAGATAAAACATGGTGGAAGAAAGTGCCAACAACTGTGGCCAAACCCACATTTAATGCCTCATATTTTCCTATAACGTCATAAAGAAGCACCAACAACTCAAAAGAAGGGTAATGTATATACTTTGTTTAGTAAACACCTCATAGAAATGTGCTCCAAACACTTTGTGCAATTGTGCCAAAAAAAACCCCCAAATAAACAAAAAAAACCCCCTAAAAAGTCTTTTGCAGAATATATCAACAGACACAATAAAACGTATAGAAAAAGAAAAAGTGGTCCGCTCCATGTTGTCATGAACGGTGAACAATAAAACAGGGAGTTTGTTTTTTGGTTGTTTAACTTAGAATTACACATGTCAAAGAAAACCATGGTACGGCACTTACTGGCAGTCATCACCAATAGCAGACCAGGGAAACAACTGTAATGTTTTGACAAATTTACTATAGAAGTTATCAGTGATTCAGATTCTGACTGTGCTACGACATAATTAGAATTGTGCTTGACCTTCTGCTCTTTGCATCATCAAAGAACATCACCTTGTTTTTTTTCCCCTGACTGATAGTCAGTGTGACGCTCATGTCAATGCAAGTTGAATACGGCAGAAAATCTAAAGGTTTAAAGTCTGTTTTAACTCGTCCTTTTGACCTTTGGACTGTGTTGACGCTGAGCTGCCTCCTCGCCTCTGTCCTCTGCAGATATGCTGCTGCTGTGGCCCGGCGCCCTGCTCGCTCTGCTGTGCCTTCTGTCCACCGGTCAAGTCGTCCACCAGTACACGGGTCATGTACACCCTCTTCCACATCATGAGCTGCGCCGTGTCCTGCCTCATGCTGTCCCGCACCGTCTCGGAGCTCGTCAGGGAAAATGTGAGCATCCTGCAAGTCACAGGCAGAATCAATGGATCCTGCCAGACGTAACAAGGGACTGACTGAGCCAAATCATAAATCATACAACGATTCGACTACTCTAACAAGCATGTCTTTGAGTTGTGTGAAGGAGTATATAGAGACATTCCATGCATGTACAGGAAGAACATGCAATCTCCATATAGAAAGGTGGATGCTAAAACAAACCTTGGTATTCTTACTGTGACCAGGGTAGTAAATTCTGGTCCTGTACTGAACAGTGCTTTCAGGATTCTTTCTGCCCTTCGTGATGTTTTGGAGCTGGAAAACTTGGAAAACGTGTTGTTTTGTTTCATGAAGAGTTTTAAATATTTTCCAGTTTTCTGTGGTTAAAAAACAAAGAGTTGTTTTTGTGCTGAATCCTAATCGATAAGTAGCAATCGAACACGAATAAAACATTATTTTGAATCCTCACTACTGACTGTGGTGGTGATGAAATGTGTGTGTGTTTCAGGTGCCTTTCTTCAACATGGTGTGCGACCAGGCCCACGGCGGAGGCCACTGTGAGATGCTGGTGGGATACTCTGCAGTTTACAGGGTCTGCTTTGGCACGTCCTGCTTCTACCTGATGATGGCCATCTTCCTCATAGACGTGAAGTCAAGTCAGGACTTCAGAGCACTCATACACAACGGGTCTGTCATGTTTGATGATTGCCTGAATACATTTGAACTGATAAACTTTATTTACAATGGCGTATTTGCACACAAAATCACAAAACAAGAAAAAAAAAAAAGGAATTTAATTAATTGCACAGTTAAGTCTCTGTTGGAGTCTTTATTTGATTATGATTACATGACATTTATTCCAATTTTTGGGACATTTATAACACTCCTCTTGGCATGCAATAAAAAAAGAAACTAAACAAAAGAGCAAATAGTGAGCATCACTAATTTTCATCAGCAATTAGAAATCTAGAGCACTCAACTCTCTTGCCCTACATAGACTTTTATGTAATTACCCCGAATCAGAATATTTAGATCAGACTTGATGATGTTACAACACCTCTGCTGAAGCATCTTTAAATACTTGACCTCCAGTCTGTGAACGGTGAAAGTGTTCTATGTCTCGCTCAACTTACCTGACGGCGCCTGCCGCTCTATTTAAAGCTCTTTTGTTGTCACACTTTCCACTGCAACGCGGTCGATTAAGGCTGTGACGTAGCCGGGATTAGGATTTGGCAGACCGGATTGCTGCTCCTCTCGTCTCGGGTATAAATCTACTCACAAGAGTCTTATTGGTGCCGTGGTGAAAGGATTGAGGGTCTTTGGCAAAGGTTATGGGTCTTATATTGGTCTCCAGGGGGCCAGTGTGTGACCCAGTGCCCTGCTGAAACTTTAAAGACTCGGCGAAGTCGCAAGGATGTGCACACGGATACTGTTTGTATTGGACAACATTTTACTATACACTGTTGTCATATACAAAACGTCCTTTTTTGCAATTGTGCATTGGTTTGGTTAAATATTGAATTGTGTGATCACGTAAATAATTGATCATGCATTTACAAAAGAAACCAAGAAAAATCTGGTGTTGTCCAGTTGAAATAATTATATTAAAGGATAGAAAACCTTAGAGGGAATCACTACAATAATTTGTGTTCAAGGCAAGGTATTCTCAGTTTATAAAAATGTTAAAACAATCTTAACAAAGTGAAGAAAACTTCATACTCAGGTGACTCAGGTGAAATACATTTATTATTCTGCCATTATTGCACATACACGAAGAAAATCAATCTCAGTGGAGAAGAAAATATATTTAGTTTTCTCATAACCAAAAATAGGTTTAAAATTAAGTCTCTGAATAATATCAACTTCACAATTCACTTCATCTGTATTTTGGCTTTTTAGGGTGACAACAACATTGCTTAAGGTTTCCTTTCTGACAATAGATTTTTAGTGGAACTGACAACTTGATTTCCAAGTCAGAAGTGTGGATTTCCTAACGGGTAGCTTTGTATGCTCCCAAATTCAAAAATGCAATTTTCAAATAGGCTGGAGATGTTGGATATCTGCTTGTGCAACCCAGCAGACCAAGAACCAACAACACCTGCCATAAACACATTCAGGAAAAAGACAAACCTCTGCACCATGAACACACTACCCAAAGAAATGCACAATGCAGATATTTATTCAGTTTAACTAAGATTTTTTGCATGAAATCAATACAACCACATGTTTTGTTTTTTTCAGGCTTCTTTAAATTGCATTAAAAATAGATAATCCATCCTTCCTGTGAATCTGCTTTCCAACCTTGTGATTGAGGGTAGTTGGAGCCAGAAGGCAGCGTACATCCTGAACAGCTCACTGATTAACAGAATAAAGTGTTTGGATTCTAGGAAAAAGTCAGAGCACCTGCAGAAAATCCAGGCAGGCACATAGAGATCATTCAACCCTCCAGAGGAAGCCACCGGCAGCACTAACATAACCACTTGATTACAATGCTGTTTCAATCAAACTCCCTAAAATGGATAAACATGTACTTTTTTACCTCATTTTCTAAGAATGACTGTTGATCTATAATGATTGTTGATATTCAATGTTTAGCCCTCAAGCTGCTAGGAAGAGTACTGAGTATTTACAACAACAAAAAAGAGCTTTCAGGTACAGCTTTTGAACTTTATTTCACTGTTGCCTGATGTTTTGTCTGGTCCGTTGACAGATTCTGGTTTCTGAAGTTCATCACTTTGCTGGGGATGTGCACGGCGGCCTTCTTCATCCCGACAGAGTCTTTTCTTCACGGTGAGAAGCTGCTTTCTTTCTTTTCTCTGACAGTAAATCCAGCCACTCATCCATCTTCTGCACCGCTTCATCCAGTTCAGGGTTGCGGGGTGCTGGAGCTGATCCCGACTAACAATGAAGCAGGATACAGGCAGGGACAGTAAATCCAGGGGTGGAAGCATTTTATTGTGAAGGGGTGGAGACAATAAACACCAAGATTTCTCAAAGAGCAATTCTCTGGGATCACAATAGATTTGACCTGACCCATAGGTTTTACTGTTTGTCGCAATTTTGCCTTTTGAAAAAGAGCTGTTTAACCTTTTATATTTTTTCAAATGAAAAACATTAACAAAATTACACATTTGCAAGAATTTGACGTAAAGTAAAACCAAAATACTTGTTAAATTGAATTGAATGGGTTAAGATGATTAAAGATTTTGAATATCAGTGTTATCAATTTCAAAGCAAAGTTTAAGCTTTCAAATATGTTAAGTAGTACAAAATAAAAGTTAGAGTAAAAACGGAAACCATCAAGCTACATACCGTAATTGCAACAAACCAAACAGAAGGCTCAGAAATCTGTGAAATTCATTGAGTGGTGCTGCATCTTAGCAGCTGAGCAGTTTGTATTACTGCTTCATTCACACAGAAGATTCAACCTCCAAGTAATTGACAAAATACTGTGAGTTTTCTTTTTTAAATTCTTTGGAAAAGGAAAACATTGTGTACACACATCTTTGGTTTAGGTAAAACATCAAGTTCCATTCCAGAAAATGGACATAATCGGGAAGGCTAAGATTTTTTAAAGTTGTGTCATGTATAATTGGCATCAGTTTTCATAAATATACAATCTCACTTCAGACATTTCTTCCTGTGGAGTTATTCCACTGAGCGCATTCACATATTTTAAACGTATCAATGCATTTTCTTTTGCATCCTGCCAGAGGGCAGCAGAGATCAACTTCTGCAAACTGTAGGAGTATTGATAACAGGACCATAAATACCGACAATTTGGCTTTGTTTTGTCTGGTGACAATGAAATGTGCTTCTGAATCAATTTTGATATCTGAGCTGATTAATAATTTACAATATTATAACCTCATGTTCTCCTCTGACTTCTCTGTGACAAATCAATGAATAACGGCTCTTTTCTTTCTCCATCATCTCCTATTCTTCTCAGCTTGGCATTACGTAGGTGTGGTGGGAGGATTTGCCTTCATCCTCATCCAACTCATCCTGATCACAGCTTTTGCACACACATGGAATAAGAACTGGTGAGTGAGGGGCTGTTATGAGTTATTTTTTTTGTTTTTTAATCTTGTCGTTTATTATGTGAAATGTGTGAGGCAAGCTGGTTGTGAGAACACACCAAAAAATGCGTTCAAGTTGATGGATGCTTTCTTTGATGTAAGTCTTTGTTTAGGCCTTACGGGGAAATTAAAAGACATTGTATTGCTGTATTCCAAACTTTCCAGCAAGTGATTTATTTTCATGTTTTAACGACACAATGCTCTTGATGCATGCAACCGTCTTCGTAAACAAGTGGTTTTTCCAGTTTAAGGAAGACTGGTCTGCACACGGTTGTGACCTCAACCACTTCAAACACTTTGGGGATGAACTGGAATGTGTGGCCTTATCACAGCATCACTCATGCTTTTGTGCAAATGGGAGCGAAAGCCTACAGCTAACATCTGGCGAGAACACTGCAGCCAGACAAGCACATGGTTTTTGGAATGGATGTTTTTTTGTTTTTGTTTTTTTGTTGTTTTTTTTAATGTCTTAGTGTTCACATATTTTTGGCCCCATTAATCTGACATACAGATCCTATAAATCCCAATTTGCCACAAAATCTCAAGAACAACAAAAAGCATTTGCTGTTAAAAATAGCTTTTATTGGCACATGTGCTTTTTAAATCATTATCAGTTAACATTTACGAGTAACTGGAAACTGCTCAAACCTGAAAGAATGAGGCACCAAATTATTTTCCCCTGACCTTAAAGATGCAACTTCCTCCACCAGGAACGGTGGCGGAAGTTGCTGATGGACAGACCAACTCTTATTAGGAATTAATGTTCTCAATAAATTTAGAAAGAAGTCAGAGCACTTTTTTCATTATTTTGTAGGACTTAAAAACAACTACAGCTGAAGCCAAAGTGCTGTACATAAATGGACGAGAATCTAAAAGCATAAAGAGTAAGAAATGAAACAATATAATACAGAAAAAAAAAATAAAACAAGTCATTATCGATCGGTCTTCAATACTGCTTTGTCCAATGTAGGCTTGCATATCCTTCAGCAGATCCCAGTCACAGGGCAAAGACAAACAGAGAAAGCAGACGGTCAACACACACATTCACGACTATCGGCTATTTAGAGTCATCACTTTATCTTTTTCAGGAGGAAATAGAAAAAACCTATGCAAACACAGGGAGGACATGCAAACTCTCATTAAACATCGGAGAAAGATGTAGTTAAAGATGGAAAAGCATGTGCTATCCTGAAGACCTAAACACGCTTGTAGCTCATGTGTGTCTGTAAAGCTTATTATAGAGATAAATGCATCTCACAGGACTGCCCTGATGTGTTATTTAAGTTTCCCTACAGCTTCTTACTCATACTGTTTACAGTATATATACACATACACATAGTGATGGAACCCTGCTTCACATCTGCAGTAGAAGCACTTGTGATGATGGATCCATCCACCATCTGGGAATGTAAATCATATACACACTAACTTCAGCATCGGCTCCAAGCGGACAGATGTGCAGACCTGCAGGTGCACAGAAACATTACTTCACATGCTGCCTTCTGTTGCATCCTGTTATTTTGTGGCAATAATTGCAGTCATTTTGAGAGGTGGCACCTTAAAGGACCTCTGCGTGCGCGAGCATGGATATGATTGGATTTGTCAGTTTATCCCCGAGCAGCGCAAAGTGAGCAGCCGATGCTCATCAGTAAACTCGAGCATGACCTCAGTGCTCCCACTCCACTAAACACATCTCGGTATTTGTGTGTTTGTTTGCTACTTTGCTTGATGACTTGTAACATCATTGACGTACTGGTGCTTTTTTGGTTGTTGTTTTTTCCCCACATTCATTTGGTTGTTTGTAAGCTGCATTTCCGTTGATGGCTTCCCCCTCTCTTGTTGCATCTTTCCTGTCGTGTCCTCATTCATCCAGCCAGACTCGTCCCAGATGTTATTTACTGTATCCATCTGTTGCTCTCGCCGTCAGTCGCACTCAGCCACCCTTGAACTCTGCTGAATGAGTTGTAGCTCCGACGGCTAAGAGGATTTATTAGATCAGGACCTTTTCCAAGGCAAATGCACTGAGCCAGACATCCTTCTCTTCCCCTTTATAGTGAAGTTGTCATTCACCTCCTTTTAAAACATGGCTCAAGTGATTAACATTCAGCTTCTTCTTTAATCACACAGCTATAATTCTTGAATTAATCAGGCCGGGTTGAACAAGACAAAGTGTGCCACTATTATCTGTTCATAACAATCCATTGGCTTTGATTAGTGTGGACAGAACCTAAACCTCTTTCACTCCTCAGGTTGACCGGGGCAGCAGAGAACAAACGTTGGTACCTGGCGGTGACGTGCGCCACCCTCTTCTTCTACACCATCGCCACCATGGCCTTCACCTTCATGTACAAGTACTACACTCACCCCATCGCCTGCCATTTCAACAAGGCCCTGCTGTGGATCAACCTGGGGCTCTGCGGCCTCATGTCCTTCATAGCAGTCACGCCGTGCGTCAAGCAGAGTAAGTTGACGAAAAGCACTCGCGTGTCTGTCAGTGGTGGGAAAGCTTTTAAAGCGCAACAAAAGAATTTGGTCTGGTTCCAGCTGAGCCAAAAGCCACCTGTTCAAACCGTGTATCCCCAACCAGTATCCTTATTTCTCTTTTTTTTTTTTTTTTAAATCAAAAAGCTCCAGTTGACCTTATGCATCAATGGCCAGCCCTCCTAGTTCTAACATCAATAATGAGAACAAAATGTTAATTTACGGCCTAATGTCCTACGACAAAGCGATAATCTTTGCTTGGTCATAATGTGTTTACCTCAACTCCTTACAGTTTTCAGCCTGAAGCTGATTTATTGGTTGATCTCACCTGTGTTTTCTTTTTTGAAAGAAGTCGTGTAGGAGGGATGAAAGATGAGTTATTTAATGAATGTAAGAAAATAGACAACCAGTGCTGGATGATTAGAGCAGAGGAAAGACTAAATGCTGCAAAATGTCAGTAAAAAAACGAACGTTACTTGTTTTCAAATAGATAAAAGTAAACCTTTTGACTGAGTCTCTGCTTTAAGCTTTAGTGAGTTGAATTTTGATTGTCAACTTTTGTCCCTTTATTTTGAAAACCTCTTTCTTTACTAAAGGTGAATAGAAATCTAAATATAATCGTATAATGTGTGCTTGAATGTGTATTTCCTGACTCTTCTTCTCTCTGCCTTTGCAGAGCAGCCCCGGTCGGGGCTCCTCCAGGCCTCCATCATCAGCTGTTACGTGATGTACCTCACTTTCTCTGCACTGTCCAGCCGTCCGCCAGAGAAAGGTACGTTGACTAACGCACATCCGGGGCACAGAGTTCTCTGCAGCTCCATAGAGACTCTGAACACACATTTTCTGTTCTGTGTGAACAGACAGAAACATATAAGGTGCATAAGTGGACTCAAGAGGTTTTCTTCTAGATGTCAATTTAAATAGAAACATGTGGAAGAGCTCTTACATCTGCATCATGTCACAGTAACAGTAACATCTTTCTTGATTATAATGATAATGGACACGTTTTCCCCCCTTATGTAGCTGAAAGAAGAAATATTTTAAACAAACAATGATCACTCATAATGTGACTTAGATTACAACTATGCCAGAGTTTTTCTTTAAATCTGTCATTGCGTAGGAAAACTAATGATTCTCATTTGAACAAACTGTAACATGAACATATATTAGATGATGCCATCGTTTTGAAGATTTGTGAGCGATGAAATATGTGAAAGTACGCCACATTTCACCTTCTCGGAAGAAAAAAGAAATAAATCATTAAAGGATGCTCTTCACGTTTGGCTCTGTCTTCAAAGAACGGAAAGAACATAGGTCTGAGGATTCTTACAAGGAAATTGTTGTATTTTATCATTCTTTCAGACTATTTTTCTTGGATGCACTGTAATGGATTCTCCCCCTAACTTAAAAAAAAAGTGTTTGTGCAACAAACAAACTGTTCTTATTCACTCCATATTCTATCGTTCTTCTGTTTCCTCGAAATAAATAATTGTAAAAGTCATCCATCCATTCATCCAACCATCTTCTATTGCACCACATCCCAGACAGAGTCGCAGTATGCCGGCGCTGATCCCATTTAACTTTGGGGGCAGGCAGGTTACACCTTGGACAGGTCGCCAGTAAATCGCACGGCAAACACAGAACGAGACAAGCACACGCCCACATTCACACCTACAGGCAATTCAGGATAAACGAAGAGAGTCATAATTAGGGGTTTTCTTTTGCCAATGATACATAATGCCGGATGTGGCAGAAAATGGTGTCGCCTACTTTTCCTACGTTTTCAAATAAAAGTGTAATGTAAGGATGTTTAGAATAGAATAGAGTAGAATAGAATAGAAAATACTTAATTTATCGTAGAGGGAAATTTGTGTAGCATAGCTTCACACAGCCAAGAACACAATAAATAGCACAGAAGTAAAAGTTCAAGAAGTAAAATTAGATGTTGCTATGTATACACAGTTAAGGGGTGACAGGCATAAGCATAACAGAATGAATATAACTGAAAAAAACAAAACAAACAGGTATTTTAAGCATTGTGGACACAGTGTGTTAAAACACGCATGTTCAGGCCAATACTGAGGAGCCGATCTCACACATACACACACACTTGCACGCACAGACAGACACAATCCTTCATAATTAGCCTTCACTTTTCTCCTAATGACTCACCTGTTGGCTCCAGGTAAGACAAAGAGCCCCCACATGACTGAGACATTAGCGCAGTGGGCTTGTCAGAGGCCCTTGTCTTATCCAGGGGTTTATCTAAATCACACATGCAAGTATAGGTGCAGACACATACACACAAACACACAAAGGCAGACCCACACAGATAATCTGGGATGAGATGTGCTCTGACATGCAGCCTGCTGAGCTGGTGGCCTGTGGTGAGGGCAGACTGAAGGATATTTGTTTCACATTCCTCGTGGATCCATTGACAACATAATAACACAGGAATACAACTTGGCAGTGTCACGGCACAGGTCCTCACGGCGCTTGTTGCAATCAACAGGAAGGTGAAATACAATGTTCATATTTCCGTGTGTCAGGATGAGCTGTCAGCTTGTTTTATTCAAGCGGGGCGAGACTGGACAGCATCAATAGATTAAACAAAAATATGCAGTCGTTAAATGATTAGGTGCAACTGCTTCCACTCATGCATTGGATTTTATGCCATATTCCCGGAAACATTGCTCTGAATTTACTCTATAAAATATTGTCAACAGGAGCAATCGTAGAACAGAACTGATTTGTGTCCAGTTTTCTCTTGTCATTTTGCACAAAGTGGAATAAATCAAACTTTGTCGTGGGCCAAAATCACACATATGCTGTTTAAACAAAATTTTAATATCTCATGTTTGAAATGAAATTCCCCAAGATTCTTTTAATTTAAGTCACTGATCATCTTTCTGCTGTTTGCTACGTTATTAAATTTGTATATTGAAAATAATCAAATGATTATAACCTAGAATAGGAACCCTAATACCCAGAAAAAGTAGTACTTTACCTTGATGGGGGAAAAGAGAGACAACACAAAATATATTGTACCCTAAAATATCTCTAAATAGTACAAATACATACTGTACAGGGAACATTTACATATTCATACCTGTGAAGTTTTCAGTCTCCATAACACAAAAGTGCATAATTTCTCTGTGTGTGTTTTTACTGTTGACTGGTGCAAGAAGAAAATGTCTTGTGAATATGTGGAAAGGGATAATAAATGCATTACATCAATGGAAAGGCGCCATAAAGATAGTGCTGCCCATGTGCGTGCGTGCGTATGCGTGTCTTTGTTGTTTCTCGGTCTGTGGAGAAAAGGCGTTTTTATAACAGAGTGCATATTTTCCCAACAAGTTGCTACAATGTCTTGTGCTTCACAGGGCCGACAAACACGCATGCACGCTGCTGCTCACCTTCCTTAGTCACTCATTCTGATTCAGGAGTCCATTACCTGTTGTAACTTCTCCAGAGGAGTACTTCTCTACTCTGAGGAGTGACTCCTTGTTACCGTTTGCTCCGGCCTCCGTTTGCCTCGTCCGTCCCCCGGAAGGCTTATTCTGCTCTATGAGCTCACCGTGACAAACACACACAACCTAATCCTCATGTTTTCGAGACGAAGAATTAGTCTGGAAAGCAAATGTAAAGACACGGCTCAGGCAGCTAGGCATGTTCTCTCTACCTTGATGACTTCTGACCCCACTGTGTACATGCATGGATACATATATGAAGAGTCGTCAGCATTGGCGGTGAGGACATTGTAAGAAACACATTTGAAATGGCTGTTTAGATTGGTATCCAGATTACAAGTGAGTCTAACTTGTGTTTGTTATTTACTGTAACACATCATGTCTCTGCTGGTCCTCACACAGATAGAAGCAGAGGTGTGTGTGTGTCGTTTATGGTCTTACTTGTGAAATTACCTGGTGTTTTCATTGAGTTCAGCCTCCCCTCATGACACTTTAAAACACTAAACTCAACTTAGGAATCCACTTGAGACGAGTCTCGAGAGGTCGGTGTGTGTGTGTGTGTGTGTGTGTGTGTGTGTGTGTGTGTGTGTGTGTGTGTGTGTGTGTGTGTGTGTGTGTGTGTGTGTGTGTGTGTGTGTGTAGAACATAAAGCCTGTGCACTTGCATGTGTGAGCATACAGTACATATTTGTGAACCCCTTCGTGTTTGCCCCTAAGAGTGTCCAGAGGGTGAGTCTACAGTCCTTGAAGGGCAAACGCAGCCGAGGCCCCTTTTTTACGAGAAGTAAAGGAATTTCCCAGGAAATGAAACGAAAAAAACAATGACGGAATGAAGTAACACAACGCTTGACCTGCGCTGCTTCACTTCACTGTTCAGTGTAGGGGGGAAAAAAGCTAGGGAAATTTGCACAATTCTTTTGTGAATGCATGTGTGTGTAAGTTTGCACTGATAAATAGTTCCCATTTATTCATGTTTAGCATATTGATTTATGTGACCAATCAGAGTCCTACTGCCCCTGATGCCCAGCCTTCATGTGCATGTTTGTTGCTAAGTTTGTGAAGTGACGACAAGTGAGCATTATGTAGTAGAGGAATAATTCATGGCTGATAAAATGAATGCAGGTATTTGAAAGTATGAGATAAACAAGGTCACATACAAAGAGACACAATGACTGTCACACCAATCAGGTAAATAATTTGAGTCCAAACCCAAGAATCAACTTAGTAGGAAGAGCATGTTCACTTTAGTAAATTATCGTCAAACTCATATTAGTACTTGGACCGTCCACTGTGTCATTGTCATTGGTTCGAATCTGAAGTCCTATCTATGTGAATGCATGTTTCTCCTGTGCATGCCTGACTTTTCTCCAAGTTCTCAAGCTCACAACAACCCCCCAACCCTCCCCCCCACCAAACTCTTCCTTATTATTTCTATGTATAATTTTTCCTAAAATGTAAATTCCTCTTGCATTCTTCGAAACACATTATTTTGGACTGAAGGATATAGATTGTATTCTATTCTACTGACTGCATTGCTTCGACTCACTCCACAGTCAGATGACAGTCGCCGTGCTGAAAGTTTAACCTGCTGCTATATTTTGTGTCTCAGTTGTGTATCAGGGCATGAACATGACCGTCTGTTACCCCAGCGTGGGGCAGGACGGTATCCAGAACGAAGGCAACGCTGTGGCCATAATTGGAGCTGCCATCATGTACTGCTGTGTCCTCTTCGCATGGTGAGCAAACACAACGTAGAAACATTTTGAAAATCTGCTTTCAGCATGCCATGACTCAAACTTCGACTTCACTGAGAGGATAAATGTGTTCAAATGTGATCTCCCTGCAGCAATGAAGCTTCCTACTTGGCAGAGGTGTTTGGTCCGTTTTGGATGATAAAAGTTTACCGCTACGAATTTCAGAAAGCCACCTGCTGCTTCTGCTGCCCTGAGGAGGAAGAAGGTTTGTGCTGACGCACTAAACATCTTTTTATTTTAGTTTTACGAGCAGCGTTTGTAATGTCATCATAATGAAGCATTCACTTCAGCTGTGGGGATTTCCTTTAACCACTGCACAACACTGCATTAACTCATCTTATTTAGACCTTTATTGAAAAAAAATGTATCTGTATAGCTTGATGCAGTATCATTATCGTGCCGAATCGTAACATCTCGACTCACTTCACATTATAAAACTTTATTGCATTGCAGACAGAAACCCTGCAATTCAACCATAAGTATGTAATGAATGATAAATAGTTAACAGAGTCCCCTGATATGGTGATTTTCCACTGATTTAACAGCCTCCAAAGCATTTCACAATGTTAGTCACACACGTAATAATGTGAAAGAAAAGGTCCCTTTGAACCAGAACAGCTGCACACTGAGCTAAATTTAAAACTGTTTACATGGTTTTTGTAGTGTCAATAACAATTATCACATGAAACTGCCTACTATTGAACATTGAAATAAATTTGCAAACATTTGCAAATCAAATTGCCCGAATTGAATCCTGTAGATTATCGGTGCGATTTATGAAAGTACCACAGGGAGCTTGGGTGGGATTGTTGTTTGTTTGTACCGTCTTACATTCATGCACTGCTCAAGTAACTGCCATTCAGTGGTTAAATTGTCCATAGACATAATAAAAGCCATTAGAAAAAAAAAAAAAAAGTCCTTGTTTTGGAAAAATGCAGGTCTTTTGCAGAACAAAAGACTTGCAGGAACAACTTGTCCTCGTCTGGGCAAAATTAAATCATCTGCTTTCCAGATTAATGCTGCATAAAACAGTTACGGTTACAATCTAGTTGGTTGGTAACCGTGGTAACTTGTCAACCAGGCTGTTTGGGTCGCTCTTGCCTTTACAGACGGTCTAATCCAATAATCTAATCAAATAAGCCTGCAAGTAAAACAAACAAACAAATAACCTGCTTTCAATATGAAAAAGGCTACATGAAATTGTGGCACAAAAAGAAAAAGAAAATTTCCCGATCAAGTAAAAAATGTTGTTGATCCTGATTGACAATGTTTTGTTGATATAAAACTTAAGTTGTAAACACAATCCAGTGCCAAAATACGAGTCTGCAACTCGGATCAAAACAATTTCTTCCATCTGCTCTCGACATCGCTGAAGAAAAACCCATGAAATCCAGCATGTCTGCAGTTTTTTTTTTTTTTTTTTATTTGTTCACGCCAGTTTGATCTTTATGAACATGTGGGGTTCATTTCACGAACTTCATTTAGAGACACTTTCACATTTTTACTTTCCAGTGGAGGACGACTTCGTGATCGACGACGAGACCAAAGGCTGCCAGAAGGTGATTCACAACGAGACCCAGAGAGTCGCTTACAGCTACTTCTTCTTCCATTTCGTCTTCTTCTTGGCCTCGCTCTACGTCATGATGACCCTCACCAACTGGTTCAGGTCAGTCATCACTCCATTCGCTGATCGGCCATAATATTATGATCTTAATATTGTGCTGAACCCTACAGCAGCAGCTTAGATGACACCCTGCTTCAGTTGCCTAGCGATCATCATCTTTTCCCTTTTGTTTCTGCTACTAAAATAGGAGTGTCAAACATGTGGCCCACAAGTGGGTTCAATCTGCATGAATTTTCTGATTGGAAAAAAAAAATCACAAATAACAAAATAACTGCCATTCGTCAATAAAAGTAACTGCTGTTTCTAATTTCACACTCTTTCAGAAAGGGTAGACTCAGAAGTGAACAGCAGATGGCAACAGTGCTTTTAGTCGAGGGATTTTATTAATGCAGTGAACAATTGATCTTAAACTAATCATTCATTCCATTTCATACATTAGCCTTTATTTAGTCAGGAGAACCACATTGAGATTTACAATCTCTTTTTTAAGTGTGTCCTGGTAGGAGTACATAAAATAAATGTACAGTGTCAATAATACTACAATGGTCTTATAAACAAATAAATATCAAACAGACAAGTACATGAAATCCAAATAGGAAGTACAGACACAGAGAGCATATGAAAGATAAAACTCTAAAAGCAGTCAAATAGTTTGAAATAAGTTAGTTAAAATAAGAACAAAGTAACTTATACACTCAAAAACATAAACAATGCAGTTTTACAGTTTACATATAAGAAATGTTTGATTAACATGAGCATATTAAGTTTCTTGTTGTTAAATGGTTCTTTCTAATATATGTTATTCAGATAATATGAAATATGGAAATGTGTGACATGACTAAATTACATTACATTACAACTTATTCTTGTGTTTATGGAAATTACTGACAATTACTTTTTCTCAGTGTATATAGCACGTTTCAGACAATATCAGCGCCTGGTTTAAAACTCGGAGGACGAAACATTCGCTTTCTGACGTTATGGCTGATGAGTGCCTCGAGATACATCCACCATTGGTCTCTGAGCGGTTTCTTCTGCTCTCCTTTCCCCCCCAGCTATGAGTCGGCGGTTCTGGAAACCACCTTCACCCACGGCAGCTGGTCTACCTTCTGGGTGAAGATGTCGTCCTGCTGGGCCTGTGTCATCCTCTACCTCTGGCTCCTGCTGGGCCCCCTGTGCAGCTGTCAGCCTGAATCCAGACCGCGGCGCTCACGCATCAAGCGGCGCTCCACGTCCTCCCGCCACGTCACTGTCAGCGTCTGACGGGTAGGGGTATGACAAAAAGAAGGCCAAAGGACTCCGGCCCTCGGGGCGACTCTCTGCAGGAGGAGACTTTCAGGAGTGGAGGCCAATCGAGGACTCGGGCATCGAAGACTCACGGTGGCGTGAGGAGGACTGATGAGAAGACTGAATGCCCCTGGTGTGAGATGTGGGAAAGCGTGCACAGCCTCGACACGTCAGGCTCGGCACCCTAAAATCAAATTACAAGGACAAAACTGTGGTTTGGAAACACTCTTACAGTATGAATTGCCAAAGGGATCAGAAGGAGTGAACGTTCACTCTGTAGCATGTGGAAATTACAGGAAGCAATTTGAAGGTGGACTCATTAATATGTAGATTGTTTTCTATTTTTTTTTGGTTTAAGTTAGATATTTAATATTATATTAGAAGTTAAGCTTTAGATATTTACTGTAATATTCATGCAGATGCACATATTGTGACTATTTGTTAAAGGTTTTATTTTGGCTAAATGAAGAGTCGTCCCTTTCCAGCCCTGTAAACGCCAATAAGTGTTTTGTTTTTAAGCTGCAAGCAAACAGTGCATATAAACCTAAAACGTATCCTCACTGATTGCTTTCCAGTCGATGTGAAAATGACAAGTATACATAAAGATCTGCGCAACCATCCCAAAAGCATTTTAAATAAATATTTTTTCATGTAATGCAGGTCGGGGTGGCCGTGCTGTCGTTAATAGCAAAACAAAAAATGTAGCTGTAATCTAGACGCTGGCCTTTTTGTGATGGATTTGCATTTTCTTCTTTCTGTTATCCAACCTCTTCCGACGCTGGCCCTTTAAGTTACACAAAATATTCTGTTGTGATGGTCCAATTGAAGCGACACAGTACTGCAGAATGTAGTAGTGTTGAAATTACATGTGGAGTTTGATGGAATGACTGCAGAGTGGATACGTATGTACGTTACACATAATAATTGTGTGAGCTTTATTTTCGTTTAGTGCTAAAACAAGTTACACACCAGAACAGATACAGACAGAACCAACTCAAATGCATCTTTATATTCATTCACAAAATCCCAGTTTGTGGCACCGCAGCAGCGAAAACAAAAGATTTGTTTGCGTGTTTAAATAAAACCTGAAAATGTTGTAGAAAATTTTAAAAACTGTCTTTTCTGTGCCAGGGGTGAGATATTCAGTGGGAAAGAGATGCAGCTAAAGGGAAATCCACAATGCAATGATAGAGCAAACACATGAGATGTGTCAAAATGCAGCGGAAATATTTGTGATAGCATGATTGTTCAATCATGAGCACAGAAACATGTGAAATGTTGTATTTGGTAGAAGATTTCTTTGTTGTAACAATGGTGCATCAAACATCAGTGAACAAAAGTTATGGACAGAATAAGCAGTTTGTTATTTTCAAGAAGACATTTGGCCATTTTTTTTTTTTACAAGACACAATCCAAATTAAAAATTCATCCTACAAATGCATGTCGATAAACTAAGCAGGCCTTCTAATAGTCAAAAATGTAATAAAAGGAAGTTTTGTTACGATAAAGAAATAATCCACCAAAAGCACTTTCCTTATCTTTTGTGCTTAGTTTATATTTTGTCCAGAAAATACTCATCCTTGTTTACAATTTGTTTAAAACTTGTATAAACCCCGAGGTGCTCAGATAAAAGTAAACATTTATTGGGGGAATAGAAGCTTTCGGTTTACTGCCTTTCAGGTGAATCACGTCCACAGGAAGCTGAAGCTGTGACTTTACGACAGCGACCCTCCGTCTCCAAACCGTTCACCATCACGTTGAAATTGAACTGAGCGTCTGTGATGACGTCCGTACAGTTAATGACCAGCAGCTCAGTACAAACAATGTATGTGTAGTTACTTTATCTGTAGTTTTATGTAGTGTCTCAGTTGTTGTAGATGTGAAGCGTTTTTCTTTCTATTTTTTTTTTTTTTGAAAATACACTGTTTTCTTACAATTGTGACTCTTTTCATGTCTGACTTCTCATTTGAAAAACCACATAAACACGAATGAAATTGACTTCACCTCTACGTCTCATCATGGACTGCTCTGAACGTCTTGCAAAGCTTTAAATACAGTGAATCATTATCAGTTATATATGTTTTTTTTCTATAGACAACCTGTTTTGGCACACGTGTGTGAGGTTTCAGAGCAAATTTGATCATCAAAATGCGAAACACAAGGCACAAAAAAAAACAAAACTGCAAGCTTTACAAAACAGTTATAGTCAAATTATACATTAGTATATTTGTAGCTAATCAGTGCCACACAAAATACTGTATACATATCAAAATCTGTTTTCATGTAAACTATCAAAGAGAAGACCTGATTTAATGCACTTTAGAAAAATATATAATACCACAAATAAGCAACGCAGACAATATTAATTACATTGCACAAACTAGTGACACAAGCAATGTGTTATCTTTTAAGCTTGTTTTTAAATACATTGTGAAGCGATATGTTGTTAGATATCATGAGCCAAAGATAAAATAGAGATAAAAAAATCCACCTGATCAGGTCAAGAGGGAAAATGTGTTTTTGAATACATTTGTTCTTTAAATTTGTATGATCTACTGGTGAAGTCGCATTAATCACGAGGAGTGGTGAAGGATTTTATCCCTGATAATGATAATAATAATAATAATAATAGACACATATTGACCAGATTGGGAGAGTCCCCTACAATCCCTCTTGCCTGTACAACTAAATGATGTTCGCTGCTCTGTGATGGTGGCTGGACAGTGTTTTGACTTACTTGATTGACTGAAGTGTCACTTTCACAAACTGCATTAAAATGAAGGTCACAAACAAACAAAAAAACAAATGTATTGTTGCTAAAGTAGGATCTGATGCTGTCCTACCCCTGCTGAGTTTAATAGACTTGGACAGCTTGTAGACAAAAATACAAAGAAAAAAACGATGGATGGATTTACTTCAAAGTTTTCTGAGGTGGATTTTTTTTTTCTTTGAGTTAACACATACATAAAAAAAACCAAAAAACCATATATACAACAACAAAAAAATATATGATCGCTCTGGAAAAAATTAAAACATAAAAACAGGCCATTTCAGTCAATGTTCTTCTCTTTGGTTTGTGTTTAAAGGTGTGCAGTCATGCCCACCTAAAGTGCTCTATTTGGTATGGTCAGCCAATCAGGCTTTTTAAATAAACATGAAGTCTTTTTTTATTGCGAGAGACAGCTGAGGCTGGAAGTGTTTATCGAATATCATTTTGTCTCCGGTGACGCCACTCAATCCGTGGCAAGTTCTCAGGAACGGTGGCGGCGTTCGTGCAGATCCAGACATCAGATCATAAAAGTCCCACGCACCCCCAGACGGAGTCTCGGCACTCATCCCCTCAGTTCCGCCGGCTTTTTGGGCCCTCTGTTGCTGCACTGTCTCTCCAGCGGTCGCACGAGCTCGTCCTCTCGGGGTTTGTACGGCGCCACGTAGCTGTCCTCCTCCAGCAGGATGCGGTTCAGCGTCCGCTCGTGGTTGATGTGACGTCGCACCATGAGGATGTACTGTTTCCCCACCTCCAGCTGAGGGCAGTCGCACACGTTGGGCACCCACAGGAACTCCCGGTGCTCCACGCGGAAGCGGTTTCGGTAGGTGTGGATGATCTGGACGTCGAAGCGAGTCTCCTCGCCATGGTACAGCTTCGCGAGGACTCTGGCTCGGAAAACTGAGAATGAAAACAATGACAACATTATTTTGCTTATCACTCGGTTTCTAGTTGGTCTTGTTTGGTATGATTGATAGAATAGAGTTTCTCTTTATTCTAGACCCCTTATTGCTCAAGAAAAAAGCTTTCCTACATATCCTAACGCGGGTTTGTCTGCTTTTCTTGATTCTGAGATTGGCAAAACACCACAGTTAACAAAACCTCAAAACAACAACAACATAATAAGACACTTTCTAGACTCTAGAGCAGATTATGGAAACTGCATAACAATCAGCGATCATTGGAAGTCAACAGTAATTCTTTAAGTTGAACTTTGATGGTTATTGTAAAAGAGTCTTGAATGACTCCTTTAGTATCACTTTGACAAAGTTGGGTTATTCAACTGTAATAAAACACCAAATCAGACACAATCATTGGCATTGGTGCCATTCTATTAAGCTTTGTTAAGTTTACAGTATTTACAGTGAGCAAAACTATATATACAACTTTATGAGTTGAATTTTATTCAGTTGAAAGTTTTTAAAATGGTTCCCTTGGTTATAAAGGTTGCAAACCCCGCTTCAAGGATATGCAGTGCAATTCAAACCAGTGAGTCGCTGAGCTGCTAAGACCGTGAAACAGTTGGAAAATATATTGGACCAACAGATTAAGATTAGATTTAAGAATCATAGAGTCATTAGCTAAGAGAAAAAGCGAAGCAGTCTTACCAAAATCCTTCTGACAATACTGTTTCTGACGTTCTCGCCGACCTTTAACCCGTGGACATTCGCCACAATGTCCTGGAAACACAACGTACAGCATCGGACGTTAAAACAGACATTACAGGAGGAATCAGTGTGTGGTGGGAAAAAAATGCTTTATGGCTTTGTTTCTTTTCGTTGAATTGGAAAGTTGACATCAATTAGTTACATCCCACAACTTCTAACACATTCAAACAAGCTTTGGTGTTGGCCGTGAGGGAAATTTTTTTTTCTAAAAAGTCATGTTTAATTAATTAGTAATTCTATTAATATTTACGATATTTTTTTTTTTTTTACTACTAACAAGATTTTAAGGAGGATTGCTGTAGAAGTTCTTGAGAAAGCTTCCTCTGTTATCTGTAGAATCTAATTCTTGACTTTGATTTCAGCACCGTGCACCTGATTCCCTGCACGACTGGTAAGGTGCCGTTGCCTTCTGAACACGTGTATATCCAAACTAAAGAAAAGTCATTTTAATGACAACCCTCTTGTATCTCATGTTTAAGACAAGTTCTTTGAGACGTGTAAAATAATCTATCAGGACGGATCCGTTCGTCAACAGTGTGACGGATGTAGTGAAAGAGACTGAAAATTAGTTACTGTGCTTGTTTCTGTAAATAAAATATAATTTAGTTTAATGTTTTCATCTCACCATCCCAACATATGAACATATATGAGTGTTATGATGGTTAGTGGGCATCAGAGTGTTGGTGGATGGCTGTGGAGCGAACTGAACGTACTTCCTGGAGTGAGCTGAGGGAGATGGTTCCTGTGGGTGTCCTCTCGCTCATGGCGGGGCGGAATGGGCCTGTGAGGGTGCTGAGGCGGAGGCTGGCGTGGAAGCTTCGCATATCTGGAAACTGCAAACACAATATTGATAATGAATTGAAATTGGGTGAATCACGTTTACAACCCGGATAAAAGCTTCTAATTAAGCAAATACATCACAAGAATGGATGGATGGATGGATGGATGGATCATCATCAATATACACTATAAGGCGTTATAACCTCTAAATTTATTCAAGACTGCAGAACAAAAAAAGCATGTTCGAGGTAACAGATTGATTTCAACACATGTTTTTGTTTAAAAAAAAAAAGGAAAAAAAAGGCCAAATTCCACCCCAGAGTTTCTTGGCCAGAACTTGAAATGATCACCTATGCTCTCGTTTATTTCCCATTAGACGACAGTAATTGTTGGTTCGACTCACTGTGGGGTAAAATCCAGCTGCATGATTATCAAACTGCACCAATTAAATGACTCATATTACACCAATTTTATGTTCTTTCAGTGGCCCCACATTAAATTCAGAATCCAATTTAAGGTACTTGTACTAACACAAAATACCTAAACGGCCAGGCGCACATTTATAGCTATGACATATTCAAAATGTTATTCATTCAACAGATTGCTTAGATTGCTCAAATTATCGCTCTTGGTTGAAATGCACTTAGTGACATAGTCTGTAAAAAGACGATGACACATCAATGAATGAATGATCAGATAAATGATTTGAGCAAAGTGGTCGTTCATGATGGATGGATGGATGGACGTCTTGCTTGAGGATGTGTTTGCAAGTAATAGATCACAGAAGCTGTCTGCACCATCTACGATTCAGTCAGCAGTTGCTCCATTCCTCACTGCAGGACAATAAAGGGACTCCTGCACAAGGACCTGCTCTCCAGCTTTGGGTGGCGGGCAATTTACTGGATTTCTCGCTGAGTTCTGGGTCAAACTCAGCTCACTGAAATTATACGACTGCTGTGTTCATTTAGTCATACACTGACAGCAGACCCACTGAGCTGCCTAGGTCAGGAATAAGCTGTAAAACACAGGCAAACATCAGCTCAGTGATGAGGTATGACAAAAAAACAACAACAACAAAAATCAGCATGCTCTATTCGAGTGTGAAACAGCAGAAGTTTTTCACAACTATAAATAGTGATGCATCAGAAAAAGCTGTGGTAAAACCTGAATTATTCCTCACACAGACAAGAGGTCATCCTGGCCTTGTTATGTTGTTCAAACATCATGAAATGAAAGTTTATCTTGCCACCGAGAAAACCACCAACACATTTTTTCCTAGTCAACAAGAAACATGTTCAATGAAAGGCTAAATAAATTTGTCAGTGTTGGATGGAGTCAGGCAGAATGTCAGAGTCGTCGGGCTGGACGAAGGTTTCTATACGAACGTCAGTGTTCATCAGGGGGTAAAGAGAGACGGAGCACATGTGTGCTGCAGGCTTATCATTACCGATAAAGCAGCTACATTCCTCAACAGCAGCAACCAGGCTGGCCAGAAGATAAACGGTTTCTTTTCACCCCCACTGTCCAAACTGCACCACAAGTGTTTCCACTCACAAGAGCCGATTCTGAGACGAATCGACATCTAAACCCACTGGCCTTTTAGTTTGTGGCACCTGTTAACGACACAACTTTTTCAGTACTTTTTCAATACTTTGTCCAGTATTTTCCTCATTACTAGTCAACCGCTGAACAAATTGTGTTTTGTAAATACCACATGTAGTTATGGGTGAGAAATCTTAATGTTACAATTTATCGATGCAGAACCGTCATTGGTGCAAGAGTCTTCTGAAATCTATCTTTTAAGAGAGAGAGAGTGATCGATGTCAAGTCGAGACGACAGCTTTAAACCAGCGAACCTCTCCACTCTTTTGTTTCGAAAATAAACTTGAATAAGAGGCGAGTCTTACACCAGTGTGATCGGGCGGTGCTTGTGGAAGGCCGGGTGGTGGTGGTGGTTGTGGTGGTGGTAGTTGTGGTTGTAGTGGTGGGCAGATCCCAGGGGAGGTAGGTAGCAGTGTGGTGAGGTTGTCGCGGGGGGCTTCTGCCGTGGTACAAGGCGTACTGGTTTGGTGGTAGCCAGTACTCGTACTCAATCCCTGTGTTTCTGTCTGTGGCAAGGACCTGCACACGAAAACCGCAAAGAGTGAGTGAAACGATCCTGTGTACAGCAACAGCCATCAAAACAGCTTCCTCCGTTTGTAACGTCCCCTTGAGGATCATTGCTTTTCCATTCATTTTCATTTTGTATGAAAACAATATTAATAAACTATCCAGGAAAATAAATAGTTTACTTCCAGGCTTGATTGTTTCACAAAAATGACATCAAAAGTCTCTTAAAGCAAATCAATAGTTTGCAGCTGTTAGTTAGCAGAGACAGGTCGGTTTGTAAAATACCTGCAAGGAGATCAAATGGAAGCAATCAAGTATTCAGCAAAACATGTTTTTTTTCTTGTCATAAGCACAACGTTTTCCACTCCACAATGTATTTTATGTGCCAGAACAATAATTTGCAGTCACACAGACTCACCAGGATGAAGCCTTGGTTGTGAAACACATATTACAGATATTTCTTTCACATGTAGCTGATTGAAACGTCATAATGGCTCGACAAAGAAGGCAATATGAACACAACGTTATTTTTAGCTCCTATGACCAGTTTTCGATGAAAACATTTGGTGAGCATGACTTAAGCAAACATATGACAAATAGTTTCACCATATTTTATTAAAACAAAAAAAACAAACAAAAAAAAGCCGCTATAGGGCCTCAATCCTACACAGATTCTTCGGTTAGAAACTCTGAGACCCTTGTTATCAAGCTTTCAACCATGCTTCTTAAATGAAAGTGTATTGGAAAAGTGTATAGGAGGATGATGATATTAAAAACATGCAAGACTGTGACCAGGCAGGCCCACATCTCTAATGTCCAGCCAAAAGTTACATTACAAATTCTATAGTGAATGAAAAGGATTACTAATATGTTTGTACTTATATTACTCATAAAATACATTAATATGTAACTTTAAAACGTGACATGTTAACCAGATAATAGTAGTTGTTGCATCAGTAAATCAATGCTTTTATTTTTGAAAATTCTTATTGAATCCATTTAACAGATTAAACCAATCTAATCTCATGTTTTGTAATATTGATCATCTTTTTAACCACATGATATGATTACACTACTCGCTGATCAAAAAACTAATAACCTATTTAAAAAAAGCAACTCAAATGATTCAAACCCTCAAAATTAACTAATTTTGTCCAAAATATGTGAATTATGATTTCTTATCTGTGTACTGTATTTTATTAACAGTTGTTTGCTAGTGTTTGAAAAACACTGTGGCATTTGGCCAACACTTTAACTTCAATAATTTCTCACTCCTGAATTGTTACTGCCAGCTCCTTTCAGAATGCGTCATTCAAACATCTGCATCTGAAATTTAAGGTTTATATTTTATATCTATTCACCAATGGCTCACATGTGTGGTAAATAGATGCTGTATCGACGATACTAACAATATTCCCAATTATGTTGTTTAATTTGACGGATTAAAAGAATAAGCTCCAAAGTTTCTTCCGACATTCTTACCATTAGATGAAGGTCCTCCTTTGTGGGTCCCGGGACCTCGAAACTCTCGTAGGTGTCTGCAGACCGTCGGTACAGCAGCTTTGTCCCGGCTACATTATACTCGCCTGGAACGCTGATTTTCCAGTTCCCATTAATAACAAACTGGGATCGCCCGTTCTGCAGTGCTGGGTGGGAGAAGAAAGAGTTGAGAAGGAAGGAAGAGAAGTTTTATTTGACTAAATTATGTAACGATTCCTCAGTTTTGTGTCGTGACAACTATGGAAACAAATAACTCTCCCTATCGCTGGGTCAGGTTGAGGTGAGGAGCAGAAGTGCCCCAGCTGCCTATATATGGCAGCTGTTTCTTCTCAGTGCAGGGAGAGGGATTTTCCATGACATGACACGGAAACAAGTACCTTCACCTGCCTTGCCCCAGCGGTCGGATAAAGCCTTTATGAGCGTCCCTTTTTCAAGACCGCAGTGTGTGCCATTTCGATGGCCCATTTTATTTTGGTCCCATAAACAAGGATGAGAATAGATGCCCTTGGTTATTATGTTGCCTGGAAAAAAAACACAGCTGGTCCAGAAACCAGATGGGACTGCTGAGCCCCTCCAGTCTCTGAGGGAGAGGAAGTGACTGCAAGTGTAGGAAATAACTTTAAAAGTTAAAAAATGCAGGTCTGGAGCCAGAGATAGTCATTAACTTCATCTGTGTGGAGCTAAAACCGATGTAGACGGTGGGCCAGAGGGTCCTGTGAAGGCATGAATCTTACCCAGATAATTCCGGCTGTTATCGGTCACTCGGATGTGAGTGGCTCCAGCTGGTATCATGGCCACTTCGTTGTACCCAAAAGGACCACCTGACACACAGAGACAGACAGTTTAGAGGCCTTGGTCTAAATGTTGGCTTCCTCTAATTTAAGTGCTTCACATGAATGAAGAAAAGGTCAACTCGTTAACACCAGAGACTGAAACGCTGCTCAAAATACATCTTTAATACAAAGAGTAACAAGGGCTTTACATGATGAGCAGTACATGGATTGTAAAAGACTAAATCTGTAATGTTATTTAGCATCTAAATGGAGTTCAAAGTTTTCAAAAATTACATTGCTAATTAGATGCATGCCAACGGAGATTTGAGCTAAAATGTCAAACAGTGAAATGTTATACATGCAGCTGAAAATAAAGTTCATGTCTTTGTTGAAACCCTGCATGAATTTACATGTCACAGTTGCTCACTTTCGTCACAGGGAATCCCACCAAAGACACAACAACCTCCTCCTTGGGCACAGAAATTTATTGTTTGGTCCTGTCTGCTCAGAGAACTACAACTCATCATTTAATGCTTTATTATATCTTTTAAATTAAATACTGGACTGTCAATAACAGAGAGACGAGTCGATGTCGCCATGTACCACATTCAAGAATAAACAACTTTAGTTTTTACAAATTTCATTTCATTTTGTGAAATGAAATGAAAGCAGCTTCATGTGACATTCAAGTCTCTTGATTTTTTTTTCTCCACCGTTAAGGAAGAAAGCTTCTGTTGTCTCTGTTGTTTCACATAATAACCTCTTGATGTTTCCAACATGATTGACTAGTAAGTAATGCAACAAAGTCAATTTCTAAACAGGAGAGTTCACTATGTCTCAGGCTTCGACTTGCCTGGAGTTAAAAATGCAGGTTAAAAGAAAAAAATGAATCTGTTGGTAAAACTAAAGGATTTTGGTAAGAGGGTACATTAAAAGCAGATTAACACCAACATGAGTATGTTTTCACGCATGTCTCAGCTTTGAAACACAATCTTTGAAACTATTTTACTCTGATGGTTCAAAGACATTTAACCGCATTGCACCAAAGAACTTCTGCAGGCTAATAGTCTACACTTTGCACTTTATAATCAGGGTTAATCTCGGAATTAGGGCACTAAACACCATTTAACACCAACTAGTGATAGGGTATCAGTTAGCCACGACCAAACCTGAATCATTACTGAGATAATCATGTTCTCTGAAGAATGTGGATTACTTCACACGGCTGTTGCAATGCTTCGATTGTATGTCATTAGAGCTCAATCGGAATCTGAACGTCAGTAATGTTTGACTATGATGGATGGCTTACAGCACTGATTTACAAGTGCCAGGACAGACAACTTATGGATGACTTGAAACCACAACTAATGGTTCCAGAGTGATGTTTCACGTTGTGAGCCGGGGCAGAAAGAGCCATGGACAGCTCTATGGTTCCCCTGCTGTTGTGGAGTGAAAAGTGGCCACGGGATGAACTCCATTTATCAAGGCCTCTGTAGACCGTTTCACTCCGGTTGCTCCTGCTTACCCACTCCAGAGTGAAACTATGCACAAGGTTCATCTGTAGGGGCTTTCTATAAGAACATGTGGAGTCGGGACTGAGGAAATGTCTGAGTTGAAAGCAGGCAGCGATGAGCTTGAGGCCAGCTTGACCTTGGGAGGAGATTTTTCTTCCCGCTGCCCTTCGTCGGTTCTCCGCCTGCTGGGAAATACATCTGCAGGAGGAGAGAAAACCTCCCATCCTGCCGAGTCGCCCAAACAAAGCGGCCATTATCAGGCTGTTTTCTTCTTGCTCAATCTGAGCCAATTACGGCTCAGTGATCCATCCGTCAGCTCCGCCTTGCCGCCACACAGCGCCGTCTGAGGACGCCACTGTTACAGTCCAGCCTCGCGCCAAATCACGAGGCAGAGGTGTCGAGCACTTCCCGTAAGTGTGTTTCCACGGTGTGCAAAATCTTCCATCCAAAGAGGGTGAACTTGACTAGGCTGTGGGCCTTCATATGTACAGAAAATTGAATTTTGTCATGACAAATGCTGCATAAAAGGGTTTTTATCTAAATAATAAAGGCACAGTTAATCATAATTTAAACACATTTTTTTCCTAATCGATATGAACTGCTCTTTGCACTTGGCATCCATCATAATCCTTAGAACTCTGCGATCTGGGATTTTCCCTTCAGGGTTTTTTGCTCATTATTAGGGAATTTAAGCCGAGTTTAGATGCTATCAAAACATTTTAGTTTGACCTTACTAATGATTTGCTATCACACTATAATCTGTTTAGTAATTTAAGACAATTCTCATTACATTTGAGTTACATTAATTTCCTAAATCTTAATGTCTTTTTAAAATCAATATCGGTTTTACCTAAATTTTTTTCTTTTATGTCAGAATTTCATCTCAGAATTGACAAAGAAAGGGCACGCTGGGATATCTGTGTAGAATAAGACAGCAAACTGGAATTTTATATTGAAATATATTCTTACAATTTTGGTGCAGAATCAGTTTACATGGATCCTTATTTATATACATGTCATGATTAAATGTCCTCACCAGGTGAATACTAGGTGTTCTTCTTTCAGTTTACTTCAAAGTAAAATGGCTCAAGCAACATGTGCAGTGGCCTACTAAGAGCTCAACAACCTGTTTTTTTTTTGTTTCAAATAGGGCATTTATACACAAAACAAAGGAAATTCTGCAGGCTTTCTTCCCGGCATGCCATCAGACCCCCACATTAGCCTCTGAACCGCAGGTAAGAGTGAAGGTAGAAAATGTTTTGCTGGCATGGAGCCAGAATGGCCTGAAGAGCTCTGTGTTCTTCCTGAAACGTTAACAACTGTAATTTTGGACCTGTTATTGGCTGAGTTTCCACCTGGAAGGCAGCCAATCGCTTTTGTTTGGCAAAACTGTGACCGTGGTTAATGCTCACTTTTTTTCAGCGAGCAATCATGTCCTGACTGAGCTCCAATGACTAATAACATTTGGGTGAGAAAGCACGGAGGCTGCCTGGAATTATTACTACATCGTGTCGGTCTGAAACTGCTGCAGTTCGTTCCCTGAGGGGAAGATTATAATGACGGAGTGTGAGTGTGTCCTACCTGCATCGACACCGTTGCTCTGGTACACACTCTTGTGGTGCAGGCAGGTGGAGTTGTGCCCTCCACACACCATGCAGACGTCTTCCTGCTGCGTTGAACCCAAGATGGAGTCACAGCCAGGGGTCTGTGTGACACACAATTGGACAAAACTGTTCCATAAATGGTTCAAGTCTGAAAAAAGGCTCATCACCTTTCCCTTTGCTTTGACTTTTCAATACAGTCGCAATCTACTGTGAGGCCTCAATGTAATTCCCTCTCCCTTCTCTTATTTGCCTCTCTCGCTCATCGTCCCCTCTCGCAAACATTTACTCAGGAAGAAAACAGAACATCCGAGTCTCGAGAGGGAAGGACTGGTTGGAGAGTCCTCTCTGTAAACGTAAGACTGCCAAAGCAAAGAGCACAGAGGATGAGCCGGATGTTTTATGGTGTGTGGACAAGCTGGTTGCTATACAGATTACAGTGGCCGCTTTCTTCAACGCACTTCATCACGCTCTCTGCAGATCGGACCAATCAAAGGGGAGGTTACCAGGCAGGAGAGCAGCAATCTGAGGGGAACTTATAATCAGGCTCCAAAGCCCCTTAAAAAACAAAACACTGCGAGCATCTGTGTGTGCACAACAGGAAATGAATGCTCTGTGACAAGGTAGCAGAGTGCATGAGGGCCCCACTGAGGGAGCGACCACAGTCCTGCAAAAACACTCCAGCAGGCAAAGTCATCTGTGCTGGTGTTACTGAGAGAGTGCTGAAATGAACTTGACGAGAAAAGTTTGTTCACTGTTGCACAGCTTCAAATCTAATCACACACATCAATATTCCCTTACATTGCTTCCTGTGTTTTTTCTTTCGAGGATCATGACAGAAATGTAACACATCGTCATGTTAGCATAGAAAGCAACATCACCGAATCAAGAAGGTGGCATATTTGTTTGCTCTCTATTTTACACCAATTATCTTCTACAATGGGGCCTGGAGCCAATCTCATGTTGTTGAAGCAAACCTATAGTCAACTGATGAGGTTTATTATATTTCAAACCTGTTATTGAGTAACATTTTCTTTATACACAACTGCCAGCATCTGTCATGTGTCTCGATCTCAATCATCACAATAAGGGAGAGTCTTTTCTAACATTTAGTACATTTTTGGACTAAATGACATACCTTGGCGAAGATCAAGATGGCTATATTTGGCTTGTTTAACCGCATGATGGCATGAAACGATGCATTTAAAAAAAAAAAAAAAGGTGTGTGTGGGGGTGGGGGGGGGGGGGGGGGTGTTGGACGGATGACTGCTTGAGTATTTGTATTTTACAAGATAATTATCAACATCACATCTCTTGGCTCTTCAAAACCCACATTTGATGACTATTGCTTAAGTATTAGCTTTTCAGACTGACCCCTCCGACCCCCAAGAAAATGTGTGAATCAGAAAGAAAAATCCTCGAAATAATATTTCCACATGCACTAATGCTCTGTATCCAAACCAGCCATGTGCTCTGCAGCATGATCTCAATTTCTGACTTGCAATCCTCAAACCAGCTGCAGGCTGCATCTGCTTCCTGTTTCAGGCTCTCTGACCTAGAGCCGCTCTGGTCCATGGCCCATAAATCTACTTATTTACACTACCGGGGCTATGTGTGAGCGTGTACACAAAAAACTCACACACACGAGGGCATATGTAAACACAGACACACGTTAATCCTCGGTCAGCCATATGAAAATAGCCGCATCTTTAACTTTTCCCTCAACGAGCAGATGTCTTGACATCAGCATGGCTTAATGCTGCATGTGCCGACGGACCCTGAGGGTTACACTTTAACTTCCCACCACGTCCATCTGTGTGAGGGTGTGAGGGATGAGCGGTGGACAGGCTATATGTGGGTCCGAGGACTGTGTGCACTGCAGAGCAGTAATGCCAGATGAAGGTTGCAGTCCACACTGATGAGTGCACTCTGGCCCTAACACGCAGCATGGAGTTCACTTCTCCAGAGAGCTCCAGTCACAGTGGTCAACATCACTTATACCTCAACAGAGCCGGACTGAGGAGAAGAAAGAGAGCGTGAGAAAATGAGAAAGAAACATTGGGCTTCATCCAAGTTCATTTGGAAATTTATGCCAAATCAGGGGAGTTGTGAAATGGGAGGAGTGCTCTCAAGTGGGCCAGGTCCTGTTTGAAATGCAGGTCCTCACGCTGGTTAACACTTCACTGGACAAGTGACCGTGTTGAGAACTTGTAGATATCCTAACTACCAATGGTAAGTTAACAGCAGTCACATAAAACATGACAATGGCTTTCACTTGACTTCATTTGTTCAAGTAACTGTACAAGTTCACATTTTCAAGAGAACCCTGTTCAAACATAAACTTCGGTAACACAAGTGACAAACAGAATACATATGTTTACCGTCAAATGATTAAAAACAACACCAAGAGCCTTTAGACATGCTGTGGAGGTTTTTCAATCAGGCAATACAATCGCCCAGGTTAATCTGATTATACAGTTTCAGGTTGGAGTTGATTCCAGGTTGATGATGCAGAATAAATGAAAGATGTTCAATATAATTCTGTATGAACTCAGGGGACACAGAGAGTGACGACATCCGGTGTCGGTTGACACTGTAACACTGGAGATGGAAAAATAGATAAAGGAAAAATTGATTCTACTCAGGGCATGTTTGGCAGATAGTGCGTGAGAAGGCGTTTCAGAAGAGGACTTGTTTATTAAAACAATTACGTATCACCACTTTATCAGTCACATTAACAGATAAGAGATACGTTTTAGCAGGGGGGGATTTTACACTTTGCCAGGATCTACGAGGCATATTCATGTGATCTCTACTCTGACATAGATAGTAAACATAAGTAGTGGCAGTACAGAGATTTTAGAGTTGACAGAAATGTAGCCAGTCAATTTCAGAGTCTGTCTGCTTTACCAAAGCCAGGAATTGGTTCCTTCGGCGTAATAAACTATAAACCAGAAGTTATCATGTCCCTTCATCCTGAACTGGTGTATGGGAACATGTCTATCAATAAAGTAGCTGAAATTATCATAAAACTAATATCCATTCCAGGTCAACGTCATCTATTGACAAAATACGACCCCAATTAACATATAATAAACCATGAAGACAAGCCTGCTCACTGAAGTGCTCGAGGTGCCTTTTCTGCACAATGCAGGGTTTTGTGCGAGGGTTTGTTTTGTATCACACAACACAGTGATCACGAGATTATAAGAAAGACCATTGAAGCTGAGTATTTATGTAATGTAGTGTATTTGTATTTGAAAGATCATACATGGAATTACATATATTTAAAAAAAAAATTATATTTGTGCTTACCAGACAGCGTCCGTTGACACACACCGCGCCCGGCTCCTTGTCGCAAGCCGTCCCGTCGAGCACTCGGCCAAAGTTATAGTAGAAGTTGTGACCCAAAGCCAGGCAGCTGAGTTCACAGGGGTTAGAGCCTGGCAGGAAAGAGCTCAAGTCAGTGCCTCGTCAGTTTTTTGGGAGAAAGTAGGTAGGTAAGTCAGTAGGTGTGACAACCCTGTAGGTTTAGACAACATAATTTAAATATTGACTGATGATTCATCTCACTGACCGCCATGGAAGGTGGTCCATCTGAAGGAGGTTCCACCCATCAGCGGTCGGTCATTAAAGGCAGCACATTGCATCTCTCGGAAATCTTCCGAGCCAGACGGACAGTCCTGCACACATACAAGACAAAGACTATTGAGATGCTAACTAACTGACTAACTAACTCACTGAAATGTGTGACTTCCTTCAGCATTCACATAATAAATTACTCACTTATCTCAGCTCAACCCATTTTTGCCTCCATGGTTTGTTGAACTCAACATAAACACATATGCAGCAAGTGATTGACAATGAGGAGAAAAGTCAGGATTCGTCACCATTCACTCAAAGGCTTGAGGACTAACACTCATTCAAACTTGCTCAAACAGGCTGCAAAACAACAGTGTGGTGTTCCTTTAAATGGAATGGTTCCACTATGACTGGTTCAACACATAGTAAATTTTCTTTCCTAATTGGGACTTCATTTTTGTCTCAACAGTGACATGAATTCCCATAATCGCCATCTCCAATCAGGTTGAGGACCCAACCCTTATAGCGATACAAAGATGCACGCTGTGTGCAACACATATCTTACATTAAACTCCTTCATATTTACTCCAATTCCAACTAAAACAATATACTATATACGAGCCATTACAGTAATCTAAACCAAAAACAATTTGAAGTTTGTTCCCATTAGCATTGGGCAAAACATCCCTACATTGGGCAAAATATTAGTGGGATTTAATATTGGCCTTTAAATTTTAGAAAGTATCTCATCGTAGTTTTATTCAACATGTTCAGGTTTGATTTGACATTCCAAGAGCCGATACATCCTAGCGACCCTCTGTGAACTCTTAAAGGGGCCCAGACCACATGTTGGTAACCACTAACTTGATCTTACAATGTGCCTATACGAAAAACATAGGAACTTTCTTTTTTGGGACCTCCATTGGGGTTAGTACTGAAAAACAAGGCCTCATGGTTAAATCTTAGCTAGAATTGGTATTGATTTCACCCTTACTAAAATTTTAAAGATTTTAGAAGAACAAAGCCTCACACTCACATGCACACCCATCTTAACACAAATGACACACAGTTGTCAACCTCACAGCAGGTGCCAATGGTGATACAGAACGGTGCAGTGACTCAGGTTAATATGTCAGTGAAATTCCAGCTCACACCCTGAAGCCCTCGGCTGCGACGACACGCCTCCACGACCAGGTCACAGAGCAAACATCAGTTATTGTTTCCAACTGTTTGCATTGAAAATCATTTTTGTTAATACAATGTGAAAAACTTTGCGTCGATATGACCTTGGTGTTGCAGATCTTGTATTGTCTTGGATCTCCTGCGCATGGTCCACCAACTGGGTTCCTGAGCCAGAGGAGAAAAAAAAGAAATTTATGGAGTTAAGTGAAGTCAACGCAGGTAGAGGTAGTTCCTTAAAACTGCTCAAGTGAGCGAAATTGGACTTCAAATGTAAGATTCACTATTTAAAGTTTATTTTATATAACTACACAATTTGTTGTAATGCAGCAGGAAAACTGATCCAAATCAAGCCGTTTTTGACAGTTTTTCCAAATACTTGACACATTCCAAAATAATAACAGATTTGAAAAATTCCCTCATTTTAGTAGCCTTTGAAACAGCTTAATCAGATTCATCTATCGAAGCTAACGATGCTCAATAAGTCATTAAAGCTGCAAGCAGCATTGAACCGGTCCTCACCAGTTGCGGGACTCCGACTGAGAACGTCAGTCAGCATGTGTATGCCATCGAATAAAACCTGTGAAATTTGGGGTCAGTCAAAGCATGCACAGGTTACGTAGTCCATACTTCCCATTTCCAGCAGGTGGCGCTATAGCCGATGGTTGTGATCTTCACGTGGATTTGATCAGATGTAGACTCTTGTGCAACGTGTAACATTTGAGCCAGATCTGATACGCTACCTTCAGACTGTTCACTTTTAAAGTGAAAAATATGGAAAATGCTAATAGTTGCATCTCCATGTACTTTCAGTGTCCCTGTGTCGCGTTACCTGGTGATGCAGGTGCGCATCCGCACAGAGGCTCCGCCTCCACAGCTGCGCGAGCAGACAGACCAGACACCCCACGCCGCCCACTCGTTTTTGTAGTGCAGCTGCCTTCGTGCTCGTGCTGAATGCCCCGATAAAGAAGAAATCCAAGAAGCCTGAAACATGATAAAAAGAAATATGGAGATGTTAGTGACAAACAAGTAGGAACACAGTCTGGTCACTTCATTACAAAGAGACAGAACAAAAAAAAGATAACATAAATAGGGTCAAATTTGAAGATCTGGTGGGAATGGTGAAAAGCCTGAAAGGGACAAAATTTTACTTTGGCATATTCCCTGAATCCAAATTGAAAGTGACGATACTGAACTGTTCGTTGGTGACAATGTGTCTGTCTGTGAGATCCTGTACCTCTTTGTTATCCCTCTCATAGACCATAGCCCTGTCCTATAACCCAGAACCCAGGATCATTTTAAATGTGTTTCTGTTCCAACACACCCATGTCTCATGAATGTGTCATGATAAAGCTCTGGCCAAAGATGACGATGAGCCACGTAAAACAATTCCACTCAATGAAGCAGGGAGATGTCAAAAAAATGCAGGAGTGTCGCCCCCCAGCACCAGGACTGGACACCTCGAGGCGAGTGTACAATGGTAGTTGAAGTGAACTCATTTAGCTTTGACATCCTCAGAACAAATACCACCTGCCCGTGCTCCTTCAACCTCTGAGTGAAGTTACAGATAGTTCATGTTGATTTATGCATTTGATCATATAATCATGCACTGTGGTTGGATATTATTTAGTGCTGTCAATCAATTAAAAAAAATTACTTAATAGCCCAATGCTCTGTAAGTAATTGTAATTAATTAATTCATTGTTTTTCTACTGAAGACGGATGCTTGTAAAAGATATTTATTTGGGGAAAAATGACAGAATTAATGTTGACTCAACACACAGAGACTGTATTTAAAATCAAAGACTATTTTTTATAATGTGTTTTAGCTTTGTGTGAATGAAGAAGATTGACAAAATAGTAAAAACATAAATTAATTAATAAACATCTAACATAAGTCTGGGTTTCATTAGAGTGCAGGTCCACCATTTTGAGAATTTGCTCCAGTAAGGGAATAAGAAAATTTTAAAAATTGGAGGGAAAACAAAACAGCGTTAATTTCATAAATATTTTTTTCTATTTTCAAATCAATTAATTAAATTAACGCGTTATTTTTGACAGCACTAATATTATTACAATATATTCATCTGGAGTTATTGTATTACAACAACATCCAAATAAACCATGTACCGGCCTGATGATGACACAAATGGCAACATGAGAGTAAACAAAGCTCCAAGTTCATCACGTATGGGAGAAGAAATTTAAAGAACTGAGGAAAAAAATAACTACAGCAACCCTTCACAACATTTCGACAAATACAACATCTAAAGAAATACAAACCCTTTATTTGCACTTCCCTTCAATACATTGATTGGTTTCTATGTTGTGTTGTTTTTAGTTTGTGTGCGGTACATTGCGTTTCTTGGATAAACCGCCTCGCTGCAGGGACTCCCTGCTCGGATCACTCTGCAGCATCACTCTGCAGCACTGTCTCGCATGTTTAAATCTGTCAGGTGGCAACAAGCAGCTGTCAGCAGTTCACAATCCCCGCACGCTGTGTGTAACAAATAGCGAGCATATAATTGACGGGATATCATTCATGAAAGGAGTTGGAAGCTGTGTGTGACGCCAAATAAAAGCCACTTTATTTATATCCCCACAGTCCAACAGGCAGTTAAATCTATTCAGAGGAGCTCATACGTACAAAAAACAACTGATATCCTTGTGAGCCTTGTGGATCAGGATCGCCAGAGACGAACAATGAAAGTGATTAGAGAAACCTCAATGGCACTCCTGCAACACATTCCAGAGTTTCTGCCCCGGAGGTGGACTGAAACTGGCAACATGCCCACCGGCACACACACAGACACACATATTCAAGAAGTGCTTCAGTGCCTCATTCAATGAGGAAGAGACCGAGTCAAAGTCAAGTGGAGTATCGGTTGTGCAAGATGGAGAATCAGAAGTCAGGTGTGAGATGCAAGTGAGAAAACACTTTACCTTTACAAACCAAAATGGGCAGGTCTTTATAAACATTAATCAGCTTAGCTTTGGATCAAATACAGAATATTGAATCAGATAAATGCTAAGTAAAACTTTTAAAGCATAGAGAAATTCTTAAATCCCTAACTCATTTATTCAAAGAGAAAAGCCTGGCCCGAACTCAAACCCACAACATTACTGCTATGAGGGGGGAAAGGCCATCAGCACAAGAAGAAAAGTCTGGGTGTGACATCAGCCAGCTGCCAGGCCACACCCCCTCACAAAAGACGCGTTTCTGTGAAGCAGCTTTTTAACACAGCTTATTTCTCACTTCCAATGTTTTCAGAAATACATTTCGCTGAACTGTTTCAGTAATAAAAGAGAAAGTTTGTGTCCGGGGCCCCATGTTGGTCTGATTTTAACTGCAGGAGCTGACAGCTTTGAGTGATGTGTTCAGGGGCATCATGTACATCCATTCTCTGACATACTAATGAGGTGTGGGGCTCATATAGTAACAAGGTTACATGCTAAATATGATTAAAATATGACTGAGTCATTCGCGAGCTGGAAAGTGCATGTGATCTTTCTTCCTGTTCTTATGGAGTACTGTATCAACTGGCTTAAAGCGCAAACCACAACACCACCAAAATGGGGATCAAGTTTAAATAACATTAACTTGAAACCTATATACCACTGCAGTGACTGATCCATATTGGAGCGGCTGTAGAGCAGGTCATTGTGGATGAAATCTGACTTAATGAAAGCATCAATCCATTAATCCATCTATCCATCTTCTCAATTCTGGAGCTCATCTCAACTGACACAGGGCGGAGGGCGACGGACAACTTCAACAGGTTGAACCAGAAATTACGTTTTAATGTAATTTTAATGTAATTTCTGGTGTTAAAATGTGTCAAGAATAAATATGGTCGAGTATATACCACAGCTTTACAGGATTGATTTGTTAGGTCTTTTCAAGTCCCTGAACTGAGGTTAAAACAGCAGTATATCTTGTACACAGTCTTGTCACCTCTTTAGTATCTCCACACTTACAAGCTTTTCATTACTGTATCCATTAATCCCTGTAATAAAAATCCCACTTCCAAAATGCCAAAACAAATCAGCCGCACTTCTGACTCCTGACAGTTATATTGAGCTCTTGGAGGTGCAGCAGGAGGAAAAAAAAACAAAAACCTGAGCCTGAATGAGGCTCTTTGACTTTCTGACTCACTCGGCTGAAAACGCAACTTGTGCTATGACTCTCCATCATTTTCCATGGCAGGGTGACCCGAGGTCGCCCTCATTAGTGTTACCGCCGGTCAAATTAGCGTTGATAACAGTTGGAGATGAGGTCGGCTGCCTCTCTAGATTAATGAAAGCGACTTTTGACCTTGACAATCCCCCCCCCCCCAACCCACAGACACACACACAGTTTTACTTTTTACAAAAAGCAACAACTTCGCACAGCACAGGTGAAGGCATGTCCAGGGTCCAATATGCACCATGTCCTATTCTCCCATTGTGCCTCTCATCTTCTGTCATCACACCGACTCGCCCAGTCAGAAGAGACGGACTGAAGCTGACAGACATGACTGAAAAAGCTATTGACCCAGAAGGCCAGTGCAGGACAGCGCGCGCGCACACACACACACACACACACACACACACACACACACACACACACACACACACACACACACACACACACACACACACACACACACACACACACACACACACACACACACACACACACACACACACACACACACACACACACACACACACACACACACACACACACACACACACACACCTATGTTTTCTTCCCCAATTTGCTTGATTTCAACTTATTTTAGTGAAATACATTTAAAAAAATAAGAAAACCTATTTTTCTACACACCTGCATTCTGTTCATTGGTTATCAAGTGCCACGACTCTTAAAGCCACTTTATTTCTGTACAATGAACCTATAGGGTTTAGGGTTGCAAGGCGCTGGGGTTGATCTCAGTCAACAATGGATAAAGGCAGGACACACTCTGGACAGGTCATCAATCCATCACGGGGCAAACAGAGAGAGACAACCAAAGACACTTTTTTTAAGGTCACCAATCAACACCAAATGCCTCATTTTCAAAATTTTATTTTCGCTATGAAGCGAGTGCCCTAACCACTGTAGTCACAAGTCTGCAGTGATGTATTATAATGCTGGATTTCTCGTCATTCCCATTGTCAGTCAAACCGATGCAAGGTATTTGGGAACGGTTCATTCTAGCACATTTTTTAAATAATTCACAGGACTGCATTGGATAGAAACCTCAGTGCAGAGTAAATACAAACAAACAAACAAACAAACTGAGATCAAGAAGAGTCTTAAACAATGATAAAGCAGGCTCACACGCACGTAAAAAAAGATTGCACAAGTTGAAAAACCCAAAATTTTAACATCGACTTTTTAAAAGTTGTTTTTCTTTTCTCGTTTCCCTGAGTCACAGAGGAAATAACCCTACAGCCAACAAGGCTACATTCATTGTCAAGTCTTGTCTTATAATTTTCTGGATTTATTAGGTCTAATCGTCTTGGTCCCATCTGCCTCAATGTTGGCGGAAGAGACGTGTGTTTTGCAGCTGCAACAGTGACGGAGCAAAGAAAATGTTTCAGCAATCTCAAACATCTGATGCAGCGCTTCAACGTGTCATGTTTGTTTAAATGACATCAGTGAACCACTGACAAATGATGGAAAAAGAAAAAAACAGGCAACCACTTTCCCACATTTGATGTCACAGAACAATCTGGAAATAATAATGTTTCAGGGATTTATTCCAGCTGAATATAAAGAATGGCAAGACAATTAGCAACGACATTAGGTTGGGAAATAATGAAGGTAAAGGTGGTGCAGCAACAAATGGAGCAGGGTGAAACCAGAAGAGGTCTGCTTGTAGCAACACTACTGTTTCTAAGATTAAATACAGCCTGAAGAAAAATACACAGCACAAACAATCCAATCAGTACCAGGCCTCAGTTACCAGTCAATTGCCTCCAATTGGTTTATTATACAAAGGGATTTTCCTCATTAGGACCTCAGATCAGAGAGCAGGGGCTTTTCCTCCACACCAATTACCTTAATCACAACATGTAACGCTGTCAAATATGAGTAAAAGAAGAAGTAAAGGCAGGAAAGAATAGTGGGGCCTCGGGAAATGGCCTTGGCTGTTGGTAGGTTGAGACTACAACAGTCTGTGTAAATACAGCGTGGTGCCACTTGTTGAAACACTGTCATCCACCTATTAGCTTTACATATTTGCACAACTCAGCAAACGTGGTCTGATTCTCTGTGCCTTTCTGAACCCCCCCCCCCCCCCGAAAAAATATAAGTGTGTCTCACTGGAGGAGTTCTATGACATATATCCATCCATTCATAATCAATTCAAGGTATATAATAAATAGATATTTCTGATCATATGCATTCAACAAGGAAGTTATAGCTGATACAATTGCCTTTTCACAGCAATGTTGATCACTTAATAACAAAATCCCTGCGTGTGGTTTTAATAAGGAAAAAGTGTAGGTTAGTTAAGCTGAGTCTGTTTGATTTAAATACATCCACTCCACAGAATTGATGGTTTGAAAGCTGCCGTGGACTGATGAGTTAGTCCTGTGGAGTGCACTAGGTTTAGGATGTGCACTGATCTGAGCTGGACTTACGCTCCGTGGGGACGACAGGCAGAGCGGTGCCACCAGCAGCAGGACAAAGGTCAGGGTCAGGCAGAGAGTCGGCTTCCTGCAGACACAGAGAGAAACAAACATCGTCAGACGGCCTTTGTTATGGTACACATCACACATGCATGCAGAAGTCAAGGCGCCGTTACAGCAGACGTGTTTGAGCAGGAGAGCTGGAAGACAAGGATGAGAGAGAAAAAGGCAAAGTCACAGTCGACGCTTCAGACAGCACAGGTCTTAAGGTCATTGATAATATCCACAAAACCGTTGCCACGGCATTGCAGATCGCTGCAAGCAAAATTAAGAAAGCACCCCAGCATGAATCTTTAATTCCCTCCACTCCAAACGTACTGTTCACCCCCACAGTATCTTATTAACTCCTGCATGCCTGCCAGGGCAGAAGTGGAAAGCAACAACTCTTGAACTCTTCTTTCGTGAGTCCTCTGGTTGAATTCTGCACTGAAAATGGGAAGCATATCCATTTTGTGCTGTAAATTGTGTCACTCTTCACTCCCTCATGGAGAAATCTACATTTAGTCTTCTTTTTGCTCTACTGTAAATAATCATATTGTATTTTTGTATCAGTAAAAATAAAGGAAAACTTGGTCTCAATTTAAACCCTGTATATGAAAATGGAGCCAAATTATTTTGTTTTAGGAGAAACATTGAGGTTGCACAAAAGTTGCCACTTTTATTTATATATACATAGTCTGTTCTCTGTGTACAACTATACTGTTTTTAACTACTTTGTGCAATGTCAAACTGCTGCTGTGATAACTGAATTTCCCCATGTGGGAGTGATAAAATTAGATTTGATTAAATCTAGATTTCTAGTTTGAAGCGCCGTAAAAACTCATCCAATGGCAAAATGTGATAACTAAATGTTATGAAAACATTTAATTAGTAATTTATTCATTTACAAACCAATGGCTGCCATCCAACACGTTTGCCCACCCCTGAGTGGCATTTTGGCGTTCAGCAGTCGGGTATCGGAGGCAAAAAAAAACAAACAACCTTCCTACCCCAATCTCAAATGTCCACCTAAAAGTGCAAAACTGTGAAAGGGCAGCCACTCTTTGGTTATTCAACTAAATAACCAAACGGACTATAGAACAATGAAAGACGATGAAAGCACCAACACTGTGAGTCACTGGTGATGTGCTGCCAGACGTGTTTCATGTTAATTGACTGTTTGCTTAAAAAAACAGCGTAATCTCCATCCTTACCTCTGGGCAAACACAGTGATCCTCAGTCTTATTCCACTTCTGACTCATTAAAGGACAATCGCTTTTCTGAGAAGCCCCAGAAGGTTTTTGGAAAGCCCCTAACTTTGATTGCTTCCTGGCTGCGCCGCTGCCGACAGCCGCAGTGTGTCATAGGTTTGAGGGTCCATTATGTGAAGGAACGTTTCAATTACATTAACGAACACTAAGCACAGACTGCCTTTTTTTTTTTTAAGTTACACTAACTCAATCTTCTCGATTTCTTGTGCCCTGCCCTCAATCTTGTGTGTCTCATGTTGTCTGACATCCACTCCCAGCCTGTCTGCTGTCCATCTCTTTCATCTCTCAATGCACCATGAACTCAGAGCTGGTCTGAGGCTTCTGAAGTTGGCTTTTGGCTCAGCACCAGGTCAGTAGTTGCCCTGTCCAATTAAACGATACACATCTCCCTCACACTCGGCTGAGCAGCCCTTCCCCTCGGAGCCCGTCCCGGCCTTACATGGTGGAATTCTTATCGGAGGGACAAAGAAGGTCGCCGTGACCAAAAGAGAAGAGGAGGACGTAAACTGTGATTGATATGAGGGGAGTTTCTCAAGTTCTCACACTCCCTATTTCATTTGATGTATCTTAGCTACCAAACTTGCAGGCCACTGCATTCGCAAGTTCCCCCACTTTATGTTCGCACCGTGTATCTTGTAAAGTTTCTACTGACATTTTGCAAACATACAAAGCAAAGTAGAAAAACCTGGACAAAACTTTGAATTTTTTTGTGTTTTTGGTTTCCTCACATGGAAACGCCCAATTCCCGGACAAAGTGCACCCTGGATACGTACCACAGTGCCCCAATGAGACAAAAACTCCCAAATTTATCAAAAATGGATGAGTAAAGTGAGCTGGCTGGACAGAAAAGAGTTGGGAATGAGCAATGTTTTACAGCAACACCATGACTTAAGACAGTAATGTGCACGTAATCGATTACTATAAAAGCATCTTCCTCCCACCAAGTTAATTAACTGATCTTCAGCTGAAATTAAGGAGTAGGTAAAATCAACAAAGATTACAAAAATAATAGTTATGGAATATCATCTGAGAGAAACAATTAAAAGCAATGCCAGCGTGACTTCCCCAACTATCTCCCTCCTTTTAATTCTGTGTCACTTGTAACATCACTCAACTATTTAAGGGACAAAATATTCTCTCTCTCGTGCTCCCTCCAAAGTTAAAGGTCGGTAAAGTCGTACTTAAAGAACAAACTTTTTAAAGAAAGAACAAGTAAAAAAAAATCTAAATGTACCTTATTGTTCTGCAGGCCAACATATCTGACCAATCAGATGTAGAACCCAGTGCACCAGAAGCCCACCTGCCAAGTCGACACAGGTACAACTTTAAACCTGACTAAATTTAACTTTTGTTTTGTTACTCCAATAAACAGGATCCTGATAAAAATCTACATCTTCATTTGTTTATGTAGGGGCAGAGTTTACAAGTATGAGCGTGACGGGCTTCAGTAACTCACAAAGACAGTCGTTCCTCTCAGTTTCACTTGATCTTTGGCTTTGGATTTTCACCATAAAAAGCCAGCAGCTCCGGTCACTGACTGGTTGGCCCCCTCACTCCAGGGGCCCTCACAGAGGTGAGCAGGGGTCAGCCCGCCTCCTCCTGCTCTCATTAAGACTATAGCAGCACATTAGTGAATAGCTGCAGGGCAGGGAGAGGGAAACGGCTTTAATCAACGCGAGAATGGTTGTTTATTTTGACTGACATCAGTCACTCACATGACCGAAGGGAGGAAAAAGAGCAAGAGAGAGAAAATTGAGTTTCCCAGATAACAAACAACACAACTTTTACCAAATAAGAAACAAAAAAATTTTAACCAGGGAGCGTCGCACTGACTATGACTCTAATAAACGTTCAAAATAAAGCTCTATATAACCATTTGGAATATTAAAAAAACTCATTCACAACTAAATTAAGACCAAAAGATACTTTAGATACCAAAATATTTTATATGTTGATAAAATCTTACAAAAACCGTAAAGCTGATTCACAATTATATAAACATTAAAACAAAAAAAAAGTTAACAAGACGCTTTTGGAAAGGCAAAAAAAAAAAAAGAAAAACCCAATAATGTTGAGAAATGAATAAAGCTCATTGTTGTGAATTGTTATGATTTCCACATTTTGTACAAATCCAATACCAACGGCACAACTTCTTAAATCAGGGATGCGGACGTTACCAAAACTGGTCAAAGAGTCAGGTCTGACTAATGAAATCTTAAATTAAATTAAATAATGCTGGTAGAAGAATTCTGACTACATTTTGGAGGGTAAACTTAAATATTAGACTCTTAAAGAAAGCATATATAGATATCAAGACTCAGCGAGACTCAAACCAAGATCCATCAAGATTTTTTGAATGATGAATCATTTGAGAAAAGGATTCCCTTAATTCTTGCCACTCTGTAAAATTCTGGTTGACAATTTGCATTCTTTTTGGACATCTTTCCCTGAGTCTTATTGCTTTATTATTATAATAAAGATTGTGTTCATACACAGTACAACAATTATTACGACAGTGTCACTGCCACTCATTGTTGCTTTTTTTAAATTTTTTTAACAAATTTGTTGTTGCACATTTATTCATTACATGAATAATGAACTTATAACAGCCAAAACAAAGTCTCCGTCTTTCCAGTAATCAGAGAATCCCAGTTAAGGGTTGCCACAAAGCTCGGACACTGACAACTAAGTGCAATCAGTCAGACATGAAGCATCACAGTCATCTGTCTTCACCAGCTGAAGATAAAACTCATCTCTCTCCACCCTCATTTGTAATTCCGCTGCAATGTGAATGAACTCACACACCTTTCCTGAACACACGCCCCGACAGACAGGTAGCTCCCACATTCCCACCCTGCACAAATAAACATCAGTCCCACGCTGTAGTCACGCAGGAACACGGAAATCATTATGTTGCACCGGCTGGATTGCGTTGCAGGTGGGAATGTGTCCTTTGACCCCCTGGAAGGTGTGAGTCATGTCAACACTGAAGACACCTGACTGGAGCTCTCTGCCCCCTTGGTTTGTTTGAGTGGGTCGAAATGGGGTTTCTGTATGTTGACCTACAGGCGTCCCGTCTTAAGCAAATGTCTGCACACCCACCAAGTTAGGAAAAGCAACCCATCTTCCAACCAGGGGCCGGCCTTGACCTTTGACCAGCCCAGAGATTTAGCTGTGACCCCACCCAGTGTTTGGGAATGCCTGGTGGAGGGTCTGACGGTTGTGCGGAGAAAGCTGCTGAATGAACAGACACAACCTTTAACAGATGTTCAGTCTGAGGGCCTCTGTGGGCAGCTCTGACCCCTGGATCTATATTGACTATGAATGAGGCGGCAACAATCACGCACCCCGAGTCCTCGTATGGCACACATTGACAAAACAAGCCTCTTTGAACATGAGTGGGAAGTCTTTATAAATCGACAGCTGCTCCACTTGAAGACATTGTAAAGTAGTAAACTAAATTTAGTTGTAAGTCTGAACTGAACCCATGAAGAGGATTGTGAGAAGAGAAACTTCATATTGGTTTTATTGATTCAAAAACGTCAAGACTCAGCCTTTTGTTCAACTTGTGGTCCCTTTGTGCTTTGCTTCACTTCACTCACTCCTTCCACGACAGGGAGAACAAACTTGGTACACCGTCATACCTCAGGGATTATGAGATTATCTTTTCACAGCCACTTTGACTAAAGCAGAGCCTCTCAGGTCATCTACAGTCATGGTTTCACAAAATGGGAAAGAGGAGAGACGCACGTATGTGGTGTTGTGAGTAGGAAGCTCAGCCATTGAGAAAACGTCGAAATACCATTAATCAAACTCATCAGACGTAGTCCTACATGGAGATTTCTTTTATCTGTACACTCCAAAACATAATACAAAACACCTTAACTCTGAATAAATCCTGAAAATGTATCCGCAGGGTTGGGAGTCATGTCTCCATCTGTCTCCGTCAGAGACATAATTACACCTTCAACAACACTAATGGTCGAATGGCAGGAATCCCAGCCCTGGATAGCCACCAAAACCAAATCAGTTGTTATTTGGCTCGAAGCCCACGTGTCCATCAAATTTCTGACAGACAAAAAAACACTCAAGATGGGCACAAACACAACCTTAACCCTCCTTGAAAACATGGCTTTCTTCTGCTTTTTTTTTATTGAGCGCATGCAGAGAGACACGAGAACAAAGCAGTAAAACCTTATCAGGCTGAACCTTGAAACGACTTGTCGGTAATGTCAAGACTTCACGGTTTAGTCTGACAGAGACTAGAGGTCAGCACACACATTCCTGTCAAGTTCACGATCTGCTCCAAAGTAGCCTGGAAACTGTGTTTTGGGTGAAGAGGACGTGGTGGCACATCAGGACGTGGGAGTGACGCTCCTTAGTGTTCAGCTGAGAGGTTTTCCATGCTGTGCTGTTTGTTCTGTACCTCTGACTTGTGGAAGTGCAGGTTTTGTATTATAGGATCATGTGTGGGTTTTTTTTCTTAATAAATCTTTGGCTGGATTACTGACTGGAATCTTTCCAGGTTGCAGACACTCAGGCGAAGGGAGAACAGAGGCTTACCTGTTAAGGACAAAAGGTTGTTGCTGGGGCACTAACAGCTTTCCAGTCAAATGTTTGTACATCTCCCATTTGTACCTTAAGAGGAGCAATTGCTGTGCAGAAATCTCACAGTTCACACACACTCTAATAATGGAACCGAAAGAGTTGTCTCCATTTTATACAGACATTTATAGAAAAAGAAAAATTGTATACAAGTTGCTTGTTTGGTAACAGGGATATTTGGTGAATTTACAAACTAAGATATCCATACAACTTATGTAAAGATTGTGTAAAATTCTCTAAAAGACCTAACATTTCTCAATAAAACAATGAATATTTTCATAAACATACACAATGCTACAAATTAATACAATCATGAAACAAAATTATGCCGAGTGCCTGGAATTTGAAGCGATACACACCTTAATATGACAAGAACATCCAGACTGACATAAGCAGGAAAGATGGATACTTTTGGAAAATGTTTGGTGCAATCCCCAGACACCATTTTGATAGAAAACATAAGAAAACAAAATATAGAAAATGCTAAATATGTTTTGTTTTGTTTTTTTTAACTGGTCCATTGTTTTGCCAAAATTGTAGTTGCAGAGACTAATGGATTATCCAAAAAAACATTGTGGTGAAGGCAATTTTGAGAGGTAATCACACAACTAGCACAGAGACACAGAATTGACTGTAAATACCTGCAGGTGAGATACATTTACCAGATTGTCCTTGGCTTGTGAAGAGAAATCAGAATATAATCAAGGTAGAACAGAGACAATGCGTCAACTAGGATCGGAAAACTAAACAAGGTCTTTTCACTGTGAGGCAAGAGTGCTGATAACTGCTCCAGTATGCGAGCCGATAGTGATTAGAAATTAATAAATGTCTTACTCATGCGAGATGGTTGGATTTTTTCTCTATAAAAATGACATGACGTGATATAATTGTTTTTAGATATTGCTGAGAGATGCTAAACTGTGCATGTTTGTGGATTTGAACTTTAAGCCAGCATTGTTCCATTGTATATATATTCACTACAACACTGGTTTGTGTTCGGTTGGTCCCCATTTGCATTTTATGACAAAAACTGCTTTTCACATCCAGGGCTCAAAGTTGTAGAAGTGTCATGCAACAACGACAAAACAGCAACACTGATTTGTGTTGATGAGATGTTTCTGCCCAGGTCTCACAAACATGATGATGTTTAAATAATATAAAGTAATCATACTTGGGGATGACTTCAGTCAGTGTCATTGTAGTCTAACAATTCTCTTTGTTGTGACATTGTTTTTCGACAACTTGGACCACATTTTCATCTGTAATCTAAAATGTATGTTTGTCTGGATCAGAAATACTCATCTTTAAATCATACAGCTGTCAGAAAAAAAATGCTCTTCCTCTATTTCTGCCTGCTACAAAAAGAAAACTGAAATTAGGCACTTTAACGAAACTTTCTCATTTACTGAAGTGTCTTATCATAGCTTGCTCAGATGATTCTGAACCATTTTCTTAGTTTAGCTGCTGTAGGGATAAACTGATGGAACCATTTTGCACTCTTGTTTTCCAATCATTTTGCATTTAAAGGTAATGATGTCATGTCACTATTCTGACCTGTGTTTCCTTCTCCCATCAGAGTGCAATGTGTTGATTATTGTGGTGTGTGATGGACTCTGTCCTGGATTTTCTCTCTTCATGTTCCCCCAACTGGTCAAGGCAGATGTTTCTTTTCCTCCCGACCTCTGCTCAAGCTTTCTTCCTTTTAAAGGATGAGGTTTTTTTTCCTTTTTATGGATGCCTGTGCCTTTCATGTGGGATCATTGGCTTTTTTACTCCTTATTTTGTATTGTTAAGTGAAGTTGACTATCACCAAACTGGCAGTGTATGAATAAAACTAAACTACATTGAATGTTTTTGCTTGTAGTTCAAAGCATTTCTGCCAGTTGTGTTCACAGTGACTCACTTTTTAAAGCACTAATGTCCTTCTCTTGTGCTCAAAGTTCACATCCACGGGGAAGAAAAGGATTGAAATTCCTCCCTGCAGGAGAGTGACATCATTGCGTGTAACACCAAATTAGAGTCCTCGTTTTGAAGCTATATGCTCAGTGTTCCATGGTAAGTAGATTAAATCTGTTCATGAGGCTGATGGCTCCTTCCCAAACAAACATTCCTCCCAAGAGTTTATCAGGGAGGCAGATAATTTGCCCTGAGCCAAATCTCTCTCTAGAGTTTTCTCTCTGTGTCGGGATGACAGTGGCCCACCTGACTGACAGACAAAACATTTCCATTGACACATTACATCCAACCTTGCCTATAAAAAGGGGGAACTGCGGGTGCAGGAAGCAGAAATGACAGCCCTGATTGTTGGTAAGAGCAGACTAATTTGATTTAAATGCATGACATTTAGAGACTAACTAGTTGAAGTAAAGATTCAGTCCCTCTGTAGCGCCACCCCCCCCCCCCCCCCCCCCCCCCCATGTTTGTGTGCTCCGTTGGGATGGGATTAGATCAAATATGAGCAGGGTATTTATAGCCAGTGACATTTGGGAGATAAAGGTACTGTAGCAAGATGCGAGGAATGCAGAACAGGAGTTGCAATATCACTGATATGGCAAGCAGGATTACCTGTCATACCAGCAGTGTGAAGCCCACATACATCAGCCTGGTTATCACTTTTGCCCTCAGAGAAAACACACATGAAGCACAGGCTGCTTCAAGTCAGGCTTTATCGATTCATAAAGTCAAACGATGCATGACACACACACACCTCTGCAAGTCATTTTCTTTGTATATCCACCAAAAGCAGCTGAGAATAAACTGATGTGTCTGCAAAGAAGCACAACGCTGATCAAACAGGATCCAACTTCAAGAAATCAAAACTTAATTGGCTCTGGAATTTATCACCTCACGTCCTTCACTGAACTGCAAAATATTACTCGAGGCTTTGAAACTCCATGCAAGCGAAATACACATTTAAGGCACTTTATACTTTTAACGTGAAGTGCACAAATTGAGTACAGAAAGCAGAATGCTCCATATAGATCAAAATAATTAAAGTCTTATGTAAATGTTTGTGCACGGAGAGCTCCACAGAGTTGAGAGACTCTTACCTGGTCTGTACAGAGGACATAGTAGATCCTTGTGGGTTGGGGTTTAAATAACGTTACATTCGCAGTCAGGTCGAGTTTTGATCCCGTAATCATAATGTGAAATGACACGGATCAGACGCACAGTGCATCCCAGCTGCAGGCTGTGCGCAGACTTCAGGTCCAACAACACCATCCATATCCAGATCTCCCCTGAGGGGGGTCTTCGTCCCCTGCCTTTAAAGTGTACACTTTAAATTATCTATCTTCTTCTCTGTGTGTGTCCCGGTTTTTTTTTTATTATTTTTTTTTTAAACTAGGTGCAGAGCCAATACATCCAACAGCTGTGTGACTCAGTTCCCCAAACACAAAAGTTTTGCCTTTTGAGGCACAGTGTTCCAAAAACGCGTCTGCTGCAGGATACTCAGCAGCCAATGAATTAGTTTATTCTCTTGGCAAGAAAATCTCTCTCACTCTTGTAATAAATAGAAAATATCTCCAGCATGCCAGTCAATTAGAAAAACAAAAACAAACAAACAAACAAAAAAAACCCGTGCACTACTTATAGTCCCCGTGTGCGCATCAATAGTTGTCCTGTCGTCCAGGTTCTCTTCACTTAACCCTGAGCGGTTTGTCCCCAAATTCCAGCAGCAGGTAGCTCCAGCAGCTCTTTCCACTCGTGTTCCTCTTGAACGTCCACCCTGTCCAACCTGGTGGTGAGTGCGCACCGCGCGCGAAAGACAGGCGCTTAAAAGGCGCACAGAGGGCCAACAGCTGCGCGCGTGCTGCTTGAGTGCACTGTTGTTGTGCTCTCGCTCTCTCTCTCTCTCTCTCTCTCTCTCTCTCTCTCTCTCTCTCTCTCCACCTGAGCAGTGCATTCCTGCAGTGAACACGCCCCTCTCTTTCTCTTCACAGACCACTTTAGCTGCTGTCAACTGAAGAACGACATAATGTTATTGAGAAGTAACTAAAGCTTCCACAATATTGATACGTATTCAGAAGGGAGAGGTTATAGATACACTATTGTACATGAAATCATTGTATTGAATTTGTGAATCTAAGCAATTTTCCCCTGTGAACGTATGGGGAGCAACTTCTTACATTCTGAAAATATATTATTAGTTTGCAATTTTAAAAGTTGGCTTTTCTGCAAGATGCAAAAATTATTTAGCCATGTATTGGAGAAGAGCACCTGTAGCTGAATAATAAGTATTCAGCCAAAATATGACATCATCATTCACAGTTTTTTTGCTCATAAAATGCAGGGAATACATTGTTTTTCTGATGTCCTTGTGGTCACAAATCCAGTGCAGTGCCTTTACTGAATCGAGCAGTTTACCACAGTGTCCAAGGATTATTGTCATTCTACTACACTGTTACGTGACATGGTATGAAATTCTGTACTTGAGGCCTGGTCGAAAGAAGTAAAAGTAAAGAATGCAAGTTTATAAATTTGTGACATAAATAAATCACCAAGTGTCCAATTTGCCATGATGTGCCTTATTGTGTCATCCACACTTGACTGATGTGTTCGCCTGGTCTCCATCCATGCTTTAATCGCTGCTGCCACGTTGACTGGATGCCTCCATCTTGGATGCTATTGACACATGTAGGTGTTTACATTAAGGCGTTACCCCAGCACATCAGAATTTTTCAACATCAGCTCCCAAGAATCCATATCAATTGGGCTCTAGTTTAGTCATACATCCATCCGTCTCCACTTTAATCAGTTTGAGAGCTGAAGCCGATCTGACTTTGTGCAAGGCCAGTCCATCACCATGTAAAAACTAAAACACAGACAATCTGGGTGGTATAAAGTGAACCTCATATATGTTGATAGACTGTGGGGGGATATTGGGGTACCTGGAGAAAAGCCACAGACAGATGAGAACATGTAACATTCCTGGTTGGGAAACAGTGAACCACATTTCTATGCTGCTAACAAGGACCTACAATGGCTCTTTTTCTTTAAGATGAACCGGACGCATGGTTTTACTGATGTATTTCCGCAGTTTAAAGTCATGATGACTTGTAATGATGAAAACACGAGCAGTTTTATTTTGTTGTTTTATTTTGGGGACGTGTTGCAGAGATCATTGGAGTGATTATAAGAGGCAGTCAAAGCCAAATGTTTTCTTGGAGTTTTAAGTCTGTGAATTTCGTTTCTCTTTCAGTAGGTTGCAACTGGACTTCGGTCCAAGCTCCTGTTTGTTCACAACTTCAGCAAAGAGTCAGACTGGACTACAAAAACAGATGTTCTATTCTTGACTTTACTATACATCAGATGATTTTCCACACGAGTATAATTATTATTGCCCTTGAATTTTCTGAAAACAAAAGCGTATTCATCTCCTCACAAAAATAATAAATCATTGTCAAGTATAGACTTCCACTTTCAGTCTCCTCTATCATTTCCCTTCAACGTCATGCTAATCAATCTCTTCATCTCCACATTACTCACTGTTTCTGCATTTCTTCCCACCTTGTCTGCCATCAACATGTCAGGACACCTTTCTGTGTACATCCATACTCCATACCAGCCTTAACATTTAATGGGAACCTTCTTCTTTTTCTTTTTTTGTAACTGTAACCCTCAGGCGTTTCCTTTGTGTCTCTCAGTGTGCTTCACGTTTGATGAGCCACAGCCCCTTTTAGCAGGTTTTGTTTTACCATTATAGTACCTGCTTTGATGTATGGGGCTGTAACGTGCTGGTCCATCTCCAGTTTCCTCACCGCACTCTTCCAGCAGGACAAATGGGACGACTTAGTGATGGTGAAACAACCACTTGGCCTCTGTGTGAACTCAGAGTACTGTCTCCTCCTCGCTCTGTCACAGTCTCTTCATGCTCAGCCAAGGGCGAAACTTGTTTATCTGAGCCGCATGTGACAACCATCTATCTGGAGTTTAACGGACTTAAAGGAGACAATCATTTCTTTGCACTGAATTGAAGGGACATTAAAGGAGTTTAATACAGTAGCTCTTACATGCAGACTTACAGCACTCGAAGGAAAGCCATATGGAAGAAATTGAGGAAGGTGGTCTCGTCTGATAAATCATGTCATTTTACGTCACATATGGCTGCGCAGTAGTGTATCAAGTGTAATAGGATCATACCTTCTGATGTTGCAAGTCATTTGACGCCCAGAGCAGATACCAAGGATGACAGACCTGCAAATGTTGACGTGGAGACAAACATGAGTCTGCAGTATCGTAAATTTCCAGAACATCAACCGGGGAGAAATGATCAGCAACAGCATGGTGTTCACTGAATAGCTCACGTGTTTAGATCAACTACCAGGAAATGAAGAGAATTAGATGAATACGCTAAAGAAAAACGTTCTATAATGTATGGCAGGTCTGATTACAGTTTGCATTGAAATGGTAAATGCACAGCAGAGTTGGACGTGTCAACAAGTTCATCCACCATCATGGTGTTTTATCAAACTATCAGACTCAAAGTCGTAAGTGATCTAGAAGGGATCCTTAACACCTGGATACGAGTCAGACAGGTACAGTGTTAGTGAGCACACAGACCAGGGAAAATAGAAAAGGTGGTCAGTGTTGTGAATGATATATCACAAAGTAATTCATGACTGTAATACAGTTGCTGAAACCGCAGAGTCTTTGTTTACTCTGTGCTTTAACATTCGCACCATCCAAAGTTGTCGTCTCCACTGAAGAGTGGTTCTATCATCACTTGACTAAACTCCTGTTCAGTGGTGAAAAAGAGCCTCATTAGTCTTTAACTAACTCAGTCTTCCCACTGTCAGTAACATTAGTCTTTATCTGTATCCACTGCAACAGTGATACAGCCTTGAAGAAAAAAATATTATTTGCTTTAATAAAGCTTTCTGCATAATGATAGTTTCTCTCATTTGTTTTGGAGCTACTTCATGTGGTTATTGGTCAATAAAAATGTTTCTTTAAAGGCATTCTAGCATCCAGATTCGAGTATAATCCCTCTAATATGTTATATAATTTTTTTTATGATGGCACAGTAACGAAGCGTTTCATGCTGATTCATTGTACCCAAACTGAGGAGGCTTTCGCACTTATCGGAAAACAATTTTTCAAACTGTATCAGCAGGGCAAAAGATAACTGTTATTCCTTTGTTTGTCATTTTATCAATTTTGGTCCCAATATCAATCATAGTTTGTCATTTCAAGTTTCCAAAAGGAGTTTTCAAAGCAATTTGTGTTTCTTAAGATTATATGTTATATTTTTCGAAATTATTTTGGCAATCTGGCAATAGCAGTGCATGAGATGACCTTTTAGCTAAAAGTTTTATTTTAATGTTTCCATCAGCAGCGAGTGGCTCCTCAATACCTGTGTATATAATGATTAGCTAAGTGCCCTCAGGTCTCCACACTTGTCTCGGCTTGCAGAGAGATTTTCCTCCGCCCTACCTATTGCTCCCTTAACATTAGCAAAACACACTTCACTGCTTCGTGCTGCATGTGTTTACTGCGAGACCGATAGCCAAGTATTTACCGTAATCATCACATACATGCACATAACGCCGTCTCTTTTGGTTGCGAGCGCATTTGGCGGCCTGCAGTGTTCTGCTGGATAATAAAAGGCCTCTGACGCAAAGTGGCACTTTCCTGCTCCTCAAAGACATTAGTGAGGAGGTGGGGGGGGGGGGGGGGGGGGTTGCTGTCCACCCACCCTGCTCGCTTTCAGGTTTTTACTGAGCTTGGCAGCCAGCCAGTACGGATGAAGAAACCTTATGGGCGGACTGGGTTTCGCACAGCAGCCCTGATAAAAGATCGCTGATGGTGGTGTGAAATGTCATATACATTACATGCAGGCATGATGCAGCTGCAGCTCACAAAAAAATCAAAGTGTACTTGCTGCATAGTGGCAACTTTGGATTGAAATCCTCCAGGCAAGACAGCAGGTGTGTGTGTGTGTGTGTGTGTGTGTGTGTGTGTGTGTGTGTGTGTGTGTGTGTGTGTGTGTGTGTGTGTGTGTGTGTGTGTGTGTGTGTGTGTGCGTGTGTGTGTGTGTGCGTGTGTGTGTGTGTGTGTGTGTGTGTGTGTGTGGGCTAAGCTTCAAGAAATGCATCCTAATTCAAATATTCTTATTCATACTGGAATATAACCAATGAAATAAATGAAAAAGAGCAAATATGTCACATATGAAATGATTTCAAAGCACCTGTTTAATAAATGTCAAAGTTCCTTTAAAAGAAACTTGATAAAAGCTATGGGATAAATGATGTCCCGGTAGGAAGTGTAGTTGAATCTTTTAGATCTGAATGTGAATCGTTCAATTTGAACCAGGATCGATCGGTTTCAACTATTGCTTTTAGAATCAGAATCAAAGTAGTGGAGTTTGAAATGGAATTTATTGATTTGAATGTGTATCATTATGAAATAGAAACTTAATTTCATTCAGTTGAAAAATTCAGCTCTTTAATTCATTCAGACTTTTCAGTTCCACTTCTCTTAATTCAGATTCAGTTTTTTTATTCCATTTTTTTGTGCTACAAGAAGTCCATTTTATGACAGCAACGTGCTTCACATTGTCTTTTTTATAAATACCCCTTATCCGAAAAAGTGATTGGAAACACGACGTGCCCAGAGGTGTACTGGACAGCTGGTATACCAGGACAAATCACGGTGGGCCGATGTGATCAGTCCCATCCTGCAGCCAAAACTCCAAAACCAGTAGGACCTGGTTTTGTTTTGTCACCACTGCATGCACATAATGTTTTCATTCAGCATCGTTGGTCTCTTTAAAGAAAACCTAAATCTTGTTTTACCCAATGAATAGTGAAGCTCTGCTTCATGTGTGTGAGTATATCTCTGTCTTAAGTTTCAATGTAGTTTGAGTGCTTGTGAGCGAGTTAAATGGTTAAATGCAAATCTTTGAGATGCAAACTTGAACTGGGGGGGTGGGGGGTGGGGGGGTCTACATCTTTGCATGCAACATGTGTGCTGCAATTGTTCTTACACATGACTGCTTCACTTGGAGTTTGGAATACATTAACTTGATGTGTTTTGCTCAGTCTGTTGGTGAATGGACATAGTTTATGTTCTCTTGATGCAATAAATCTCAATCAGCCATACTGCATCGGCTAGAGGGGGATAAATGCCCCCAATTCTTTCTCCAAATTACCCCCTGTATATACACTACAGTATGTACACATTTGCAGATGTTTATAGGAAATGTCTTTTTAAGTGGAGTTAAGGCTGGAGTGGGTTCTTTTTTTTTTTTTGGCAATTTTACCTGGACTCCTGTTAGGACATGAAGCCTGAACTAATTATTTATTTTTGGATAAATAACATCACATCACATGGTGCTCCAAAACCCACATGTTAAGGTAAAAGCAAAAGCATACCATCTAAGGCCCCGCTTACACAACGACAAATACGAGTACATCTGAAAAACTTTCTTCACTTTTGGGGGGTCCGTTTAAACGACACCAGTGTGCAAATATACTGTATCCATTAAGTTTTAAACCAGATCCCAAGGTGGAAAGATTCTTTCATAGTCGCGATTCCCTCCTGCAAAGACTGCCGTAGTCGATGGAGCGCCATTACTACGCATGCACATTTTCACTATTTTTTGGAAATGATCTGATGCAAGAAGATAGACAGGAGCTCAGCATGCCCTATGTGTGCTATAGATTTTTACATAGAAGTATAGAAATACAATTTTAACTACCTCCTAAAAGGTGAAGATGATATCAAATATTCACTGTTGATTAACACAAAAATGTACATTCACTCACTCGTGCACACACACAAAATGATCATATAACTTAGATGCCCAGACAGTGATTAAATATAGCAAAAGGACCGTCTCTTAACCTTTGCAATAGATGAAATCGAAAAAAGGAATTGCAAAGTATAAAAATAAGATTATAACTCCTTGGTTACATACAATTGAAATTAAGTGAATGTGCCCCAGCATGTATCCTGGGTGGTATTTAAAATAAATTCTAGTACCTGCAGAAGGAATGATGTGACCATTTTATTTAGAGAACTTGAAAAAAACAAAAAAAACATCAGGAGACCCGAAGGCTTCCTGCTTTCATCTGGATCTGTCATGTTTCACCTGGGCAGCAAACCACTGCCTACACGGATGTGATGTTATGACATGTTTTGGATGTGACGCTGGTTTATTGGCTGCGGCAGGATTACGTGGTGAGCGGGAAGCCGTGAAGGTTCCATGGATGGGGTTCATAAAGTTCATACAAAAAATAGGCGTGGAAAGAAAAACATCAGCCACTTTGATTTACTGAAAGTGAGAGAAAGCCACGCCACAGCATTAGACGCTGGGTGTGAAGGCAAATATCGATGCTTGAGTCAGTTTTGTGTCATCCCAACTCATCATATTACCCATTACAAGTACTTATTGTGAGCAACCACTGCAGTTCAGCAGCCACTTTCCCAAAGGACAAAATACCACAACAAACCCTCCCTGTAAATACCATCCACATCATTTACTGGGCGGTTTAAATACTGTAAAAGAGGCTGAACATCTGTGAAGCGAGTTTATGTCCAGAAAACAGCCACATGCTACTCTTAACTGTGTGGAGGAATATATAGAAAAGAAATGTCAGCATAAGCCCTGTGAGTGTGTCGTAATCATATGAATGCCGTTTGCTAGATTGGGGATATGCATCTTTTTTCTAACTGAAATAGCTGTGAGAGATGTGATATTATGAATTAATAGAATGGTTTTGTATGGAAAGAAATTAGTGTATTTTAATTTAAGTAAGCAGGACAATGTGTATGATTTGGTTTACAAGACACAGGGCAGAGAAACCCCCCTCCCATTACAAAACATTTCTGAAATCTTTGGATTCCTTTCTGAATATCTCACAACATTTAGTGATAAGGCTGTTTTTGTTTTGTCCCATTACGAGTCAGCTTCACAGAATTTGCAAGGGGGTTAATTGTGTTGAGATTTAACTTAACATTAAATCTTAATTTTTTTACATGGTTGACATTTGAGAGACACACATGCACCGCACGCGTCAGGTACAAAAGCATTGCGTCTTTTCCTGTAACTTCCCACCAATCTGCAGCCTGTCAGTTATGGCATAAACACAGTGCCTGGATGGGAAACATCTGCAGACCTTATCTCAGTGTCTCTCATATGTGAAGTGCACTGCAGGCTGTCTCCTGTCCAGCACACCCAATGATACCGCAAGCACAATAAATAACACCCACAGGTCAACAGTATTCCTCTCGGACTGAGACTGCACAGGTGCAGCGGGCAAATCGTGTTTACGTTAAGACACAGTAGTCTAAGAAACATGTCTCAGTATCTCAATATAGGTGGTCAAACACAGCTGCAGGCCACTGTGTGTGTGTGCACGTAAGATAACTTTACATTTACTGAATAAAAATCACAAACACGCAATAAACAAAATCTTCCCCGACTCGTTTATCACTGTCAGATGTTCCCGCTGTGCAACTAAAAAGGTTGTTCAAACTTGGCTGAGGATAACACAAAGGCATGTAAACTAAACCCAGAATGGATCAGTGCCACAACCATTCAGAAAGCTGCTGTTCTGAGAACCGGTTTATTTCAGCATGTTCGGCTCCAATTCTGCTCCTGTTGTGCAGGATTAGTTTATTTTCTGTCACTCACGCAACATACAACACCAGAGATGTGGCCGCTCAGGGAAGATAATAATACAGAACCCATCAGTCAGGATGGATCTTAGTTGTCACTTTGGTGTAGACTCATTTTGTGCATAATACCAGGAATTATATCTGCAAACAGACTGTTGGTCTGGACTCATGTCTGCTGGTCAGTTCTCAGATATCTGCAGAAATTATCATATTTGTTTGCTCAGTGGGGATTTCTCGGGGACCAGGTCTAAGAACAGTTCATCTCATGTTGGCAAACATGTACACGTGTTTACACGTACCCAGGTTGAACACAGCTGTGAGTCACTACAAACAATGATTCCAGAAAGCTCCAGCCACAGTGGAAATTAAGTGTCTCTGTTTGCATCTAAAGAGGGGTAGGCCACAAGATTGACATCACAATTCATGAAGAGGGTTTTTTTTTCTTCCAGGAATTGGATTGGCTATCATGACTTCATGCTTTTTGTTACACTGTCCCCTACAGGTTTGGCACGCTCATAGTAGTTCTGAACCCGGTGTATATGTGGGTCTGTGACAATGATGATTTATTTATTTATTTATTTTTGTCAACATAGAGGGGGAAATATCAGTTTTTGTAAAAGCCAGAGACACCAGCGACGTCATTCACCAGTGCAGCCAGCAGGAAACATGGCGCCAAAGCGGCACAAACGCTGTAAAGTTTGGTTACATTTCACGAGAAAGAATGACAACAGGGGAACTTGTAATGCTTGCACTTCCATAGTTTGGCTCATCCTTGTTCTTTTATTATCCCCAGTATGAAGCATTCTTGACTTTCACTGCTCTCTTTCTGGTTTTACCACATGTTTTGCTAATGTTTACAGTGTCTGACCCAGTCCAGCTTCCCTCCCATTGCTGTTTGGAAGCTAATTCCAGCCAGACCCCACAGAGATGAAAAACCCAGGCCAGGACTGAAAGAAATGTCTCCAGATTGAGTTTCCTCAGGTGGTTGTAATATCGATAAAAGAGGAGATCAGAGTGTGTTTTGAAGATGTTGTTCTGTTTTCATTTTAAGATTGGGCAGATTTACAAAAAAAGAAAGTGCTGGCATGGAATGAAAGTGGAGGAGCGGCCCAAACTTTCTGATGATGCTCATCAGATCAGAGTCACACAAAGGAGCTGCTTCATAACATCCAGTGAAAAAATCTAAAAGGTCAGCACTCTTCTGCTGCCTGTCTGAGTAACTCAGGTGTTACCACAGAAACGTTTGAGGCAGTGAAACATCCCAGAACCACGTTTGCGTGCAGCCGAGCCAACAGAAAATATGTAAATGCACAAACGGGTTGAGAAACTGAGACCTGAGCTCAGCTTCCTGAGGGGGGCGTCAGAGTGCTTGTGGAGGGGGCGGAACAAAAAAAAAAATGTAGGGGTCGGAAACCAGTTATTGAGAACTGAGGTCAAGCTTGTAGTGAAGGGACACATCTTGTTCTGGAGGACAGGTGAAGAGCCATCGGTGTGTTTGAGGTCGTAGTCATCAATAGAATACAAACAAGCGCAGACTCCAAGTTATTATAATGAAACTGTCTTTCCTGCTCGTCAAGCAAATAATTTTTGAACTATTAGTTTGTCAGCAAAACAAAATTAGAAGTTACAAATAACACTTCAACAGTAGATGAAGAGCAGTCACCTGACATCATTGGTACATCACTAATTGTTTATCAAACCAATCAGTACAATGAATATTTAATAGGACAATTTTGACAAATCCCTGTAGCTTCATTTAATTAAATCATTGGAGCTTGGAACATTCCTCACATGTTCCACATTTACTAATTAAAACCTGAATATATTGCATCCTTGGTGCATTCGTATTATTTATATAAACTATGAAGCAAATCAATTATCAGCCAGTAAATCACTTCAGCTGGTGTTGTTTATAACTTTTGTCTAAATTTGGAGAAATTTAAGTTGGTAAGATTAAGTTACTGAGCTGAAAATCAGTTAAAAATACATGTCATGTTTCTACTCAATGTGATTTTTTACCTCAATTTAAAAGAAATTAAATATAAATGTTCCATCAAAAGATCATCACCAGACTTAGATTCAAATCACAAGCCAACAATAATGAGGCTATTGCTTCAACGTCTGCTTCCTCACTCCATGTATTTACACTGGTGTTTGGGGAAGTCACGTCCAGATTTCCTCGGATGGTTTCCAGGAAGCCACATGGTCCATCTGTCGTATACTGTCCTCACACACCAAGATGTGTGTACAGTATATATCGGTTGTGAATGTGGGGACTCTGATTCCCACCAACTGGGCACCAAATGTCGTGTTTAGTCCAGAAACAAAAGAAAAATCCCTAAAAAAAACAAAACAAAAAAACAACAAAAAAAACTTGGTTGACTTTTGGAAGCACAATAAAAAAAAAACTTGTCACATCAACTTTTAGCTCAAGCTGATAAAACGAGTCACTCTTGTGTCGATTGATTTTCTCCTTTCATTGAAGAAGCAGGAAGAGCAAAGACTGAAACATTACATGCAAAAATGAATGAAACTCATAGAAAGTTATAATTGAAAAATAGGCCACCATCAATTAAGACTGAGGACAAACTGAAAGCTAGATCACTGCCACCTTCCTAAGCACAGGAGTAGCATTACTAAAACCAAACTGCACCTTCAACCCTTGACCAAGCAAACGCACATTGTTGGTAAGTTTCAACAGACTTCATGACATAACCGAGAACTTTGCCATTTTACATCGAAAATATATATTATAGTGGTTTAATGCACTTTAATAAGCCAGCAATGAAAATGCAATAGTTTTTTTTCAAGTATTTCAGAGGGTGGCCTATAAATGCTGAAATAGCTGTCATAACTCAAACTGGAGTGATTATTTTTCTGGAGGCTTGTATACATCAATTGAGTTGATATTGTAATTCAAAAGTAGGTTCAAACCTCTGAAATTAGGGTTATTTTATCGGTAAAATGTATGTCTTAATACTAATACAATACTGCCACCTAGTGGCAGGATTAATCCCCACACCAGTTGCTGTAAGACAATGAAACCTTTGAATTAATACAGAGTATAGAATTTTATTGTTTATATTAAATCAGAAAGGCAAGGACTATAACATACGTTACAAACCAATACAATTGTATACCTTGGGGAGAAACAAACTCAAGTGACATTATAAAAAAAGTCGCTAACACTCGCGGACCAAAAAACCCATTCTTTAAATAACATAACTGTACATTTTAATATTTAAAAAGGATTTCTTCTAATAAAAAATTTAAAACTAAAAAAAAACATTCTCGCTTCCTTTTCCGGAAGCGCAAGTACATACGCACGCACGAGGGCGGGTGTGTGACCGGTCAGATGACAGTCACGTGGTCCAGTCAGCTGATGCTAACGTTAGCCAGCATCCGGACGGACGGTTCTCCAGCGGCAGGGACGGTTCTGACGGTCAGACAGGATGCCTTTCTCCGAGCTGTATTTTAACGTCGACAATGGCTACCTGGAGGGACTGGTGAGGGGATTCAAAGCCGGAATTCTGTCCCAGGCGGATTATCTGAACCTCGTCCAGTGTGAAACCCTGGAAGGTGAGCCGAGCTCGACGAGCAGCCGCTCGCCCCGCAGGCTAACTAGCTTAGCTCAACGTATGATAACGCAGTTTATAAGCTTAATTTGCGTTTATTATTCCATTCTTGTCATTCAGCTGATACTCAGGATTTTGATACACTGGTTTAGATACAACGTTTTGTTAGTAATATGTCATTGCCATGTCTTTCCGAGATAGCCAGCCTCAGCTTACTGGAGAATAGCACGGCACATTGAATACTCCATCGCTTATTGGTCAATAATGGGCCTTTCTGGAGGAAGTGAAACCACAATTGTTAAAGGTTTTACTTCATTTTTTTGGGAATATATGATTGTAATGTTGACCAAGCTTGGATTTGATTGTCACCTGCGGTCTTTGTGCAATTTAAGCAACCCCAGAGCTGAAGAATGTCTGTTTACTTTTGGGTTCACGACAGGATTCGACCTGAGTCCTGAGATTAAGTGAAAATAACAACAAAGTGAAACTGTCTGGATTTGTGACACGGGACTATTCTTATAGTCGACTATTGTTTTGATACACTTGATATTTTACAGAGAGCTTGAAATCGAGCAGCACATCGGGTACAGGAAGTCAAAGGAAAAACGCGAACATGCAGTTGTAATAATTATACGATCACAAAATGCATTTGTGTGAAAAAAGAAAAATTCCAACATCCATGTCATTAACTTTACTTTACTACACCTATGTGCTCTGTATTATTATTATTGTTATTAATATTTAATTCTATATTTTCATCGAATTTGTAGTGTTAGCCTAGACTTTAGGGAAGAAGTCCCACTGTGTGAATTCCACTGCCTGTATGTCTATCACTACAGCTGAAAAGAGCATCTGGTGCTAAATCAATCCAAATTTCAATGTGACCAACACAATTTCTCAAAGATGTTTTAAATAGGTTGTTCATCATATATTTAAACATCTTGAAAAGTCTCAATTACTAATTATGGAAATAATTCGAATAAAGAAATGATTTAAAGGCAGTACACATTGTGGTATATTTGCCCTGACTAATAAACATGCAGTTGTAGTTCTACATGAGGTACTTGTGTTCAGCCAGGTAACTGTGAGGTACATAAGGTATCTTTATCTAATAGCGTCTTGAGATGCGAACTCTTAGTAAAACAAGCAAGTGGTACATAACATACAGATGACACACTCCGAACCCTTCAAAATCTGGCAGTTGTACTCTCAGGTGTCCTGAAAGGCCTCAATGAAGTCAACCGTCTTTCTCTGTGTTTGTCCTGCAGATCTGAAGCTCCACCTGCAGAGCACAGACTATGGCAGCTTCCTGGCCAACGAAGCATCTCCTCTCACCGTGTCCGTCATCGATGACAAGCTGAAGGAGAAGATGGTGGTGGAGTTTCGCCACATGAGGAACCAGTCATATGAGCCGCTGGCCAGCTTCATGGATTTCATCACGTAAGGGAAAAGCCACTGTGCTTCATGAATATGAAGTTTCAATTTGTAGATTAAATAAAAAATGTTCTTTACATACAGACCTCAAAGCAGTATACCCTCTGTGTCAAAGCAATCCTGTTTTAACTAAACCCTGGAAAATAAATCACTTGGTTCGATCCCCTGTTTCACCCTCATCATGTGTCAATAGACCCTGAAATGACTTTTAATTAGTTTGTATTTTTATTATTATTATTATTCTCCACTCAAAACAGGATATAAACCTTTTCCGCTCATTTCAAGTCATTGCTCTCTGATGTTGTCTACATTTTCTGTGATGTTTAAATTTTTAGAAAGGAGAGTTTTCAGAATATTGGGATGCTCCAAAGTCCAGAATATTACATTTCAAAAGTATGTAATGATGCCCATGACATTGCATTGTCAAATTATGAAATTTTTTTGATGTGATGAAGACCAGGTCATTAAGATATCGTCACTGATAAATAATGAGATGATGATAAGCCACTTAATGGATTATTAGAACAAAAGCCATCACAGATTTCTGACCCCGCCTAGGGGAGACATGGACACAGGGAAAAGACAAATATTCCACATCCAGATTAACTGCCTTTATTCATTTATTTAGTTTAGTAATCACATTATTTTATTTCATAATTTGAAAGAACATAAGATAAGACAACACTGCAAAATCAGAATGTTCTATTATAACAATTATTTTGATCCGGATCAGCACCAAGATAGAATGCGTTCTTCCTTTGATCAAAATGCACATCTGTACCAATTTGTATGAAGATCTGCTCATTACTTTTTGAGATATCTTGTTAAAAGACAGACACACAATCACGGGTGATTTTATAACTTCCTTGGCAGAGGAAATGATTGATATACTGAAATAAGTCGGATATCAGCTGTCAGTTTCTCGGCTCTCCACCTGTAAAAGAAACTTCCAGATCATTGAAATCGCAGATTAAAACTGTATGCTGCAGTTTAATAGTCGATGAGATATTTTATTTACTCTTGGGATTTTGTCCGGCTTTTGTTTTGTTTTTGTTAGCGGCTATATTTTCATCACAGTTTCAGTTTACTGTCTTTCTTTTCCCTTCATTATTAATGCCAAACCTTGTTCCCAAACAAGTCAATAACCATCGCTTTGCCTTGCGTTGCATTCAGGTACAGCTATATGATCGATAACGTCATCCTGCTGATCACCGGGACTCTGCACCAGCGGGCGATCTCCGAGCTGGTGCCCAAGTGTCACCCGCTGGGCAGCTTCGAGCAGATGGAGGCCGTCAACATCGCTCAGACCCCCGCCGAGCTCTACAACGCCATTCTGGTGGACACTCCTCTGGGTACGCATACAAATACGAGCAGTACTGACTCGAGGTGAACATTAGAGGGCGCCAAATCTCAAGAGAATATGAGGCTCTGCTGTTTGTTTCAATGTGAATTTTCTCTGGTTTTTCCCCAGCTGCTTTCTTCCAGGACTGCATATCTGAGCAAGATTTGGACGAGATGAACATAGAAATCATTCGTAACACACTTTACAAGGTAAACCACAATCAAATTTGATCTAAAGAAATGTACAAAAACTTTACTTTAAAGTCTGAACAATATGAGAATGATCTAATTTCTAATGTGATGATTTAAAACTAATACTTAAACTCACTTTTGAATTTACACCTTTTTTTCCCCTTGATATTATTGATGGCTTTTGTTTGTAAAGCACAATTTAAAACAAAGTTTTTCAAGTGTTTAAATTCCTGGATGAATATGTTCTCAGGCTTATCTGGAGGCTTTCTATAAATTCTGTTCCAACTTGGGGGGAACGACAGCCGACACCATGTGTCCCATCCTGGAGGTGAGCTTTCACTCAGTTTTGTCAGAGGAACACACAAACCTGGTCATGTTGGAGCAGTGGACTTTTCTGAGTCCAAACAAAAAAATCTTTTCCCATAAGAGGTGTAATATGAAGGTTTGACCACATTCGGTGTTTCACTTTTATTTTTTTGGTTGTTTTCTGTAGTTCGAAGCCGACAGACGAGCCTTCATCATCACCATCAACTCGTTCGGCACCGAGCTATCCAAAGAGGACAGAGCCAAGCTCTTCCCCCACTGCGGCAAGCTTTACCCAGAAGGCCTTGCGCAGCTGGCTCGCGCGGACGACTACGAGCAAGTCAAAGCTGTGGCCGATTTCTACCCTGTAAGACTGCAATCGCTCAGCACTGAAATACATCATGAGATCTTTGGTGCTTTTGTTCTTACATTGAATGTAAACTGCTTATTTTAGTTTTCTTTTCTCTGTAAGATGAATCTCTGAGCTGATTATTTTCTGCCTTCCTCAGGAATACAAGCTGCTGTTTGAGGGTGCTGGGAGCAACCCAGGGGATAAAACACTGGAGGACCGTTTCTTCGAACATGAGGCAAGAAGTTTTAGTCTTTTTTTATGACTGAAAATTCCACATGTCTGAAGTGGGAATGTTTACTGGGGACTCATTTCTCTGTTGAATAAACGATGCATTTAATGAAGACTAGTCTAAATAAGGAAAAAGCTGCGTAAAGAGTCAATATTTAATAACATGTATTCTATATTGACTTTTTTTTTTAACTTCCTGAAGCATTTACCTTCAACAAAGGGGCATCAGTTCCTTTATTCCTTTATTTTGAGTTTTTTCCATGAATCAGGATTTCCGGTTTCTCTTATTGTGTCTTCTTCGATTAGTTATGTGAATGTGCAGTGCAGAGAGCTTCTCTCTACAAGCCGTTTTTTTACAGCAGTTCATATCTCGCCTGCTCATCCCGGTACATCTCTCCTGTCAGACTAATATGCAAAAAAAAACAAAAACCTGAAAGATGTTAAATCATTTCGGCAACTGTTTCACACATGATCTGCAACTTCAGGCTAATAAACACAATGAAAACGAGCTTGTGGGACTCGACAAGCAATAAAAAAAAATCAAGCTGCAGCGATAGATTTTGCATGCCAGGGTATGTTTGTTTTTAAGGAATGTAAGCATTACTCACACACTTTCTTAAATACCAAGAATCGCTGCAATAAAATAAAAGATAAAAGGACAAACGTTCACCTTAAAATATTTGACTGGAAAACGTTTACACACTTTTTTTTTTGTGAGTTTGAAGATCGTTGAAGCTAATCCCAAACCATGTAGTTTTGTTTCATGTGAGAAAACTCGTGCATGGATATTAAAACACGCTTGCTCATGGAAAGGCCCGGAGTCAAAGCCGCTGATTTCACTCCTTGTGCCTGCCCACTTCCTGACAGTGCAGTGATGTTTGGTTGCACCGAACGCAGGCTAAGCACTGGTTGCCCTCCTGTTCCCACTTGCAGGTGAAGCTCAACAAGCTGGCCTTCCTCAATCAGTTTCACTTCAGCGTCTTCTACGCGTACGTCAAACTGAAGGAGCAGGAGTGCAGGAACATCGTGTGGATTGCAGAGTGCATCGCCCAGCGACACCGCGCCAAGATCGACAACTACATTCCCATCTTTTGAGCCTTCTTTTTCCCCTCTCTCCCTCTTCTTCCTTCTGCCATCATTTCACAGTCTTTAATTTGTTTCCAGTCACGGCTCTGTTAAACATTCTGATGGTCTGATGCTAGATTTCCCCCCCTGTTCCTCGCTCCTAGGTGTAAATTAGACTTGGCCAAACACGCAATTAACTCCCGCTCAGAGCTTTTAAATGGAAAGAAATTGCATGAGCCCGGTGCACGAGAGTCACTCATTTGACTTTCAAAACATTTGTCTGCGGTTGTGTAAAAAGACAAACAAAAATTCTATTTTTATGCACGAGGTTCCGTCCGTCTCAAACATCAGCTGGCAAAGTAAACCAAAGGGAGGATTTGCAATTTACAAAAACCAGCAGGAAAGCTGACAGACACCTGTAGAGCGAGAGAGAGAGACGCTTAATATATTAACTGCAGAGGCAAATGGAAATGTATTGAACCTATGACCTTCAGTCCGTTCATCTAAAAATGAACAAAACGTACAAACATTCCTCAGCATCAGTCATCAGCCGACTCCATAAAACCCATATTTATTTCTGTTATTGTGCTTGGTTTTGTTAGCATGTCTGGTAATTACTGTGGTTTTATCCCTTCAAAAAGAAAACCTTAACGAGTGAAAATGTATGAGCTCCTTCCGATATGTTGTTCTACTAGATTGTTGTTAAATATTGAAAATACAACAGCTGAACACAAGCTTCCAGTCGATGATCTGTTCAAGCGTGAAGCTTCTGTAAATGGCCGTGGAGCGAAACTTTATGGGTATGTGATTGAGCGTAACGTATAAACTATACAAAAGATATATAGATATTTAAAAATGACCATATGACTTTGTTTTCTTCTGTAAAAAAATGATTTATTACTGTTTTGATCTGTTGTATGTGACATGTGTATAGTAAATGTGATGAAAGTAAACACGGCTGAACTGAGTTTTGTTGTGATTGAATTTTGAGACGAGATTTCTGAAGCGCCTCCTTCAAAGATCCGTGCATGTGAGAATAAGAATCTTCTAAATTTGTGTTTTTACAAAATATTCCATTCTAATTTAAGTCCTTTCAGCTTTTATATGTTTTGTCGTCAAGAAAGTCCCAGGTGACATCCAGCAAACATCACGGTACAAAATCCATGACAGAGCTGATATTGGCAAGCAGGCAATCGCGCAAATATTCACACTTCTGACGTAAAGTCGCCAATTGACTTGATGAGAATTTCTTTGGACACATTCGCAACTGGTCAAGACAGTAAAATATTTCATCAGTTGTACTCTTGTCAAACAAAAACATGAATTCCAGTACAGGGTGTGCAAACTTGGTCACATCACCACCAACCTGAAATCTCTTCACTGACTCTGTTTCACTCGGTATTAAATACGAAGTCTCCCTCCTCACCCCCAGAACTCAATGACCCTGTTAACCTTTTAAATTCTAATTTTTTTGTTTTGCTTCGGTACCACTTTGCAATTGTTTACAAGGAAACTGCAGTACAAATTATTATCATAACTGGTCTAAAGCAATAATTCTTGTGGCCCCTTGAGAAAATAATGGCCCAACCTTGTCATAGTTTCAAACTACATAAAAGTGTCTATTACATTATTTTGTTGCAATGCAGGTCTTAATGCAGTGACGTCACTCTTCAAAAAATGTCTTGGAATTCCTCGAATTTTAAGATTTTTTTGAGACTTTTCCTTAACCAAAATAAAAGCAATTCACAAAGCATCTTAAGCCGTAAGAGACCTCTTAAGATGTGAAACCGTTAAAATTCAAGAGGAAGAATTCTAAGAAGCCTAAAGGTTTGTTAAACAGACAAGATGACGGAAGGAGAAAGGGAAGATAGTTCGACACTGATTTAATGACACGCTCCAGGAATAATGTTTGTGGCGGACCTGATCAGGGAGGAGCTTATTTCTCCCACAGCAAAGCGACACAATAACGCCAGAGATGAAGGTGATCGCAACACTGTGATACGTCACGACAGGTAAGCTGCAGCAGCGTCTGACGAGAGGACCAGTCTGACCACAGAGCCCCACATTGGTCGTAAATCATAGGAAGTGGTGACGCAGCCAGTATCAAATACATTAAGTGGTAAAAATAACCAGCATGGACAGAAAATATAATTAAATCAATGTAATAATTGGCATGTGGTAAGTTCAATAATTTTTTTAAAGCTGTGTACAAATTAAATTAATTCGAGTTTTGAATTAATTTTCATGGTTACACATTCTTAATACAGCCCAATATATTTATTTCACCTTTTTTATGATCTTCTGTACGAGTCTTGCAGGCCTACCTAATGTCGAATCAATATTAAATCAAGTTATTCTGACGTTCTCCTCATGAAAGGTGAATCATTTGAGCCTCAGGTTGCCTCTGTCCATCACCAGCTGTTCTCGCTTAAACTTAATTGTGTCTAATCAAGCTGCTCACCTGCAGCTGCAAGAAGAAAAACCAGCAGTCCAGAGCTGCTGCTGCTGCTTCTCTCGTCTTCGGTCCTCACAGAGCTTCTGTCAGACTTTAGAGGACACGCTTTAAAGAAAAGCATGACATTCCAGGTTACAACCAGAGCCTGGCTCTTTGACCTGCACTGCTCTGTTGGCCTCACTGACTGGGACATGGACAAGGAGCTGAAACTGGCAACGACTACTGACCAGTGTTGCCTTGGTAACGGGCTTCATTATTCCGGCTTTTATGGAAATGATGGATGTGATTAACTCTACAGACAGGAGCGCTGCATGCGTCCTGGTGGTTCATTTATTTGAAATGTGTGCGTGTGTTACTGAGTTTTCCTTCTGTTGACAGAGGACAAACTGAACGATCAATATGTCGCCCAGAAACGTTCCACGAGTGCCTCGAGGAGAAAAGATGAATTAATTTGGTATGATAAAACATCTGGTGAGTTTGGAGAAAACACTTTTTAATGAGTTCAAGACCTTCCTCCCTTTTGTAAAAAATAAATAAATCCCTTTTTAAACGTTCATAATCCCGTTTAATATGCGTTGCCCATGTGTCTGAAGTCTGGTTCAAACTCTGTTTAGTCAACTTGAAAAAAACATTTCGGCTTGTCACTACATAGAATTGTGTAAAAAACAAACACAAAAAAACAACAAATTGACAGGAAACTAGTTTATTTGCTTTACTGTATTAACCTAACCAGAGAGGATCATGCCTCTGCTTTAAATTCAGTTTAATTTGAGTGTTTTTAAACAAGAGTTGCTTTTCCTACCATTCTCTTCAGATAAAGTGATAATACCAGCTTGTTCAAAAACAAACGTTCTTCATAGTCTCTAAAACACACTTTGATATATTAAAATTGTAACATGCGCATTTATTTTAAATGTTTTTATGGTCAATATATTTGGATGAATAAATAAATCCATGTACACACAGAACAACCTGTAAAACATGGAGGTTTGAAGCTACGCATGCTGTGAATTGTATAAAGTACAAATGTATATTGCATTTAGTTCCTGGGAGAAAATGCCAAATGTGAATGGAAATTGAGGCCTTTCAATAAAAACTTTCATTGGGTGTGTTATAGATCCACAATACACTGAAACTTACAGATTTGTTACAGAAGGTGCCACTGATTGTAGTTTCTTCTGTTGCTGTGTTGCCATCACACTCCTAAAAACACTTTTTCTTGAGGTGTCCAGACGTGCTGCTATTTCCGAGATCAGTGTGCGTGAGGGAAAGCATATTCTTGAATTAAATTGAACAAAGTAATGGAAAAGAATATGGTTTGAATAAAATAAATCTTGACTATTTAAAAGTGGAATGTTATAAAAAAAAAAAAAAAACTTGACTTTTAACTATATTGCACAATATAAAGCAGCTGGAAGTGGGATGTGCTGCAGGAAAAAGTAGTATTCTGGATACAAGCACTCTTGTCTTTATCTCGGGCTTTGAATGCTGCTCGGTCAGTTGTTGGCCGTCAGGCTTGGTGTTGAGTTCCATGCACAGGACATGTAGGATTCCTGCAAGTAAAAGTGTCTCTGATTGGAGATATAAAATACAGTTTCATTCACAAGAACTCTCTGCTGCTGAACCAGTGCCCAGATAGCTGCTTTTACTTTTTATTGCTGGCAGCTCTCGTCTCGCGTTTTCCTGTACTTTAAAAAAATTTTTTTAAACGAACACATGTCACTTTACCATAAATGTCTTTGAATTTGCCTACACCATTTTGTACATTTGCATTACTGACATGTACAGCTGGCGGGACTGTGCATTAATAGGATATGCAAAAGCTTTGAGATGCACAAACTAAAGTACTTTATCATGTGGACGCGACGTTGTACCTTCAAGAAATTTAAAGAAAATTACTCAACCAAATCAAGTCATCGTTTTTCATGTATGCGACAGAGAAGGTACAAGTCACAACATTGACATGTTTTCTGTCCATCAGATACTTTTGTTAAACCAAACCCATGGCTGTGGGTTAATCCCAACATCGTCTGCCCGGTGGAGTACGAAAAGCCTGCAAGTCTGCAGACTTTATCTGGACCTGATCAAGACGACCAGACGAGTGGGACTTTACAGACCAAACATTCACTGAAAGTAGAGTTCTGCAACCTTGCCTCTCGCAGCAGGACATTGCTGCCCCCTGAGTTACCCTCCACCCTCCATATGGTGCACAGTGACACATCCTCAATGCATGCGTAGCAACATACTTCAGTTTACGCTGTATATTCTTGTTAATCATAGTATGATGAGAGCTGCTTTGTAAAAACTTAATTCTTCACCCGCCTGAGACGCCATCACAAATGGTTAATGATGTGTATCTAATGTTGGGCAGAGTCGAACTAACTTAACTCAACTTATTTGAAGAATGGAGCCTCTCGTAAACCAGCCAAGGCCAGATGCAAGAGAAGGACTCCAATGGTGAGACCAATCAGTTCAGATCTCCAGGACCAGTGACATGAACAGATTATTTCATTGGTCATTTCTCTCTTATTCCAGGACAATGGTGCACTGAAACCTGGATGTTGGCCTCGCCCACCAGTGAATTACTGCATCCTCATCACCTTGGCACTGAAGAGCAGTCCTAGCGGGAGCCTGAAAGTTCAGCAGATTTACAATTTCATCAGGTTAAAAGTATTTCTGATTTTTACATCTCTTTTTGAAAAAAGCAGAGCCCACAGTTCTGCATGGCTTCAGTTGGTTTCCTCCTTTAACTCCTTCCATGATAGCACCCCCCCCCCTTTTTTTTCTTTTCTTTTTTTAACAAAAAGGCCATTCTTTTCTTGCAGCCATTGGGAAGTTTTTATAGATCTAAACTCTTTATACTTTTTTAATGATTAGAGATTAGTGTGATTAGTTGTGAATTTGTTAATCACAGGATACGAGCAACATGTGTAACTTTTCAGGAATTTGTAATAGGAGATTGTTTCACACTATACATTTATGTGCATACTTGCTAAAAAAAAAACGGAATCTCTTTAATGGGCATATTTTTGCCTGTGAATCCATATATCTGTTCTCAAACAAGGTGCATTTTTTTTGTTTGCAATTTTTTTTTTTCTTTTTGGACAAAAACCCACTTTATCATTTGATAATGGTGTCCAATAGTGTGTGGGCAACTTTGTTTTAATTTGCAGCAATCCAAGGAGTAATCTCTTTGGTTCCGAAATTTAGTCCAGCCATAAACTTAAAGTGAGTCTGTTCTACACTTTCAACTGAATGTAGTAGAGATAAATGGAAACAACATTGTGTACTTTAACCAGCTGAAGTCAGAAATCTTCAACGATGCACTGTAGACATATTAAGTTATTTTGGTCACTGCCATGTTGGCGATTGCCTTCAATTGGAACCGAGAACAGTTAAAAACGTACAGGATCATGACACTTCAGGACCACAAGTGTCTTCTGTCATGTAAAGACAGAATGCAGTCATTTATGGTCTGTCCTCTCCGGTGTCTTTTACAGGGAGCATTTCCCGTTCTTTCAGACGGCCCCGGACGGCTGGAAGAACACCATCCGGCACAACCTGTGCTTCAACAGCAGCTTCCGTAAAACCTGCAACCAGCTGTGCAGAGATGGCAAGAGGAAGTCGTGTTTTTGGCACCTGACTGTAGAGGGCCAACGCCGGCTGAAGGACGACCTCTCCGTGCTGACGGGAGAATCTTTAAAACAACTAGAGAGGAGCATGTCTCACCCAGGTGGCTGCAACAGTACAGCCCTCTTTCTACTGAACAAACTAGTCAATTTAGGTTTTCATAATTTTAATGTGAAATTTCATTTTTATACACGTTTGATCATGTGGGATAGATTTTCACAGAAAAGGAAACGTGCTTCTGAAGCATGTCCTGGTACAAACTGTTGGATGTAAATCTGTAAGGTGGATTTCATGTGGCTGCAATGATATTTCTAACAAATAAACTTCCTTCTTGTTCCAGATATGATTCAGAGTATACCTGCAATGTGACGGCATTCATGGAGAGATTAAAAAAAACAACAAATGCTAAATAAAACTTAATATACATAATGGCCTTTATTTTGTGAAGACTGTATTTGTATTCCCCCGAAAAAAAAATATACTCTGTATGATGTGACATTGGGGCCAATTAAGTCAGGGGAAACAACTTTTGATAAAGCATACAAAGAAGATGAATGTTAAAATGCAGGGTTTTTTTTTTCCTAAGATGCAAATCTGATGATGACAATCTGATGCAGGAGGTTTATCTTCCTCATCCTGTCGGTCTCTTTCATTATTGATGGATGCATGTAAATCAAGTCTTCATTTGCCAGCAGTCAAATGTTTTATTCTGGATCGAAGATGTTTTATTTATTCAAATTAGTATCCTGATATTTGGGCATCACAACAAGAAACCTCCAGTTGGAAGTTGGCTGCTCAGTGAGAAGCGGCGACTTACTGATGGACATTGCACATCAGAGAGAGGAAAACAAGCATCAGGACGGGTAAATAAATGAGCCAATAGAACACTTTAACGCTTGGTTAGTATCAGTTGTGGGATTATATGTTCACTGGACCAAAATTTTAACTTGTGCACTATAATGAATGTAATTATCTCACTTTGAGCTGACGGTAGATTTAGCCTCAGATTGCCTTTTCGATTTATAAAATGACTTTTCATACAACAGTTCTAATGGAACAGTCTAATTGAGATAAGGCAAATTCAATGTACTTGTTTTGTAGCGCTTTGAGTGGAAATTTCCACAATTTCTTTGGATGTTGATCACAATTTTCACTCTAACATTGTATTTTCTTTGGTTTCATATGAATGTACCTCCATTTATGTATCTATATGATGTGATGACCACATTCTGCTGAACCTCCATATGTTAATGGTACTCGCTTGTTTCCTCAAAGATGGTGCACAAAGTTTACCTGTGCTGGAACAATGCCAAATTCTGTTTGTCTAAAACTTGCATCTCTAAAAGTAAAGATGAACATTTAAGCTACAGAGGTTACTCTACATGCTTTAGTATGCCTGAAATAACCTCTTCCACAATCAATGTTACTAAAATAACATACAAATCTGGGATTAAATTATTGAATACTGTCGAAAATGAATTAAACAACCAAAGACAGTTTATTAGACACAGAACCACCAATGTTGTGACTGTGGTTGCATACATGTTAAGAACAGTAAGCATTCAGGATAATGTCAGTTTTTGCTGATCTGTCTTGTTTGGTTTGTTAAAGAAAAGTCACCATCTAATCGGGGTCATGGTTTATTTGATTGCTTCCTATAGAAGAGAATTTTGATGAAGACAATGAAGAGCAGCCTGTCAGGACCCCCCCTCCTCCTCCTCTTCCTCCTGAGTAGCAGCACAGTGGCCGGACTAGGATCAGTGGTGTCAAAAGTTTACCCGCACATCAAAACCCCTAGAACCTGGCATGATGCCCAAACCTATTGTCGGAGGTAAGATGCATTACTGTTGATGGTAAATAGGAGTGATCATAACATTGATTTAATGAAGTAAAGCTTGCATAATACAATCGAATTACAGGAAAATAGATTCAGTTGATCAGGATATGAACATTTAGTCCCCTTTAAACAAAGAAATAAATATTATATAATGTAATATTTTCCTGAAGATTCAATGTGTTGCATTGATGGATTTCAAGCTTGCATACTTGCATGGTTATACTTATTTGTGTGTATTTAATTAAATTTGCACTTCCTTCTCAGCCTTTTCTTTGGATTTTTCCTGGTGCTATTATTTATGGCACAAATTTGCTCATCCTTTCACAAGATGCACAGTCAGTTAATATTTGACAGTCCCTCTGCAGAGAAGTCCTGAGTGCAATCAAAATCTGTGCTCGCTCATACAGTCTTGCTTCTTCTGACTCTGTAGGACAACAATACATAAGATTGGTGGCTTGTTGTCTCTCACACACCTGATTGAAATGAATGGCTTGTTGTTTGAGTCACTTGTGTTGCAGCAGACATCTAAAACATCTGAAGGAGCAGGATGAGGAAACACTGATAGAGATGGTTTTCCAATAATATGTGGAAATACCTCAACACAATGCATGTTTGCTTAAAATTTATATGCACCTTTTAAATGTCTAGAAGTTTCCAAAACACAAATGCACTGTTTGCATTAAAAAAACATGGCCCAGATTGCAACTCTACAGGGGTAGAAGAAATGATTGAAATCCTTAAACTTAAAGGAAATCGGGGATGAAAACACAAGCAGTCTACAGTGTGCCTAAAACCATAAAAATATCATATCACTCTTCAACTGAATTTTCCAAACTGTCTAGAAAAGTGTGTTCATTTTGCTTCTCAATGTTTTTTGCCGTTTTGACAGCTTCTACACAGACTTGGCCATCATCTACCAGCAATCGGATGCAGACAGTATGTCTTTAGATATATATTATGCATGGATTGGTCTATACAGAAACGCAAACAATGCCGGACTAAGTGACTGGATTTGGACATATGGAAGTCCTGCTTTTTTCTTGAATTCGGAATGGGAAACATCCAACTTGCAAGGTGACGGCCGCTGTGCTTACTTCGATTATAGCTCCAAAAAGTAAGTCCTACTATTTGTAACAGAGTTGGTTAAAACACATAAAATGGACCACAGTGCTGCTTTTTCTCTATTATCAAAAATATTGCTAAGATAAATAAGATATAACAGAGGTACGAGTGGCCTCGTGAGCTCAGCATTCACATCAAGTGTTCACAGTGACTGCTTGTTCCTATTAAATGCAGATGTACTCTCACAATTCAATACATTAAATATGAAGTTTAATGTATTGGCTTTCTGGAACATAGCTAAGCATATACTTCACATCTATTCACATCTCAGTAAATATGCACAAAAATAATTCCTTTCCACTCAGTTACATATTTACATACTACAAAAGCACATTTGTTTTGTTTTTTTACATAAGTATTTCATGTAAGTCATTAGGTCAAGGTGTGAGTTCTATTTTTATTTTTAAAGTATTTATGCAAACAACTCAAAGCGACTCACTGTCAGAACACTGGTATAGTGATGCACAAACTGTCAATTTCAACAAATGTAATCTCTACATAAAACTGTTTTTATGTCTTTTTCCACTGAAAGGATTGAGGCCACTACTTGTGAAGCATATAACTTCTTCTTCTGCTATCAAGCGGCATCAGGAAACTGGTGGTACAAATTCGTAGCTCTGTCAGAGACATGGTCAGAAGCTCGGCAGTACTGCAAGAGGATCAGAGGAGAGTTGGTTTCCTTGAATCAGCCCAACTCCCTGAATTCTTTAGGACCAAGAAACTTCCCAGTCTGGATTGGACTGCACAAAGAAGGTGAGGAATTGTCTGGAAAAGATCAAGTTTTTTCTTTGAGTAACTAATTCATTGGTTTCTTCAAAGATGGCATCATGTACTGTGCAAAGTCACCATAAGTATCTGATCTCTCTTCTCACACACATTCGTTATTATTCGATATCTGCAGAAGGAACATGGAAGTGGAGCTCGGGATGGTCAGCCTACAGGAACTGGAATAGTCCAACACTATATGATGGTGGCTGCGTCACCATTTCATCCGTCCATAAAAAGATGGCCACTGAAAGGTGCTCCAAGCGATTTCCCTTCGTCTGCGTCGGTGACAACTTACTCCTGGTTAAGGAGAGGAAAACCTGGGAGGAGGCGCTGGAGCACTGCCGAACCTACACCTCGCCCTCAAACAACAACAACAACCGCTACGATCTGGTCAGTGTGCAGCCCGGAGACGACCGGGACTACATTATGACCAGTGTCAGGAAGGCCGAGACTGAGGAGGTGAGCTCACATTCAGTGGCAATCAGTGGATCTGATACAGGCCATCTCTCAAAATCACTCCTATGCATTTTTTTTTTTTTTTTTTTTGGCAAATAACATATTAAGGTGTAACATCTGAAAGATGTGAGAAAAAAACACAAACAAGTTTTCACCTCGTGTATGGTTACAGTAGATTGACATTGGAATGATAAACTCAGTGCATCTTGATTAATGTGAATGTTTATTTTATTTTTTTCAGTTTTCTTGGAGGAAAATGCACATTATATAAAAAGAAAAAAGCAAATCAAGAGATTAAAACATTTTTTTATATATATATAAATCTGTTACAGCCAATTCAATGTGTCGTGCAAAAATGTGACATGATGAGGTTTCTTAATTGGAGTATTATCAAAATAAATGTACTACTAGTGAAAACTTCAGCCCCACAAATGGTCATCCAACACTTCTATATGTTGTTAATTTGGCATGTTACAAATAAGTAACATGCTATTGAATTTTGCTTGCAACTGGCTGAAGACATGAGGACCATTATATGGAGAAGTGTGTGGGATTAGAGCTTCATTTGCCAGGTTTCTATTATTTTTTTCAATTCTCTAGGTATCATTAACAGTCAAGGAGGTATGGTTATGAGAAGTGAATATACACGAATACAAATCCTGTCAGGATGGGAATGAAAACGTTACACATTATAAGTGAATGCCCTGTGATTAATAATTACAATTGTTTAATTTGTAATGTTTGAGTTTCTGGAGAGAATGATGAAGCTTTTGAAAATGTATTTACTGAAGTTTCTTCCTTGTAGGTGTGGGTGGGCCTGCGTTTCCTGGCTGGGTACTGGCTGTGGGTGACGGGGGCAGACATGTTGTACACTGACCTGCTTCAATGTCCCCTTGATGGAAAACACTGTGGAGCCTTATCCACGACCACCCAGAATAATGTGGTGACCAGAAACTGTACAGAGAAGAAGAACTTTCTGTGTTACAGAAAGTAGGGAATCTAACAGTTAGTTCTGGTAAGGTTACTAATATTTATAGACGCAGTGCTGCAGCTGTTGGTACCACTGTGGGTCCTTGTGAACGGTCATCTTGATCCCCGACATTTCCACTGTCATGATTCATGTCGCAGGTTCTCCGTATCCTTGTACTTAGTAGTCTTTGTGGCTTTTGCATATCTGCCTTATCCAAGTTCTCTGTCCCTCCACTTTGTCAAGAGACCAAAAGTCACATTGTTATTCAAGTCAATGAATAATGGCACACCCATTTTCTGTTAACCCACCACTTTCTTGAGTTTTGTTACAATATGAGGTTAATGCACCCTAAATCTAGCCTGCAAACAGTTAGGGTTTGGTATGTTTTTCAGTTTCTAAAATATTGAGGCTTTATTTCATTGTCTGCTGAATTACCCCTGGCTAGTAGTGAGGCTACCTTGTTGAAGACTATTAAAACTCAGAAGAACAATACAGTCAAGTTCAAGGGTGAGATTTTCTACAAGCCAATTAAAAATAGACCATAAGTTATAGTGTGGACTTTTCTGGTTTAGAAGTAAATCAAATTATGTTTGTTTGATGTTAATCAGTTGCAACGCCTGATGTGGATTTAAAAAATAATCATAGTGACACCTCACCTGTGTATTGAAACTGTTCAACTTGCACTCTTTCTTCATAACTTTTAATTTAATGCCCTTACTGTTTGTGAAGTTGCAAAAAGAATATATATATATATATATATATAAACACTGGCCAGTTGTATTTTCCTGCATCCTGTGTGTTTCTGTGGGTAAAATGTTTACTCTTCAGTGCCTCAATAAAGAAATGCACTTCATTTGATCACAGGTGGTAAAATGTTTTTCTTAATATTAGTTATTATACCTAAAAAAGAAACTAATTCAAAAATATATTAAATCTCTAAATCTCGAATATAGATACTGGAGAAATATGTTACTTCATTAGAAAGAACAAAGGTGCCCAAACTTTTCACCAAGAGCTACATACAAGACACTATGCAAACAGCATGACAACTTAATAGATGTGAAGTAAATCAATAAAATTTTATGTTTTTCTTTGATAGTTCCATTTTTTTTAGAATGTAACTTGGAACCATTAAGGCTTGCCTTAAAAATACTGGTCAGTAGTCCTTACAAACAAAATTATTTGAATTATTCAGGAAACTTGAAGTCAAATCACTCAGTTTATTATTAGTTTAGCTTGAAGAATCTTTTTTTTTTTTTTTTTTTTTACAAAGGGTTAATGATCCTGAGCTTCCTTATTCAGGCTCCATCCATGTGAAAAAACCCAGAAGTATAATATAAAAGTCAAGAACAGTTTTCCAGATTGAAATATTAGTTTCTTAGCTGAATTTGTAATGATTTTTCTTTCTATGAATAAAGTGTATTTACATATTCTTTATTAGGTCGGTATGACGCCTTGATCAGGGAAATCTGTAAAGCTCTGTGTGCTTGTATGTTCTTTATATACAAGCAAGCAAGGAAGCAACTTTATTTTTAAAGCACTTTAAATTCACCACAGAGAAATAGTGAAAAGAAAGAGACCATACAAATAAAACAAGTCAGCAGCTCACACGGTAAAGGCCAAAGAGAGAAGGTGAGTATTAAGATGCAAATGTAAAAACAGACAGGGAAGGCGCCTGTCTGATGGGTTATTCCACAAAAATTACTGCAAAAGCGTGGTTCAATGATATCAATGTCAAACCTGACAGAGAGCTGTGAGGTAAGAAGCATAGCAGACAACTTTACCTAAATTATATAGTTGTTACTCATAAAAAATATATATCTGTAAAAAGTTATAAAAACAACAGATACACTTGGAATTGTGTCTGTATGAAGCGCTGAACAAAAACAGGTCTCAGTTTTGCTCACATCGCCCTTCATTTCATGGTGACTTTAAAATACAGGCTTGAGATCCATGTCTGTGCTGCTGATTCATCATATGCATGACACTTGCTGGAACTTGGCAGGTTTATAGAGAAAAGCCAGCTGGAGGAGCTGCTGAGTAGAAAGTAGTCAAGTTTTCTCCGGCTGTCTGGTCTGCCACACAGTCTGAATCCACAGAGATGTGATCCCCATACTCTCTGCACAGACCTGCAGTATTGTTGTACCCCACCCACAATTACAGCTGGGACAAAGTGCAAAAATGTGCTACTAAGTGGAATAGTTTTGTTTTTGGGTTTTTTTTTCTTCAGCTTTATGTGGTAATAGCGAGCGCAGAGGACCAGAACTTGCACACAGACACAAAGATGCTGTTTGAATATTGAAATTGTTCTTCATAATTTTCTTCTTCATAACCAATAATGTACATGAGCTTTAAAGATACATAAATAACATATGCACCACAAAGCAGGCACACTGGGGTTGTTGTTGGGGTAAGATAAGGTGCAACTCAGTTGAGGAGTCTCTCAAGTGGAAGATTGCTGGGTCAATCCCAAATCTGTCAACTCTTTGAAATGCCCTTGAGCAAGACAATCAATCCCAACATTGCTCGCATAGATGGATTAAACACTTTTCATGTGTTTAATGAAAATCAGACACAACCTGTCACTAATAGGTTGTGTCTGATTTTTAAAGCCCTTTGGAGTCTGTTAAATCAGTGGAAAAGTGCTATAAAGGTGACTTTTAGAGATTAATGTACAAGATTTATATATATTTACTGCCTGTGACTAAAAAAGAAATGCACATAGTATTAATTTGTTCCAAATGTTTAGATGAAAGACCAGAAGGTGATGCAGTGGTTTGTCCTCTCACTTTACAGCAAAGAATACCCTTGCTTTGAATCGAGCCCTTGGAGCATTTCAATGCTGAATTTGCATCTAGTCCCTCCTTTTGTCTCCAGCACAGGTAGTCCTGTTTCACCCAACAGTCCAAAAACATGCATCTGAACATAACTGATCCCTCTGAAGTGATCGTGGATGTGTTGCCCTGGTGACCTGTCTGGGATGTCCACATTGTTAGCCGGCATTGAAAACGTGGAACAGGAAGGTGGTTCACATACTACAGAACAAATACTCTGTTTTCTGAGATTGAACAAAACATACATGATCACCACTCTTGCATTCATGGGATATTTTACAAAAAGTGTCAAAACTACTGATAATAAACTGATATGATGCTTCCATCTTTCACAGTTCACAGAGGAAGCCTCTGCAAGACCAGGGAGGTTGCCTCTCTAGTGTCCTGGACCAACCTCGGGGCCTCCTTCCAGTTTAAGACTCCTTTAATTCGAACCAGTGTGTTGTCATCATTTTTATTGTATTTCTTAGCTGTCTTTATTTTTTATTTTAAATAGATCAGGAAACTCTTTAGCGTCAATTTTGCTGTCATTCCCATACGACTATGAAGTAAAAGTCATCAATTTATACACTTTATATGATAATAAATGTGAGCACATTTACATTTCATCCGTTTTTTTCAACTTTGTAAAGCGCTCCATATTGCACAGGTTCTATGTGGTTATGAAACAATAATGTCTGCTTCCAGGGCTTCTCTGGGGTGGGTTGGGTGGGGGTGGGGGTGGGGGGGGGGGGTGTGATGTTGTAATGCCTACATGTAAACCTTCTCTTCATTTGCCAGCAGTCAAATGTTGCCTGCAGATGCAGTGGCAGGCAGCGGATTGTTGATTTACGTGTGTCTTGTATTCAAATGACTGATCTGATATGTGCAGCTTCAAGTCCAGAAAGGTGCCGCAGAGATTTTTGGAGACTTATGGAGGATCACTGCCCAATCTTCCTCAATGTTGGAGCTCAATAAGGCAACTTATTACACTATCATTAGTTGGTGTAAATGATTTTTGATATCCATTTGAACAGAAACAGGCAACTACTACAATTCATTCTAATCGATGTGAGATTGTGAGAGATTCTATTCTATTCTACTGTCAAGTCATTTAAAAGAAAAAACGAGGTTTACATTTATGCTTTCTGGTTACAGCATGTTGACGATGACAGAGATGAAGAGCAACAGCTTGTTAAGAATCCCGATTCTCCTTCTGCTGAGCAGCGGCACAGCATCCGGGCTGGGATCAGTGGTCTCTCGAGAGTACACCTACCACTCTGCTCACCACACATGGTACGACGCCCAATCCTTCTGCAGGCAGTGAGTTTTCCTTCTTTACTGTCTATCTGAACATAAACTGGCTGACGTTTATCTGTTTGAATTTGGAAATGATCTGTTGGTTTTCATAATAATGCTGCATCAGGTATGGAAACTGTTACTATCATGCTCTTCAGGAGGTGTTTTTTGTATAACCACCAGTTCATTTGAATGGCAATGTTGCCTCTCCAAATACTCTGAACTAAACTAATTTCAGCTCCGATCCATCATTGTCAGATAAATATCACGTGTAACAGATTCAATATGCAAGACTCCATTTGGTGAAAGAAAAATGTTGGTGGTTGGCCATACAAATGATGGAATATGGAAGAAATATTGTTTGCATTTTGAATAGATTTTTTCTGGCTTTTAATGAGTTTGTCTTTATTAGTATCAATTCATTTTGAATCATTTTGAATGTTATGAAAAGTGCTTCAGAAATGTATCATTGATAATGTGATTGACTGAGATGGTCAGTCTAATACCTAATAAATACATAATACAAATTGGAATTTTACTTACTTAAATTGATCTCTCAGAGATTTCATCATGTTTTTTTTTTTGTTTATTACACAATAGTAACTCAATAGTCTGTACTATACTATTGTATTAGTAAATATAGAGAAATGCTTTACTGTTTGCATAATATTGTTTCTCAACAGGCACTACTTTGACTTGGCCTTCTTCACCAAGCAGTCAGATGGAGACGCTATTTCCATGAGCCCATACGACGCTTACATTGGTCTGTATCGGCCAGATCGTCAAGAAGATCAGTGGTTTTGGTCCAGTGGAGAGAGCGAAGATAATCCTCTCTGGGAAAGAGGCGAGCCAAAAGAGAGGGACATCTGTGGCTTTGTCTCCTACACCTCCCTATGGTAATGTGAGCGATCGTGTGCTGCGAATCTACTGCTCAATAAAACCACAACTGGACTATTTAATTTCAACACAATAACTCCGTTTTTACATTTGGGAGTTTAATTTTATTTCTGAATTGACACACTGACTATATATACTGTCCCATATTATTTTCCTAAATAAAAGGCTTGTTGTATGCTTGCAGCATTTTTCTATTTGCATGTTCCCAGTGTTTGCATGTTGTTTGTTGAGTTGGCATGCTGTCATATAGATTTAGTCATTTGTTTGCATGTGTTTTCTTATGTGGCAGAGCATTTACACCATCCTCCCAGCAGTTCTATAGTGGGACACAAGTGAAGTATTGAATGCATGAATTCAAATGGAAATGTACTAGAATTAAATGTAAATTGAATCGACATTGAACACATTTGACCTTTTCCATTTTTCTATTTCCTTTCAAAGGATTACTGGAAACAAATGTCGTGCTTACTTCTTCTTCTTTTGCCACAAGAAGAAACCAAATCATTACGAGCACGAGTTCATACCACTGTCAAAGACATGGTCAGAAGCTCAGGAATATTGCAGACAGCACTACGATGATCTCGCAACGTTTTCAGATGTCATTTCCTTCAACCAAGTTTTTTCTCAGAACTTTCCTGTTTGGATCGGACTGCACAGAGAAGGTTCATACTCACATGGTCACAAACTGTAAATCCTGATATGAACTAATCACATGTAGTGTGTCTGAATTAGATCATGTATTTGCTTCTTGTAAGATGACAGGATATGATACGTTAATACACTTAGGTTTCCATAACTTTACAATATATTTATGGATGAACAGGACAGGAAATTCAAATGACTGCAAAGCTGGAGTAAACTCTGTTGCTGGCAACACTATACCCCCAAACATTGTACAATCATAGATTCTCCTTAAAAACGTCTGAAAAAGCTCAAAGAGTGGAAACCAGCACAATGCAATTTCTAATTCTCACATTGTTGGAAACACTAAGGTCAGAGTAAACATTTTGCTTTTTATTCTAAAAGGATTTTGTCCATTTTCCTCATTCTCACCACAGTGCATTGTAAGTTTAGCTGCATGGCAGATGATAAAGTGGAGAGTATCATTGGAAATTATCTGTTTTTTCACCTCTGTTCTGCAGAACAAACATGGAACTGGAGCTCAGGCCCTTCAGACTACAGGAATTGGGACCAAGATGAGCCAGACAACAGCAATGAATGTGTCACAATCTCATCTCTCCGGAAAAAGATGGTGACGAAAAGCTGCACCGACCGCTTCCCCTTCAGTTGCTATGTCGACAACATACTGGTCGTAAAGGAGAACAAAACCTGGGAGGAGGCGCTGGAGCACTGCCGAGCCCTCACTTCAACCTCCGACAGTCAGCATGTCTACGATCTGCTCAGCGTGCAGCCTGGAGATGACCAGGGCTACGTGATGACCAGGGTCGCTGAGGCTGACACCGAGGAGGTGAGCTTATATTCACTTAGGAATGTAAGGTTCTCATGAAGTATGTTTTTTTTTTAATTGAAAGTTTATTTTGGACAAGTGGCACACAAAACAACACAATCCAGTAAAAACACAAAACATAGAAACACAACTGGGCAAAGCAAATATATATATATATATATATATATATATATATATATATATATATATATATATATATATATATATAACACACACACACACACACACACACACACACACACACACACACACACACACACACATGAATGTACATGTACATTTTCCTCTTCAGGTGTGGGTCAACCTGCACTTCCTGGCCGGGTTGTGGCTGTGGGTGAACGGAGCAGACATGTTGTACCCTGACCTGCCTTCATGCCCCCTGGAGTGGAAACACTGCGGAGCCTTATCACGGGCCAACATGAGCAGCGTGGAGACCAGAGACTGTACCGAGAAGAAGAACTTTCTGTGTTACAGAAAGAAAGGACAGTTTTCATTGTGATAGCATGTTGTTTTTGGCTACTATACTCCATCTCCGTGTTAGAGATGAAGCTGAAATGGACTGGTGAGCAGTCTTCTTCTGCATTGTTTCCCTCAGTGGGATAAGAACCTCCTGCTGTACAATAATTCTAATTAACTGATTATAGAAAATAAAGTATGTATGTTTCTATGTTGACGTTAGTGTCAGCTGTGTATAAGGTCACAGCTTTTTCCCATAAACTGTTAAAATGTAAAGGCTATACTCCACTAAGTACTTTTAGAATATAACAACATTTAGATCCAAAATGTTTTGTCATAGTCTTTTAAAAAAAAATGTTGTAGCAGGTAGAGTTGATTGATTGAAACTCCAAGAAAAATTAAGTAAACAAGCACAATGATCATTTTTACAGTTTTGTTTGTGGATAGTGTCTGCTTGTTAATTGTGCATTTATTTCCCAGGCATTGAACAACAAACATAAAGGGACTCAGTTACAAAAAAAATTGTTGCAATGTCATTTGTTTTACATTGCAGCATGTATTTTTCAAGATGACCGAGTGATTAAAGACGATGATTCGCTTACACAGTCCGGGGTTTAATCAGCGTAATGGAAACAGTGGTGACATTTATGGATCGATGGACTTGACTTTGGGGATTTCATTAAAAAGTTAATTGTCTTTTGTGAGATTGATCATCTTTGCACTCATCATAAATGGCCCATCCTGAAGAGAATTGGGTAATGTTGTAGCAAATGGAGCCATTAATGTTATTTAGAAAACAAACACAGCAGGCGAATTCCCAAATGAATAAAAAATTTTTTTTTAACTTTGTTTCTTTTAGAAAATTTGAAATCCAACGTGTGTGCATTTGGGTTGGAATTATTATTATTATTTATTTTATTTTTTTATCAGCAGGTGGGAGCATGTGGGTGGTGCTTTGGTCCAATAAATGGTCCCAAAATGACTGAAACCCATGAAAGAGGCCTGAACTGTGAACCTCCCTCTGCAGCAATGTAGAGCTGCAAGACGTTGGTGGTTTGGTCTTAAATATTTTGGAATAATTTGCTTTGCGAGCTGAGATGGAAAATAGGACCTGTTTTCTTCTGAAGGCAGAGTTTTGTTTATGTTTTACACGGGCTGACATGGTTCAGCTGCAGATTTTATTTTATTTTTCTTTCTTTTTTTTCTTGAATTCCTGATCATTGACCATCAGACTCCACGTCTGCACCCACAGTCTCTCTGTAATTACAACATCCGTAAAATTTATTATGGGGGAAATGTTAAACACATGAACTCACCACCTCTTCCTTCTTCTTTCACAAATGAGAGGCTGGAAAAACAGTATTTGCAGAATATCAGGTGGATGAAAAGAGACCCAAAGGGAATGTTTTTGCTGCGGGAGGGTTGACCCCCGTCAATGCAAACCTTGTAAAAAAAAAAATCAGCTTTACGTGTACCTGACAAAGGTTTTGTTTCTTTTTTTATAAGTCACCACAAACATTACCCTCCAGTTGATGAGGTCGTATTTTCCACAATCTTCTTGTAACCTTTATGAAAAGCCTAAGTACATCGATTTATCTGTTTTTACTCTGAAACAAAGACTCATTTCAAGAACTTTTTCCCCCCTTTTTCTCTCTTTTCTGTTTTCAACAAGCTTTAAAAATGTCAACTTTTCTTGGATTAGCTGTCGAATGTTCCCCCTTGACGTCACTCACCTTGAATCCATGCCCTCATCTGTCTGGAGTCGATCAGCAGCGGCTGCTTTCCGGCTCATGACACCATCTTTACGGGACAGCTGGCAACATTTACTGCAGTCAGGGAGACTGACAGGGAGCTTTAGTCAAAAAAATACCCAAAACAAAACTGAAGACAAAGACCCTGAAACTCAACCGGAAGTTCTTAAAAATGTTTGCAAATGGTAAAGAAGCTGTCATTCTCAGAAAATAAAAGGATCAACATGCTAGCATGTTGTCAAAAACCTTGTGCTCATATAATATATGCAAAAAAGGCAGCGTGGAGCCAAACTAGCTCAAGGAAGCAGACAGGTTCACCCACATAAGCTGAGGACAAACATCTGCTTCACATGAAACTCTCAGCTTCCAGAGGAAAGCCTGTCAGTCTGTTTGCTTAAAATCTGCACTCTGTTTAAACTGAACCCACCCTAGTTTGTACTGTAATCAATGTGTAAATATATCTGTTAATATGTCAGACTTATCCAGGACAGAAATGATCATTTCATTTTGAGTGTAAGTGTTCCAAGGTGAACAGTTTACTTGAGAGAAGCCATGAGAGAGATGCTTTTCAAACAAATCAATGTGTGTCCGATGATTGAAACAACAAACTAAATGAACCAAAGGTCAAAGTCATTCAATAAACTACAAAGAGCTTCGGGTGGAAGTTCTCCAGCAAACACTCATATTCCATCAAAGAAAGAAGAACTTGGGTTGTTTAATTTCCAGCATGAATGAACTGAACTTGATTATTTCAGTATTATGTAGTACAACGTCTCTGATATCCGTGACCAATCGCTGGTGGCTCTATATTACTGACACACAGTTATCAATGAGAAGTTACAGCCAGTTTCGACACTCTTCTAGCTGTTCTTACAATTCATGCTTTTTTATTTTATTTTGCACTAGTGTTATGTCTTTATATGACCCGAACAGGATGGAAATGTGAATTGAACCTTGCAAACATCACTGAATGGATGGGGATAACATTTATGTTCTTCCTTTTCCAGCAGTCCAGAGACAAAGAATACGAGATGAACATAATATTAAAATCTAAGTAAATCTGAGCTGACAAACTTTTTTTTAAACTCCCACAAGTCACTCAACTTGTTGTACACAGTTTTAAAATGACAAAATCTATGAAACTGAATGAAAGGTGACATTGAAAACAGATGATCTACTGGGAATAATGACGTCTTTTAATTTGAATATAAATATGTCCTAATTTTTTATTTTTTTTAACTGCATTATTTGAGTTCGAATATGTGTTTTAAGTAATCTGCAGGTACCCTGTAAGCTGAGCTGGTTCACAGACTCAGGAAACCTGCATGTAGATGGATGAAATGAATGTTTCAATAAACTTTGTTTGAAACTGTAAACAATAGATCTATATACAGAAATGTGATAATTAGTTGAAAATACAATAGACAGGCACACAATTAACAAAAAGTTCTTTAAAGATTAATTTCAATTTGATGAAATCTGTGGTTTTGGAGATATTAGTGGGAGAAAAGTAGATTAATTCCGCAGCCGTTTTTTAAAGGAGACCACACTGACCTGAATGGTCAAAGCTTTAAAATCTCATAGCAACAGTGGAGCATGTTTTGACTGCTTTGGCAGTAAATGCAGATCTGATGCAGCTTTGGAAAAAGCTGCTGACATGTGAACAGTTAACTGTTGAGCTGATATAAGTGAGCTGAAACTTGACAGTAACTTTAGACCCTCTGTTCTCTTTGTTTTAGAAAGGAGTGCAACTGTACAAGTCATTTACTTCTGTCAAAATACAAGTTGAACATGACAGATGAGATTTGGCTTTTTTTATTTCTAAATAACCCAACATAATCAAAACAAGTATGAATAACTAACCATAACACTTATTAACCATGTTTTGTGCTCTGTTTATTATATAAAAAAGGGTGTTTAAATCACAAATTGAGATATTCTGACTATTTTTACAGTCTATGTCTCAGTAGAGTGCTCACTACATTTACTATTCATGAGAGATTTAAAAAAATAAAAGCAGATTTGAAGAAATGTTTTGATTATAAGCTTTGGTAGAGAAGTGACTAAAGTAATTTTGTTTGTTGGATACCAGCTCACGGAGTGTTGTGTTTTACAAGTGAAGCTTCTCTGCTGAGGAAATGGCAGAGAAAGTGTTGGAGTTGGCGGCTCGTACCGCCACCATCAGCCTCACACCGGGCTCTCACAACGGTCACACTGTGTTAAGTGCTTTGGGAGTGTCACCGTGGCAACCGTTTTGTGGTGTGTTTGTGAGTGTTTCAAGCTCCAGCGGGAAGTGGAGGCGAGGGGGCATGCGTGAGGGGGGAAATTGTGTGTGTGTGTGTGTGTGTGTGTGTGTGTGTGTGTGTGTGTGTGTGTGTGTGTGTGTGTGTGTGTGTGTGTGTGTGTGTGTGTGTGTGTGTGTGTGTAAATCAGTGTTGGCTGGAAATATCTGGGTGACCTAATGCACATCTGTGTGCGCTGGACTGACAGACTGAGAGAATTTTTAAAGGGAAAAGATCTCATGTATTAGCTTGCAGAAGCAGAGAGCAGCCTTTCTCAGTTTCACAACAAAAACAAAACACATAAGTAAACAGATATCCAGTTACTGGAATGGAGTACTTGATTGCAAGTGATTGCTGTACTTTACTAATACTAATTACTCAAAATTTTACACGCGAAGCAACTTTTGCATTACTATTTATCGTCTTCCTCAGTTCAGGCTGTTCCAATAATGTCTGATGCACTCAAGCTGAAGTTATTTTGAGGAACATGCTCTTTGATCTGAATGGTAGGACTTTGACAAATTAGAAGTAGCCGAGATCAACATAAAAAATAGGTAATGCTGATAAGGGTTGCTGATGCTCATGGACCCTGACGCCAGAGCCACCCTACCCAGTGTGGGTAGGCAAGGTTTTATATGGCGCCTCCCTCTATCAGCAATTTACATACGCTGACAAAAGAAATCGAATTGCATTGTTTTTACAATTGTCTATAAGATAACATGTCATCTAATTGAGCAGCATGCTTCACAAATTATCAATCAATACAAAAAAAAAATCAAAAATACAATAAAAATACCTTATCACAAAATAAAAAGTAAATATATTGTAATAATTGCAATAAATTGTAAATACAAGAGTCAACATCAATTTGAATAACGCTATTGATAGAGTACATTTACATTGTGAAGTAACTACAGTATCAACCAACCAACCAATGTTATATACATATAACACATTTCACAAAAGAAGTATAGCACAAAGTGTTTTATATGATGGAGAAAAAAAAGCACAAAAACACACTTGCACACAATCTCACTGGCATGCACGCATACATGAACGCAGTTCGACATTTCATCAAGTGCCTGAATGCAGATAAACCAGGTGAGCGAGCAGCATCACAGGGACAATCTGCACCAGGAGCATCACCCTGAAGATCGACATCAACATAAACAAGCAGAAGAAACATCAGCTGTGCCTCAGGGAAGCAGGGCAGGCAGGCTGTGAGCTCCCCAATGAGCAGGTCAGTCAGACAAATTGTTCTCATGTATGACACAAGAAGCAGCAAGCTCAGAAACTGAAAGGACTGCAGCCGATGATGTGGTGGGACGGTGGCGGGACTCAGGTCGGCCGGTCGCCTCCAGCAGCCGCTCCTGTTCTGAGCAGCCATATCTTATTCATTACCTGCGGAGCAGTAACCAGATCCAACACGCTCTTTATTCGCTGCGCCAGGTTCTCAGGCTGCGGCTCATATCAGAGTGTTACGCAACAGAACAAAGCAAGTTTCATCTCTGACTGAGCGCAGGCTCGGCTCTTTACGAGCGTCGGTGTCTGTTTACCAGAATGTGACCCCTTCCCAACCCCCCCAACCCCCATGTGAGAGTCGGACATTTTTAACATTTCTTTCTCAAATTCCAATAACATGAACACGAACAAGTGGTTAAACTTCATGACTAACATGGTTAGAGCTTGTAGTATTGATCTCTTGGACACTAGAGATCCTATCATACAGTTTGTTTTTTGTTGTTGTTGTTTTTTTTAAAGATTCAAAGTATTTGCTTTTTCATTTTGTAATAAATATCAGGCACAATCATTTTAAATGACTTGAATTCTTCTCTGCATACTTTTTTCCAAACCACATCTAATCTTTTTTGACAGCTCTTTAATTGAAAAGAGAATTAAAATTAGGCCTCACCATATGAACAGACCTTTGCATGGATGGAAAGCAGACATTATCATGGATCATGATGATTTAATTGTGACTTACACAACTTCATCGACACTTTATGAGCCTTTCCAGAATTGTTTTTTTTTCATCATCACATATTCCTCCACTGATCCTCAATATTTTTTAAACACTGGCTTGTAATATTTGTCAATGTATGCAATTCCACCCACAAAAAAGGTAATTTATATCACAGCTGAGGAGAACTGGGTCTGCATCCTCCTCCATTTTCGACATCCATCTCCACTTTTATTACATCAGTGAATATTTTCCAAGGTCTTCTTCTTCTCCTCTTGCCTGGACAGTCTTTCTATCTCTCCCCACCACAAGTCCAAATACTCTCAACCTGTCATCTCTACCTACGTCTCTCAACTCGTCAACATTAACTATCTCTCTTATCAGATCGATTCATTTTAATTGTCAATCCTATACTCACTCCCGGAGAAAATCTAAGCATTTTCATCTCTGCCATCTCCAGCTAATCCTGCAGTTTTGCACCGTGCCACCATCTCCTTATCGATAAATATGAAGGGACATGATTCTGATGTCATTTGCAGACATCCATTAATCCCACTTTAAATTGTTGTATCAAAAGTTCATCTTCAAACTCAACCCAGCCTTTAACAATTCATTTAGCATGTTCAAAGGCAGGAAATACACCCTGAACCTTTTGGCCTTCGCCCTAACCCTCAGAAAGTGCTGCTAATGCACAACAGGCACTATGGAGAAATGGTTAATATTCTTTACAGTGGTACATCTTCAGGTTAGATCAGCCAGTCTGCCTGCAGTAAACAGGAGTTTAGTGAAAATAACGACCCTGATGACAACAACTTGTGGCTGGTGGGTAGAACAATGAAAAAGGCTGCTGTGCAGCTCTTAAACTACTAAAACAAACTTCAGTAATAGCAACTTCCTCAATATACCACAACAGTGTTTCGTTAATATTACTAGGGTTGTTTGGAGGAGCATGAATTATGTAACATATTCTTTAGAGTCTCATTCAGAAAGTAAACAGATGGTAAGTAACACATTTTCAAACTTCAAATTTCTGTACAGTTCTTTGAGGAAAAACAGCAGGCAGAAGCATCATTCATGTGTGTAGCAACAGATTGTCTCCATGTTTAGAGAAATGATTGTATATATAAACACAGAATTGCACTGATTGTCTCCTATTATGATTCTTCCCTTGCAGGTTGCGACCCATGCATGCAGAAAACATTGTCACAACTCCACCGTTAAGATATCATCTTACTTCTTGCCCCCTTGGGAGAGTCACATGACCCCTTGTTCGGGTGAGAGTGTCAGAGGAGGGGGAGTCAATGTGCTTCAATGAAAACCACATGGAGGGAGGAGAGAGCTGCGACTAAACAGAAAGAGGGAGAGAGAAGGGAGGAGAGGAGAGGAGAGAGAGAGAGAGAGAGAGATAGAGGGGTGCAATACGAGCTGCAGGGACAGAAGAGGAAAAAGGAGAGCAGCAGTAGGGAAGTTCTGAGACTTGTGGACCAGGATCACAGCCCGGACCGAGGACCAGGCAGCAGCATGTCAGAGTCCATCAGGAGGAGAAGCTCCAGCAGGCAGCTGCTGCAGAACCTCATCAGGTGGGAGGAAAATGTTTTTAACACATGATGATCGCTGCTTCTCTACCTTCACTGCTCAATCAGTGGCGTTTCTCTCAGAAACTCAGCAATAGAACAGATTTGCAGGAATAATGTAACACGTTTAAGTCCAGAAACTCCAAAGTGCAGCTAAATGGACGCACTGGAGATGGTTGTAGTGTCTAGGAGTTGCAGTGGTTTGATTGCCCCTCTATCTCTGTGTCCAAAAATGTTGAAGTGTCCTTGGGCAAGACACTGCATCCCATCTTCCTCCTTTTAGAATCCAGCACTCTGCATGTTGTGTGTCACTGGTGTGTGTGAATGGTGACTGGGACTTGAAGTGTGAAGCATTTAAAATCTGCTGAAACGGTGACGTTTCCTTTACAAATGAAGCCCGTTTACTCAAGTCGAAGTGAGATATTTGTGTCTTACTTTATTATTTTGTTTGTTGCAGCTAAAGTTGCAGATGCAGACTTGAGAAGCACAATTAAAAAAAAATAAATACACACATCACATTGCCTCGGAGCATGCTGCAAAGTTTCATCTGTTTTTAAAACACAACGATTGTTTATTTTCTAGTAGGAGTATGCAGTCAGAAGTTCTGAATATATTTCAATAAAAATGTCAAAACATGGCACATATTCATCTGCCATTACAAAATATTGAAGCATTAACTAATCTGTAAAAATATACACATTAATGTAATAGTTGCAGTACTTGTATAATATTTAAAGTGTCTAAAACATTTAACTTATATGAAGAAAAATATATAAACCTTTTTTTAACAATCATTTTATAGGTAAACGTGTGAAACCTCACATACCAAACTCCGAAATATTTAGTGATTATATGAAGGCTATCAGTCACATTGCAAAGTGTGGAACTGTATATTTTTCATGAACTAAACTGCGACTTATCATATTTCTATTACCATGTACTTAATTTTTTTTTTTAATCTATCTATTTTATTACTTTGTCATTAATATTTTTTTTTATATACAAAACATTTCATTCGATTTTTTATGTATTGGAGCTCAGAGACATTGTAAACATGAAGAGTGGATCATCATCCGGTACAATTTGACATATATTTTGTAGTTTAGCCTCAGCAATCAGTAGAGTAAGGAGAGTATCAGTGTAGAAACATTTACTTGTTTATTGTGGTGATCACACATCAATATCAGTCACAAAGTTCAATTTAAATTAATGAATCATGATTGTAAACGTGATTCGCATTTATAATTAGAATTTTCAATGAAGCTTTACTACATTGTCAAATATCACTATAATTTAAACATAGTTTTGCCTCTAACTCAATTTTATATTACTATCATCTCACAATCTATGAAGCATTCTAATAATGATAATAATGTATCACAGAAGCACAATGCATAAACATCCAAATTAGGTTATTTCCTTCTGGTTATATGTGCTGCCGAGGATATTCAAATTCTAACTCGGAGTATGTTTTAAATGATTTGGAGGTGATGTGGAGCACTTTGACTGAACTGGACTTCTCACTTTTTCCCGTCCTACCGCCTATCAGGATCTATCACCTTTATCTAAATTTAGATTTTAATATGTCTATTAGGAGATCAAAAATGTTTAATCGTTAAAAACAATGAGAGGGAAGTTGTTGCACCTCAACTGATGAAGGAAACCTGGATTGGCTCTTTATTTATTTATTTATTTTTAAAGAAATCTGCTGCAAATTTCTCCAACAGAAGAATGCCCAACAGCTAAATTACACTCAGTACAAACACATGCCTGGGAATAAAAAGTTATTACATAAAAAGTTTATATTTACAAAGCCTCTATAGTCAGTTTCTTATAGCTCGACTCTGGGAAGTGTTTTAATGGTTTGGACTTTCCCACTTGCAAACATGGACACAATATTGCAACCACATGTGAGTGTATTGTGCGCCAGCAACACTTTCATTGCCTATAATGTAAACGCTATAGAAGTTGATTAACACGTCTTCGACAGTGTCTACACAAGACGAGCCCTGAAGGCGTCTATAACTTAAACCTTGTGAGGGAACTAATTCAAATTAGCACCTATTTGTGCAGGTGTAGCAAATAATGTCGTCGTGGAAGAAATTCCTAAAGAAAACGTTTTACCCTCTTTATAAAGCAAGAGCATCATAAAAAGGTGTGAAAAGTGCGGAAGGTGACATGAACTATAGGTAAAGGGGCTATTATTTTATCTTATGTAGGCAGTCAGAGGAGTTGGAATGTCATGAAATAATTTTAGTTTGTTTGGAAAAGCAGTAATGAGTAACTTCAGACAGAACATCATACATTAGTCTTCGACTGTGGCCGTCTTAATGATATAGGTTGTTTTAATAAGATCAGACAGCAGCTCTACAACTGTTTTAACTCCAGAAACTAGTGGCAAATGTTAAATGTAGAAACTGAACTCGTTGTAGAAATATTTATGTTGCGTCAGTTTGCTTGTGAAACCAGTGATAGCTGTAACAATATGAATTGAAGCCTCAAAATCACTTCCCAAGTTTATTGAAGTTATATACAATTTGATAGACAGGAGATGTTAATTTATCTCCAGATTTGAAATGTTATTGATTTCAAACAGATCGCCAAAGAAAACAGCAGTTTATTTTTTTAACCACCATCAGAGCAGTTTTATTTTAATTTCAACATCATATAAATAAAATAATTCATATTCATATTAAAAAAAAAAATAGAGCTTCTTATTCTATTTAGTTCAAGAGTGTGGCTCTGATTGTATTCACAAGTTCCCCTGGAAGCACTATTTAGAGGATTTAAACTGAGTTAAACTGCGTCAATGAGAATAATAAGCCTTCTTCAGTAGCAAAGGTTTCTGTTTTCCAGAAGGATGCTGGAAGCTGTGGGAACATATTGAAACCACCCCCCCCTAAATGATCCTTATCACTTTGAATTCAGCCATGCTGTTGTTTGTTTGTTGCTCCTTGTAACCACGTAGATTTTCACTGCTGTAATTTGGCAATTTGACACAGTCAATTCAGGGTTTGTTTTTTCTCCAACAACTGGCATGGCAGACTAATTTGTTTGATTGTTTTCTTTTTCTTTTTCTTTATCTTTTTCTTTTTTTTTGTATCTCTCTCACCGGATGATGAGCATGACTGCCAGCGTGCGTCTTGTTTTCCTCCCCGGGTGGTGGAACATTGCGAAGTGACTTCACTGAAAGTGACACTGAGTTCAATGGTTTTCTTTTATAGCTGAAACTTCCTTAATGGCCATGACATCATCTGGCTGAGCCACACACACACACACACACACACACACACACACACACACACACACACACACACACACACACACACACACACACACACACACACACACACACACACAAAGGAAACGCCGCCACCATTGCCTCATTGTGTGTAAATGGTGGAAAAACTGATGCCTATCAGACGGATCTCCTCTATAATTTGCTCATTCCACATTTATGCTTCGCAGCATCATGTCTGAGCAGACTCCAGAGATACGGCGCTTGTACTGATCCGTCCTGCAGAGATACATAATACACACCAAGTGACATGAGACGGCGTCGGGGTAACACACTGTGACAGCACGAGAGTCTGACACACTGCGTCACCTCATCTTCCGCTGGTAGTTTTGTTATTTCATCAAAGCTGCTTTTCATTCAGAAACGAATGTTTTACATGACAAATAAAATAGGAGAGATGGACAGTAAGTGTGTGTGTGGATTCCAGATCATGATGACAGGTTGTAAAGGGAGCTGGTTGTGAAACCAGGACCTCTGCTGCTCGGCAACTTTCCCCCCCGGGGCAAACACTCCCACCTCTCCTGGAGAGCAAATAAATATTGCTCTCTCGTCTTTGTGGGCTTTTTGCTCATTTGGTGATTTTCTTTGTGAATCTTGTAAAACAACTTTTTGTTGACTTTGTTTCTTTTATCTCAATCCTCATTGTGGTTGCTATGTTTGTCTCCTTTCACTGTTTTTGTATCTCTGTCTAGAAATGTTTGTCTCTTTTGGTACTTTATTTTTTCATTCATGACAGTTGCTTGTCATGCTGCGGTTGTTTATTGTGTATTGTCCATTTATGAAGTGTGTTTTCGGGATTGGTTTACAGCTTTATGGTTCAGATGTAATGAGGGTGCCGAGTTCATATTCCCTTTCTTGTCAAATAATGAAGGTTGCAAGGTTTTTCTGTTTATTGTCATTTTGTGGTCACTTTACATCTCATTTTGGTCTATTTGGGGTTTTAAATCTTATTTTTCTCCCTTACTTTCAGTTTTTTTATTTCCTTGTTTGAAGTAGTTTTGTTCATATCATCTCTCACTGTGTATGTTTATCTTTGTATATGTTTGCATTTGTTTTTCATCTGTTTGTGTGCTTTTCCTTAATTTTTGTGGTAGATCTGTCCATCCAACCCCTGCATCTTTTCTGTGCCTGATTGTTATTTTGCATCTTTTCAGTGTCACTCTGTGCTTTTTTGTGGTTTCGTTATTGTGTTAATTTCATGGTTTTGCATCTCCTTGTCATTATTTTTTGCCCATTTCGCTTTTTTTTGGTCTTCTTCTCTTTTTTTTATATTTTACATTTATTTCTGCTAATTTTGATTGTGTTCGTCATCTCTTTGTATCTGCCTATACATACGATACATGCAAATTAATCATACACATTGTTTTGTCTTTTACATCTGTTCCTTATCATTTGGTGCCTCTTCGTGGTTGGTTGAAACATCATTGCTGTTTTTTTTGTTTTTTAATCAATTGCTATGCTTTGTAGGGTTTTAGTGTTCACTTTAAATCTCTTTAAGTATGGTAGTGGTTTTGTGTCTCATTGTGATCATTTTGATCTTCTTTTGGTCAATTTGTATGTGTTAGCTGTTGTTTTAAGCTCTTTTTTGGCTCATTTAAGTACAGATGTGGTAATTTTCCATGCTTGTGCGATCCTTTCGTGTGTCTTACGGTCATTGTGTATAATTTTGTCATGAGGTGAGGTGTTTCTTTTAACGTCTTTGTTGAAGTTTTAAATATCAGGAGGCCTGTTCAGTTATATTTTCATGCTGCTGAGGACTTCAGGCTGCTGACTTCAAACTTGAAACAAGATGACGAACTTCCCCTCATTTACACTCTTTATTCCAAGACTATACCAAATGTCTGAATACAATCTAGATGTGATTTCAAAACGCTTACTGAACCTGGCCGTTTGTGGCTGCCTCATGTCTGATGCGGCGCTGACCCATGAGCAATCGTACCCCAACCGAGCTGCACCTTTCCATCACACCTTCTGAATCATACTCAACCCGTCAGCACTACTCTGCTTATTCCTTCTGCGGTATGCGTTGATGCATTACTCACCCAACAACTGATCCACCTGTAGTCCAGCTTCCTCTTTCCTCTTGGGAGGAAGTTAGCGCTTCGCAGAGCTGTGCTTTACATTAATGCTCTCCATGCTCCACATTGACATCATAATCTATTCCACATGAGTTAGCTCCGAAGATCTGCGCATGTTAATCACCCGGGCCGCAAATCTTAATGCAAGTCAGAGTTGGTGCTGTTGCTTTTGAAGACTGCGCAATGGAGGTGCTGTGACTTCCAAAAATGTCTCAAAAAGCACATACATTTTTCTTCACTCCAGCCACCGCAAAGATATTAGATTTACAGGCTCGATTGGATGGATTGTCACTCACTCAGCTGTCACACTCACACAAAAATCAGATAAATGCTGCAACATGTGTGTTCATCTTATGCGTAAGTGTACACAATTACACAGAAGCTGCGTCTGCCATCATCTCCTTATGTTGGAATGAGCAGCTCTGCCTTCTATAAATGACAAGTGTATGAACAAACCGATGATCTGGAGAATGATCTCATTGCCTTTCACCCATATTTTCAGCCTGAATGGGCTCCAATTCTCTATGACCTCTTTTTGAATAAAGTAGTTGTGGATGATAAATGGGTGTTTGACTTATTTGACACGGCAAATATATCCAGGTGGACACATAATACCCTGAGGATTGTAGTTTCTTCTCATCTATCTATCTGTTTCATGTGAGGTGAATAGTTTTCTGACATGTAACAAAGTTCAGTTACCAGTTTTCTGTCAAAACATCACAGCATCACCCACCGCCCCAAATTCCCACCTCCATTCCTAATAAATTAGCATTTAATAGAAGTCAAATGTTTCCTCCTTTTCTAAACACGGTAACCACAAACTGGCTCATTTATTACGCCCATAATTCATCAGACACCTCTACTTTCTTGAGAGAAGTGCATACATGTATATACAGTACATCTTTATTCACTCAAAGCAACAAGTTGCCAATAAACAACATCTTACAAATATATTAGCACCCCTTAAACAGGATTTTAACTGGATGGGGTCGAAGAATGGACAATTTTAGTGACGTTTTAATGTTATAATGTTTTCATTTCAGACATGAGACACATCCTAACTTTCTGCAAAGCAGTAATAAAGTTCTGAGTTTGTCACCTTATGAAAGCAATCCAGTTTTTAAAATGGATAAACAACTCAGCTAATCAGGGGTTCAGGAAGTCAAAATGTAATTTAATTTAATTTAATGTAATCCATGATGATTGATGAAATTATATACATTTCAGAACCAGGAGTTTTTTTGCACTTCTACTAAAGTGAATACTTTTATGAGTACTTTTTGCCAACTCTGCTACAAACCCATTCGTTACTTGATACCAACTTAATCAAGAACCCTCAATAACTGTAATACCTTTCTGACTGTGTGGAAATCTTAAAGGCTTTAATATAAAATAACATTTCATGCTTGAAATAATGGTTTCTTTCACAATTGCAAAGTATTTGTAGTCACAGGTATCAAGTCTGCAACACACTAATGTGTCCTCTATGCATTTTCTCTTAATTACACTTTGGGCATGAATGATGATGTCAAGACAATCAGACCAGAACTTCTGCCGGTTCATTTTCCTCTCCAATAAAAATAGTCTGACTGGAAAGCCAAAGCAGCTCCGTCACATATCCATTTATTTTACAGCAAACCTTACCACTAAGTTTCACTAAGTGTTATTTAGGTCACTTTTCCAGATGATAATGACCACAGCATCCCTAAGTAGCCAGTGCCCTCAGCCTCACCCTTTTATCATATTTGAACTTGTTTCTTTACACATTTAAGATGTTTTTCATTCAGACATAATGTTTAATGAACAAAGGGGCTGACACACTGGGAAAAAAAATAATCAGTTTCTACAGTCCTGCATTGAACTGGCCCCAAACCAGCCAATACAATGACGGATGGCCTGCATGTTTTATGTATTACTGCAGTGAGAGCCAGAAAAGCTCAAAGCTTCGGCCTGCTTTCGTTCCATAACAATGATCCTAATGCCTCCATGTTGTGATCGTGACAGATTTTATACTGAGCAAAGTTTCCAGAGTGAGATCATTGAACAGTGAGAACAGTGAAAAAGTTCAACCGAAAAATCCGGGATTTAGTAGCATGTCAATGAAATGAGCAGCATTGTGTAAATGTACACATTTGATGCTTTGGATAATTTTGTGGATCCTGTTGCTGCTTGCAGAAAAACTTCCGATTGCATGAGGTAGTGCCACCCATTCATCTTTTTTCCACTCTTAGTTCACATGAGAATGTGGCGTCAACTTGGGAGTTGCTGGTTAGTACATTTTCTGTTAAAAATGTAAATATTTCCGTCCCCCAAAACATTATTTGCATTATCCATCCCACACACACTCTCCTCCTCTCAACGTTCTACCATGAGATTGTTTTGATGGTTCCCATTTCGAAAAGCACGGAGTATCACAACCACATGTGAGTTTATTGTACACAGGCAACACTTTCATTACCTATAATGTAAACATTACATGTACCGGTAAGTTTATTAACACATTGAGGACAGTGTCTCCAATAGACGAGCCCAGTGGGCATCTTAAAGTTACACTTTATGGAGGAACTAATTTAAATTGTTCTTATTTGTGCAGGTGCAGCAGACAAAATGGCCTTTAATGGTGTGTGTGTGTGTGTGTGTGTGTGTGTGTGTGTGTGTGTGTGTGTGTGTGTGTGTGTGTGTGTGTGTGTGTGTGTGTGTGTGTGTGTGTGTGCGTGTGCGTGTGCGTGTGCGTGCTTGCGTGCGTGCATGTGTGGCTATAGAGGAATAATTATGCAGAAAACATGATGTAATGAATCTATCCAGACACACGCTGTAATTAAATGAGTGAAACAGTAAACAAGGAGCAGTGAGTCATGGTGTCATTTTCTGCTGATGAAGACAGTGAAGTCATCAGAAATCCATATGAGAAAGTGATATTGCCTCACAGTTCCTACAACAAACATTTGCCTCACACCAAGTATTCATCTCTATTTGAATGCAGGGTTTCCTCACATAGGCTGGAAAAAAATCATATAGTCAATAAAGCAATGCATTTACTATGAAACTGACTGTATGTCCTTATTTACACTGTACAGTTATTGTTAAAACAATCTATTGTTTCAGTAAGTCAAACCTTTATGTATAACAGATTTTTAAAATATGGCTTAATAGAATATATAAGAATTGCTCATCCTCTTTTTTTATATCAATATTTCTGCACCGCTGATGTGATGTCAATGTCCCATCCAATCCAAATGCTATATTTCCAGAATTTTTGTAAGAACTTCTGGAGCCTATCGCACAATGAGACATGACATTAGTCTTTGTCCGTGCTGCTTCTCCCTCATCACATCATCTCCTCCCACTCCTTCCTCTGGCTTTGTCTGTTTCTCGATCGAAACTAAGTGAAGCAGCACAGCAGCCAGCTCGATCTCCTCCAGATGTGTTGGGACGATAAAGGGAGTTTTTGTTATCAAGTCAGACCAACTGAAAGAAAGAGGATCAGGCATATAAAAAAAAAAAAAAAAAGATTTTTGGTAATGATTTTGTAAAAGATCTTGAATTCCTCATCCTCATGTAAACTATTCAATAGTCTTTACTATCATAGCAAACTAATAATACAATTACGAGAACACATAATTCAGCTTCTTCATTTATTTTATTTGTGAATAGTTACCGTATTCCATTACATCAACACATCATTCACAAATAGAACACATTTCTCCAGAAACCAGAAGAATGGGTGCTATTTAGCATCTCAAAATATATCTCGTATATGTGTAATTTTGAGATGCTTCCTGCATTTAACTATATATCTGGATACTGATGAATTTACGCTGCGAAGTTAAGATTTCAAAGTAAGTTTTCCTACAAAGGCAGAAAAGTGGTTTAAACTACAATATAAAGACATGAATCAACGAATAGGTAAAAGCCAATCAAAGAAATCCATCATGCAACTGTAAACAGCTAAGAATTTGTCCACAGGCTCTATTCAACTTATGGAGCCAATTTATCCCTCAGGATTGTTGGATTAGTCATTACTAAGGGGAAAAAATTACCATCGATTGGAAATTTTCCCGTAAAAGGAACTGCTGTTTGTAATTTATTTTCAGGGGATAGCAGTGTTTTGGTAACATGCATGCAGAAGGTGACAGAATGCTGCAAACAGAGGACAGAGTTTTATGAGATTTCACTGCATTTTGCACAGGAAGGTTTCATTAAAAAAAAAAGTGTTTTTTTTAAGATATTCAAAGTTTGTAAGAATTTATTAAGATGTTTAGTTGAAGTCAGACTTTTCATCATGTCATACCAGTTTCTACTAAAACAAAGGGAGTTCAAATTAGTTTAATTAATCTGACTTAAAGTCAGCAAATAATCTAAGGATCATGGCATATTAAAAAAACCAAAAAGCTAAACACAAATGCACAGGAAGAATGTTACTAAAGTTACTGGTGGACACTGCTGACTACTACATGGTAACCACTCATGCCAACCAGTAGTTTTGACGTTTTCTCCAAATGTCCCATGCTGAGACTAGATTTTGAATGAACAATCTGACAGTTGGTGTCGTTGCCTGCTGCAGGGTGACAGCTCAGAGGAGCCAGGAGGATGCTGAGGAGGTGGAACGGGAACGGAGGAGGAGAGCCAGGGACAAGCAGAGAGGAGAGGAAGGCTTCTCCTGGCCGGAGCCCCCTCAACACAGCGACCTCCTGCACAACACAGAGTGAGTTACACCTCCTGACATATTTGATGTAACATGTCAGACGCACTACTGAATTTTAACAGCACAAGTGTAGACATACGGTCATGCCACAATGTAGTAAAACAAAAATAAAAGGTCTTCTGTTGCACTCTCTTATTTTCCAAATAATTCTTGTGACCTGCTATCCATGCAGTTACTAATCATCATCTGTGATTGACTTGGTTGTTGATGTTTACATCAGTGTGCCCCACCAGTAGTGCTGATTAGAGAGGAAAATGCTTGTGTGTGTGTGCAATGTTCAGATCAGTGATTCTGCAGGTGAACGAGCTGAGGAAGCTGCTTTGCTGTCAACTCATGGTCTGAAAAGGAATCTCAGGGGAAAGTAACTTCATTACACTGCAACTGTGCAACTCAATTCAAGGATCATCAAATACTCACTTTTTAAATCTTGCATTCACAATGAAACATAAAGGAGGTGTCTTCACTTTGACTTACCAAGGTAATCTGAAGCTAGATTTGAATAAGCAATAATGATAATTTATTATTATTATTATTATTATAGATATATTATAGATCCAGCACATTCCATCATAATATCACTAATTAAATAATTGTGTGGTTCCAAACTACCATCTTAAGAGAAATATCAAGTTTCTGCTGTGGTTCAGTCCATGGACCTCAGTTGACCTGAGCAGTGCCTCTTTGTTTGGTGTTTCCATGGTTCCTGTTGCTGTTGTGATGGAGCTTGAAAGTGCAGGTCCCGTCTGCCACCTGCTGAATGTCTTCCATCACTCTGGGTGACACGTGAGACCGCTGCTTACCTGGGTGTACAACTCAGCAGCAGCTGCAGGTCACTTAGCTTGTTCAAGTTCGAAAGGTTTTGTATTTCTGCATTATCTATTATGGATGGTGGATGGGTGGATGGATGGATGGGTGGATGGATGTTTTCTAAGGCCTTTGTCTTGACAGAAACAAATCTTGATACAGAAATCGATATATGATGCATAAAATGACATCAGTGTGTTGTGGTGTCGGGAAGTGAAGAGATAGTAGAGATTATTTTTATTTCACACCTCGACTTGAAAATTCATCTTTGTCTTTTAAAAAAGGCCAAAGTTGCCGAATTGTTTCGTTTATTAAAATTCAGTTAATTGAGCACAGATTGAATATTTCCCTCTCTACCTCCTCATTTGCAAGTCATTTAAACATTTTATTATTAAGCTTGTTTTTGTGTTTTTGTTTTTGTTATTTTTTTCTCCTTCTGAGCAATAAATCTTCCATGAACAGCTTTAAGTCATCTTACCTCACAGTTATCTTCTGTGTCCAGGTCTGATGGGGAGCTGAAGCCCAGCTGCTGCTTGGTCCTGGACGAAGACGAAGGCTTCAGTGACTGGAGCCACAGGTTGGAGCACCGTAACGAGCAGGAGATGCAGGACGTCTGCAGGGCCAGACGGCGGCGGCCCGTGGCGCCACCAGGCCCGGAGAAGGAGAAGCAGCGGGGGAAAGAGGAGGAGCAGACGGAGGGAGAGGATCTGGAGCAAACCAGACAATCTGAAGCTGCTGCTGTGGCAACAAGACCTCCAGAGAAGCTCCACAGATCAGCTGCTGAGGTTTCTACCTGGCAAAATATCAAACAAGTCTGTTTGATTCTTCTTGGCTTAAACACTTCAGATTAGATTCATCTACCATCTGTTATGAAGATTATAGTGACGAGGGCCTGGAGCCAATCCTAAGTGGTCATGAGACAGAAAGTCTAGCTATGCCCTGGACAGATCCCTGCTCCATTCGCTTTACCTAATTATCTTTTCATTGAGAAGCTTGTACCTGGAGAAATCCCATGCACAGGGAGAACATGCAAACTGTACACAGAAATACCACAAACTGAACTGGGATATTTTCTTTCGGAGGCAGGAGTGCTAAGCGCTATTTGTTGTTGAAATTCAACCAGCAAATTGTATTAAGGTGCCTGATTAGTTGGGTTGATTAATGTCTTAAGCATTAATCATAATCAGAAAGACATTTGGGAGCATTTTCAAAACAATACGTTAGGCTGAAAATACTTTTCATATCTTCAGCAAGCCAATGTATGTCAGTCGTAACATGTTATTTTTTTTAAATTGTAGGAACCCAGTAACCTGAAGGAATGCAGGACGTCTTACAGCTCGTCGGTCTTCCTGACGAAGGACACCAGGCTGCATCACGCAGCAGGCCGATCAGCCGACAGGACATCCTACCTGGCCGCAGGGACGATGAAGCCTCGGTATGCTTCACACTTTCTCTGTGCGGTTTCATTTTAAATTCTTTATTTTGCAAGGACAGTGCTCGCTGGGAAGGAAAAATCCTTATAAATGTGTCAGAATATGCAAAAGGATTTTGTTATCCACTTTTCCTGGTCAGTTCAAGGTACATCGACCAAAAAACACAAAATGTTGTATTAGTGTGATCCTGATTTTAAACAGTTTAAAAAAAAAATTCCATTAATCATCATCAGTCTGAATGCAAATCACTTGATAGCAGCACCAATAACAGGTGTGGTTATGTTCTCCACAGTGGAGGGACCTGCAAGGTGGACGGAGGGGTGGAGCAGGAGGTGGAGCAGGAGTTGGAGGAGGAGGTGGAGCAGCAGGTGCAGACTGAGCGAGAGGAAGCAGAAGAGCAGAAGCTCACATTACACAGGAAGTGGAGGTCAGCGGTGACCCAACAAAGCCCCAAAGAGGAAGAGGACGAGGAGGATGAAGAGTTGAGCTTCACACACGGAGAGGAGGACTTCCACCTCCAGACAGAGCCGAGACACAACAAGGAGGTGTTCAAGGAGGAGCGAGACAAGTCACAAACCAAGGTCATTTCTGATAGAAACTCTCCTAAAGTATGTCTACGGCATAAAACTACACACTTTAAGATTGTGGTTCCCTCCCGTTTCCATGGATCATCTTCCTTCTCTCCTGTTACACCAACCTCTCCATCTTTTTCATCACTACATTCATGAATCACATGTCCAAACCATGTCCATCACTCATCAATGCAAGACCCTTTTCCCTATTGTTTCAAATTTTACCATTGGGTCTATTAAGTCTATTTGATGGAAAGAGATGAATGAATAACTGGCAGCAGAAAAAAATTTTTTTTTTCGGTAAACAACAAATCATTCACAGACCCGCCCCGTCAAAATCTCTCATCATAGCCAGCAAACAATCTGTTGCTAAGATGGTGGAGCAAATGTTCCTCCAATCCATCTGTTGGACAGTTCTTGAGAGTGACGTTGAAGTCCAAGTTGCTCCCAGGTGTTGGCGAAAACTGATCATATAAAGTGAGACTGGTAAATCGGTGAAGATGTCACATGTCATATGGCTGAAGTCCACTGAATTGAAAGAACATTTTTTGAAATCTCATGGTTCTGCTCTTGTGAATAAATCGTTTTATCTTTATATTAAAAATTTGACACAAAGGCGTCATAGTAAAAGAAAAAAGATTTGAACAATTTCAGCTATTTGCCTATAAATGCTTTCTCAACAGGAGGGACAGGAAGCAGGGTTTTTTTTTAATCTTCTTTTCTTCTTTATTTTTAATGGCTTGATGAAATGTGCACATCCTAGTTATATAACCTCCTGTTAATAGTCTGGCTCTAAACCTGAACGCATGAAAGTAAAACTGCTGCTTTGGCTCGCAGGGTGTATAAGTGAAATGTAGCTTGAAAGCAGATATGACGTAAAGCACAGCAAAGAATTCCAGTTTTTAGCACCAACTCTGTGCCAGCTATTCATTAGTCCTGTACCACCAAATATTCCAGTACTGAGAAGTGGAGTGAACAACTTTTTAAGTGTTTTCATCTTGGTTTTTTGAGTGTTTTCAACTCACCTCAATGAAAGTGAGTTGAAATCAAATGTTGATTGTTAAATAGGGTTTTGCTTCAATGTCACTCCAGAGATCAGAGGAGATTGGATCCAGGGGGGCCGAGGAGGTCAACGCAGAATCTGATTTGTCGGCCTGCAGCATCATCGACAGCGAGGAGCCGTTAAACTGCTACGGGCCCATGAGCCCCACATTCAAGGTAGCTCATAAAACCCAGGGTGGTCTGTAGCGAGACTTCAGGTCTCCTCATGTATGGAGTGTCCATTGTTTTTCTTGTTGAGGTAACGTCTACAGCTGTGATGGTGATATTATGTTGTGGGTTTTTTTTTTTGTTTTTTTTTATACCTTTTAACCAACTGTGTTTTTGTCTTTTTGATGTGTCTTTCCAGAAACTCCTCATCCAGTTCTACCCAGTGAGTATGGCGCTAATGTATTTTATGCGATGTTATAGTGATATTTGTTGTTTTTATCTGATGGATGAGCTGTTTCAGTGTCACACACAGCACAAACACAAAACACAAATGAATGTAATGGGTACACTCACTAAACACTCTGGAAAAGCAGTCAACCTGCCTTTAAATGAATCCATCATACAGTAAAGCGTTTACTGCCAAGGATTTCCAAAGTGAGGTGAGATGAGCCCCCTACAGAGTTTGAACCAGTTACCCTTCATTAGTTTGTTTATACCGTTTTGAAAAGCGCTGCTTTACTAAGTGTAAAAGACAGATCACTATTATGAAACTTGTAATGCAGAAATGATTACTGAGTCTCTCTGTCTTCAACTATTGGACTGTTTGCATTCATTCCCTAAGCATTAATTGAAGCTGTTGCTCTATGTCTATTGTAACTAAACTCATGTTCACTGGTGGATGAAATTTCACAATAAGTGTCAAACGATCAGTAATATTAACATCCGCTTGGAGCCAGATTATCTGTAATGCATTAACAGTCCTTGACAACACATTAGTTTCACTATTGACGAGCTGTCTTCTGCTATCTGCATGTTTTTCTCAGTTGTTTAGTTGCCGCTTCCTCTTCTTTTCATTAAAATTGATTTATTTCAAAAAGTGTGTACATCAAGAGCATCGGCCTCCTACTAACTTCTGCTGAACTTATAAGTGAATCACTCATCAGTTAATGTGTCACAGCAAAACTATAACACAGCTATGTCCATCATTAAGGCACCTGCATTTACTTTTCTACTTTATAAAAACAAAACAAATGAATAGTTTGAATGAGGAAGAAACATGTGATCCGCTATTTAAACTCCTTTACGTCTGCCAACCAATGCAGTCAAAACTAAAGCTGGATTTCACAACCTTAATCAATTTATCCGGGGGAGTTTAGAAAAAGGCTTTAAAATGATTGAGGGCAATGGAAATATTAAATCATCGTCTGCAGTGATCCGTGCCTCAGCTCAGTGTTTCTCTGTGCAGGATGAAGCCAACAGCCGAGTCTCGACAGATGGAAAATGCACGGTGAGCGCTCCTTTTTCAAAAACGGTCAGGGTCAAAGATAGCGGGTGATGTCATCCAGGGCCAGCTCCAGAAAACAGACGCAAGAGGAGGGAGAATGGCTCTTTGTTTTCTGCATGTCGTACGATAGTGTGGAACATTTTATAGAAACATTACCATGCAAAAATTTAGAAAGGATGGTTTAAAAAAACATACTTGTATACTTAAGAGAGGAAGTAGAGTTTGTGTAAATGTTTATTACTGTTGTAAAGTGCCTGGATGTGTTGCTGCAGACGAGGAATGGGAGCTCCTTGGAGGTCTGTGGTTAGTGTCAGTGCTAAATAGCTTTAGTAATTATGGTGCGTTTAATGAAAGATTATTTGAGTTTATTGGATTTGCTGGATTAGGAATCACTCATGTATAAAAATGGAAAGCTCCGTTTTATTTTATGTCTTTTGCTGAAAAGAACATGGATTTTTTTTTTTGTATTTTGTATGTGTGTTTTGCAAAGAAGGCAGAATTACTGTAACATATTGTTTAAAAAAAATCCTGTGCATTTTACATGTTGACTGTGTTCTTTTCTTCCTTCAGATTATAGAGAGAACAGAGTCTCTGAGGAAAAGGTGAGGCTGAGTTAGAAAACATAACAACACATTTTCAATACAGACAACATGTGCCAGAATACAGTCCATTTATACCTAAATTACAACTACATTTGTTATCAATTATCCTAAAGGTATACAAAAAATTATTAATATTAATAGACAATTGTTCAATTTGATGTTTGGAAATGAACAACAGCTCGTTTGGAAAGAAAACAAACTCTCTGCTCTGACAAAGTTTAACTGAAATCCACACAGAATATGACTCAAATATTCTTATAATTTATGTTTTCTCCTTCAGCACCAGCAACATAAAGAAGACGCCTCCACCTGCTCCGATTTCCAAGATTGACAAGAAGCTGGAGCTGTACACTCACGCTCTGGAGGTAAGTCTATTAGCAAACTGTCAAAACCAGGAGGTTGCTGGTTTGATTCTCCACTGTGGACATCAAGTATTCGACCTGGCTGATGGTATTATTTACCTCAGGTCTCCTCGAAGGAGGGAAGATCAGGCTGCCAGGCACCGACAGACCTGATGAGTCCCACTGAGCCTGTCGCATCCAAGAAGAACATGTTTGAAGCTCGAGAAGTTGGAACCCAAAATAACATCTCAGCCACACCTCACAAGGTCAGGTTGCCCTCCACATAATAATAACGGTTCCTCTCAATATGTTGTTTCTGCACATTTCATAGAATGTATTATCCCAACATTGATCACTTTGGTGCAGTTTAATGCTGACATGTGAAATGTTGTGGATAGAAGCCTGAATCCAGAGAATATAATGCATATAGTGCAGCTTCTTCACTGTTCTCCACTGTAAAATGTGCTTTCACTAAGATCTGCACATAAAACCTGCATAAATAATGGATTTCCTGGCTCCATGACATCTGTATAGGTGATTGTTTTGATTGAACCGATGCCAGGAATGTGTTTTTCACTGCCGCCTCAGGACGCAGATGTTTTAAAAGTTGGTGTGGCTGATCTCATCAACCAGTGGGTGAAAGGAAGTGAAGATGGAAGCAGGTGTAGCTCCCCATTCAAACCTGCAGTATGTCCGATTTTTTTCCTCAATGCACAAACCACCATTTTTGCATGAAATGTATTTTATGTATTCACCTTGAGCTTACTGTGTTTTTCAAGGCACGTTACCCTGCTTTCATCTCATGTGCATATTTTCCACCCGCTGTTTGGACTGTAACTATACAACAATTTGTTTGTACTGATGTAATTAATTTCACATTTTCTTCTTCATCGTGACCTCTGTCCATTCCTTTGAGAGTAAATCTAACTTCTGCCAGTGGCTTTATGTGGAGGCATTATTTCCCACGCTCAGCTGCAACTACATGCGTGCAACTACGACCTGCGGCAACTCCTGCCAAGAGCAATTAAATCACCACTTCATTGTGTTTCCAGCACCCATCGACCTTAAACTGTGGAATAATATTGAATCGGTTTATTTGGTTAACATTAAACGCATATCTGTGTTTTAAGAGTAGCATTTAAACCCTCAAACAAGTCTCAACAATGGATTCTTTTTGGGGGATTTTTTTCTATTTTACCTCCTCATTTTTGTCCTCATTACTCTTTCTTTGCTTTATGTGCTCACACCCCATACAGCCGTGCCTCTTTCCATCTGGTGTAAATCAGCACAATTTAACAGAGTAATCAGTGAAAGCCTGCCACCGTGTGGTAACAACAACAAACTTATTTGTCTGCTCTCAGGGAGAAAATATAACACATTATCTCCTGGCAGGGAAACAGTTTACAGTTTGCACAGCGGAAGAGTATAAAATGTGTAGTCTGGTGATCAAAGCTTACAATTGTTTGCTTGTTATTAGTTTTATTTTGCAACCTATTGTTCTGGGGAAAAAAGCAGCTTGCCAAAGATCTTAATCAGGCACTGTGGCCCTTATTGTCACGGAAAACAGAGCACTCGCTTCAGTTGTAGATTTATTTATTTACTTTCAGTGTTTTGGCCATTTTTAGATTCACTATAATTGTGATTCTACTTTTTGACGATATATGACGATCTTGTGACAGGCCGAAAGTATATGATGCTACAGAGAGACAGACAAACTGAATTTAAAGGTAGAGTTTCCAGTTTTGGATGCTGATGTCACATGACTCCCTCCCACAGCCTTGAAATCAATAACAGAAGAAATAAAATTAAATTACAGCTCACCATCAAGATGAGGCACACAATGTAACAGATCGGCCTGTGTTACCCTGCTTGAATTCTGCCTGTGATTTGTTTGCCACTCTGGTTTAAACTATTGGCCTGACTGAGACTTGCTCCAGTCATCCTAAGCAGTGAATGAATGCTGATATTAAACATTATGACTCATCTCTGTTTTTCAGGAGAGCTCCTGCGGCAAAAAATACAAGTTTGTGGTGGCGGGTCACGGGAAGTATGAGAAGGTTTCCGTTGATGATGGCTGCAGTGAAAATATCTGCTGTCAGTCAGGTAGGTAAAAACCTATCAATCTTCCATCATGTTTATGACACAAACTGATTTCAAATGCTTTAAATATTCTGTTCTTCAATGTAAGTTTTTATTTGTAATGGTGAAAACATTCCCAGTAGCACGATGTTGTATTTGTTAAGTTCCCTCATTGTAGTGAATGAATTTGTGAATTGAAGTTGTCTAATAGTCAAAATTACAATTAAGTTTTTCCAAGATGTAAAATCTGCAGGGAACCAGAAATGGCTTTGAACAACGTGTCTGGTCTGTCACTGTTTTACTTGCTAGAACCATATAAACATCTTTATAGGGACAAATAGATGGGACAAATACAAAAAGGGACAAATACAAGAAGAGAGTTTCAAAATGCTTTATGCATTTTTAAAAATCACACAATGAACAAAGGCATATTAAAGCATCAGTGTAATAAATGGGGCTGTGCTTAGTTTGCAAGGGTTTAGTCTCCCTCATCAAGTGAAATTCCACATTGAGATGATCTTCTTGGGGGGAAAAACAGCTTTTTTCATAAAGTTCGGCAAAGAGACAAAACGTGTCAAAACAAACATCTGAACTTCTGATATCAACCGCAATCCTACAACTGTATCCTCTCTATTAATCAATCAGTCTTCCTACAGTAGGCCTATCATCATCATCATCATCATCATCATCATCATCATCATAATCATCATCACTATCATCATCATCATCATCATCATCATCATTATCATCATCATCATCACTATCATACATCCAGTTTGTGATCAAAACTCATCCATAGTTTTCTTTACTCCAAAATATTCCAACCCATAATCCAGATTATGTTAACTTGGATCAATGAATCTGTTATAATGGAGATAAACATTGCATTATGTCACCAAATAAGACACTGCTGTTGACCACTGTCAGTCCCAGAGAAATTATGCTTCACTCTTGCCTCTAAATTGGTTCAGTTGTCATAATCGTAGTATTTACACTTTAGTTGTGTTCAGGTACAAACACCACATGGCTGTGTACAAAACCCCCTTTTTTTTTTCTAACAATTGATAATTAAATGTTTAATGTTATATTATTTAACTCTTTGGATTTCACATGGGACTCTACCATCAGTCGCCTAAAAAAAACCTTGATTCTTTACGTCCTCACATGAACTGTTTCCCTCTTTGATATCTTGATGTGTCCCACCTCCCTTAATTTCTATCATTTTAAAAATTTCTATAAACTTAATCATCTACCTCCAGTAAATGCAGTTGGCACTTAGTGACGGGAAGCGAACACAATCGGACATTATTAAAAACCAGTATAACATTATCATGAATGCCTTCTTGTGACTGCATTTTCCTCCTCACCTACACAAACCTCTCAGTTCCCCTCTGACACAACCTCCACCCCTCGTTTGTCTGTTTGCAGTTTTTCCCAAATCCATCTGCCCCAGGAATGTAAAAGCCCCATTTATTACAGCGATTAAAAAAAAATAAAACAACAACAAAAAAGGCCTACCAGAGGTGCACACTAAAAGCTTCACTTTGTTTAGAAAAATAGAAAAAAGATAAAAGCTTCAAAAATATAACCATCGAATGAGTGACTACAATACGTGTATCCATAGCTAACTCTAGGCCTCCATCAAATGAAAAAGAAAACATGTTTGTATGATTTTCCTTTTCTTTGTTGATTTATTATTATTCTTTTAAGTCACATTTTAATTTGACTTGATTAAAAGTGCTTAAATGCCGCCCATGAATAAAAGCTGTAATGATATTTTTGACCTCATAAGTGCCAGCAAAGGTCATTTCTACTAATTTTTACATCTTCAATATTCATATATTATTCTAATATTCACAATATAATGAACGAGTCAAAGATTTGCGACACAATTTTGTTTTTTAAATAAATTGTGACAAGGCTCCATATTTGGGTGAAGTAAATATTCATTATGCAGTTATCAATCTCTTTTTGCAAACTTAATAAAAAAAAAAAAACATACATTTTGATATAATTTTCTCAATGCTGCTTCCATGCTCAAGGTAAGTCACCTTTAATTTTTTTTTTTTTTTTGCGATAAGGCACACAGGAGATAATTTCATTAAAAATCCCTCTTCATTCATTAATCACCAACAGTTATTATTATTCATCAATAGTTGTCGATGGACCAAATCCTCTGGCTTTCCTGTTAAAGTCCTTGTGTTCGTCATCCTGAGATTTGCGTTTTATTAACCCTCTTTCGAAAACTGCCGCTATTTTTGTGAGGGGCTTCTCAGCAGCTTCTTTCAGTTTCCTGGCATTAAATTTTGGGCTGTAAAGTAAAATTGGCAGACGATTGACAAAAGAAGGAACATCCATCTGATGGTCTTTGGGGGGCTTTTTTTCTTTGTCTGGATCTTTCTCGGTGCCGGTGAGCTGGTGCATAATTCTCTCCTTGGTGGAGAACATCCCAAAGAGAAGTGCGTCCCACATCTTCAATGCCAGAGGAGCTTCTTTGGTTTGAACCACCCCCTGACCGACCGATGGTTTGTCATCGACTTCATCTTTTTTCTCTGCGTTGCCTTCAGCCTCCACCTGAGGCTTTTGCTCCAGCTCTGGAAACTCCGGTTCTTCTGCCTCAACAACCATATGTTTCTTCAGCCGGGTCCACCCGCTAAGCTTACCCTTGAGGCCTTTTGGCTTTTTGCCAGCCGTTTGCTCAGAAGTTGAAGCGGGAGGTTCTGCTTTCGCAGACTTCTGGTCAGCAGTTGAAGATGCAGTTGATGTCGCTGACTTCATGGAGGGTTGTGCTGCCGGGGTGTCCGTCAACGCAGGGGCTTCCTTCAGAAGGTCCTTGCCTTTGAGTCCAGCGTTTTGCTGAGATGGCGGTGATGTTCCTCTGTTTGGGGATGGAGCTTTGATTGAGACTGAGGCCTGAGGCAAAGAGGCAGGAGTGGCAGAGTCAATCACAGCAGCTTGAACTACCGGGGCTTTTATATCAGTATCTGCAGCTGGCTGTGTTTGGGAATTGTTATTTGCTGGTTCCTCTGTTGAAGGCTGAACCTGACTGGATTGTTTGTTAATAATGTCAGGGAGGGATTCTGAAGTATCTGTATGTAAAAGTGTCACTTCAGCTGACACTATTTCTACAGTGGCGGCTGAAGGTCTTTGTTCTTCCTGCTTAACATTTAAATCTGCCTTTTGATTATTTTTACTGGTTAAAACATGATTGGCATTTACTGGAGGGGTACCTTTTGTTGAGGGGAGTTTTACTTCATTGGGTTTAGATGTTGTTGAGTCTTGCATTTGGGATTGCACATCGACCTCCGAAATTGAAATGTCTTTTGCTGTAGTTGGTTTCCTTTGTTGTTTGGAGATCTGTTCTGAAATGGACCTATCAGACCGCTGATCCAATCTAGTGGAGTTATTATTTTGTAGAGGTTCAATGGGAGGTTTAATCGGATCTGTAACGACTGATGATGACTGTTTTGGTTCTGTCAAGCCGTTGGGAATTGGGCTAGCTAACTCTAAGGAGACAGGAGTTTGAGAGGATTGAGGTAAAGTTGGGGTATAGATCTGTTTAGGTGTATAACAACGTCTTCGTTCTGGAAGAGGGGAAGCCCAAGGTCGAGTGGATGTCCGAGGACTTTGTGGGACTTTTAAATCTTTAGAGGCGTCATTGAGAGTCTGATCATGTGCAGCACTGCAGTTATTCAATGTATTGTGTGAGATGATTTGAGTATTAACAGTGTGGCTTTTTGCCTCAACACATTTTTTTGTTTCCTTGACAATGTTGGAGCTCAAAGAACTAATGCTGGTGTGAACGTTATCTTCAGACCACACAATCTGACTTGCTGCTTTAGTAGTTTTCTGCTCTACGCTGACACTGGATGTGTTAACCGTATTGTAACTGGCAGAAATTGACGTTGCTGCTTCACTTTTAGATTTGGCTGCAATTTTTGGACTTGCCAGAGATTTACTGAATATAGTTGGCTGACTGATACCTAACTGTCCCTTTACAAGTTGCTGAGTGTCAAATCCCTTCTCAGTTGGGTCAGATGACGTGTTTACCGTGAGAGGAATGGGAATAGGTGCAAACTCACCAGAGCCAGAGGGTTTAGGGCTTATTGGCTGGACTGGTGTAGATCGACTCCAGGGTCTATCTAATTTCATCTGAGGGCTTTTTGGCGGGACCTGCCTGATTCTAGGGCTCGAAGGCACAGGCGGTACAGTAGCCTGTGAACTGTTAAGTGTTGACTTTCTAGATATTTTTGTTTCTATCGTCATTGGCAGATCACTTTCTGAGTAAAGCTTGTTGGGAAGTTTGGTGTCAGCAGTTGGGGGTTTATGAATATTGTTGTCTGATCTGAATTTGTTTATCTGTGCAGTTTCATGCTGAATAACCTCTGAACCTTCTGGTTTTCCAGGTGAAACGGTGTTGGCTGAAGACGTTGGCTGATTTGCAATTGATTTGTTGACTGGTTTGGTTTCAGTGCTCGTCGTGTTTTCTTTTAAAAGATTTGAAGTTGGCTTTGATTTGGTTTCAGTAGCATGAATGTTTGCCAATCCAAAAGGTGTGATGGGTGAATGCTCTGAAGGTATTTCCCCAGTCAACAAGCCAGCCTTCTCAGGGAACAGTTGTGCATGTGTTTCTTTTTCTATTGTTAAGTTGGTACATCTGTTTGTGTCACTGTTCATATTGTTTGACAGTTTGCCCACTGTGTTTTCTTTATATGGAAGAACTACTTCTTTACTCTGAATTGTGGTTTTGGTTACCCCTTGAGTTTCACTTATTACACTGCTTGTGTTTGCATTAAAATGCCCTTCATTAACAATGTTATTATTACTATTGAATACTGTGTTGGTCTGTGGGTTTACAAACATGTTTTCTTGATTGTTAGTTTGCTTTTGTGCCACTTTTACTGGCACATTTGATGGAGTTTTCTCTGACGAAATCTGAATATCTAAACAAGTGAGTGGTTGATTAGTGGTAACATGCAGTACTGGGATAACCGCTTTAGGTTTCGCTGAGCAAGCATTTAAAGTGGGTATATTTGATAAACTTGGAGAGGGTAAACCATTCATGTTGTTTACAGATGTATTATGTTTGGAAGCTTGACCCTTTGCATTGAGTAACTGTATTAATTTGGTTCGTTGCTCAGATGAAGATACTGTGCAGACGCTTTGGTGGGTGTAACATACAGATGCAGTGACAGGCTCATGAGGTAAAAATGATCCTGTGGAGGCAATCATTTTTCCTTCAGCGAATTGGATTTGGAATGGAGATTCATTTGTCTTGGTACCCAAAATAGATAATGATTTTCCAATGTTTGTTTTATTGTGCTGAATAACCTCATCGTTTTCTTCAATGTGCTGTTTGATTTCTTCCTTGCATTTGTGTGGAATTGGGTCAGGGGCCACTTTGCAAGGAAGAAGGGTTTCTGGACTGGGTTTGGTGGGTGTTTGTGTGGCTGAGATGGATGTACCATCTGCAATGCTACTCTGTATTCCAGAAGACTGAACCATTGGCTTATCATTATTAGCATGATACTGGACAGGCTTGACAGGGAGCTGAGCATTGAGAGCATAAACTGATGATTTACCCAATCTAGCAATTTGATGAGCTTGGACGGGAGCCACCTCTTCTTTTGGAGGCTGGTATTTTGCATTTATGACCTTGGGTTCTCCTGTCCAGTTTTTATTGGACTGCAAAATTGGAGGTACTTTTTCAGGGTTAGTGTCTTTTTCTGTGACATTTCTCATCTGTGCTTTAGGTTGCGTTTTAGTGTTTGAATCTACGCTAACCCAGGTGGAGGAAGAGCTGCTATCTGTTAGACATGTTGCTTTAAGCGCTGATTCTATTGTAATCTGTGCTGCACTTTGTGTGTGTACCTCACCTGCTTTAGGCATTGGTATTGAAGCCTCGGAGTTTGAGGCTTTTGGTGTGGATACATCAGTTGTGGATTGTTGCACTGAATTCTGTGCCAAGCCAAGAGGAAGCTCAGGTTTTATTACATCCACAATAGAAGTTTTAAGTGATTGTACTCCAATTTCATGAGCTTCAGACTGACTTTCCTCAAGAACATCTTTGCTATGTGTGAAAATCCGTTCAACTGGAAGCTCTGAATCCTTTGGAGGTGAAACCAGTTGTGAAGTCTGAACTGAAGAAGAAAGATCCATGTGTCCATTGAGCTGTCTGTGAGGCTTTGAGCCTTCCAAAGATAGATCCGTTTTGTCTGTTGTGGTTTCATTAATCCCGGGTGATGCAGGGCTGCAATGGGACGTAATAGTCCTAATGCCACCATAGGCAACATATTCTGCTGGAGTAAGCCCATAATATGTAGATCGTGATTTGGACTTTGACGTTGCCAGTGACATTTGATTTTCCAATAGCGATGACAAAGATTTCCGTGCTTCAAATACAGGAGGACAATAGGGGGAAAATGCAGAAAATGGACTTGGCGGCGCTTGCATTAAAATCACGGGTGTTGGATTGAGATTCTTTGGGACAGAAAGAAATGACGGGACCTTTGGCAAAGACGAAACTTTGTCTTCTGAAGCTTGGTCTGTTATTAACTTTGTAGTGACAGTTTCTTGTACTGTTGGTTTGACCACAGACAACTCAGATGCAGTCATGTTTTCACTGTGGTGCATTTCATTATTGGTAACACTTAGATTTATTGTACTTCTTTTGATATCTAGAATTTCTATCTCTTTAAAATTGCTGGCTTGTTGAAGGGAATTTACGTTAACATCAGCCTGCTCTTGTTCCTCTGTGGGTGGTGGAGCTTTCCTTGTTGCACCAGTCTGAAGCGCTGGCTTGTGTTGTGGAGCCTCCTTGGGAAGAACTGGCGCTTTAAAATTTTGGGAGGTGTTGAAAGCAGGACTTGCCGCAAATAAAAACGGGTTTGGTTTTGATATTTCAAAAATGGGTGTGGAAACTCGGCTTGGTATATAGGCAGGAGTATTAGGTCTCACACTTGGGGTTCTGATTGCCGACGTTTTCTGCTCAGTTTTCACAACAGCTGTTTGCCCCCGGTATGCAGCAGGTAATGGTGTTTCCATGTTGGAGTTGGTTAATAATGTAAGGTCCTGGATGGACGTGGGCTTGGAGAGCTCGTAAAATGTTGCCTTTGATGTATACATCCTAGTTTGTGTGGCTTCGGATCTTGGACCATTCACTGTTTCAACCAGTGATATTTTTGAGGCAGTGACTTCAGGGGACATCTGGCTTGGAGCAAAGTTGCCATTACTTATGGGTCTAGCAGTCCAAGATGACGTCTGGCTATGGGAGTTATCCATTGAACGGCTGTTTGTCTCCCTCTGGTTGGAAATAAAAGGTTGTCTGTTTGAAACTGATAGCAGCCCTGGGACGGGAGGTAATTCTGCAACTTGAGAAGGTGCCGGGCCCAGGCCACAGTTGAGGGTGGCCGACGATAGGGTCAAACTGCGAGTTGATATTTTAGGGCTGGATTGCAACACAGTGACTGTGGCGACTGTTGTGGCTGACCCATGAGAATTAGACATCATGTTCGAATTGAAAGTAGGAGGCCATTGTGGTGGTGGAACCTGCTCGGGTGGCAGTGGGGGCGGTGAAATCCCAGGTGGCATCATGAAAGGACACGCATCGTCAAATAAGAAAGAAGAGCACTCGAACAAGGGAGCCACCTGGTCTTCGGTCGTCCTGATGTGAGCAGCATGGGGCTGGAGGGGCAAGCTCCTAGCTTGGCTGCAGGTATTGCTCTGAGGATGAGGGAATGCAGCTGCAGAGGGATCGTAGAAGGAGCTAAAGGGGAAACTAGACATGGAAGGCTCCGCATTGTAGATTGTATCGGGTGTCCTCCGTGGGCTGGACTGATCACTGTGCTCGAGGTCCGTGCTCGCTTCGTTGACAGGCGACAAGCAGGAGCGAAAGGGGATGGGCGTCTGAGAGAGGCTCCCTTTTTTCTTGGCTCGTTTCTTCTTAAGTTTCTGAAGCCTTGCGTTGTCTTTGCCCGGTTTTGGCAGTAAGGGTGGAGGATACTGCTGGGAAAGGTCAGGCTCCAGCCCGTTCATGTAGCCGACTTCCATCAGCATTTTGCAATCCTGCAATACAAATGAAACATGAGTTTACTTATCTTTTCGTCAAAATCTATATCAGTCTTTAAAGAATTAAATATTTGTTTGACAAAATATTTGTTCTGGTTATTAATTTAATCATACCAGGTAATATAAATTCTCCTAAAATCACATCACAGTTCACAGTTGATGCTTTTGTCTAGACAGACTCAAAGTTTCCCAAAACTACTTTTTGATCAAACAAATGGTATTTTGCCAATTACCTTAAATGTAACTGTTGTCTATTAGGTCTGAAAATATCAAAGCTGGAATTGGAAATGATACCATTGCCTTGTACAATGATCTAAAGAAGTTGGGTTTTTTTTAAACAAGGTGGAGGCAATAAGTACATCTTCAGTGCAAGAAAACAAAGGATATAAATCCATGATCACATTAAATAGTATTTACTTTTATTCATATTCTAATATTATATAGTTGATTAAAGTTGAAATTCAGCAAAAATAGCTATTTCAAATATATAATTAAAGTGATACCAATACTGATTAGTTTGTTTGTTTGTTTGTTTGTTTTTCTTCACAGCTGGACCATACTATGAAGATTTGTAAACCACTTCTGGAGGGGTAAAAGAAAAAAAAATACAACTGCCACTATCGCTTCATCATTGTTATTATTCTAAGCATTAAGTTGATAAAATACTTTGTTCAATTTTGTTATCGCTTGTTGTTTCCTGGAGCAGTAAAGCCGAGTAAGTCTTTTCTGTGTTTAACCTGAACGGATATTCATTTTATTCTGTGAAAAAAAAATTGAGAGAGTTTATGTGTCTTGGAATACGATTAAATAAATCCACTTCAAGTGATTACTGATTATTTACTGATGATTCCACAGCTTTTCATCCAGCTTTCTGTTTTTGCCTCTGTTGATTTACTGCCAAGCTGTCGCCATCACCTTTTTTTTTTTTTTACTCCATGGCATAGTGTATTCAGCTGTTTACCAGCTGCACTGATTTAACCCACACTAATGGCTTCGGGACAAGCCTGCAGCTGACCTTAGAAAACTATGAGCTCCCATGACAAACGTGCTCATTAGCGAGTTTCTAAAACTCTTAATTGTGTCCTGAAGATGCTGCATGAGAGCAAGAGGGATCTCTCTTGGAAATAGAAAGGCATGTGAAGCTGTTGCTTATGGCAAGGCTACTTTGAAATGATGACAAACTACTTATGGAAATAGTCTCTCAAGGAGACTGTCAGATTTATAAATGACCCCCACAAGAAATATAAGTAAACCCAAAGGATGAAGACCGACAAATACAGGAGGGTGACTAAGTTCAGGCAGGGAGGCAGGAGCATCAGTAACAAGTAAATATCCATAACCAAAGAAGCTCAAAACATGCAAAGTTGGAATAAACTTTTCAGCCAGTGATTTCACAACAGCACAAAACAAACATTCCTTCCAGTGCTTTTAGGATTATTTCAGACAAAACTGTTTAAAGATGAGATTCCGAGAGGAGCTCTATTGTTTTAAATGGCTCATAATAGAATAGAATATATATTGTCATGTGAAGTGGCTGTTTACTACATTTTTACTTGTTTGTCCTGAACAAGAGTGGCAACCTGACCTGAATTGTTTTCTCTCTGTCTGAATACTCGAGCGTCTTTTGGGTGGCACTAGTAAAGGTCCACGGTCTAATTTTAACCCGGGGGAAATAAGAGCAAACATCCTGACACCGAGCACCTGCTGCCTGCCGTCCAGCACTCAGAAACAGCCTCAGTGTGCTGGAAATCAATCTGACACCCAAATCCTCTCAGAGCTCCTCCGACTGTGAACCAAGCCTTGTGTTTCAGAGCGATGATTTCTTATAAATTTTTATTTATGTCCCGCAGAGCCTGGGTTTGGATCAAGTGAAGTGGGAGGATTATAGCGAGTGAGATATTTTACATTTGTTTAGCCCTACCTGACCTAAATGTTGTAGCATCTAAGGTGTTTGGCCGAGCTGGCCATGTTTAAACGCCTTGAGATGTTTGTATTTCTGAATCGGAGTAAATGTTTATTGTTATTCCCTGTTGTCAGAGTGACTCCTCTCATCACAGTGACAAGGAGGCCAGCTGACAAATGGGAAGCCCCCTTTTAAGGCTCTGGGGTTGGATATCTGGGAAGCTTCCACTGCAGCAGCTCAAAAGAGGAAAGTGTAAGATTAGCTTTGTGATAAACCTGTGCTATGACCTCAATCTATTGAGGTTTAAAGAAGCCAATTAGGCCTAATAGAGGAAGATCATTTAATTGTTGCAAGGCTGCTGCTTAATGATATTGAACCACTTACCTGAAGTGAGAGTCGTTTGTGTTTTGTTGGACAGGCTGCGAAGTAAACAGTGTGAAGTAAGAAAGTGGGTAGAAATGTTGGTTCGAAGTGGATATGAGGGTCAGAATGTATGTAATCCATGTGGTGATGTGCTTATCTGCTGACCTATGCATACATAGTGCAGAAACATTTAAAAATGCCAAACATTTGCTTTGCAAGCTCTCCCTCTCGTGGATAATACGTCTGATATGCATCATGCGTTTAAGATTTCAGATCGTGCACGTGCTTCTATCAAATCTTATGCATCGTTTGCAGGTTAGCACCTGGCCGACAGGTTCAGCGGAACCACCAGCTTGTCAATCAACAGACACCGAGTTTGACTGGTTTACCTTCGGCAAGCGGCTGTGGGGACAAACTGCTCTCTGCTTGTTAATCCCGGCTCAGAGTGCCACTGGGCCGTCTCATCCTGAAGTAAACTGGAGCCTTAGGGAGCGAGCCACAGTGCCCCTGGCCACTCCAAAAATAAAACTGTTGCCTTCAGTGCATGTTGCAGGGGCACATGGGGGTTTCCAGGCCACCTGAGATGGCTGAGGTGCAGCCCCTACAGGCGGGCAACAGTCGCGTCCACCTGAAGGAAGGTGGTAGCTCGGGCGGCCGCTGTGGACAAAGCTTCAGCATGAATAGACCCTTTGTGGTTGACAAGAAACCGACTAGGTTTGCTGGTCTGCAGCCCTCACGAGAATGTTGATTTTAACAAAGTCACACCTTTGCTGTGGTGAAATGAGAAGCTAAATCACAATGACAGTTTGGTATATTTACTAATTTGCTTGAAAATGCTTGAATTTGGGATGCATTTTGGCCACTGAGGAACAAATTGTACAATAATATAACCCTTGCAATTATTCTTTGCTTGCAAATATAATGTGCCACAAAATGAAATAGTGTAGCCGGCTGTGTATCATTGTAATAAAACGTCTTTCTGGAAAGTTAATTTTCTGTCGTGAACCCTTCTTCATAACCCCCTGACTGCAATCGGAAGAGTCCACCTGTCCTCCGTCTGTACTGCTTTGTCCTGTTAAGCGCTGCAGGGCAGTGCAGTAAATCATCAGCTAACCATGGGTGAAGACAAGCTACAGAAAATAATCTCACATGCTTTTTATTTAGGACTATTAGAGGAAACCTACATGCACATGAAGAGAACATGTAATGCCTCCACAGAAAAGCCTGGCCAGGAATTTGAACCCAGAGCTTCTCGCAAGAGTGTAAACCACTGCACAACCATATGGAATCCCTGTGTTTAAAGTGTTGCATGCAATTTTATCACCCATAATAATAATAATAATAATATGGTCATTATGGTAAGGTTAGTCCTTCTAAATGTTTACATACAAGAACAGTCATCAATACAGATATGATTCAATTTATTCTACATTATTTAAATAGGCATCAAACAAGTAAATTGGCATTATATGTGTGTGTGTGACGTTTAGATAGAAGAAAATGTATATCCGTGGTGTGATTTGTAAATAAACCTCCTCAACCCCACCAAAAATATATTTCATTAGGATAAACATTAGAACTGAATCTGATGTCACCATAATGAAGACAGCTTGATATTATAAACTGTTGTGAACATCACAAGTAAGACATGTAATAAGACCCTGCATGTGAGGACACCCCTTCCTGATTCCTAAGATACTGTTCTCTCTAGCCTTTGTATCCAGACAACCTCAACCAATAAAAAATCTTGTCACCTTCCTTTGTAGATCCATCATCCAAAAATAACATTTTATTTCTCGCCTGTAATTTAGTGTAAATGACTTTTCAATGTGTTACAGAGCAGTGTTATGTTTTTGTGTTCTGTCTATATTGCATTATTGATGTTTTGCCGTGAGAGGGAGATAAAAGGTTCACTCCTTAAAAATGGCATTGCAAAACTCGGAAAGAAGAAATAATCAAATTTACATTTTTTTGTAAAATGTTGAATCAAAAAATAAATATGATGACATCATAATGCCATGTTGTATTTTTTCTGCATGGTAATGAGATATTTGTATAATTCTTCTCTTGCATTTGCTAAAAAAAAAAAAAAAAGATCATATTTGTGAAGATGAGACAGACTTCATTCACAAGGTTTGTCTGTGAAGATAATCACCTTCCCAGTGTAAATCAAAAAAGTGTCCCTGTATATCTGACACAACTTTTGTTTATATTTTATGTGCAATAAAATAAATGTGTCCCATAGTCACCATTCTAAATTACCATGTAACATAATAACTACAGTATATAGAATTCTAAAATACTTTGCTTAAAAAGAAAAAAGTGTATAGATCACAAATTAAATACTCAGATTGGGTTTGGTTGTAAAATGTCTTCAGTTTATCTGTCAATAAATGCTTCTATAAACCTCATTTTACAGCATAAAACTATTTTATCTCCAGAAACACCACTGTGTGTTTAAATAGGAGGCTTTTTGAGCAACACATATGATTTTCAGTAGGTTTGTAGAATTAAGCGCAATCATTGTGGGTTTTATGTCATATATCTACGACACTTCAAATCGACCAAAAACCACAGAAACCAACACGCTTCTAATAAAGTCTATGCCCATTAGGGGCAGAATTACACATCCTGGCTTCTGCATATCTCTGAGATGAGAACTTTTCTACGTGCAATGAAATTATTTTAATGCAAACTCACTAAAAGAAAATTAAGACAAATCACCTTGTAATCAGTGATGTTGACATTTTAGTTTCCATTATCAGTTTGTCGTGTATGGAAGATGAATTATAGTAAATTAAAAAGAAGCTGCCAGTGAGGAGGTTCACACATGTAGGTGAGTGATTTGAGGAAAGACAATTCAAAAAACAGAGTAGATCCACAGTAGATACACCTAACAGGGAAAAATCGAAAGAAGAATCAAATTTGATTGCATCCTACTTTTCAGTAAAGACTTCCATTCGTCCATGGATCCCATTAACAGCATCATCTTTCAATATACATCTATTAGAATAGGTTGAGCATTCAACTACAAAACAGTGGTGTCCTCATCTGACCTGACTGAGCTTGATGGAAGCAGCAGAGAAAATCATTGTCTGCCTGATGCCACCACTGGAAGACGTGACAACGACACGCTACTTTGAAAGAGTCGGTTACATCATCTGAGACCCTGATGGACCGGCTGCACTCTGACAGGTGATGCAAATCAATGAAAACACAAAATTTATATCCGATGGCTGTTTAAGCTCTTAATAGAAAGTGTTAATGCTGCCAAAATCTATTTTTGTCAGATTTTTTATTTGATCTATTTTGCACTTGACTCATGTGCTTGCACCTCATCCGACAGATTTGTATTATTAAGCTTCATCCTAAGTCATGTTTTGTTTTGTCTTTTTGTAAATGTGGTATATGCATTGTCCTGTTTTTTTAATGCCTATTTTTAACAACTAGAGCGTCTCCCTCAATGTCAATGTTTGGACAGCTCACAGTATCAGTAAAGGCATTTGATTTGATAAGCACTGAGCGTACAGTCAGTGAATGTAGTGATAATTCACTTGTGCAACCCGGTATGGCACAATAACTAACATTGTTTGATTTCTGTAATCACTTTGAATTCAGTTGGATAAATAATGCATTTTTATAAAAACAAAATATATTAGAATTTAACTATTCCCTTTATATTATTGGATTGGTAGATGCTGTTTAACTTTTAAGGTTTCCTGAAGTTTGCACCAGTGGTGGTATTTACTTTTGTAAAAAAAAAAGACACTCGTTCGCTGTGGGATGTCTCAGACTTGAAGCTCGTCTTGTTATTTGGATTGCAGCCCAAGAACAGCAACTTTCTCTTATTATTTTATCTCCAACAAACAGATTTTTCCAATAGTGTTACACACTATTAGTGTGTCCGCTGACGTCTACACTCATTCATTACCAAGAAATTTCTATAAACAAAGTGGAACTTTTTTTCTTTTCTTATTTTTTTGGGGTGGGGGGACTTGGGGTTATGCTACGTTATGGGGGTTTATGTCTCAAATCCTCCCTGCTTCCTTTGCTGCCAGTACATTTCCAGTGTTAGGAGCTCCAGTAAAATTCTTTATTTGTTGACCAATTTGCTAAGATTTTGGAGAACAGATGTGTCATCTTTATTTGAAAAGCATTGAGTTCTGTTTTTTTCTGCAGTTTAACAATATTTGATGAAAGCAGTATTTTTTTAGAGGCATTTGTTGAACTTTTTTTTTCCTGTTTTTATTTCCTAACAACGGACAAAGAACAGTAAACAGAGCATTTGCTCGACAGCTGCCGTGACGTAGACACCGCGACATAACTCTCATAACTTCCAGAACAATGCTGTGTGCCTGTGTGCTGGACTGAAAGCATGTGGGATTATTGTGGCGGCATTTTTACCAGCTGAGAGTTAAAAAGGTAGAAAGCAGTCAAAACAAGAATGCAATTTAACTTGCTGTTTAGCTATTTGGTCAAATTCGTTTTCTTTTGCAATTGTTTTCCCTAAACTTTTGAGAAAATACATTTCTTAACTTCACTAAATTAAAAAAATCTTCTGCACTACATCTGATTGAAGTCTAGATGGGTTGTTGTTCACACATGTCCTCATGTGTATGTTTCATATTGAGTAAAGGGTTTTTGATGTAATTTTTCTCTCTCTTTTTGATATGTGTTGAAGAAGTTATTGAAAACAGTGCTTTGTTATGTACATACGTGTGTGTGAGCACAGTTCTGCATGATAGATACAATCTTTTGTCTTTTAAAACAGTGCTTTGATGAGGATTTACATTTATGTATGTAATAAAACTGTGTCAGAAATGTTCCTGTGGCTTGAGTTTGTTTTTGCCTGCTGGTTATCGTGGCACACCCAGTGACAAAAGAAATTCTAACTGTCATTCCATTTTGAAAAAAACCCACCAGGTGAAGACAATCACACACTCAGTCACAGGTGAAACACATCAGAGCAGGGACCGGCAATCAGTTAGAATCTCAAAACAACACAAGAATAAAATATATATCCTGACTGTTTTACAAAGAGCCAATGAAGTTTGCTGAATCATTTTTTTTAAACAATCCCAATCCAGTTTGTTTGTTGAATCAGAAGTCAGACCTGTTTTTTTTTTTTAAACTGTTAACACTTGACTCATTAAATGCACATCGAGGTTCAGATAGCAGTGTTTGATTCCACTGCCACTAAACAGCTGTGACAGAATAATTACACAAGAGCGCCTGTAAATGCAACCAGACTTGACAAGTGTGAACACTCCACGAGAGACACATGCAGCAGACTTCACGCACCAAAATCCATCATCATCTGCAGGAATTCTATGTGTATGGAAGCTCTGAATCTGTCATATAAAACGTCCCCGCTCCTGTTTAGCTCCTGTTTAGCAGTGTTAGAAATTCACACACACTACTGTGACACTATTCGTGGCAGTAACACGTTAGAAAGCAATTAAAATCATGAAATTAGTAACACAGTCACAGTTACTGGAGTTTCAGTGAGCTCATTACTTGTGAGTGTCAAAGTAGGTGTCAACAGTTGGAGAGCTGCAGAGCTGCTGTCTCTTTCTGTTCCGATCTTAAAAAAAAACAAAAAGAAAAAAAAACCTCTTCGCTTTAGCATTATGCTTTAAATCAATTCAATTCAACTATAGTCATAAAACACCAAATACAACGCAGTAATTTCCACATGAGGAAGCAGATTTATTGCAACTGTGGAAAGGGAAAACTCCCTTTTAGCAGGAAGAAACCTTTACAGAAACCAGACTCAGACTCTAAATAAATGTTTATATAATCTAGTAGCTGTTTGGATGCTGTTAGACTCTTCCACATGGAGAATAAAATGAAACACAAAAAAACCCAAAACAAAACAATGGCAAATGTACTCAAAAACAGTGAAGAAAACATAAAAAATGCACATCAAAGTCCAAACACATACATTAGCAATTATTGACATTTGAGCAAAAAAAATAACGGCAAAATTGGGTCCAAAATCTTTAAGGGAAAACATGTTTTGCCCAAAAGACCAAAAGGCTCAGTGAGCACTTTCAGATTTTTTTCACTCTGGACATCCTAAAACAAAAATGTATGTGAATACAGATAAACCTGTTTCTGTGTCAAAAGGGATTTGATCTCAGCTTGTTTGTTGCAGCTTCTACTAATTAGTACTTAAATGTTTCTTTCAAGAGTTGCTGACAACCAGAGAGTGGAGCATCTTCCTCTAATTAACTAATGTTAAACTTCGTTAGTGAATTAACCATTAGATGGTAGATTAAGTTCACTTCCATGTTGCTTTTCCACTCATTAACAGCTCGAAAGCACTTTGCAGTGTTTGTCACATTCACTCATTCACACACACACACACACACACACACACACACACACACACACACACACACACACACACACACACACACACACACACACACCAATGAGAGCAGCTGCTATGCAAAGTTTGGTGTGTCCACAGGGAGCAGCAGTTTGAGGTTCAGCTCAAGGACACTTCGACATTGAACCCACAACCTTGCAGTTGACAGGCGACCTGCTCAATGGACCTCAAGCTCCTCTATCAGCAGAGTCACAGCTGCATCAGAACAACTTACGTTCAGATAACGTGTCACGGCACGGCGTCAATGTTCATCCAGTTCTGGGTCGTAGAGCACGGGAGCTTATTTCTGTTTAGACGCTGTGCGGGAATGTTAGAAACCCAGGAAAAAAACAAAACATAAACGCAATGTGCAATGTACTTTGTCAGCAACTTCCCTTGATCTACGTGTGAAATTGTTGCTGACATTTACACATACGAGAGAGATCGCGGTTGCATTGCCCGTTTGCTATGATAATACACAAATCTGTGTTTGATTCCTTGTATCCTGACTGTGTTTTGTGTGTCTCTCAAGTCCATCTTGCGAGATATCAAAACAAATGGCAGCTTGGTTTATTTCTCAGCTTTATTGCTCTCCATCGAGCACAGAAACCTTCTCCGTATGAGGCCAGATTGCAAAACACGACGCTCAGCGCTGCAGTAATACAACTCCATTCACATTCAGAAGTGAGAAAGTAATGCAAACGTAATGTAACAGTATCTTTCCCTAGTAGCTTAAAACTTCTTTTTTTTTAATTTGGAGTAACCAATAAATCAATTTCACTATTTAAAAACCAGTATTATTTATCATTTATTATGCAGTGCTGTATAAAGATCGCCTGTCAAGTTGCACAACTCCCAAAAAAATATGGCAATTTTATAGATAACAATGTTACACATCCTGAAAATATCTTTTGTACCTTTTGTATATTAGCCTATTGTGTGTGTTTTTGGGAACATTTTCTTTAAGTGTCTCTACAAAAAAACAAAAGCCAAAGTTTTAAAAGTCTTCATTGAAATCAAGTTACATTAAAGTGGACTGACTGACTGGTGAGATTCTATGTTCTATTATAATTATTCCATTATTCTGCTTCTCGGCACTGATTGAGTGTCCAACTGATTGACTGGTTGATGAAGTGGCTGCCACACACACACACACACACACACACACACACACACACACACACACACACACACACACACACACACACACACACACACACACACACACACACACACACACACACACACACACACACACACACACACAGAGACTTTCCCTCCATTGTCTGCATGCCAAGCTGATGTGTAACGCCGGCTCTCAGCCTTCTATCACTGTAAATTTAGCAACAGAAGCTTCTCAGCTGCTCCTTTCCAAAACCTGAGCCCTCCTCTTCCATCCACAGTATTTCACCCATCTCCTTCTCCAGGGTCATGGGCTGCAGCGGCCCAACCCCTCCCCACCTTTTTCACGCATAAACATATATACCTCACACACAAACACACACACACACACACACACACACACACACACACACACACACCTCACTCTCATCCCACAGCCAATAAGGGCCGGATGAGCTCAAGTATCACTATAACACAAGGACTTATTCTCTGAGTGGAGCCTGTAGTTTCTTACAGAGCTTCACCTTCATCACTGAAGGATCTTCTCTTCATCTCTGAGGTGAGACGCACTTTCATCCCCGAAACCCCTCAATTCAACAAACTCATTTCTGAACATTTGTTTCCTATTTCAGCAAAAAAAAGAAAAAAAAGAAGCAATTTGTGGATGTTCTTGTTGTTATTTTTAAGTTTAGCTTAGGTGATTTGTGTATGTGTTTGTATCAGGTGAAAAAAGATCCTCCAGTGTACAGAACACATCCTCCAGCACTGCAGGCTGTAACTTCAGGAGGAACTTTTGAACGAGGTGTAGACGTGTTCAGCAGCATGTCAGACACATGTAGTTTATGTTTGAGACGGTTTACAGTTTCCATCCAAAAGAAAAGCAACTTTAAGTTGCGTTTCTCAGTACTTCTCTCGACGCTTGTCACATTTTTTTAAACAATGAAATGGGAGACGGGAGAATTTAATGAAGCAAGGATGTTAAATATGATTAAATGAAGCCAAATTAGATGTTTTTATGAGCCACTGGCAGAGATCTTAGAATGCCATAAAGAAATATTACTTCCTGTTTATTTTATTATCCCTTATCAGCTGTTTTAATGTCTACACGTCACTTTTGAATTTATGTGCAGGTGCAGGTTACAATTATATTTACTTTCAGAGAGCATGGCTGGCATAGAGGACCGTGGGTGTTAAATAAAACCTTCTGAAATGCCTCTAAGCCTGTCGGTGCTGTGCTGTGGCTTGGAGAGGCTCACAGGTGAACAGCTGACAAAGTGTAGAGCTCATCCACATAATCGAATCAAAACCACAAAAGCTTTAATTCATTTATTTCTAATTTGCTGGGTATGTTTTGACACCCTTTAGGTTGAAAATGGACAAACATTTGGTTTGATTCCTGGCTATATATTTACATTTCTTATTCGTATTCTTATTCCACCTCAAACAGAACATGCCTCAATATTTACACATTTGATACTTGATTGTTGATGGGTTTAGCATCATGCTTCAGGCTCTACATGAATCGATGTTGAACTCTCAGATTTCTGAATCATGTCATTACTCTCAATCTCCATAACTCTGTTTGTTCCTAAAATTTTAATGACGGTGTGCTCCCTGTAACTGTAACTCATATGCTCATACAGATATTTTGGTTGCTCTTGAAAACAAGGCCAACTTCGCGGAGATTTGAGGTTTTAAGATAGTGAGATATATTTCCATCCTTCATCTGGCCAACTTTCTCCCGGGGTCGTGACTTGTGGATATAATCATCTCCTATTGGCCTTTCAATCTAAATCTGTTCTGGATTGGCCGGCGATGTGTTTTTCCTTGGCGGTTTCACCGGCTCCGTCGGCCTTTGGGTTTCAACACCTGAGTTTTAGTTTCAGAAAGACTCAGAGAACACTTCTCAGCATCCCGTGCTGTCATGATGAAGAAATGAAGTGGGCCTCCACTAAATATACTGGGTGCTGAAGTGCCGGCATGTACTGAGTGAAGGCTGGACACACAGAGGTGAGGCCGCTGTCAGCTGCGACTGATGCTGATTGGCCTTTGGGCCGCTCCGGATCCTCCCGCCGGGCCGAGCTGGAGGATTAAAGCTGCTATTTGGACACCGTTCCTCAGCTGATGGGGAGAAATCTGATCCACAACTAATCCTCCCAGTCCTCTGCAGCTGTGCTCAGCTCTAAGTGCGAAGGAGTCATCCAAAGACACTTTATATATATCAAATATTGCGTAGTTGAATATAGAATAAACAGCAATTTGACATCCATCAGGGGAGTCCCAGGGGAGTCCATTATAATCTTGTTGCCGCTTCACCTCACATCAGAGCCTCTCACAACATCTTCACACTGAGGTTTGCTTGAGGGTTGTTTTCATGCAAGTTTGGGTGAAACTGAAAGCTGGAGTTGTATTCAGTAAAAGCAGTCTTAGTTTGGATTTATTTCTCCAACAGTGAAACGCATGACTGAAATCGAATAATACACTTATTTGGCTATGGTACCTTCAAATTACTTAATCAAGGTTGGTATTTTGTAATTTATCTACTTCTGGTATCAAGCTAAGAGTTTTCTGTGATTTCTAAGATTAATCAAGACTTCTTTCACCACTCTGGTGAGGCGATTTTCATAAAAAAAATTTCACTGGGTGGGATAAAATGAACGACTTTCAAATTAAAAATGTTTTTTCTGACAACTTTAATTGTTTGATTTCGAGATTCATCCATTTTTGTTATGGATACATGGATAAGTAAACCTGAATCAAAAACTTCACACAAAACTGATCGCAGTTTTGCAGCCAGTTTTAATTGTGATGATTCAAGATGCATATAAATCTTTTACAGAACTGTCTTTAAACTACAAAGCAATGGACACCATCCACAGTTAACAATATTGATAATATTGGGAGTTGGTTGTGGCAAAAATTACAATCTGTTCAGTTCTGTGCATTCTTTCCACACTTCTTTTGTTCAAAGATACAATATGTAATTTATTTATTTGAAGCTATTGAAAATTAGCCCACAATACCAATCAACTGCCACAAAGTCAACCGGTTGAAGATGTATAACATTAAGAAGCTAAGGAGCTAGCCACAAACTTCTTTTTTTTTGTCATATTGGGAAACACTTGTTGTCCTGATGAGTTGTGTGATACTACATATTGTCTTAGAATAGTCAAAGTCAAGACCCCAAAAGAAAGAAGCAATGAATATCTTTTAGGCTAAACGGGCCTCACATGACACCAGCGTCGATGATGTCTAATGTGCTGAAGTTTTTCTGTCGGATTCCCACACGTCAAGACCAACCCGTGAAGAGGGTGACACCCCCAGAACAGCTGAGCAAACACAACTGGACAAGGTGCCAAAACGCTCTGGTGGGGTCGCGTGTGTGATCTACCGCCACAGCTCTGTCATCTTATCATCAACAGCTCATATTCAAGATATACTTTTCAGAATTAGGAGAAATAAGAATGTTTTTATTTAAATCTTTAAACTGTGTCTCGTCTCGTCTTATTTCATGGCAGTGGTCCGTTAACTGAGTATTAGCCTTCATTGCTTGACCAGTCATGTGGAGAGTTTTCAGTTTCATATAGTTCATATTTTTTAAGGCTGCTTTTTCACCACAATATTGAAACTTAAATCAATCAAGAACAAAAAAAAACAAAACCTCTCAGAAAACAGATCAATATCACAGGATGAATATGTGTGAGAGAAAACCTTAAAAGTTACAATTTTGTAAAGGGACACTTTTTTATTTGCTTAACTGGCAAATCATGAAGGCTATACTAATGGATATTTTCACTTAAGCCCTCTTGTGATGAACATTTTGAGAAGTAAATCTGGTATCAAACTCTTCGCCCAGATATGCAGTAACAGTCAGGACAGCAGGGTCATAATTTTAAAAATAATGTACCGTAATGTAAAACCAAACAGTAAATTTCACCATCTTTTACATTGAACTGTGGTGAAATCATCAAAGTGTATCTCTATATATCTATACATGCTGATTTCTGTAAGACTCTGCGAGTGAAGTTTGATACTCGGTCCTGTGTCCAAACATTTTTACCATCACAGGTGTTTATCGGAGTCACATACTCATAGTTTCATGACAACGAGGAGTGAGCGGTAACAAGAGATCTTTGGTATTCCTGCAGCAGGACACTCGTCTCTGTGGGGATTAAACCAGTAACCTTCTCATATCTGCGCCACTCCCATCCACTCACCAGACTCTTTGTTCCTTCCTCAGGTGAGAAGTCTGCTGTCAACATGTCTGACACTGAAGACATGTAAGTGAATCGCACTGCTGGACTTTACTTTGAAATTCTATTTAACTTTTCTTTTTTTTTAAACTGTTTCTTTGGATTGATATTAAATGTCTTTATCTTTCCTATTTCAGAGATCAGGTGGAGGGTAAGTCATAAAAAAACTTTGTTCTGTTTCTACTACATACAAGTAATGTAAAACAACATCAGTATTGGCAAAAGTGATCATTGTTGTAATTTTCTTTAGCTTTTTCTGTTACTTAGTCATGAGTTTGACACGAAAACAAACTTTAACCTGACTAAAATGACTCTTTTCTTCTTTGTGTTGTCACTGCAACACGGTGCCTTAAATAGACCCACTCACAACTGCTGTTCTTCTTTTCTAATGGAGATATTCATAAATTGTGTTCAGATAATAAATGTAATTATCATATGTTATCTATTTGTTTCTTCCTAGTTGCATCTTGTCATTTTAACTTGCGATTCATCTTTATTGGCATTTGACTCAGAAATTGAACTGACGTCATGTTTTTATTTCTCTTTTTCCATCATATCGCTGCCATGATTGAAGAAGAGGAAGGTAAAGACAAACGAAACCAATCGACATTTCAGATCACTTTCTCCATTGTACTAATTTTCAGATGCCTTGTTTCACCCTTGATTTGAAGTGTTTGACAGTGGCACCTGCTTTTTTTAAAAACAGAATTAAAATAATTCCATGCTTTATTCACACAAAGTAAAGAATTAAACTTTTAGTGGATTTCTATAAAAATGCTAAAAGTGAATTGTAATCTCACATTTGGGTCAGTGTTTAATAGATAAATACTACATAAGGCTATCGTGTAGCTTTAAAAAAAAAAAAAATTTTGATGCGTTATTTTTGGCTGGTTCTTTATTTGTATGCGTAAAGAAATGAATATCCTAACCTGGAGGCGAACATACTAGCCATAGCAACTTTTTTATTTTTGCAACTAACATCCAGCTGTCAGTCAAACACTTCCAACTTAAAGGTGACTTCTCTCTGATTGAGTGATGTTTGGATCACATGCTGAAGAATAAAATGCGACGGAGCCTCGAGGCCATTTGCATTTCTTTTCTTTGCACGTGACAAGTTCACATGGTCATCTGTAAATCTCGGTCGCTGACCTGATTCACACAACGGACATATGATGAACAAAAGATGACAAAAAGTCCCTGAAAGAAACAGTCTAAAACTTACAGAGATATAAGTAATAAAATAGGTAAAAGTCTGTTGATATAGTGGAAGTCCTGAGTGTTTTAAAGCTTGATTTAAAAGAAGTGAGTGTATTAAATCTCACATTTAATTTTTCATAGAGCTGTTTTAGGGATATGCTACCTTTCTTTTTGGGAACATATTCGGTCACTCCGAGGGTAAACTATATTTTAATTTATGTTATTCACATTTGTGATTTTAAAATTGCAGAGATATGAAATGAGTGACTTTTGTTTATATTTGTAGATTTTTAAAGATAACTTGTAGTAACTCATTGAATATAACCCAGAAAAAGACAGTAAAATGTAACATTATGCAACATTGAGCTTGATGTTAGCAATGGATGCCAGTTTATGAAAATTTAAGATCCTGTACTGGATTCATTGCCTAAGAAGTACCTCAGGGGCATTTGTATGCCTGAAAACAACCTCTTTCAATGTAATTATTTATACATTTGCAGAATTGATTTCAAGATATGCTGAAAGATAAATATAAATTAAGAACTAACATGTGAGCGTCTTTAGCTCAGTGTTGATAAAGGGAACAGCTAGTCTGTCTCGATTGAAATCAAATTAATCTGCCAGCTTTAAAAGCCCTGATTCTCGATACAGTGCAAAAGAAGTAATGTTGATTAAAGTAAGTTTTTCATTAATTTGTGAAATGACTGTTCATCCTTCAGGTAGTTTTTGGCTTCAAAGGTTCAATATGTCTTCTGTGTGAAAGGTCAACTGACTCTGTCTCATCATCATCTGTTTCTCTCTCTCTGTTCTCCAGCAGCGCTCATCCATCCATCGTACTTGTCACTAAAGTAATCTCTCACTATTTGGTTTCTAATGGCTCTGTCATGTCTGTGGTCTTCATTAACGGCCTTCTCCGACACTCTTCCTCTCCCCGGCGGTTTGGTGCATGCTGCGTGCCCCTAGCCCAGGAGGAGGTAGTAGAAGTAGAAGTAGCCCCTGAGGCGGAGGCCCAGGTAGAAGCAGAGCCAGAGGTAGAGCCTGAACCAGAGCCAGAGCCAGAGCCAGAGCCACAGGAGGTGGTGGAAGGTACGTGGCATGGGCGATTCCGTTCACCCTTCCCCTGCAGGACATCTAGCACTCTGCCCTGTAAGACAGCCAAACGTCGAGGCATCGACACACAGAGAAACATATCCAACACAACAGTCTAAAAAGGAAGATTCAGCATGATTTCAGTTTGTGCTTCAGGCATGGGAAAAACAACAGGTCCTAAATCTTAACCTTTTTCTTAGGACCCCTCAAACATCCTTTATGAATATCGGCAGACTTCTTCTCTGGTCTCTGATCAGAATGAATAGTTTTGTAATGATAGACAATATACACAAAGAACTAAATCTCAGCTCTGTTCGCCATTCTATAAAATATCAGACATGTGGAAATATGATTTTGACAACCTCCAAGCAGAGAGTGTACTGTGACATCCTATGATCTGTGGCTTAATATCCCAAAACAAACATTTACTACTAAAGAAAAAAACAAGGAAAAAGAAAGACTCCATATAAAATAAAAATGATTCTTGTACAAGGGAGCATGCATATATTTTCGGGTTCTTTTTACGTTATATGTTTCCAATTCAACATTTGTGATTTCATTTTAAACAAAATAAGGGTTTCTCGTGGGTTTAATGAGGACTAATGGCCTGTGGAAAGTCTTTGGTTCACTATAATGACTGACTATGTTTTTGCGGAGTCAGTTCGCTGTCTACAAAATAAAGATGTGGGTTTCACAAGCAGAAACTGTAATCATGCTGAAGCTGGTTTCAAAATGCATTTTCTGTTGATACCAGTGACAACTATCTGCCACAAAGTGATCACAATTTAAGATTGTCTGCTTCAATCATACAGTCCCCTTTTTATCTAGCAAACAAATCTCAGAAATGTCGCACTTGTCTGAGAGATTCCAATTTCTTGTCACAAAAAAACCCACTCAGTTGACTTGTTGGGTTTGATATTTTTGCAGTTCATTCATGCAGCTGTTTTTTCCACTTTAGTCCCCAGCTGCCCAGTTTAACAAAAAGAATAAATAAATAAATACAGTTTTTCAAAATCAGTTTTCAGGAGTAAACACCAAAAGAAATGTACAGACTCTCACCACACACCATACTTTATCCATAACCGTTTTAAGATACATATAATATTCACACAGAAATACATCATAAAGAGTCTTTATGACAAATGTTACATGTACATCCACAAAGCAGAAGCAAAGTTATTAAATATGATTTCTCGTCTCACAATGTGATCCGATGGGATTTAATATGATACTTTCACACAAGAAGGTTTACCTTGAAAGCCTTGTGTTGTTTAGTATTGCGGCCACATATGAACACAAATGTCTGTATTTGATATGTCAGCCTTTTTTATCTTTCCAATTTTGCAGATGTTTCGACCACATTGAAAGAAACTTGCAGTCGTATATGTATTAATAAAAAATATATATATTTCTTTTCTACAGACATTTTAAGGTTACAATGTATACAACATTCCCTATGATCTAATGACTACAGTGAGTTAATTGGTGCTGACATTTTGATTTTGGTCACGTCTATATTCTTTTCTTCTAGTGAAAGACATTTTTAGACTGTAATAACAGCCGGATCGTAAGTTTGGAGATACCTCATTGCTTCACGGCATCATTGCACACACACACACCACTCTGAATAACAGCTGCACTTTGTCACACTCATTCTCCACACTGCCTGCGACAAAAACAAGCCACCTTCTGTGTCACCGTAGCGCTCACCGCATCACATATTTGGTCTTGGCTTCACGAACTCTCCACGGTTATCACGCCATTCTGTCACCATGAGCCGATGCACACAGAGCACTTTATCCTGCATTGCCACTCAGTGTCACATGTGTGTGTTCTGAATATGAGCTGTGCATATAGAGTCAATGTTGGAAGAGAGAAGAAGAAAATCTGCTGCCTCTTACATGAATTGATTTGCCCTGCTTCATCCGTGGCCTTCTGTCCATTTTAATATCCCATGTTGTTGTTAATGACCATTTCCATTGTTTGCATTTTGGCAAACTCGTGCGTCGCTCTTCAAGGCCCCAGTAGAAAGGATGATGGGTACTTTCACTCATGTAAAAGCCATTTCTTCGCCTCTCTTCTTGCCATGTTTAGCATCATTTCTTTCGTTTTTTTTTTTTTATCTTTCTGTGTGTAGACTAAGAGTGAGATTGGCAAATTGCTCCAAAGCATTTACATTGGGGTGTTGCAAAAAACAGTCCTCGTCCACTGAAATCCTCCATGAAAATGTTTTGTTTTGATCAAATGCATTTGTGATATGTGATGAATCCTGTCTGCAGAGGGAGTCACTGCAAAAGTCTTATTGGTTTCATGCTTTAGGGTTGCTGCTTTGACACCAAACAATTTAGAAAGAGGCCAAAAAAAAAACGCTTAAATGAAACCCGAACAACAGAGAAAAAAGCAAAATGACTTTCAGTTTGCCAAAAATCTTTAATTAAAAGGCATTTCCAAACAGAATCTTTCGTATTGGATGAACAGAGAGCTGCCTACGGTGTGAGTGCATGACAATAGACTTGTGCAGTCGCTTCCTTCTGCCTCTAAAGTTTGGATATGAACACCCCAATCTGGTAAATGTGCTTCCTAAGCTGTGCTTTGTAAAGAGGACAGGAAGAGGCTGCCCGGTGCCGCCACTAATGATCTCTGTTCTGCTCTTGCTTTGGACGCTTGCTGCATGCAGACGCCTATGAAGAGGAAGGTACGTTGACCTGACTTTCTCAGTTCTTCTGATTGTTTCCCTGCTGGTCCGGGAGCCTTTATATTCACACCGTTGACACGTTATTAACTGTTTTCGATGATCTCCCCTGAGAGCAAAGGCTGAATTAGTCGGTTGGCTTTTAGGCGACCGAGGTGACAAGGAGGAACAGTGTGAAGGAATTCATAAATGCTGGATCGTGGTGCCGCCTGCCCCCCTGCTCATCTCTGCTTCTTCTCTTTTTTGCATGAATGTGTCCTGCCAGTGGACGATGGCGATCAAGATGGTAGTTTGTCTTTTCCGCGAGTCGCTGTTGCTTTGCCTGCTTTTGCCTTCCTCCCCTGTGTTGTCTATTTCCTGTGTTTTAGTGAGAGGGCCACACACAAAATAAATAAACACATACACACACACACGCACACACACACACACACACACAGAAAAAAAAACAATGACAGAAAGCAACTGAAAGCTAATCACACACGTCCCAATCCTGAATGTGTCTTTACCACAAAAAACTATTAACCGTAGTCACGAGTTCAAACTCTCCTTCCTTCTGTCCCCCGATGCACCTGTATGTTCAGTATGGTGGATAGTTTGATGTTGTTTTATGTTTATGAACGCAACGTACTCACTTCTCGCACTTTTGATTACACCGGTTTGATTCACACACTAATGCGCAAGAAATTAACGAGTAAATTAGTGAACGTCTTGTAGGACAGTGGCCTCGTTCCTGTGTACGACCCTTCACCTTTAAGAGAATGCCGAGTGAAGCCGCTTCAGTTGCTTAGCTTAGTTTTACAGTTTGGGAGTTTAGCTCATTATGTCAAGGGTAACTCAGGGAAATGTTTCTATTATAGTGCAAAGGAAGGATATTCCAAGGCTTCAAGCCTTTAAAGTGCCCTTTTCATAAACTTACTTCTGTCGGAGAGTATTAAACTAACCAGAATGTACCGTAATTAAATTTAATTAATATTAGAAACATTTCTCAGGAAATTTCTGTAAAAAGTCAACTTCTACACTTTTGATGACCTCTGTCCTACTATTTATAGTATTATCTGTGAGGATAAAAAAATGTCCTATATATGAACGGCATTGGTTTGACATCAACCTTCTACTAATTTTATGTGCATCCATGGGGATTTAATCATGAATATTCTTGTCCATCTATTGTTAGTTTGGAAGAAAGAAGAAGAAATATAAAGTCACTAAATATGCTCATCGCCCCATAAAGGGCAAAGTGGAAAGCAGGAGGAGCTGGTAAGCTCAGACCGGCCCAGAGGTCCGCAACCTTCACAAGCAAAACTTCAAAGGGAGGCTCGTGCACAGTCGTTCGGTCACTGTTGGTGGAAAGTATTGCTATAATTAAAACTCACTCTCACGTTACAATCGTCCAGCTGAGGTGTGAAACAACCTGCAGCCCTCAGATGTAACTCAGTTTGTCCACATGGATCCTTTCCCTCATTAACCAGTAGCTGCATGCACTCTCTCCATTTCTACACATCTGACGGTTCAATGTCTCTCTCCTCTCCTGGGTGTTGCCTGGTTCCGATTACAAAGAAGAAAAGCCGAAGTATAAGTGAGTACATTGACTTCTAGTGTTGTCTGTAGCAGATGTTTTCACCTTGATCGCATTTCTGAAAAACGTGTGTGTTTCCATCAACAGGCCGAGTGCTCCCAAGATCCCTGATGGAGAGAAGGTGGACTTTGATGTAAGCGAGTTTTCATCAGTTTAAATTTTGCATTAAAAAGGTTAAAAATGAACCCGTGGGTGGATATTCGCCATTAAAATCCAATGATCTAAATACATGACATGTCATTTTAGAATTTAGATGTAATTTCAAGTCACTTTTCTACATGAAGTTATTTTTTATCGAAATAGATTAAATAGAAAATATATAACAAAATACAAACAAATAATGTGTGGAATATCATCACAAGTTTTCTTTTATGTCACTTCAGCTCAAGGTCTTTTCGTCAATATTGTAATTTTTACAGTCATAAGATTTTTATTAAATTCAGGTGGCGGAGAGAAAACTCAAACTCAAATGCTGCTGAAATGTTCAATGAAACAAAATTTAAAAGATTAAATTATTTTTGTTTACCAGTCACTGGGTAAAGGATCATACTTTATTTTGCCTGAATGACCCTTTGAGAATACCTGAGTGTTTTTTTTAGGGGTTTTTGTTTATTGTTTGTTTTCATTCTCACAGGACATCCAGAAGAAACGTCAAAACAAAGATCTGTATGAGCTGCAGTCGCTGATCGACGCTCACTTTGAGAGCAGGAAGCAGGAGGAAGAGGAGCTCATCGCCCTCAAAGAAAGAATTGTGAGTTTGGAATGAAATTAGTAAAATAAATATTAATATTAATATTTTTCTCTTTTGCTTTTTCACCGTCACCAGAGCATATGATTCCTCAGAACACACTCTTCAGTGGATTAGTATCATTTCCATTATAGTTCAGAGGTCACAGATGGTCCAGTTTGGTCTCAGTGGAGCCAGAGTTGTAAAAAGTAATCATAACCTATAAATAGTATCCATTTTAAATGTTCTCTGTTTTAAAACAAAAAGACTCATTTTGGTCCAGGTGCCATATACAGTAGAGTTCCAGCTCAGGGGACTGGATCATGGGTAACGACAACATACAAAATAAAACTATATATATGACCGTATATAACCATGCTAGTCTTTGATAATCTGCCAGTTAATTCAATGAAAATGCACTTGAGTTCTGTATGACAAAATTACTCAACATGAAAAAGAAAAAAAAAAACCTTTAAAATGACAAAACAAAAAAAACCTCTAACAAACCCCCATGCATGTGATATCTGCCGGCGTGTTTGTGTGAGAAGGATTTCAGCCTTGTGTTTTGCTTGGTGTCTTCAGGAGAAGCGCCGTGCCGAGCGAGCTGAGCAGCAGAGGATCCGATCCGAGCAGGATAAGGAGCGACAGGCCAGGAGGGAGGTATGCATCTCGTCTCTGATATAATCCAACTTTTATTTCACAGCTCCAGTCTTTAACTTTCCACTAGACTCGTGTTCACCCACTGCTTTGATTCATAAAATATCTGAATGAAGGAGTCGGCATTTCCCAACAAAAAAAATTAAGCTTTAAGAGGAAGTAGCTGAGCAGTTTATTTGCAGTTTCAGTTGATAGATGTGGCATCTAAATAAAAAAAAACACATTATACGAAGGCTACACACTCACTGGCCTTCACTGCAAACTACACAGGCTTATCTATATGTTTGATATGTGGAGAGAGATTATCCATCTTCTAAACAATTTTATTCAACTTAGTATGGAAAACCCAAATATAGATCAATCCTACAGCCTAAAGGTCAACTTGAAATGTTTTGGGGTTTTGTTGTCTGTGGAGTGCTTGAAGAAAACATGGACATGCACAGGAAGAACATGCAAACTGCAAGAAAGGCCCCCAAGCTTGGTCTCAACCCAGAGATATTATTGCAGTATGAATTTGCTTTAGAAAGTCTGGCTATATGTGGACGCTATGTCGAAGCTTTTTAAAATCCCGCAGCGTCACACTGACCTCTTCTGGTGCCTCTGGTTTACTTTGGGCACTCAGCAATGAGAAGCTGCTCCACATGGAGGCGCAAATGTTATATTAGAGCATCAAATGTATAATGATATTAGAACAAACATTGGAATTAGTTATTATCGTATATTTTCATTTCAATTGTGTAGATTTGTCCAGTGACACAGTATGTCTGAGGAGTGGTGTAATCAGTTTCTCCTTTTTGATTTTAGCCCCATGGTTTAATCAAATGTGAACATGCTGTTAACTGATGTCATGTAAACCTTTGATTTACAGGCTGAGAGGATCAGAAAAGAGGAAGCTGATGCTCAGAGGAAGGCTGACGATGAAGCCAAGAAAAAGAACGCGCTGTCCAGCATGGGATCGGGCTACACCAGCCACCTGCAGAGGGTATCTCTCTTCTTTCCTCCCCTGTGGTGATTTTTACATCTGGCAAACTGTACAAATGTGGGTGACAACTTTGGGGGTTTCATCTCCTGCTGTGACTTTTGCAGATCGACCAGAAGAGGGGCAAGAAGCAGACCGAGAGAGAAAAGAAGAAGAAGGTCCTTTCTGAGAGATGCAAACCACTGAACATCGAAGCCCTCAGTGAGGACAAACTGAGGTATGACCCAGAGGAGGCTAAGAGCCACGAAACACACTCAACATCGGTTTGCATGCAAATGGAGCTTACAAACCCCAGAGTCACAATTTAACATGACTGAGAGGGTTGGAGAAACCAATAATGTAATTATGGATAATAATGTAGTAACACGTGTCATTATAAATGTGATAAAGTTCGTAATTGTAGTGTGGAGCCAATATCATTCCAAAATCCATTTGCCTAATCAGTTGACTGGTTACGTTGCTTTTAAGAAGTTGCTTTTGAGAATCTTTTGAAAATGGCATAAGCACAGCTAATGATGTAATAATACATTAAAATAGCTAAATGTTGTGGAAATAAAGTTCTATTTTTTTGCAGTTTGTTGATCAAAAATAGGTATAGTCGATGTAAAGTCATCACTGAACAACAATGACAAGTTACTAGGTATTGGGTTAACATTTGAAATGGACAAAATTATTACACAATATTGGTTGCTACAAGGTAGAAAATTAAATCACTAAATTCCTGGATTAGCGGTCTAGGCTGGAATCTGAAATGCGTGTTGACATTGCTTGATTACAAGTAAAACAAACAAGATTTTTTTTCAACAGGGAGAAAACCAGTTCTGCTCACCATTGATTCATTACAACACACACAATTTAATCCTGCTGGATAATTAACTCACTTTGAGAATGAATGATTACTTTATATGCAAATTATTTTATCAAACTTATTTGCTTCTGGTTTGTGTATTCTTTTAGGGAAAAGGCCAAAGAGATGTTGGAGGTGCTACGTACCCTGGAGGAGATAAAGTACGACGACTGTGAGAAGCTCAAGAGACAGAGATATGAGGTCAGTGAGGACGTGTTGTGTATCTCTGCTGCATGCAGGATATGAATTATTATTGATTAATTCAGATATAATGAAGACAATGCATCAAAGAATAACCTGGGTGACATTATCATTCTAATTAAAACAAGATGAAGAATGCTCAATCATTTTCAGGTGGGAAAAAAAAAATAGTGTTTCACCTTGAAAATAAAAACTCAGTCAATGCTTTGTCTCACAGGTCGTGTCTCTCAGAAACCGCATTGAAGAGCTGCAGAAACAGTAAGTGATGAGAAGAATGATTGGGTTTTTTTTATGTGTTCAAATAACCACACGTCTTCACTATGAATAACTGACCAGTCATTTGTTAATCATGTGGACATACATTTATTGACTCTAAATACACTGATAGAGATGCTGCAGGTAAAATCAATTGATAATTTAGCCATCAGCTGAGATTTATTTCTTTTAAATCTTTTAAAATCTTTAATGAGATGGATTTTATTTGGTTAAAAAATTGACAAAAACTACACTCGAAGGCCCTACAGACCCAAACAACACTCAGCCTTGCTGACATTCAAAGTTTGACACATGTACTGTATATAAGTATTTTTGATTAGAGGGTATGAAATAATTGTTTTTCACACATATATTTTCATAAAAATTTTGAAATTGAAATCAATGTTATAAATACACTGTAACGATTACAATATAAAATTAAATAAACTACTGTATAATAAAAACATTGTTTGTTAAAAACAAGTGTAACAGGTGCAACAGTTAATGTGAAACACATTGGAAAGTCCAACGTTAAACCAAAAGCTGCTATGTTTTATAGTTCACCAGGACTTTAAATTACATTTATGTTGTAAGTTTGTGCACTTTTCTGTAGACAATTATATCTAAAAGTTATACTTAGAGGGACAGACGTCGTCAGTGAATCATACGTTCACGCACACTGCGCAGCTCTGACTCTTGTTTTGTGCGTTTTGCGCCTTGCAGTAGCAAGAAGGGAGCCGCCACACGCCGCCGCAGAAAGTGAGCGCCTCCTGGGAAGCCGGTCAGCCCGGGGCAGCTGGAGGCACGATCCACCGGCTGGGACCCCCCAGAGTCACCCTGTGGGGTGGGGGTCTGCAGCACCACCAACAGCTGGATGTCTTAGCACCTGCGAGTGAACTCATTTTCAAGAATGAATTTGCACCCAATAAAGAAATAAATGTGTTTGTGTAAAGATGTGACGTTCAATCAATAAAGTGCAGAAATTATAATATCAGTTCCATTGCTCATCCATATTTGTATGTATGGATTCACTTTACAGGCCAGTTAATCAGATTAAAATATACAATATAATAACAATGTTATGCTGTGCTATTTTATAACCAATATAAAACATAACCATGATCTGAACCAGTTATCTATAATATTTTCTGTGGAGCAAATTTACAGTCTGTAAGTCATCTAAAGTAAATATAATTCATCTAAACCAGTTTATCTAAAGCAGTAATAACTGATTCAAATAAGCCTCTTATTAATCCAAACATTACTACGACTCATTTAAACCAGTTTATCATGAGTGTAAACCAGTTCATAATTATCTAAAGCAGTAGTAACTCATATTAAAAAAATATCAAAACAGGTAAGTAACTCGTCTAAAACTGTTTATAACTCATCCAAACCATTGTCTCAAGGAGTTAATTCCAGAACAGAGTTGAAATTGAATCATATCTGATGTAAGTGTGTTATCAGTGTGGACCGGGACCAGAGGAAAAGCATTTTGGTGAACTCTGTTATTCTCAAAGTGTCGTATAAATAATATTGGACTGGTTTACAGTAAGTTCCTCTGTGTTAAGTCAAAATTGGTATTATGCCCACAATCCTTCTCAAAACCCCCAAACAGTTTGCAAGATAAAAGAATATTTATCAAACACCAGACAGGGAGAAATCATGGCAGAATCACGTGTAAGCAAGTCTGTCATAATATAAATATTTGTTTATTAATATTCGTTAACTCATAAATAATGTAGAAACATTTTAAACACTCGACTCAGCATCCCTTTGAATGTGTTGTAAGGTATCATATGAGTTGTCAGCTCCTAATTGGATAGAAATGCACCAAATGGTCCTCAGTTTTCATCAGCAGAAGTAAAAATGGTAAAGGTCCTTTTTCTAAAACTGCAGGGATTCAACAAACACAGCAGCCTTAAGTTCATCCAGAGAAAAAAAAAAAAAAAAAAACTGGACACAAAACTTCAAGAAAAAAAAAGTCTACAATCACAAGAAATAAGAGAAATTCTATAAAACATTGAAACTACAAGTCCTTATTTCTGTAAGTCTCTGTAGAAAGCAGGAATCTTAGTGTTCTTGTCATCAGGCCTCCTGGTAAATGGAGGAGAATAAGTTTGGAGAAGAAGAGTCCTCGGCTGCGTCGGGCTCAGAGAGGCTCGGAGACACTGTTTGGTTGGGCAGGTGGACTGGTGACTGCAGGGCCGCTGTGAAGACATTCAGGGCCCTGGGGGACCACACTGTCTCCTGCAGGGGGCGCCGCTGGCTCTGTGCTGATACGCTCAACGATGCTGGACAGACAGTCCAAACTGGAAATGAGCGACGTTTTACTGCTGCGGCAATCTGAGGAGGAGAAACAAAGATGGTTCCTTTTCTGCTGAATATGTTGTTTTTGTTTGGACATATTTTGCAATAAACAGACGGTCGTGTCTGTTAATGTCATGGAATACAAGAAGGGCGATTTTATTGAAATAACATTTTGGTTTTAGATTCAACATTTCAACTTGATTTGAACCACTTTGTGAAGGTTTTTGTAGCTTTTCTTATTTATCACTGAATTGTTCTTTTTTGTCATCTTTTCTTAATATTCTGGAAGCCCCTGTGGCCTGCTTATTTTCTTCTCCAATATTGATCGATTGTGTCAGTAATTTAACTTTTTTCTTTTACTTATGTGGCCCTGAATACAACTTAGAAGCTTAATCAAATCAGTGGGAAATCATATTAAATAAATATTACCTCACATATTATTTGGAATAAGGAAGGAGGGCATGGATGGATGGATGGATGGATGGATGGATGGATGGATGGATGGACAGACAGACTGAACCGTGAATGCATGTTAATATTTGTGACCAATCAGATGGAGACCATCTTATTTGTGAAGTTAATTCACTTCATCATTTCAGCTTCAAGTCATAACTGGTGGCAACACGCCAGAGTCAAGGGGTTTCTGTTTATCTGTCACAAGTCACATCACAAACACATTTCTCAACATTATTGCATGTTTAACCAATAGCCCATTTAAATGTTTGCTCTCGTAAAGACAAAAGTAGAGGTGTAACTGTTGATGTGGGTGAAACTTGGGCAGAACATTTAATAAAAATTATAGATTTTTTTAAGATCTTGTTCAATCTGATACAAATCAGTCTTTACCATATAAGCACCATAAGTCAAAGCAAAGCTCTTATCAGATTGTTCTTAATGAAGTGGACAGTCTTTTTAATTGGCTCTTTCTAATAATTACGTGATGATGATTCACTGTGAAGAAAATAGCAGAATATTTCATATTTATGGATGACCACGTGATCAAATGTGTCCAGGGTGAATCTAAACACATCATGATAAAAGAGGCTCACCTCCTGCTGACTGACCACAGTATGATCCATCACTGTTTTCACTTGTAGAAGAACCAGGAGAGATAAAGTCCATCTGGAAAGACAAATGGAATGACAATGAACAAAAATCCAATTTTGACAATGGCGTGTGTGCATAATACACAAACTGTTTCGTTTTCAATGCTGATTTGTATTAAATTAAATTAATACAATTTGTATAAACCAGACATGCACTTTGTAAATTGCATCATCAGAAATTGTAAGTGAGAGTTACTAGAGAGAGAAAGTGAACTGACGGCGCTGTCGGAGCAGCTGGAGCGGGGGCTGGAGGCCTCCGAGTCGGCGCTGTAGTGCGCGTCCAGCGGCGGGTAGAAGCCGTCGTCCCGTCCGACCCTCAGCAGCGACTGCAGCGACTCGATGTAGCTGATGGCGTTGCGCAGGATCTCCACCTTGGGCAGCCGCTGGTTGGGGTTGGAGGCGGTGCACCGCTTCAGAGTCTCGAACGCGTCGTTGACTTTGCTGAGGCGCCGGCGCTCGCGCATGGTGGCCGCTTTCCTGCGGTCGGCGTGTGTCGTCTTCCTCTTGCAGGCCTTGCAGGCCCACAGCAAGCAGTGTCCAGCCTGGTGGAGACCCCCCGGGGCCCGCACATGCTGGTCCTCCTCCTCCTCCGAGGTGGTGGCCGCGTGCTGGTGGAGATGCTCCTCGGACTTCAGCAGGCCCGTGTGCACAAGCCGCGCGTCCAGGTCATCGAAAAAGTTGAGGTCGCCGGTGCTAAAGCAGGGGTCATAGAGGTCATCGGCAGAGGAGAGAGGGAAGGGAAAGTCTGAGAGATCCATCAGCTTCTGCAGGAGAACTTCTCCTCAGAAGTCCCTCTGAATACAGAAGATGTAAGAAATATTAAAAAATTAAAAAATTAAAAAGTCCAGGACTTGACCTAAAGAGAAAACAGAAAAGTCCCTCTGAAAAGTGTCTCACTGAAGTGAGCTGACATGACTGATTTAAATTAAACTGTCCAAAGTGGAGCTGTTGTGGTTAAAGGGCCAGCCTGTGTAAGTTCAGCTCCCTTGACTTGGTGTGTCTTTATAAAGACATGGGTGAGGAGACTGGGTGGGGTTTTAAGTGGCCAATGGTCTGTTGGGGTGTGTGTTTAAGTGTGTGAGTAACACGGGTCACAAAAAGGAAGCGATAGGAGGGTAATGAAGTCAATCTCACAAATCAGTCTGCTGTCATCTGCTTTTTCCACCAGAGTCATCCTGCCACGTGTCGTTTAAGAAAACGTACATGAACCAATAACAATACTCAGTTTGTTTGTTTGTTTTATCAAGCTATTAAATTATGTCAACAAAAAAGGCTTCTTTTATGCCTTTAAGGTTGATTATTATGCAACCAAAGCTTGTTTAAGACAGTGACTTTTATTTGAAACTCTATAGTACTCCATCTTCTGTTTACATACAATAATAACAAGAATGCACTTTTGACTTTTGTGCTTTAAATAAACAATGTCTATTCCAAAACACAAGATTAAGAAAAAAATTGAAAGACAAAAAGATTATGCTATTTAAAAAAAATCCTAAGATACAACAAATCAAAAATTAATCTGAATTAAAAAGACTTCTACCCTCTTTGAATCATTTGTTTAATTGATAGCTTTTATTCTGCAGAAAATACACATTTTATTGTTTAAAGCCCATGAACACAATGTGAATTTCTCTTGACTATTTCATTCATTCACTATTTTATTCATTTGATTTCAGATATTTGAAACAGTACAGCAGCAAAATGAACCATTTTTACAAACATCAGCCAGTTTCCACAAATTCATGTTTCTACAGAAAGTTCTGAAACTGCTCGGTTTTTACTTCTAAGTGATGTTTGTCCACAGTTTATTCAGATTACTAAAGCAGTTTATTGTCCAGTGCTTCAGTTTGTTGTTCTGCCGAGGTCATAAACTCACACAGTCATCAAGCTCCTCCCCCTACCGTGCGTGGGTGTGTGTGTGTGTGTGTGTGTGTGTGTGTGTGTGTGTGTGTGTGTGTGTGTGTGTGTGTATTTGACCAGATGACCAATGAAAATTCACACTACTTATTTACGCAAGTTTAAGATTTTTATTATTTGTAAAATAATCATGTTTATTATGGATTTTGAATGTGAGCTCCTCAATGCCTGGACATTTGAATGTTTTATGAATAGTAACCCTTTTAGCCAGACTATGAGGGGTTTGCATGCTCTCCCTATACATATGTGGGTTTTCCATGGATACTCTATGGGGTTTTAAAGGAAAATTGGGGCATTTGACATTAATTGGTAACTGTTAATCTCCCAAAGTTTTGATTATGAATATGTAATTTTCTGTCTCTATGTGTTTGCCCGGTAATGAGATTTTCTCCAGCTTCCCTTAACACTAGACAGGATAAAAAGCTATGTATAGAAGATCAATAGCTTTATATTTTTGTCACCATTGGTGCCTTGCAAGTAGCTAGTATTACTTACTTTCTTAGGGTTGTACGGTGATGCAGCAGTTAGTTATCTCACCTCATACAGACAAGTTCATGGATTTTAACACTGTGGGTTTCCTCTCTGTACTTCAGTTTTCCATCCATTTCAGGAACAGAGCAGCTAATTATTAAAGGTAACGGCTGTAGATGATGCTGATGACAAACAGAAGACTCAGTGAGCAGGACGGAGTGAGAAAGTAGCTTTACAGCTATTTCTGCCCTGAAAAGCAACAACAACTTCATGACAGCATCAGTGAACATAACTGAGCCAACTAATCTTATAATGGTGATGTGTTACATCAAAACAACAAAAGCTAATGGCAATTTGCACATAAATAGCTTGTGTTACACTGCTTTTATACTTTCTGTTGGCCATCACAGTCCACAGAATATATTAAGGATCTATGATTTTTTTACTTCGAACTAAGGATTTAAAGTGACACATTCCTTGTTTGTTTATTCTGTTTCAGATAAAAGTGTTGTTTTTTTTTATTAATGGTCATGTAACTCAGAGACTTCTCAGGTTTTTGAGGGGAACGCCGATGTGGGAGAGCGCGGCTCATGTCACAGGCTCCTCGCAGCTTAATGGGAAAGCACTGCGTTAAATTTAGCAGCTTGTGAAATTGAAGACGAGTGCCCTTCTGGGTGAGGTGAGCCGTGGTATTTTGGAAGATCCTTCTGCTGGCTTTCGCACCCGCTGCATACTTTGGGAAACTTGAAATAATCTGGTGGCAGCACAATCAAATGCTGTCACAATGGAATCACTTTCCCAAGAAGTGCTTATATAAGACTTTGGGTTTTCTGTATGAACTGAATATATATACAGGGTTTGAGAAGAATTTGAGAAAGTACTGAGAAACTCACCATGCTTACAATAACTTAAAACTGTTGTGTAACAAAAGACAGAAATGTGAGTTAGTTAGTTAGCTAGTGCTTACCAATAAACAGCAAAATGTAATGATAATCATCATCATAACAATAATAATAATAATAATAATAATCATAACAATCATAATAATAATGAGCTACAAAGTAGATGAGTAATAGACATGTTCAGCTGAATATTGTCGTTTGTGTATTCATCAAAACTACTTTTATAACTTTCAATATCATTCACTGCATTACTGTAAAATAATGGATTGAAAGGTGTTATTCATGGATAAATATATATGTATATGAGAATATTAGAGATAAAATTAAGTCTCACATTCCTGTGCTTTACTGTTTATACTCATGTGTTTTTATATTAGAAGAGAAGAGAAGAGAAGAGAAGAGAAGAGAAGAGAAGAGAAGAGAAGAGAAGAGAAGAGAAGAGAAGAGAAGAGACATTTTAACAAAAATTTTAATATTAAATCAGACAGGATATAATTAAATAAGTAATATTTAATATATATGGCTTTATGGTGACCAATATAAGCACAGCAATGATTAAATTAACAGAAAACACAGCCACCACTATTTACAGGGAGGAATTTTTATATTTTATATTTTTTAGAATATTTACATAAATAAAAGTTAAAAAAAACAACTACACTCAGTCATCTTAAGCCATCTTTTCAGATAAAATGAGTTGTCTTTGGAGAAAAACTCAAGTCAGTGTTTTGTGAGACAAAACAAAAAACCAAAGTATTTTGACCTGCAGTTTTTGTGAGTCAACTCACAAAAGATCAGTTCCTGCTGGTTTATCGAGAAATCTTTTAGTAAATGACGACTTCACTGCTCCTCCCCAATTCCTTCATGTTCAGGGAGTGAGAAAACTCTCCTGTGCAACTTCCCATCAACCATACATTCATTCTAACACTTGAATGGGCCACAACAAGTATATTTGGATGTGAAAACGTTCAGTTTTCAGGGTGTTTTGCTGCAGATTGACACAGAGGCAACAACTTTAAAAATGGCAACCTACTATCAATTTAAGAATTGCACTTTACACTCAGACACAGTTTGGTCTGTTTGTTACTTTTTTTGCACTCAACACAATATTGCAAGAACTTGAAAACTTTGTTTGGATATTAACCCCATCCGGGTCATGGATTCAGCCAATTCCACCAATTTATACCCATTACATCTGGACAAAGGCTTCCACGCTCAAGAGATAGTGATAGATATCACACACACAATCAAATATGTGCAACAATCAATGTAAAATGCATGTTTTTGAACTGTACACATAAATAGCCAAATTCAAATCCAAGATTGTCGTGCTGTGAAATTACAATCTTACCCACCGGACCACTGTGAAACCATTTAATTCTCAGCTGGTTGATTCCTTCAGAAACAAGAAATTATTTTGCTTTGCGAGAATATAATTCAAGCATATCTTGTTGTTCATGAGTTAAGCAAACACAGAAATTCCACTTTTACCCTACTCTTGAGTCTTCATCCTATTAATTGCTGAGTTCAGTTTTGTGACAAGATGTAAGCATGGACTCCAGGCATCTCGTCCATCTGATGAATGGATTATTTCCTTTGGTAACTTCCCATGATGAAGCCTGTGAAAGTCTGTCTGGATCAATCACTGCCATTGTTTTGCTTTCAGACAACAAACAAACTGTAAATCTTCAGCGCCTTCACCTATCGACAACGTCATCATCAAAGCTGAAACGAGGAAACCATGAAGCCTCAGTCTGACAGGACACGTCGGGACACTCAGATCAGGACTGTGCTGGACCTGGATGTGGATTCCAGATGGATCCTGGGAGCTTAGAGGGAATCACCAAGTACCTAAACACACCGCCGTACCCCCTCCTGAGTTTTATAACCCCTGTTAACAGTCAAAGCAAACTGACTGTTGTCAGGCTCATTATGTGCTTCACGCTCCTTCATTTTCACAGGTTTGCTCTCTCTCACATCCGTTTAATGGAGAAGAGACACAATGATTATTCTTCACACATTGTTGTTATTGAACCATAAACTCGTGATTGACCTGGTTATTGACACTGACAACATTTATGAATAAGCAACACTTTTTACTTTGAAGATAAGGTTTCACGTTTTTATATCCTGAAGCATTTTTGTTATGGCTGGCCTTGTCACTCGAGACTGTTTTCTTAATTCTGCTGTTAGAGGTTCAGACTGTATGGCGACCATATCCAATGCACTGAATGAACAACTCTGAGGTTGTCAAACTCTCTTAAGTTCAAGAGCCTCATAAACATCCAATTTGATTTAGAATTGACCAGAACAGTGAAATAACAGCATAATAATCTATAAATAATCCACTGATAATTATCACAAATATTTTCCATTTGTTCTCCCTGATGTACTCTCGTCTCTTTTCAAAACATATCATCTTGATTTTCCTCCGAGCCTATTTGAAAAAATAGTTTGAGCATAATCATTATAAAAGTAAAGTACAACTTGAGGCTTACATCTACCACTCTTCAGATTTAATTGTCTCATTTCCTTGTTTTTTTAGGCAAAATATGCTTTAATACTAAGGACAGCAAATTGTATTAAGACTTTCCCCCCAAAATGTACTCCTAAATAGGATCTGAATTCATCTAAGACACGTTGTCTCCAAGCTGAGCTGTATTGAGGTGACAGAGGAGTGAAGGTGGTGTTGGACAGGTGTACAGCTTCTGCCACTGAAGGACCGTGAATTATGACTTCCTGCTCCATACTGAGGTACTTGACCTCTGTACGTCCATGACTAAATGCTGTATTGGGCTGTAATCAGCCTGTTTGGAGGCAAAGTAGTTAACCATGGTCGCTCCACTGAGATCTGTTTTTGATCAGTTTAGGAAAGCCGTCAGACTCTGTGCTGCACAGTCCCTCGATGTCGCTGGACACAACAGGTCTGTATGTTATACGAGTATATTTCTAGATCTGGACCTTTCTCCGTTAAGTTTGCATGTTCTCCCAGTGGATGAATAAGTTCTTCAGGTTCTCTAAAAACCAATGACTCAGAAAAAGTGCGTAGGTGTGAATGTGGTCTGAGATGGACTGGAGAATGGATGGATGGGTGATTGGGATGGATTGATAAGTGAATGGGATAAGTAGATTAATAGATGTCTGTGGGATGAATGATGGATGAATGGATGGATGTACGAATGAGGAGGGAGAGTTGACTGATGGATACAGAAGCTATATAACCCTTCTAAAGGAAATTATGTTAACTTTTCCCTGAGAAAATACAATCACACTGTAAAATCTCTCTCTCAAAAAAAAGAGAATTACAGTCAATTAGTTTGAGCTACATGTTTTCAAGTGCATACGTGTGTTTCTGTGTCTCTGTGTCTCGGAACGACAACAAATGTTGAATAACTGCTTGGAAACCCAACTCTGAGAAAACTTCTCCTTACTCATAAATGAGACATTCGTGTAAGTTACTCAAGAGCCTTCTTCTTGTAAACACAGCCCCTCCTCAAGGCACTGTAAATCCTGTAAAACCAAATCGGGGACTTCCCAATTCTCAGTACTGTAAGGATGCGTTAATAATGCAAATCAAAGTGACTCTAGAAAAGCCACAGGAATAACATGCCAACTTGAGCACATGACTATCAAAAATAATGTTATCATTAGTTTTGTTAGGATTAATATTCATTGTTTTTTTTAATCTCTTCAGGACGAAGTTAAAAGACATATCATAATCATAACAAAGAAATGAGAACCAAAGAAAAACATATTGTTATTATCTGAATTGGGAGAAAGAATGATAGTAGCACCTGTTGCTGTTTTGAAAACAAGAGATAATGTCAGAAATATCTTGAAGCATTTTTTTGTACAACGTCTCTGCTAAGCATTAGATATGATTTAGTCATGAGGAATAAAGTAAATTAGAATAACACATAGTAACTTTTGTTGCATCACTCAGTAGTTGTGCTGCTTTTACAGAAGTCAAATATGTGACAGGCAGTCTTCTTCTTATTTCGACATAAAAACATTTTAGATAATATAGTTTAAGGAAGTAGTACAATCTGTGGCCCTTTGTGTGTGTCAGTCTTGAGAACAGATCAGATCTTCTATTTTTTCCCGCCTCTCAGAGGTCAAAGGTTAAATCAGTTCAACCTGCTCCCGCTATCTGCCCCTGCTGTGACAAAGCCACCAGGTCACTTCCTGTACAGGGGCAATAATGTCCTCAGTGTGCGCAGACATCACCTGACAGTCGAGCTCTGGCCTTGTCATCAGCAGCTCTGACGTCAGGATGTTTTTTTTTACCCCTCCTCCTCCTCTTCCTCCTCCTTCGCCTCCTAAATGTGAGTGACGATGCCATCCAGTTCAAAGTCACAGTGACAAAGGAAGCAGTGATTAAAGTGCTGACAACCCCGATGTGTTTAACAAGTTACTGAAATGAAGCAGGGTGCAACAATATGGATCCATCAGCGAGTTAAAATAACATAATATTTTGGGTTCTCTTTACAAAAAATAATGTAAAAAAAAAAAAATATGTAGATGCAATGATGAGTGATTTTTTTTTAAGGGGTGAAAGTATTGTCTAGTTTTATGCCAAACTAACAGTCTAAAATATGATTACACGAAAACAAATTTCTTTTTAGTCATATGATAGAAAATGATCATCCAAGACATGTAGTCCACTGCTTTTTTAAATCACTTTCTATGAATGTCTACTTCAACAATATAATTATGTGGCTTTTCAGCCTTCATTTTTGTATTTTCTGTTGCCTGATTCAGTCGCCACTCTAAATGCTGTGAAATGACATTGCTACTGCCAATAAACAGGAACTAGTGACTCGTGTTACTTTGAACTCTTTCAACTTGGCCTGCATCAATAAGGAGCAGATGATATGGCTGAGCTGTCAGCAACGCACCGGTGGCTCTAAAAAAACTGATTCACTCAACAAGGTACATTGGCGTTCCGTAAATTAGTTAATTCGAGGAAGATGCTCTGTAATCTGGAGGCTGGTGATTCTTAACAGAAATTAATTTATGAGCCGACGATGTCAAGAAAGAGGCAACAACAACGCAAGCATGCGGGCAGCTTTCCACTGCTCCAGTGAACAGGAGTTAGGTGAAAGAGTAACTTCGTGGACAACCGTTTCTGCTGAATGAGACCGATCAGATCAGAGGAAACATAGGCTTCAGACGATACTAATAATCTGACTAATCAGAATAATATGACAATATGAAGATAATCTTTTGGTCGTTCTATGTTTTTATGTTCCTCGGTGTACTTTGAATTGGCCCTTGTGGATTATTTTGAACAGAATCTTCCAGCTCAGTGTTGCAGGCTGTTGGAGTCGATCCCAGCTCTCTATGGGCATCATGGTCATGACACCAGTCCATCACAGGGCAAACACACAGAGAGACAGACAAACACATATTCATATCTGCACTGATGGAAATTTAGAGTTAGTTGCTAAACTCACATGCATGATCTTGATCTCAGAATATCATAGTCAACGTAAACTCCACACAGTAAAGTCCCAAGCTTAAGCCAAGACTTTAACCATTTACAGGAGGCCTGTTGTGTTTGTGCAATTTGCCTCCTCCTGGTCAATAATTACTACAAAGATGAATCAATCAAGATATAATCTAAAATAATTGCCAAGAATTCAACACGTCTCTGTGAGAGCCAAAGGCTCACGTGTCAATATCCCTGGAATGTGGAAACATTACACGTGAAGCTACGTGGTCAACACCTTGGCAGGAATCCGCTTCGACGTTGATTTAAGTCCTGTCAGAAGGTACACTGTATTGCATTACTGTACTGTATGTGCTCTTATTCAGCATTATGTGTGTGTACAGTTAGTAAACTAGAAAGCAGTATGGCAAAGAGATGTGCAGCGTTACTAAGCTGCACACAAGCATGTCGTTTTACCCAGTACGAACATAAACTGAAGCACTGAAAGCACTGTATCAATAAAATTGTACAAATAAAATAAAATGGTCCATAAACTATATGGTATTTCTCTTGTATTATTCTTACGTGTTGAATACCATTGATTATTTAGTGAATTCAATATTCTCAAAATGTGTCATAATCAGGGGTAAAGAAAGGTAATATCGTTGCAGGCAGAGTTGAAATACACAATTCTTATTTGATTTTACCATATCAAAGCAATAAAATCCACACCTATACCATTTGTTGGTAAAGATTTGTACTTTGATTAAATCCTGAAACAAAATCCTGAAAATGTATTAGAAAAACTCAAATAATAGGAAAAAAATATGATTTAACACTCACCTTGAGTTGTCGTTAACCACCAGTTTGTACTGGAGCTCCTGGAAGTCCAAATGGGTCAGTAACTAATCACATTATAAATAGGTGAATGGATGTCAGTGGATACAATATAAATATGTCCAGATATATAACACTCTGACAGCAGCGGACTAAGCCAATGAAGAACTGCACGATGATGGAAATGTCACCTGTGTTTCAGTTTTATTAGAAAAGCCACATGAGTGCATTATAGTGTGATATTTTGTGGCAGAGGCTTCAGCCTGCACCTCAATGTGGAGGGAGCGGGACTCATTTTTGAAGGGTTCAGGTTTGCAATCAGGTCCACATCAGTATAGAGGAACACATGCACGCACACAACTTTTAATTCTGACAGACTCATTACATCTACCCACAGTTAGGATAAGATGAGACGAGACAAAACGAGATGTTCCTTTATTTGTTCCACAATGGGGGGGGGGATCACAAACTACATGTAAAGTTTTGCAGCTTCATAAAGACATGTCCCCATTTGATGACGGTGTAAACAGACCCACATACCCACAACATGGGTTCAGCCAGTACAGGACCACACACACACACACACACACACACACACACACACACACACACACACACACACACACACACACACACACACACACACACAAACTGAAAGTGTGTGTGTTCCCATGCAGCTGCTCTGAGTTTGTCAATGTGACACTGTCAGAGTCACTGTTGACTCTGATCCCACAATGCATTTCTCACAATCTCATGGGGACCGCTTCATTTCATGCTATTTTTTAACTTTCTAATTGTACAATTATATATATGCACTGGGTATATGTATCAGGAGTTAGGAGTGTGTGCGTATATATCTGTCATAATATGCGGCTAGTTTGGTACCTCTGCAATAGATGATGCTTCAGATTCAATGAATCACAATTAATCTAAAACCCCTTGATTAATTGTGGTCATTGACAAATATTTTCTTGAAATTAAATTAACTTGATGTGACGTGGTTCCATGGTATTATCTTTTGAAATTTTCAGTTTGAGCCCAAAGTGTTGTCACTTTGAGTAACAAATGAAAGCGTTCAGCCCATTAAAGCCCTTTATGAGCTTAAAAAAAAAAAAATCAAGGAACATCATTCTATGTCAGTTTTGCCTTTAAGCAACATGTCCACAGTTGAACTGACGTTCCCATGTTGCTGAAAATAAAAGCAGGACATGACTTCATCTTTAAATCCAGGCAGGGATCTGCAGACGCATCAACATCATGATAATAACTTGATACTAATTTCATCCTCCAGAAACTGAACCCCCCCATCATCAGCCAGCTTTCTTTTGATGCCTCAGAGGCCAGCTTGGCACCGCTCAGCCGTTACATGTTTTTTCCACCGTCAGTGAGGGGCCGCGCTCCAGCCGGCTGGACGTCAGCAGCTGCATCACCGCGAGTCTCAGGACATCCAGCCTGATCAGATAGCCACAGCGTGCCCTTCTCAGGCCCTCAGCACAGGCTTACAGGCAAGGTGTGGCTGGTTGACATCAGGTCAGACGTGCTGGCGCTCTGGCATGAGCACATGCGAAGCCACACCAGGGTCCCATGAGGTCATTTCTCGATTTATCTTTTCGGCAGTTGTGTACCCCGGTATTTTGACCTTTTGGCCTTTTGGATTAAACCTGACATAAACAAAGACAGTAACTGTGGACTATTGACCACCAGAGAGCAGACGAGCAGGAGGAAATCCCAATTGACTGGACAAAAGGCAGATTATACCCAGGGCAGGGCATAGCTATGGTTCCCCAAGTGTGGGCTGTGGCCCTCTAGTGGGCCCTGAAGGTACTGGAGATGAACTGTGAGAAGTACATGACAAGTTACAATGACAAGTTATAAAAAAAAATATAAGAGAGTTGTTTATTCTGTAATGAGGTTTTGGTATTTTGTTGAAGTTGGTTATTCCATTAGAAGATGTGGCACCCAATCATCATAAACAACACCGTCTCTATTAATAGGAAATAAACTGGAACGAAGGTTAAATATATGATGAGGTTTCTGACTTTACACCTGTGAATTATTCAAATTGTCACCTCAGCTGTGATAAGCTGTAAATAACAGCATAATAACGATTTTGATGAAAGATGTGCAAGTTTGTTTTTTTAGAATAATCTTTAAATGCAGCATTTGGGTAGATTTTCTTTAAAATAAAACATGTCTGGTAGATCTAATTTAGATCTTATGAGCTGTAATTTTCAAATTAACCTTTGAGATGCTCCTAAGGTTTGATGTTGTAGTCTGACATTGCACAATTCAATACCGGTGCATGTCATAAAATGCAAATGCTTTGAGAAAGTAGGTTTTAAATTTTCATTGTGTCTTCAACCTTTGAGTAATACTGAACACATAATTTATATATTGGCATGAATGTACATGCACATGTATCCCTAAATATCTTATAAACCTTTCAATATATTCAAAACTGCAATGTCTTTATAAAGAAAAGCCAATAACATACTTTTACATAAATATTTTTGAACATTTCAAGTTGTGAAATTAATTTTAAAAATCCCAGGTTTCATTTTATGCCACAAATGTTAATAAAAAAAAAAAATCTTTTGTGTTATCTTTGTTGGCGAAGGAAAAAATAAGTTTGTGACACCGGGGTAGTGAAATCTTTTTACTTTTCTTTTTTTCTTAATCCTCATGCTTTGACCCACAAGGTGGTGCTCTCATCCTTTCAGAGAGGACTTCTCCCTTCCTCTCAACTTGCACCAGTATGTGGATCCATGACTCGTGAAAAAGAGAGGACAACATCTGGTTACATTTCAAAGACTGCACGTTTCCAAAATTATGCAGCTTTCATGATCATATTTAGTGAGATTCAAACAATGGCTTCCTCAGCTTTGAAGGATGTTTAACAGGTCTTCGTGTATTGTGTGAAAACAGTTGCTTAGTAAACAGTAATGTTTGCTGCTTTAATCTTGAGTCACTTGTGGATTTTTCTGAAGCAAACAATGACTGCGCGATGGAAGTATGCGGTTGACTGTTTTTCGGGCCGTGGCCCTCGTCGTCCTCTGAGAGAGGCTTTGGAGGGTCTCGCCCACATTAATCACCCTCTGCACAGTTTGCTGGGCTGAGATCGGGGAACAACTGGCAGCTGATGGGGGGAAAAAGACTGATACAAAACCAGATAAACTCTTCGGGGCTATCGCAAGAATAGCAAGAGTTGAAGCACGTTCAAATAACTCTGTCAGACACTCAGATACTATCACCAAACTCACAAGCCTTTTAACTTCCCACAAGTTCCGGAGTTAAATAAATAAATCTCAACAAAGTGGACCTGGACATACCTGAAGTGTTTTATTTTTCCTATTAATTTGCATTTTTGGTAAAGAAAAATCAATATGAGCATTGCTGGGATCAGATTAAAAGAACATACTACAAGTGTGAAATCATGAGATTTTTTTTAAAAACTAACTGAAGTTGATTTCCTGCTTCAATTACGTCCCGGTGGATTTTGTCTGAGTCACACGGACCTCACCCAGAACAACTCACCAAGAACAACAATGACCTAGTGTGATGATGCCATTCTTTCAAACCTGTGAGGTCTGCTGACGGTCACATGTTGTCAAAAACCGTGAGGTCATTGTTGCACCTCTGACCCCCCCCCCCCCCCCCCCCCCCCCCCCATTAATGGTAGAGCCCCAGCTGGAAACCTCCACTGTTATTTTATATGAAGTTTGGAGGAGGCGTTTCTGAGTGATTCCCTTTGTAAAGTTGTCAGACTACATTTCAATGAAACTGGTGCTGATGATGTTAGATATTCTCCACCTGACAAAGACATTGTGTTTTTCTTTGCGGTTTTGTTATTTTGTCAGTTGGTGGAAAACAAAGACAAGAAATAACAGCATAGTTTTCATAAAACCTCATGGAGGCACACAGTCTGATGAAAATCCAAATAAAGTGTAGACCAGAGGTCCCTAACCTCTGGTGCGGACCCCCGTAGTCACAAGAGCCTGTGGTTTTGTCTTCCCTGAGATGTTGAAATCAGGTTTGCATAAATTAAGGAAAGCCAGAATAAAAAATACTTCCGAGACCTGCAGGACTGGGAAACTGCACATTGATTTTGTATTTCAAAGCATTTATTTATTTTGGTATGTTTATGATTATGTTTATGGTCAGCAACATCTAACTTCACTGTAAAGTTTAAGCAGATTGGTGAAAGGGTCCACAGCCTTGTTCAGAGGCAATCTAGGGGGCATCAAGGGAATAAAGGTAAACCACTGGTTTAGGAACATGTACAACTCCAACAATCCAACCAAACAAGCCAACAATCATGTCTTTGGTTAGTGGGAGGGAGCAGGTGTGCTTGTAGAAAATCTATTCAGCCACGGTAAAAACATGGAAAATTCGCAGAGAACTGGATTGAATTCGAACCTGGACCCTCTTGCTGCGAGACAACGGTTGTAAATACTTCATGCATACGCGTGTTGCCTGCCTTGGGGGCATTTGGCCCACTTAATAACTCGTATTCTTTAGATTACAGCAAAGTTTGGAGCATAAATATAAAAACTCCACATCACAGCCCACACACTCGTAAAGTGCAAACAGACAGAAGGGATATCTTGCATCATCCAGACGGCAGTGGAGATATATGCAGGCATGTGGTGGTTTGCGGTTGTGTATCTACAGGACACAGAAGAGTGGACTATTTGTGTTGGCGGAGATCTACGCTCTCTGAGGGCCCCTACAGTTTGTTCTGGTTTAATGTGAATTTTGACACCTTTGTGAAATGTGATAAATTCAGAATGAACTCAAAGACATGGCCATCAATATTCCACTTTAACACAGGGGCATACAAACTTAAACTATTAATACTCTACGTGTGTGTCATCTTAAAGTTACTTTTGATATATTTTAGGTGAACTTTTTAACTTCACACGTTCTTTTATTGTCTCTGTCTTCATGTAACCTACAGTATGTATGATAAATACAGTAGATGCAACATTTTAATGATTAGATGATGATTGCAGAGGAGTCCAGATAAAACTACAAATCACTCAAATAAATATCACTCTCCTTCAGTGAGAGTAGCTTTAATTGGCTTTAATAATTCCCCAAACCCCATTGTACACATAAGAATTAAACTGAGCCTGAATATGTCAGCTCTTTTAGTTTGGTTGAGACATGCACGCTTGTATTTTTTTTAAATTAATACTATATTGATGAGCAAAATGCTTATTATTAATTAAAATTCTTTATCTATTAAAATTCCCGATAATAATATTAATAATAATAACTGACCAGCAGCAACCACTATGCAACCTTTTCAATCATGTAAATATACAGTAAACCTGCTAAGTAATGTTTAATCCTGACTGAGTTCAGCTGTAAATCACTGCAGACATTAACTTCCTCCTCCACCTCCACCAAAAACATACTGAGGAGCCTTAATTGTTTTCCATGAGATTCATTATTATGGACTCTAATAAATCCAAAGTCTGCAGTGAAAGTACACCACAGGCTTTACCTTAAATTATGCAACCGCATGTTTTGCGTACATTTTCTTTTTGGTATGTGCATGTTTGTATTTTCATTCTTTGACCTGACAGTCTATGAAACCGGAAATAATAAACATTCAATATAATCTTCAGGTTCTGTGGATTTGGTCCAGATCCAGAGCATTAAAAAGCTTGAGCTCTTTGAATTCCTTTGCAGAGTAAACTTGAGTGCTGATGAGCCTGAGGGCATTAACTTTAAAAAATAGACAGTCAGATACACACACACACACACACACACACACACACACACACACACACACACACACACACACACACACACACACACACACACACACACACACGCACACACACACACACACACACACACACACACACACACACACACACACACACACACACACACACACACACACATACACACACACACTGCGTATATATATGACAAAGCATTCCCAGACCCCGAAGCGCCTTAATGGAACAATTAAAGTCATAAAAAGCACCCAGAGTACGAGAGCATGAAATTGTTCCTCATTTCAATGTTATCAGAGTCACACAGAGTTCAGATCTGGAAGGAAACAAAGCAACACTTGGCCACTGACTGGCCCATGCAGCAGCAAAGTTGCTGCCATGCCAAAATCTACATGTATGTTCCTCTTGAGACGGGCCGGAGCAGGAGACATGCAAGTCATGTGAGTTCCACAAACTAATGGGTAAAAACACAGGGATCAACGCATTTAAAAAAAAAGAAAAATTTTGTGCGCCTGGTTCTGTTTCCTGTTTCCAGAAGTCAGGAACCAGTAAGGGCGTGCTGTGGAGGAGCAAGCCAAGGGTCTCTGTTAAATGACTATAGAGTGAGTTGCTGTTTTGCTGGAGTCGAAGCAGAACAGATGAGTGTCTCTATAACCCCCACAAGTGATCGCCTCACTCTTCAGCGGCACTCAGGTTGAGCTTTCACCTCCTTCAACTCTCAGGCTGCAGCCCTCTAACCCAGCTTTGCATGACAGCTCTGCTCCCTGAAGCCATGATGGGTGCGTGGACCACTGTTACCAGACCTTTCTGAATAGAAACACACGCACTCACATTATGGCCTGGAGTTCCTTTACTTCCTTCAAATCTCCATCTTTCCACTCTCTCTTTATCGTTGCCCCTCTGGAAACTAGGTCAGTGTCAGTTCATGTCATTAGGATCTAATCCAACCGTGTGTGTGTGTGTGCGTGCGTGCGTGCGTGTGTGTGAGTGATCACGTTCAGTTAGCAGCCATGCTTATCTGCCACTTGGCTAAAGAACTTCCTTGAAAATGTTTGTTTTCATGCTTTGTGCCAGTAGATTCAACTCAAGTCTGCAGTGTGTGCGTGTGTGTGTGTGTGTGTGTGTGTGTGTGTGCGTGTGCGTGTGCGTGTGCGTGTGTGTGTGTGTGTGTGTGTGCGCGCGCGTGTGTGTGTGTCTGAGACACGGTGTTGATGAGGGGGTGGGGGATTCCAGGATTCTTGCACGAGGCAGCAGACAGATGTGGGAGACTTGAATCTAAACTGTTTGTTGGCCAACTTCAAAAGGCAACTTTTCCTCCAGTGTTTCTCTCTCTCTCTCTTTCTCTGCTTTCCATTCCTCCTCTGTTCCCTCACGCTCTGGCTGGCTTCTTTTTTTTTTTCTTCAAGCACAGAACAGAACTTGGCCCAAACTTTGGAGGGATGTTTCCCTGAATGCCTTCCGTGCTGCAGGTTCTGCTTCGAGTTGTGAAGATCCCTGTGGTGCCGTCAACTGCTCTCGAAACACTGATCTTCAACAATTGATCTTACTGTCGATAAACAGGCATACCTCTTTGGAAGTTGTACAACTTGAATCGTTATTTGCATTCTGAGGCCAATTCCTATAAAACACCTTGTGGCAATAATAAGGCCTCCAGACTCGCTTCTGAGAAACCTAAATTGTGTGATCAGCATTCAATCACACCACTTTTGTGAAGTTGTGAATGATGAAGATGATGTGTACCACTTCAGACTTTCCAAGGGAACTTCTCAACTGACACACTTTGAGGGTTGCTCACTTTATCGTGCTTTTATTCCAACTAACGATTATTTTGATTTGTCTTTCTTCTTTGTCTTCATCCTCACAGCCGTTACACCCTTTTAGGTTGTCAGGGTGTAACACAAAGAGGAAGGATACTCCATGACTCATATTCAATGAGAAAGGCCACAACTAAACAAAGGAACAGTCAAAATGCTGTCAAACTCTAAGTACAGCAAAATATACATATATATAAATACAGTCTATAATTTTAGAACATTCAACTGAGAATCAGATTTCAGAATGTCCCAGCCCAAAACAACCCATCGTCCACCTTCCACACTGCTTCATCCATCTCAGAGATACGAGGTGTTTTATCCACGGACAGGTCACCAGTCCATCACAGGACAAACACATGTTTTTGGACTGTAGGAGAAAACCTGAGAACCTGAAGAAAGCACATACAAATACTGTGAGATAATGGAAACTCAAACAAAATAGGCCTCCAAGCCCAACCAGAGCAAGAGACATTTTCGTTGCATTTCAGATGTCAGTTAACAGGACAATAATGCTCAGAGCCACTGAAAACGCAGCTTTTTGAGACTCGCTCACAAAATACTTCTGCATATGCGCCCAGTAGATGGACAATAACAACATTTTCCTCCAGAGTCTCATGACTCCCAGTTCATATTCTCCTGGGACTTAGTGGTTTAATAGTTGAGATAATAGTCACCGTAATAGCAATCCATCTTCATCGTCTGTCCATTGGAATGTCCATGAACTCGCCACTGTTAACATTTATAGTGTGTCGTTCTTTGTGCACATGTTTCTGTTTCCATTATAAAAACAACCAACAGCACTCACTAGTGGTCTTCGAGGGAAATGACATAATTTTTTGCATTTCTGCTATTTCAGTATAAATTGACGTATTTAAAATGCCGCATTGTAAACACAAAACTTTTCTAAAACGACAATGTAAAAATTATGCATTTTCCAAATGTTGTCATGTGAACAAGGCTTAATCTTGCAAAAGTGGCTCTCCCTGTTTTGTCACAATACATTGGAGTAATAGGTGCAAAAATCAAAGACTTAAATACAGTCTTTATATTTACACATAATTTATTTTACCTTTTCCCAGAATGAATTCAACAGGACAATAATATGGGGTTTTATGATGAAACGTCTCTTTACTTGGTATTGAGTTAGAAAAACTGTATCAGAATAAATTAAGACTTAAGGTTTTCAAAATAATTACGTGGTAATTATACATGAAGTATACGTACTGCAGCGTCGGTCAGTTTGAAAAGGACTTTGGTGGAAACGTCTCGGCAGTTTCTTGATGTATTGCCACAGAATTCTGCAACCACATTCCTGGAAAATTAATCCTACTGACGTTTCGATGCCTTGACTTTTAATACGGTGTCATCAGCAGGTCAGAGTTATTACTTATACTTCAATATCTTCCTGATGAATTAGATAAGATTAAGAAAGGCATGCACGTTCAACTGTAACACGTTAAACATGCAACTGTGTCCAGTATTCTTTAAGCACCTGCATGAATAATGGGAAGCTTATTAACAGACATGTTCAGCTGACACGCCCCTAATGAACGCACATTGGCACCGTCATGATCACATTATCATTCTTATGTTGGTATGTGGTACAAATCACCTGAACGGGGCTTCTCATGAACGTAAAGTCTTAAACACACAGCTGAGTCTTTGCTTTAGGAGCAAAGTCAATATCAACAGAACTCCAGGCTTAAGCTCTTTGTTTTCCTCTCCATCACTGACATCTTTTCATCCTTGTTGACAGCCCTTTACCCCATCATCCTCCTCACTCCCTTCTGCACTCCCTTTTCTAACAGACGGTGTGTACGTACACTTGAATTTATGGTCTGATTGCCCTCGCCTAATAGAATCGCATTAATACCGTTGTAGTATATTTCTCTATGTGTCTGTTTTGTATGGCATGTGTTTATGAGTCTCTACATCTGTGAGTGTCTCTTGCAGATGGTGGCAGTGAACCACCAGCGGGAAAACTCAACAGGGAATGTTTTCCATCCCTAAGATGGTCAGATTTGTGTCTGGGGGGGGGGGGGGGCACCGACTCAGCATAAATCACAAGTGGAAGAGAGATAAGTAGGCAGCTAGACCAGCCTGGATACTATCCAGTGTGCCCCACAGGGCACCGTTCCTGAATAAATCTACGTGTATGCAGACAGAGGGTGTGCACAATTTGACAAGGACACCTGATATCATGTTGCAGCTCAGCATCACAATCAACAATGAACCAGAGTGAACGTATGAAAATGGGGCCAATTTCATGAGAAACTGGGAAAATTCTACTGCCTTACTTCACCAAGTTTGTGCATATGGAATACAATTTCCTCACGAAGCCAAAGGTAAGAACATTCCCAAGCTGTGTTTCTTGAAGGATTAGGACTACCTGTAAGAAAGCTTGTGAGTCTCCTCTCTGATCTCAGCTTTGCCAAAACATTCTGGTGAGGCCAACATGGTGGCAGACACAACCCCTGTCAACAGATCCATGAAGTGATCAATAATGTAACAATGTCCCATTACAATAATAATAATAATAATATTGCTTGAAAGCACTGGTTGGATATCACTCTATCGCAACATAAAGTGAATCGAGCATGAGTTTTGATGGATCTTAACCTAGTCAGTCTGATAGCTACAAAAGAGAACAGTTATATGCCTTGTGCACATCAGTCCATCTGTTTGTTGGATTTTATGGTCAGTGAGGATAACTACTTTCCATATGCATGTCCAACAATTACAAAGACTGATACCAGTCAGTTGAATGGGAAGTCATATATCAGGACTGATTATCGTTTCTTAACTGAATGACTAGAGAGATGGGGAAAGTTAAAACATGGCATCTGTGTAACTAAAGCTATAGCTCTGTGTCGAATGCTGTATTAATGGAAGCTATGTACATAATCTCCAAAGCTAAAGCAGCTGTGCGGAGACACCACAAAAAAGAAACCAGTGACTGGTTGCCTTTTATTCTGTCCAATATGAGAGTTTTAGGACTATGAAGTAAGTGTTCTGCATGGTAGTGAGCGAGAATGCAAAAATAAAGTCTGCAACAAAAAACTCCAACAGGAATATATATAGTCAGTACATTATATTAGCTACTCCTCCACAGTAAGAATATCAGGAAACTAATGATGATTACATGTTTTCTAAAACTATCCTCACAACAGAATTGCAACACGTATCCCTCAGCAGTGAATGAAGCATGAAAAACAGTATTTAAATTGGAGCGGTCTCAAAGTGAATGAAGTGTGAGGGATATAATTACAAACTGTCTGGAGGGTTTTGCGCTGGCATATTTTTGCAGCGGCTTCCATGAAAGCACTTTTGGGTTTAAAGGTAACTAATTAGGTGTAGTTGATCACATGAAAAAAAACATAAACCTTTGTTCTCTCCCTCACATTCTCCTCAGCCGAGAGTTCAACAGCTCAGGTTTGTTTCCTTGTCTTTTTCTTTGTTGCTGAAAGAAGGGCATATCACACATATACAGTATGTGTACATCTACAAATGATTGGATCACTGTATCTTTAATGCTTCATCTGACTTCAGAGTGAGCTGGAGAGAAGATAAATCCTTAAACTTGAACAAGCATTTTTAATTATTTGAAACAGGGTCAGCAAGAGACCTTAAGCAGTGCCGGGAGAATTATTTTGTCACCTTACGAGAGCACCAAAGTTTTTATCTTCCTGTTTTCAGTCCTGATATTTCACATTTCAGTTCCCTTTCATCTGTCTTCTATTAAATGTGGGAGTTGACCTTCTTCACAAGCAAGCAAACTCAAATGTATTTATTCTTCTCTCTAAGATCAATTTATAAGAATTGGATTATGTTAGAGATCTAGCATGGATGGACAGTTCAGCATTTTACTCCATTCATTGAAGGTGTTCAGATATATTGTCCCGTCTTCTCTGTCAGGAATGACGCCAAAGAGCATGAGAGTTTGGCTGAAAAACCTCCCAGCCGAGCACACCAGCTATTAAACTCTGCTCCCAGCACATTTGGAGATGACTCATACTGCCAACCTCGTGTTTCTCATCCTCTCCTCCTGCAACCCCTCCCTATCGATGTTGCTTGAAAGAGGCATCTGCACTGCTAAAGGGACCAATTACAACTTTTTATGGCTTAAAAAAAATTCTCTTTTACCCTTCTGGGGAAACTTTTTTTTTCTTTTTTCAAAGGAAAGAAGTTCATGCAGTGCATAGGTACATAGTATGAAAAAAGATCCATTTGGAGAGGAGAGAGGATTCCTCTGAATTATTTTATGGTTATGTATGTTGGTGCATTGTATATGTGCAGGGTGTGTTAGTTAGGAGGACCATATGTGATAGTGGAAAGCCAAACCCAAACAGTTGGGTGGATTCCATCATTACATTATTCTCATAACAAAAAAAAAAGATCTGAAGGCCAAACATTTGACTCACATGTAACCTCATTACACACATGTATAGAATGCGTGTGTGTGTATGTGTGTGTGTGTGTGTGTGTGGTGTGAGGGAGTGAGGGAAGGAGTGAGGGGTGGGGGGGGAAGGGGGGGGGTTCTCATTTCTGCTGCAGCTCATTTTCTTGAAATATTTCACATGAATATTGGCAGCAGTTGTGCTCCAGAAGACAAAAGGAAATGAACCGTAGCTGCCGGAGCCAAAGACAACATACAGTGTGAGAAAGTCTTGCTGCAGTTTCTGCTCATGGCAAAGAGATACAATCTCAATCTAAGCTATTAAAAACCCGCCTTTGGATGTATGAAACACATAAGGCAAAAGGATGACTGGGTGAAGAAATATTTTGCGATGCAGAAAAACTGGCTGCAGCCACATTCAAACAAGCGACGTGCTGTATAGAGCACGGCTTGCAAATTAGTTTTCTAATGACAAGAAAGGACAAGGAATATTTTCCCAACACAATCAGGCTTCAATCTAAAAAAATGTTTATCTGACATCTGTTTCAGTCTCGCTATTTCAGGCTTTTTAGTCGAGCCATTTCAGGAAGAAGGGATAAACATTCCCTAAAATGAAGCCCACGCTCAGTTTGGGAGCGTGTGGGGATTAACTGAGTAAAAGCTTGGGGTGAAACATGGAGGTGGGTGGGGTGTAGAGGTGGTGTCTTACTGTAAATGACAGCACCTCTGTGTCAAGCAGGAGCAGGGGGCAACCCCGCTGCTTCTGGCATCGCCTCGCTCTCTCTCCCACACTGCACCTCGTTGATGGGAACCATTTACGCTTCTCCAGAAACAGTCTACTGAGCTCTGACATCACGTCACCAGTGTTGTGTTTAGAGTGTTCTTGCGTCTGTGCAGTCGTTTTTGCGTCATCAAGACCATAATTCCATAATTCAGGACGTCTGAGAAATGAGATTTCTTATGTTGCTTAAAGAAAGTGAATGATATCCTCAGCTTTACGTGTGATTGATATTATGACGGATAGAATTCGAGGAAACCAATCTGGTCTCATAATTTGTATTGCAGATGTGTATAATGAAAAACCTCTGACAAGCAAACAGTGAAAGCGGTATTTGTGCTTGTAAAAATTATGTTGCGGATGTCTGATTGCCATTAAATGTTAGAACACTTTGTCAGAACAACACTGGAATGATATCTTGCGTCAAGAAAGCACAAATCTCCTTTAATGTCAAACTATTTCCCCGAGGACAGCACATGGGTGAAAGTATTTTAATGACTCCCTCAAGTGACAGAAGAAAGAAAAGCAGCAAACCAAACCCTGCTGATGCCCGACATCAAGCCAGAAATCAGCCTGTGGTTCCCTTCAGCACATCCCAAAAGCGCTCATCGTCAGCCTCCACCCAGGTCGCGCTTACGTTGCTGAGGTTGAACTCAGTTGTGCTCTGAGTGCAAGTCGAGGCTCCAAGATGAGCGGGGAGAGGCCGTCTTACTGTCAAAACAACAACTCCAATCAACGGCGGCCACTTCTGCCCTCTGCTTCTCCCTCCAACTCTTTCATTCTTTTTCAAAGGACTTTTTGTCCTCCGGACTTCTGTCTCACTTCACACACATACCATTTACAGTAACCATTCCTCTATCGTCTCAAAACAGGCCGAGCATTGAGATAAGTTTCAGGTCTCGTTTACATTCACATTCACCAAACAGGACTTTTGGAGCGCAGGAATGTGGGCTCGGATCATAATTCAGTGACAAGATGATGATAATGTAAGCGAGTGCAATATATTGGATGGACATTTTATCAAGAAGTCTGGCTGAAAGCAGAGAGAAGAAATGTTAAGTACTTAGAGATAGGGTGGTGGTGGGGTGGGGGGTGGGGGGGGGGGGGGGGTCTGACTGTAAGCGTCATTAATAATTGCTCCTGGAAGAGGTAACATGAGCTCGGTGAAATACAACTAATATGTGCATTCAGTAAAGAGTTCAGGGTTGGCTTTGTAATTGGTGGCCAACTGGGATCAAGGAAACAGTTTTAAAACAAATAAAACATGTTGAATAGCCTATGTGTCACGTTATCTAACATGTTGGAAACATTGTTTAAAAAAATTCTCCACAGGAACTTGTGGAGAAAAAAAAATTGTTGGTATGTAAATTAAAAAAATATTCTGTGATCTCAAATTGGAAAGGAATCAATTATGAATCAGTAATGCAAGTTATTATTACTGTATGAAAAGCACCGAGAAATGATACAGACAACAAAGAGAGGTTGAATAACTGACATTGTGATTTCATATAAACCTGATTAAATCCATACAAGAAAATGAAGAGAGAGTCAGGCGGGATCAGTGAGCACATTTAGAGCTTATCGGCGTGACCCTGTGCCATCAACATGGAAGAATCAAAGACATCCGCACCCAGAAGTGAGGTCTTGGTGACAAAACCACAATTAAGTGCACAGCTTTTGTTTCCAGAGGCACGAAGCTGCAGAGGTCATTGGGTTTATGTGTGCCACTATAGTTACTGTAGGTGAGGTGGCCTTTCTGTGTGAGGTTTGCATGAGAGAGAGAGAGAGAGAGAGAGAGAGAGAGAGAGAGAGAGAGAGAGAGAGAGAGAGAGAGAGAGAGAGAGAGAGAGAGAGAGAGAGAGAGAGAGAGAGAGAGAGGACTGTCTCTGTTTGCCCTGTGTACCTTGACATCACACAGAGTCAGCTGGGATCAATCAAAATGAATTCTATATGAAGTCATCGTATGGATTTCTGTCCCAATATGATCATTTTCATGTCTACCTACAACACTCTTCTAGTAAAATAAAAAACAATGGAAAATATGTGAAACAAAGTAATATAGGAAAACCCCGTACGCTCCTCCTCCTCACCGTTAACTCCTTCACGTTGGCCTGAACTTGATTCCTATAGGTGATTTCATTTTTGTGCCGTGACTAAGAAGATAAGTTGCGGCTTCAGCCACGAAGCAATAAAAACAAGGTGTAAGCCTGAGACAGGTCAAGGGTGGCAGGGACATAAATAAAGTGGAAGCAGAGGTGCTTTGTGAGGACAATGTTTAGTGAACGTGAACTATGTGGAAGCTATTGGAAGGAAACCTGCAGAATTGCACAGCGGCTGCACTCTGGGTGCTTCCTGACATTTCCTGGCAGATTGAGGATTCTTGGCAGTCTGCTCAGGAGTAAACGTGGTCTTGTCAACTGTAATGGGGAGGCCTTCCAAAGGGCAGGACTTTCCAAAGAAAGTGAGCGAGAGAGAGAGAGAGAGAGAGAGAGAGAGCACACAACAGGAGATCAGCATTGTTGAGACTATATTTGAGGTAGTGGGCAAACTTCCAGTTGTGGATGTCAGCAGGCTTAATAGAGATGCGTGTCTGAACCTGAGTGTCGTGGGATGGATAAGAAAAGCAGGGAAGCTGAGTTAATACGCACACAATGTGTTGATGAGCTGCCATAACGTCCCAAATGAGCGGTTTCTCACTTTGAAGGCACCTGTCATACATATTAGGGAGTATTAGACTGGATGTGTTAGATGCAGGAAGATGCTTAGGTGAAAAGGTGTGAATAATCAGATGGGTGTTCTCAGGATGTTCTTTGTATGAGGTCATTGGTTTCTACCAAAAAGTAAACTCCTGACACCTGCTCCCTGGAATCATGTACAATGGACACAATCAAAAACTTGACCATGAAGCAGCCTCGCCAAATGAATCAAGTTTTACTGTCTCTCTGCCATATTTGCGTCGTACAGATAGTTGTGTGTGTGTCTGTATCACATTCCAAGAGGAAGACAGGTGAAAACTATTCAATCAAAAAGGTTTGTCCATCTCTTAATGGGCTGCGTGTTTTCAAGGGAATGTGCTTAAGAAGGAGAGTTTCGCTGAAGTTAAAAGGTAAATTGGCAAACCAACACAGGGTGAGGCAAAGCTTTAAGAACTGCTCTGTTGGAAGGCTTTATATTAACAAGTTGAAGGTGACAAATTTCAAGCTGTCAACTTGGCCTGCAAATTCTTTTGAGCACCTGTGAGATGTGCTGATAAAAGCTGCCGTCTTAATTGGAACAATTCCACAAACTGTCCGCCCCGTAAATATTGCGCTGAATTATTGGTGCTTGATGCCATCAAACACCTTCAGAGATCTTTTCAAGTGAAAGTCGCAAATTGACAAGGATCTTTTATAATAGCTATTTTGCATGTCTGATCTGGACCCCTCTAGATAGATATACCCCAGATATATCTAAAGGAAAAAATGGGAGCTTGCTGTGTAACTGATGGGTGTGTTTATTTTAAAAGGACATGTGAATACAGATGCTGACTATTTCAAATACATCCAACCAAATTGATAACTTTCACAAACGTAACTATATGTGAAAGGCGTTTGTTGGCGCAGCTAAAATTCACCAGTTTTCTTTATTACAAAGGCGGGGGGAAAAGAGTTCAGTGCTGCATGTTGCACAATGATGAGAGTCTGCAAAAATGGAAAATCCAATGTTTTGTCTGAAAACTTGTGCTTGAAAAACTTCTACAGTGATTGTATCTCACTGCACTTTTGTTTTGGTCAAACCTATTAAATCCAACATTTCTGTATGAACACATAATCCTAAGAATAAGAACAGGTGTGTGCTGTGTTTGGACACGTTTAGGATCAAGGGAATGTGAATAGAGAAGAGAAAAGAGAGAAGCTGATAGTCGGGGAAAAAAAAGAAAGAAAGAAACGAGCTCAGAAAAATGGTCGGTGTCAAGAGGTCTACCTCAGTTTTAGAGCGATAGCAAACCGGAGAGAGGAGCCGGGCAGAGTCTCTGTTTGCAGGGTGTGGCTGCAGACATGAAGCAGTGTGTGTGTGTGAAAACTACTGCTGCACTGGACAGAAATTCCTCAAATCATACAGTGTGCACAGTGTAAATATTTGCAAGACGTACAGCATAAAGAGGAATTAAACAGATTCATATGCTCTATCTTCTGTGGGAGGAAAAAAAAAACGTTTACAAAATGCTATTTTATGAATCTGTGGCAAGTCAAGTTTATTTATACGGCACCATTTAGACAAGAGCTTGGAAAATGCATTAGAATAACTAATGTTACAGATGATCACACTTCATTCAAGTTTTGTATGTTGTTTATCATCACTTGCCAAAACATTTCAACCAAAAGTTAACTGCCGCCGTTTTTATTTTTCATGACTAATTGTACTGTATGGTATCTTTTAAAAAAATGCATTTGTAGGTATTGGTAATAATTTGATACACAGAGGCGCTTTTAAAGCGGTTTCACACACACACACACACACACACACACACACACACACACACACACACACACACACACACACACACACACACACACACACACACACACACACACACACACACACACACACACACACACACACACACTACCCTAATGAAGTACAACTCAATTAGAGAAATTCTTCTTTTATGACCTTATGTCATTTTACTTCCCACCATGTTACTCTATTTAGTTTATTTTTGAAATATCAAGTTGCTCGTCATAATAGGGTATAATTAAATATTTCAATCTTGGGAGCCACATTTTTCAAGCCAAAAACGCTAAACTTTCAAAAAGTCACGATTTAAACATAGAATATTCATACAGGTAATTTCAGCCAAATGCCTGCTACAGATAATGAAATTCATTGCACTTAAAAGGTACTTTCTACTTTTAGCTGATCATTTTAATGACAGTAGCTTTTTTTGTTTCCCTTAATTGAGACCATTTAAAGCAATGCAATATTGGTTGTACTTGAGCAAAAGTACAAAAATACAATATTATGATTGAATATCTGTGTGTAAAGTGAAATTTCAATCACATATCGAATGACACCTGCTGCAAAATGAAGTGAAATGTCCAAAAATTATGGGCCTGATTTATCAAGATCCTCTATAACAATTGCAGGTTTGCGTAACTCTATGGCTATGCTTAAAGCATTATTATTTATCAGCAAAGAATCATGTCATGAAACATCTGACGTGTAAAGAGTATCCAAGTGCGGATACTTTGAGTGCTTTAATGCTGAGAACGATCTGCTGGAGGTAGTGACGATTTAATGTTTGTTTGTTTGAGTGAGGTAATGAAGTGCTGCCACCAACCCCAATACAACATAACACGTGATACTGTGGGTATAGACGTGTAGATCCAGGAAGTTATCGAGTATATAAAAACAAATTTAAAAGAAAAAGACAATGCGGTAGAGAATAAAGGAGACCAATAGAGGTAGATGCGTCAGATCACCGTTTGGGGGGGGGGGTGGGGGGTCTTGGCCCTCGAGCCTTGTGTTTGCCACTTCTGCAGTATGATACCACCTCTCACCACATTTCTCCACACAGTGAACAGGTGGATTGCTATTAAAGGTGCAACGGTTTATGAGAGTCTTCTTCCTGGCCTACATCTTTTTCTTTTTTCTTTTCTTTTCTTTTCTTTTTTTTTTCCAGGCTGATGTTATTGTAACAGTGAAATCTCCAAAGCAGAAAGTACTGACTCCAGTTGCATTTTTGAACTCCAGCTTTTGTATCGCGAGAGCAGAGAGAGAGAGAGAGAGAGAGGGAGGGAGAGGGAGAGGGAGAGGGTGAAAAGAGAGAGAGAGAAAAAAGTTTTGGAGAAAGTTGAGCTGAGCAGGGATGAGGGAAGAGCTGTGCAGAGAAGGAGAGACTCTGAGTTTTGCGTCTCTCTCATCCTGAGGAATGCGTCAGCGTCTCTGAACGATCCGTGCAAACTCCTCTCGCGCGCTGCTGGATGCGCAAGAGCAGACTCCAAAAAAGTTACGATGCGCATCTATTTATAGCAGCTCTGCGAAAGGTTTCAGTGGCTTTTCTTCTTCTTTCCCCAACGATATATTCAGCAGTACCTGTAAGTAAAAAAAAAAAAAAAAAAGTGAAGCAGTCCTCTGTTCGGTCTCAGGCGAATCTCCTCTGTCTGGAGACAAGGTAAAGAAGTGACGCATGCGATGCGCTTTCGTTTGCATGTTTTCATTTTTACACTCTTTGGCTAAAATAAGTCCCGAGTCATTATTGGAAGAAAGCCAAATAAATGCAAAAGTTAATTTTGTGGGCTTAAAAAAAAAAAAAAGATTCTGAGCTGCTTCCACTGCTTAAATAAGCCCTGGTTTTGCTTTTTTGTTTTCTTTTGCAGCTTGGCTCCAGACTGCAGGCACGGAAAGTAAATAGGACATTTTTTTAATTATAATTTTTTTTTTGTTAATTATTATTCTACCGACCACTGGAGGTGCACGGAGTGGATATGCCGGACTGTAAGCGTGGAGGACGGCTGCTGCAGTTGTCCGTGGCTCTGGTGGCCCTGCTGGCGCTCAGCGACGTCCGACTGGACGCAGCAGAGCTGCTGGAGACCGGGGACACCGAGGTGGTCACCAAGCAGACCGACACTAGAGCCAGCAGGGCCAAGAGGAGGGGAGGCTCCGACGTCCTCAGAGGGTAATGTCACATTTCTACCTTTTTTTCTGTTTTTTGAAACTTCGACAATTGTGCTGAAAGAGACATAGATCAGGATATAATCCATGCTGCTCGAAGCTGGTGGAGCACCAACTCTTATCACCACCTGCAGAAAACCAAGAGAGACTTTCACAAAACCATTAGATGAAAAACAAAAGAGCATAATTCAATATCTGACCAGCATCAGATCAAAAGAGATCAGCCTCGACCAGCATCCGAAAGGCACCGAAAGCTGCATAAGAAGGCATCAAACCAACCTACACTAACATGAGAACATCACAAACCATTATCAGACTGGCATAAAGTTGAATAAACCAATGGCAAAACCAGCATAGTCCACTATCTAACAGCATAGACCAGCTTCAGTTCAGCTTACACCAACATAAACCAGCAGAAATCATCATCAGACTGGCATAAAATAGACTAGACCAATGTCAAAACCAGCATATACCAGCAACCCATGGGCATAGACCAGGATACAGACCAGTTTGCACCAGTATGAAATATCAGAATCACATAGACCTGCATCAGACAGCATTAACCAGCATCACTCATCAAATAAGCATAGACGAGACCTGCATATATCAAACTCACACCAGTAAAAAAAACAAACACACCAATAGCACAGACCAGTATGGTCTGAGATCCAACATCGAACAAGCATAGACGACCTTAAACCAGCATCAGAACAACATGAATAAACCAGCACTGGACGAGCATCGGAGAATAATAAATCAGCAAAAGAACGGCAGCAAAACAAGCATAACCCAGCATAAGGTAACATACACCCCTCAAGACCGGAATGAGAAACCAGTAGAGACCAGCATTACGCCATTATTGACCTGCAGAGATGAGCACAGACGACCAACAGAACAGCATAGATCTGCCCTGAGCAGACGAATAAAATGATGCATCATTCACTCCTCCACTCTCAATTCAGTATGAATGAGAAGCTTATCTGTTGGTTTTGTTCATGGGTTTGAGCAGGTGTCTCTTTGTCTCACTTATAGCTTGTGTGCACTGAATGTCAGAAAACCTTCCTTTTCTGGAAACGTGTGGTATTTTGTGATTCTAATGAGGAAGGCTGATAGACAGGAGTGACGCTGCCTCTGATGGGAAGGTTTTGCGCAAAGTTTAGTAATTAAGCACTGGCAAGAATATCACATTCCTGCTGACTGCAATAATAAATTACATCCAAACAAAGGAGGCCATTGGTCGTGTGTGGCTGTGGCAGAGGGAGAGAAAGAAAGAAAGAGGGGGAGATAGAGAGAGAGAGAGAGAGAGAGAAAGAGAAAGAGAGAGAGACTAACAGCCTCAACCTATTGCTAGCCAAAAACACCACACCCCAGTTTTGGATAAATCACATCTGCAGCTGTACACAGTGGGCCACTGCTGGAGAGGTTCTGTGTGTGCATGCGAGAGTGACGAGAGCAGAGAAAAGAGAGAGAGAAAGAGAGAGGGAGAGGGAGGAAAAAAGACAGACAGAAGGGAGGCCATAAAGAAAAGAAAGGACGTCTGTGTCCAGTGATGACAGCAAACAGCTGATGAAGGTCACACAGTAGACAGCTCAATGAGCATTCTCCACAGGCATTTTTATTTGACATGCTTCAAGTTAATCTATCAGAACATCTGGGTTCAGCGGCAGGAAGTGCATACAGGCAGCACACTGTGTCAGGCTGACTTACCACTGTTTCAAACATGCAAGTGACTTCATTATTCCCTTCAGGGATCTGTTTTAAGTTACAATGTACATCACTTACGCTGACCTCAGGGGACATGTATGCCCTGTAGGTGATTACGAGGTCACGGATGTCGACTCGTCTCAGACCTGTAGGTGGCAGGATGGCCCAGGTGCTCATGCTCACGCTGCTTAAAAGATTTTTTTTTTTTTTACAGGTGCATTCCTTAAAATTCTTCTGGGAAGTGTATGCCAGACCGAGCTCGTCAGTGGCGAGATCTCTGCAAGTAGCACATTACGGCACGGTCCAGTGGTTTCCAATCTGGTTCCACACTGGGTCACAAGATGACTTTAATGGTTCATTAGATACTTGCGCTCCAAAGAAATAATACCATATAATTTGTCTCCACATGATTATCTTGGGAAATACTACAGTTTTTAGCGTTTTGAGACTTAGAGGAAATACTCGCTGCAGTTAGGAAGTCATGACTCTTATGATTAGAGGTCATGGGAAGGGTTTTTTTTTTTTTTTTTTTTATAAGTGGTGAGGAGCCATAAAGTTTGGCAACCTCTGGCCAAGTGCATGACAAATAGTTTGCTGCTATGTTGTTGCACAATGTATTTTTCTTTGAAATAGTGGACATTGATGGATTTCTGTCGGCTGTGAAAGCATTTTTTTTATGGTTTTTGGGAGAATCTCTGAGTTTCACAATAAATATGACCAGATTTGGACTGACATGTTATGAGTTTGAACCTCTGGACCCTGCTGCAAATGTTGGTTCTGCTGGAGTGTCCATGAGCAATACGCCATTACTCTGATGAAATGTCGTGCAGTTGGACCACAGTTGAGAGTTGAACAACAGATGGTGCTATTAGCCATAACGACTGTGAAGCAATTTAATTCAAATCACTGGTGTGTGTATGAACAAAATGGACTAGATTTGAGGTTTACTGTAACTGTGTAACATGGAAAATGACATCTATTCACAGACCAAATGTTTGCGGCTCAAGAAACAACGCCTACTGCTGCCCTGGCTGGAAGACTCTGACTGGAGGAAATCAGTGCATTGTCCGTGAGTATCAACTCCATTACTCTCCCGTCACTGTCCTATCAGAACAGGCAGAAGTTTGAATCCATGATGAGCCATTGTTTTGTTTTTTTTAAGCTCTTCTCGCTATTGTTGATTTCCAATTTCATCATTCTTACATTTGATAAGAAGCAGTGGTGGCTGAGAATTTAAGAAAGCAAGCTTGTCACAAGAGGTTTGCTGATTTAAAACCCCCTCCTCATGACTTGGTTAACAACATGGTAAAATGAAAAACACTTGACCACACCAGAAGGTATTTTCTTTTCCAGTTTGTGTCAGGACCAAGAGCATATTGTTGAGACAAGCTTTGTGGTAAGCAGATGGTTTGAATATCTTAAAAAGGAAGCAGGCGGGGGTTTTTTTCACCTTGGTTTCAGCAACTTGACCATCTCAGTAATCATTAGATAATGTTTTGTGCTGAAGGATATTTAAAATGTTCACTTCTCTTGCACAATGTGTGCTGGGACTGGCTAGAGCCTCCATGGCACTTCTTATGTGTGATGGATGGATGGATGGATGGATGGATGGATGGATAGATGTCTTATGGCTTCCACTGACCAGTTTGTCCCACTGTGTACTCTTGATTGCGGACAGGACAAAAAAAAACAACTTCACTTCATTTTCAGAAATACAAAATCGCCACTGTCATAAAAATTTAACAATTCATGACACTTTATGAGTGAATGCAAGGTAAAGCTTGGACAGGTGGCCATTATACAGTACGGTTGGATAAACAGACACAGAGTGTTACACACTGATTTAGGGTGATTTGAGTCACCAGTTAGCCTCAAATGTATATTTTTGGACTTTGCTAGAGAGTCAGAGTACATGGAGAATACCCACACATATACAGAGAGAACATGCAAACAGTATGGTCCCCAACTTGATATAAACGTGGAAATATTGGACTTAAGGCCATTCGCAGAAGAAACCTTGGGTGCTCCAACCAAAGAGTCTCCTGAGCTCCCCACTATTTAGTTAGACTCGCCAGCCTCGTCAAGTAAACAGCATAAACTGATGAAGCCACTTGGATAAGGGCTGGAGACATAAGATCAAGTTCAGTTGACCTGGTTATGTCGCATTGAGATACCTCCTACCTGGACAAATGATAATATGCGTGGACATAACCTGTGATATTAAAACCACGTGACCCTCTGAAAAAGGGTCATTAACTCAAATGCATACTGTTGTCCTGTTAGTTTTCTAAATCTTTGTGTTTATTCAACGTCTCTCTTACTTACTCCCCCGGTAGAAAGCAAAGTCTGAGGAGCTGTAGACTTGTGTGGTTGCAGTCTGGCTGGCGAGCTGGTTGGATGCTTGTTTCAGCTTTAATGACATTGTTTAGCAGTGGGGTTCATGGAGTAGGGGTCAATGGCTGGACTCTACCTGATGTGAGCTGGGAGCAGTGGACCATGCCAACAACAGTCTGTGGGAAACAGAACAACTGAGCTAAAGCTGACAGCGCCAACCAAAAACACACACTGGTACACATTCATGGCAAGTCAATTCTCAAAGGGAAAAAAAAAAACCCTCAGCACTGTTGAGAAGACAACGTCTAGAACTTCACGATGATGAGGGTTAAAAAGAATGATTTGGGCGTGTTTGTTACTGCAGTCTGAGTGTTTATGTTTTTAATACTGTTGATAAGAATCCACTATGAGGTTTAAATCAAGGCAGAATTTACACCAAATGAAGTTTTAACCTGAAATCTAAAACCTGCAGAAGACATGCAGCAGATGCACAACACACACACACACACACACACAAAAGACAGACCCTTCATTATATTCTCTTGCACTTGATAGAAGACATATTTTATTTTTGTTTGATCGAGTGTCATGTTCCCCTTTCCAGCGATCTGCCGGAGTTCCTGTGGAGACGGTTTCTGCTCCAGACCCAACATGTGCACCTGCCCCACCGGCCAAATCGCCCCATCATGTGGATCCAAGTCAGGTCGTTAAGCATGTCCTCTTTCTCAACTCCTGTCTTTACACAACTCTTTTGAATTGTAATCTTTATATATATATAGAGAGAGAAAGAGAGAGGAAAAACTGGGCGGGTTATCTGCTCCTCAGATAAACATGTTAAAGCTGTGATTTATGCAAGTTGGAGAATATGTTGAAAGTAACGACTTCCTGGAAAGCATAGCAAAGACTACACCCCGGTCTTCCAATTTTCTATTTATTTTTTTAATACGGGGGTTCTAATCTGAGGAAAAACATTTCATCCCGCTATAACAACAATGTCATGTGATGACAGAAGACAGAAAATACGCAGCGTTGTCATACCACTTTCTTTTCAAATGAAAGAGTTTGCAGTTGGAATGAGGTGTTTCTGAGTTTAAGAAGGCACTGTGCCGTTCAAATCTCTTTTTTTCCCTCAAGTTTTTCCATTCCTCATCATGAGTAATGAGCACAAGTTAGCATGGTCAAAAATATCAGAGAGAAGGCCAATGAACCTCCTCGAACAAGCTTTGAAACTGTCCCAGGATTGAAGCCATGTTGCAATCCTGCAACAAAAGAAAAAAAAAGAAAGACAAAAAGTCCGGACAGTCTTGTGGATCGTTGTGTCTATGTGCGTGTGTTTGTGTCGACCCAGTGTGAGTGTGTGTGTGCTTTGGAAGACGTCCACAGTCAACATCTTCTCCATGTTGCTCTCTCACAGCACTTCAAGTCAGTGTGCTCATCTGTTTGCACACCATAAATTTCTAGGAAATTAAATCCGAGCATGATTTTTAATAAACGCGGTTCAGAGTGAATGTTGTTTGTGTTGTAAATATTATCTGTACTATATGTTTGGATACTCTGAATTCAACCCCAACATTTGCCTTTGTTGTGTGTCCGTGTGTGTGTCTCTGTGTGTGTGTGTGTGTGTGTGTTTGTCTTTGGATCATTCTGCCCACAGTCCAGCACTGTAATATTCGGTGTATGAACGGGGGAACATGTGCGGAGGACAACTGCCTGTGCCAGAAAGGCTATGTGGGAAACCACTGTGGTCAACGTAAGTATCATCCTGAAAACACCACAAGAACTGTGACAAACTTCAACATTATTTATGGATTATGTTGGCAAGATGTAACTACATATCCTCTCTGTCTCATTGCATTTCACTATTGGGATGTATTTCGTATTTGTTTTTGTTTTTTTAGCAAAACACAGTTTGCAGAAGCCACTAAAAGAGGCTGCTGAAAACTCTCCTCTGGTGTTGCTTTTCTTTTGTGTTTTTTTCTTTTGGATATTTGCTTCATAATTAGTATTAATAATAATTAATTTCTTCTCCATTTGTGTTGTGGCTGTGCCCTTGTGTTGACCCATCTGTGCCACAGTACTTTTCTCTGACAGCTATTAAGAGATCAGAAATGTCTTGTAATTGCTTTAAAATTTTCATGCATGTGCTGTAAATCTTTTCAACATAGATGTATGCAGGAACACGTATCATATTACAATGTATGATTCAATATCACATTTCAACATGAAAGCAGTATTTCTCACTGAACCCCAAACCTGAACATGACCAGACTCTATTTTGAGGATATGAAATGTGTATCTCTCAAATGATCAGATACTCAAAATGCTCCAAAAAAGAAAAACTGACAAAAAGTCTATTAAAACTCTTAAACATCTACCAAGGCGTCGTCATTTAACTTTGACCTCCCCAACCATATATTATTGTGAGCGTTTCCATTTTTGCACAGATGATCACTCTCGGCATTAAAGATATTTCGACATGTGCTATTTTTAATGTAAAAATAATATTTTGATAATGCACTTCAGTGGTTAGCTATGCTGCAGCTGCTCTGTCTGACGGATGCTCATTTCGTGCCCCAGCTGACCTCTGCTCAATGATGTCATTATGTTCCCAAATCCTCGCTATGAGCAACTGCTGTGTTTTCATAACCAATAAAAGTGATGGCAAAAATTTAAAAAAAAAACAACCCAAAAAACACAAGAGCCACTACTTTAAATTCTTCCTCGCTTACAGTGCCGTCCTCATGTTGTGTCATTGTTTGTTTCCCTCTGCTCTTGTCCAGCGGTTTGTGAAAACGGATGTCTCAATGGAGGAAGATGTGTGGCCCCCAACAGATGCGTGTGCACCTACGGCTTCACTGGGGCTCAGTGTGAACGAGGTAATGAATGCCACTGCGTTACTCAGCATTTTTCTCGCTCGCCTTACGTCACACTATCTCTTTGCTCCTTTTACTACTCGCTCTTTCTGAAGTGGCTTTCGAAGCCACACGTGCTGCTTTTGGGAAAACGTGACCCGATGCTGAATGGTGGTGGTGGTTGTTTCTTCTTTTTTTTTTTTTTTTTTTTTTGTGATTGAAGAAAAAATCCTGCTTAGTCATGCCACCGGGTCCGGGAATGTGGTTTGTTGTTGAACATTTGCATGTCAAGCCTGGGCTCAGAAATGACCATTATTTTCCACATCTGCTCTGAAACGATGCTCTGGGGAATGTAATGTCTTTGTAAATGTGTGCTGTTTGTTAACCGAAGACCTCCCAACCTCCTGTGGCTGTTCTTTGGCACATGTGAGCAAAGGCTCCAAAGTATACAAGCACACGCAAACTGGGGCAGTCTGTACTGTGCGCAGATGCGTGAGTGTGTGACGGTCTGTGGCTGCGGCGACATTGGAGGTCAAAGTAGGGACCTTGTAAAACTAATATTTGGATTAGCACCATTGCTCTTAATTAGTAGTGTCCCATTTTAACGAGGCCATGCTTCTGAAGCTTGTCCATGGCGTCTGGTTCAGGATTTGTCCTCTGGTTTACTTTGGAACGTTCTTGAAATCCTTCAACTAATAAGAGCTATCATGTTGCCTGATTGTTTAGCCTCATGTCTTATCTGCTGAAGCACACTTCTACATGCTGCGACTTTAGTTTCTACTCTTTCCTGTGGAAATTTGACCAGAAGGCCTGTGACAGTGAAGGAATTTTTTTTTCAGCACTTGTTATCTTGTTGATATCCAGGCTTTTCAGAGGAAGCTATGAGTGTCACATCATTACTGCTGCTGTGGGATAAACTATGTATACAAGCAAAGAATGTGTCTGGATTCAACATTTTGATTTGGTCTGTGAGGTGATGAGACTACAAACAGACTCATTGTCAGCTGCTTCATGAATGGTGGTTTCTTGTCTGCTCTTCTGATAGTGTCCGTCTTTGTGTGCAACAGGCATTTGTTGATATATTTGTTATTTGTGTCTCAGGATGGCTGCTTGGAGACCGGCTCAATTAATCGGTCTCTAAATGTTGTCGTAACGTGCGAGGTATTTGTTGAGTGCATTTATACGGAGTTAAGAATCCCATGTATTATCCTTTTACTGGTTTTAATCATATTTCCAATAAGAGTGTTTGACAATCTAAAATATTTCAAAGATCCAACCATCTGTATTCCATCAAACAACATGTCAACTTTGGATACATTTCTATTCATTAACAATTTCCATTGATATTATACCTTTTAAACCAATGCATGGGTTCAGGAACACTTCCATATAACACAGTTTTTTTTAACACAGGTCACTGTGCAATTCACAAATACATGTAAAAGCAGTATCATGGAAAGAGAAAGGCATGTGCCAACACAAATAAACAAATCTACGTCTACTCCTGGCCACAGTTATATATTTAATGACAGTAGTGGACACAATTGTTGAAAAACACAAATGATGTGTTCAGCAAACGCAGGAATAAATGGACAATTTAGCTTGTTATCAGTGCGTAGTTCAAATGGCTTCACCTTTGATGGTGTGGGGTTGTGCTGGTATCTACATCTGGAAAAGCGGGAATCGGTGCCTAATAGTAGATAAAAGGTTCAAAAGAGAGTTGGCCAATAGATAGTCCTGAGGTGGCTACATGAGAAACAAGTTCTAGTTTCTTTACGCAATATACTGAACTCTGCTTGATGCAAATACATTTTCTATTAAAATGTATGTATTAAAACGCCATCACGATGGATGCAAAGCATGCATCATGCACATTTATCTTGAATTGGTTTCAATTTTCCATTCCCCTTTTGTGGGTAGGTCACACAGTGTCCATGTCTGATTCAGAACATATACTCCCAACCAGGCAGTGCCTTTTTCAGGAAAGGCCTTTCATACTTGTGCAGGAAAATGCCAGACTACACCCTGCCTCCATCGAAATGACAAAACTTTGCAGTAGAAGGATCCAGGTGCTCCATTGGCCTGTCTGCATTTCAGACCTCTCGCCATTAGAAAACACTTCTGGTTTCTTCAAACAAGAAGTTTGCCAAAGAAGACAAAGGACTGTTAGCTTGAATTCTTCATCAGACAGGAATGGAAAGTAATCCGTCTACCAAACGTCTACCAGCTATTGTCCCAGATGTTTGCACACTGTTATTACATGAATCAGAAATGCTAGTAAACATAACCCTGTCTGAATTCTTTTTAAATATCCTGCTTAAATTTAGAATATGATAATGCTCGTCATGAAGTATTCAGCAGTTTTACTTTCATGATTTCAGAGTTTGTCTATATTGTATTATGAGTGGAATAAGAAGTTTTGTTGACATTTTGGATGTTTCCCTTCACCTTAGTTCTGGTCACATCAGGAGTGTTAGAGAATGCAGGGTGAAGGTTATGGTGGCGTTTTGGGTTAAGTTACTTTCATTGGAATTTCCTTGGCCCCGATCCATCACCTCCCAAGGGGAAGTCATTGTACTCTGACATAAACACAAGCACACATGCATACCATACATGTGTACACACACCCCACAGGGTTTTTTAACGTAATTTACAGAAACTGTGCCCCATTATGGGATCTTATCACATTAGCGAAAACACGAGGTTTCCACCAGCATGTGATCTGAAGAAGGAGCTGCCGTAGCTGCACTCAGGAGGTTTTCTTGGTGGCTGTTGGAGCTCAGCATGAACACACCCCTGCTGCAGAGCTGTGTGACATTGAGCTGTATGCTGCCAAAGTGACTGGTGATCTGCTGACCAGTGGGCCCACCACCAGGCACAGCTGACTGCAGGGGAAATCATCAACGTGGTCTTTGTTGGTTACAAATGTGATTTAGCTTGGAATGTGGAATTGGTGAGATTCAGCCACATGGCTACTGATTGCATGTGGGGCTCTTTGCTCCTACTGAAGAGTCATTTAGCCATGGAGCAATAAAGCAAAGCTTTCCTTATGACGCCATTGAGTCCACTTGGAACGGCGGTGGAAAGACGTGCCTAAAACGTGGCGACACGTGAGAAACACAGTCAGAGTTCAGCTGCCAGAGAACGACGGGGAAGTTGGTCAGTCAGCTGAGGGGCTCTCTGGTCTCTAAATCCCTCAGTGACTTTCTCCTATCAGGCTGTGTTTTGTCCCAGTGTGGCTCTCAGTGCATGGACAGCCCAGTGTGTGTTTCTGTATGTGAGATTGTGCTCAACTTGTTAGTCCGTAGAGGAAGTCTGCTGATGGACCAATAGAGAACACCCCACCCTGATATAAGACCCCTTTATGCATGCATGGAAGCACAGATCACTCAATCATATGTATCCATGCATACAAGTGTACAAATTACTGGTATGCAATAAATATAAATGTATATGCTTTGTAATGAAAATTATTCATGGGGGAAGTACTGTGGAGGGGTGGATATGGAAAAGGTGGACAGATTTTTTTTGTGTGTACACACAGTCTGGTGCTGATCCAGGAAACTCTTCTGACCCACTTCCCAATGGGTTTCCCTCCCCTTCACACCAAAGGGTATTGTTGTGTATAAACTCAACACTTATTGGGGAAACCAGCATATCTATTGCATTCGAACACTTTGACATAAACACGAGGACTTGTACTAATCAGGGTCATTGGAGACTCTTTACTCCCTCATTAAGGTATTTGTTTAATGAAGAACCTGGTTGTCTGATTGATTTCCAAGACGTTTCCAAAAGTAGAGCAGCGGAGCAAAAACACGAGCAACATTTTTGTAAGTTTTGCTGTATCATGAGATCATCACTGGCAAGTTTTGGGGTGAAGAATTGGGACAAGGATCAGTGCATGTGTGTGTATGTGATTGTGCGTGCGTGCATGTGCATGTGTGTGTGTGTGTCTGTGTGTGTGTGTGTGTGTGTGTGTGTGTGTGTGTGTGTGTGTGTGTGTGTGTGTGTGTGTGTGTGTGTGTGTGTGTGTGTGTGTGTGTGTGAACACATGCGATTACTCCCAGATGTCCAGGACATGGGTGGATCCCGCAGCTGTACGCAGTTCATAGAGACACAGTGAGATGACGAATGAAATGACACCATTTTCACCCTACAGCTGTCTGCCTCTCCCTGTTTACCTCAGCTGACTGTTTTAAGTGCTCGTATTTATGCTCGGATCTTCGTGTTTTCATCCTTGCTATGCTCCACTTAGACCTTTAATGAGCAGGTTTTATGTCTGTTGCTGTATGTGTGGCACCCTGGCAGTAATAAGGTACAATCTAATGAAAAGAGAAACCTCCTTTACGCCGTCTGCTGTGTAAAGCCTATATCGGCGCCATATGACAACTTTCCATAGCTCCTGGAGTTGTTTTTATCTACATTGAGTGTCTTGTTTTGTAAAGCACCTCATTTTGCTTTTAAGTGGATGCAGAAGTTATCTGGCAACTGGGTTTTTTATCTTAAAGTTGAGGAATGTTGAAAGTAGCTGTAGGTGATTGAAGTAAAACTACAAGTGTGAATATTTTATCACATGCAGAAGCCCTGCATTGGGAACATTAGAGCAAAAACAAATACAGAAATCCTTGTTAAAAGTTTCCATTAAAGAAATACAGTGGGATTTCTTAACCAAATTTAGATAAGAAAAAGAATTATATCACTTTTGTCAGCTCAGGATTCTTTCATCTTAGATCACTTTTTAAATTAAAACCATTCCTGCCTTGTAAAGATTTATAGACTGTAGTCTTTTGCTCTCTTTATTCTTTCTCTCCTCGATCTTTCTCTCTTCATGCAACTCACTTCTTTTCACTCCAGCGCCCCGTAATGCAGCAATAAATGAGACTTCATCTCTTATCATGTGCTGGCTTGCTTTACTGGTTACCTGTGAAGCGCAGAAGTGGTTTCAAGCTCTTTCATCTGTTTGTACAGCGCTGGTCTCTAAAGTTAGCGTTCTAAACTGATAATCACCCCACAAAACCTTTAGACCCTTGCTGAGCCATCGCTGGTCTTAATCTGATGCAACCCTCCATCTATCCTTCGATCTTCTCGACAGCTGGAGTCAATCTGACTCCGGGCGAAGGCAGTTTGTAACCTGAACAGGTGGCCAGTCAACAGAGAATCACACAAAAATACCGACGCACCCGCAGGCAAGTTAAGAGTCACGGTTTGAGCTCAAATGTGTATTTTCCCAATGTGGGAATGCAACACTCACATGGAAGAACAATTCCAATGACTTTCTAGTACAACCTCTACACCACTGTGTGTCAAATATACAATCTTTGGACTAAACCTGTGGAATAGTTTTCCACTGTGTAATACTGTAATATTCCAGTTATGATTGTGAGGGTTTCTTTCAAATTTCAACTTGAAAATTAAAAGAATCTATTTCCAGTATCAAGTAGCTATGTTAGAAATGATCTCCAATATTCGGCCTGCGGTTTGCCAATCCACTGCATCCATTGCTTAGTGGATGGTGACACATTAGCTGAGCTGCCAGGACTGTGCCTGATTCTCTGTTCACTTCAGCTGAAGTTACATCAGTTGGTAGAAAGTCTCATGTTGGTGCACATATGTTATTTTGGCCTATTTCAGGAATTGGACATTATTAAAACTGGATACTTTAAACTCTATGTGCTCCAGCATTGGCGATGTGATTATCTGGAGTCCTGGCTTTAACGGGACCTTTAAGAATCGCTAATGCTTGCTCCTGGAAATAAATAATCATGCATTAGGAGCTTAATCAGACTGCAGTTAGTAGGAATGTATTGGTTTATTAATTAACATGGAAAGACATTTACATGAATATTTTTAACACTGCTGAGTGAAGCTGCAGGCTCTTCTGTTTTGGTTTTCTTCTGTCTTTGTTGCACCAGACGCCCATGAAGACAAAACCCCACCTGTTCTGGGAGCTGATTGGTCAGATGTTGACTGTAGCTCATTTGGCTTAGACTTACCATTCAGGGAAACTGGAATGAGATAAAACTAATCACATAATCACTGTTGGGCACTGAAGAGTAAAACGGACTGTAGGAATAATGCCGGTAACTTGTTAAATATGGAGGAAGAGCATTAGCTTGATTTTTATTTAGTTTGATGTAAAAATGGAAAATAGAACTGATGATATCTTAAAGATATACGTTTCCCTGCGTTTCCCCCCCTAAGTTATCTGGGACATGTTCCAGTCCCCCGCAACCAGACTCAAGTTAAAGTGAAGATAGATGGACAGGGACTGAAATGGGATACGATAGCTCTCTTGGCTCAGTGCAAAGGCAACAGAATCGGCCTACTTACACCTTTAAACCTCAGTTGGAAAATAAAGTGTGATGAACAGCTTTTCATTTTTCCAGACAAACTGATTTCAAGAGAAATGGTGGATGTTTTTTGTCTTTGAGAGCTAATCAATAGCTGGTGTTCCGCTCGATTCATGGTGAAGCCATAAGAGTAGTGAGTATCGAACCTTTAGTCGATTACTGCACATAATTACCTAATTTAAAAAAAAATATTTTGGCACTTGTGTTAGCTTTGAAACTACAATGGGAGATTAAAAAAAGAAATCCCGTTGTGTCAAATTATTGTTCGAAACTGTACGCGAGAATCAGTATAAATCCGTTTAGTTATTTTTCACCTCCTGCTGGAAGGAGAAGTAGACAAAGAATCATAAGCATTCGGTCTCCAGTAGAGCCTGAGCAGGAGGGAGTGAGAAAGAGAAGGAGAGATGACCCAGTTCTGTTTCACACAGTGCTGGTGCCAGAGGCAGAGAGAGACCGTGGAGGCTGTGTTGCACGTGACGGGTCTGGGCTGGGCCCCGGTCCACACGGGAAACGCACAATGTCTCGTTTGTTTTAAATGACTGCACTGTTGGAACTGGTCTCCCTCTTTCCTCTCGCTGTCTGTTGTCTGCTGTGAAATGTGGAAATGATTTTTGCCTTTGGATCACGTCCAGATTATTTTGGGAGTGATGCATTTTTTTTTTTTACCCCTTTTCTTTTCTCTCTGTGTCCCCTATCTGTGTTTCACCATCTTCCAGTCCTTCACCTGATAAGATTCACTGACTTTACTGTCCGGGGCCCGGGGGAAGTTTGCAGCTGGGGAGTGGTGTTTGGAGGGAGATCGAAGTGAGGGAACATACGCATGCATGCAAGCTGGTTTGAGGGAATGAGCTTTAAACTATTTGAGATGGGAGGACAGATGCAGAGTCTTGATCTAGGGACTTTCTTTACAATCATATTTGTTATTAACTATTTTCTCTAAGCCACTGCATTATGGTGGGAACCACCGCCTGTGCTCAATAAGCATGCCCTGCCCGTCTGTCTCACGTTTCCTTTAGGGTTGTGACAGCCTATAGATTGTGTATTTGTCCAAAATTATTATTTATCATCATTTACTTCTTTCACTCACAATTCGTGATCAAAAAATAATACTTCATTTCGAAGTGCTATTTCCTGGAACGATAATTCAAACACCTGATCATCCTTTAATATGTGCAGCAGACTGATTTTTCATTGCTGAGGTGTCCTTGCTTGTGTCCATCAATCTCAAAAGCCGCCCACACAACTCTAAAAGCTTTTCCAGACCTCTTCCCTATCTCTGCTTTTTTTCTTAGCTCTCGCACACTCGCGTACAACGCACCTGAAAGCCAGACCGATCAAAATGCCAGCAGCACACAATACATTCTTTATGGGGTGTGTTACTATTTTGCCCTGCCGGACTTTCATCACATCATACCGTATGTGTGTTGTACATGTCATGCAAAATTACTTTCAGTTTGAGCATTTCTGTTGGCCTGTGCCAGACAGTCATTCACTCTCACACTATAGTTCCTTGTTCCAGGTTTTCAGCCTTGACGTTACGTTCACTTTTTTTTTACAGTTTTGGTCGAGATCTTTCACATGTGCATTTAGAAAATGTTTTTCTTCCTCTGCATACCAGACGTTTCGATTTTTTTCCCTCTGCGCCATGGTTGCAGGGGTTGCACTTTGAGGCCTTTCTAAGTTGAGTTTGCATGTTCTCTATGTTCTCTATGCTTCTCCGGTTTCCTTCTACAGTCTGAAAACATGCATGCGAGGCCAATTGGTGACTCTAAATTGCCAATAGATGTGTATGTGAGTGCACAGATGTCTGCACTGGGCATAACGCAGCTAAACTTTGTTAAACTTTGTTAAACGTTTGTTTTTTTCCACAAAAACTACCACTTGGTTTACCTCCACAGACTACCGCACTGGGCCATGCTTCGCCTCAGTGAACAACCAGATGTGTCAAGGCCAGCTCACAGGCATCGTGTGCACCAAGACTTTGTGCTGCGCCACTGTGGGACGGGCATGGGGTCACCCCTGTGAGATGTGCCCTGCCCAGCCTCACCCCTGCCGGAGAGGGTTCATACCAAACCACCGCACCGGGGCATGCCAAGGTAAAGTCTGTTCCTCACTGTCTTTATTTTTGTGTCTTTTCTCTTCTCTGCCACTCTCCTCCGTCGTCTCACGCCATCTTTGGGTAAAGCGCTGTCCGTTCTGCCCATTTTAACTCCTTCTCCCTCCTTGGCTTACCCCTCTGTTTCTGTCATTCCCGCATCTCTACCCACCATCCCCTCACCAGAGGATTAGTTCTAATTGGGTTAAATTGGGGTGGGTGGCAGTGCCTCCCACATGTGTATGGAATGCCCGCAGACACCCGCTGCGGTGCGACTGTCAGAGTCAGTAACACGGGTCAGTGGCAGTGCCACGTGGGAGAGCTCATTTCTGCCTGCTTCAGACCCAACAACATCAGAACCTCTGCAGGGGAGACGGACATGAGCCAGGACCCAGAGGAACATGGAGTGCTCTGAGACAGCATCAGGTCACAGCCTCCTGCAGGCGTTCAGCCCGAGACCTATGTTTTAGCCTGTCAGATTCATTAAATTAATTTTATTTAGTCAAAACTCACATAGTGGCAGATTTCAAACCGGAACAACCTGGAACAAGGTTATCGCTGAGGATTAACTCACGAGTGACATCATTATTACTCATATCCTCAGACATATCAGTGAGTGCGTGCGATCACACCCATAACCTTCTGTTTCCTTGTGTGTCTTTTGTCATCTTGGCTAAAGTTTGGTTCCTCCTGCAGGAGACATCCTTGTCCCTCTTTCTCTTTTCCATTGTCACTCTGCTGGTTACAGGAAAGGGAAAGCCACATTGTTTAAAAAGAGCCAGCTTTTTAATCCACACACATCAAGGGTGTTAATGATAGTCGGTCTGTGTGTTGGCTTGTTGCCCTTGTATTCAGTTTATTTTATCACCTCTGCATCCTGTTTCTTGTTTGGCACATCAAACTGTTTATTTCCACCAGTCGTCTCTGGGTGTTTCTGTAAGCTGTTAAATGTGTTGCTGTTGGATTCAGGCAACAAAGTCAACATATAAAAAACCCAAAAAGACAACTTGATGAAAGATGACTGTTGTGAAGCAACACTAAAAGGTATCATAAGCCGATCAGTTTAGTTTCTGCTTCATTCTCTTGACGTGGACCTTAATTACCAAAGGTATCCTATTTTTAACAGATTCCACTGACATGAATTGAAGTTATACTTCAGTCTGGAGAATTTACAGAGAATTTGTTGTAACTCTTCTTTTCAAACCAGCTATAAAACCTGGGATTTCATTTACTTAACATTAGCTTTAGATGTGTATCTTAGCAATGCCTATGCAGCTCAAAATTGCAGGATTAAACTGTGACACATTAAAGTAGTCTGCGTTTATGTGTGTATTATGACGTGTATTGATTGTATGTTGTGTGCGTACAGATGTGGATGAGTGCCAGGCAATCCCCGGTCTCTGTCAGGGAGGAAACTGCCTCAACACAGTTGGATCCTTTGAATGCAAATGCCCCGCTGGGCACAAGTTCAACGAGGTCTCGCAGAAATGTGAAGGTAAGAATCTATCTGGCAGAACAAACCCGTGTAGTAAAACTGTGAAATATCTGACTGTCTGTGTCAGTTTGAATGACAGAGTAGACTCGAAAAATATTTTTCAGTTTCCGAAGAGTTAAAGACGGTCAAAAACCACATCCCTCTAGATGTGGTTGACTTCACCTCACTCGTGGTATTCTGATTATTACTTTGTGGGGAAAGACCACACATATGCCAAGTCTTGCTCAACGCTTGAAAGAAGTTTAATTAAACCAAAGCAGCACTCTGCTTTCTCTCACTAATCCTGAGTGACTCTTAATTGTGAGGTTTGAAAGAAATGTTGAGGTTAAATTTAAGTCGAGTTTTTTTTGTCTTAAGTTTGTGTGGGTGTAACCGTTCAAAGAATAAATAACTTACTTTTATCTCACAAAACAGAGTCTCTGAATAGACATATTATGTATATTCAGCCACTCCGATAAGTGTTGCAGCAGCAAGTAATCTCAACTTGCATTATAGATTTGGAAAGTTTTTAACACCAGACATCCTTCCTGAAGCAATCAAGATTCACATTGTAGCCGTTCACACACTTAATTCAAGATCCAAAGAAAATATGTGCAATGTGGGATCGTTTAAGGGTACAGGAGGTTCTGACAACAACAGATCCTTTCATTTAGCTAAATGATCAACCATACTTTTAATATTTCGGTCACTTTCTGCTTTTTCTTCAAACTATTGTTCCAGCTCGACACATTAATGCATAGCAAAATACCGTAATTATGAACTTTTCATGTAGTTTTCTCTGTCTATAAAGCCACTTTTTTTTTCTTCTGATTTTTTGGGTTTCTCTCTGTTAAAAGCACCTAGAAATGAATGCGTTGTATGTGGCGCTATTTAAATAAAGTTGAATTGAATTGAATTCTTTAAATGGGGCCTTTCAGGGACGTTTTAAAGTTTCTGGGTTAAAGAAAAAAACTCAATAAAAGCGTTTTTTTATCTGCATTACCTCTATCCTCCCACAAATAAAGGCCCACAGTATCCCTGTGAAAAATATTGGCTCATTAAGCCATGAATATGACAATTTCCAGACCAGGTTTAACTCTGGTGAAAAAGACTGAGCAAGATTTTCTGGCTCTGGTTTGTAGAGTAAAGTATGTGCTATTTTATGCGCAGATATAATTGCCGGAAAACCTCTGGACTGTGTAAAAGAAATTTCAAGCGGCTCTAAGTTACGGTGTTTTTTCAACAGACTTTGTGCCTAATGATGTGCACTTGGTGGTTAACGGTGCTAACAGAAGAGCAGCTCCAGAGGCCCCTGGATTTAATATCCTGTGACAATGCCTTATTTCCATTGTTGCTGCCAACATGTGCTCGAGACATCTTAACTTAGTTTTCAGTTTATTCATTTTCATTGACAGTTATGATTACACTCCTGCCCTCCTCTCCTCTCTTTGTAGATCTGGACGAGTGTGCAAACATTGCTGGCCTCTGTGGTGTGGGTGAATGCTCTAATACCGTTGGCAGCTACTTTTGCAAGTGTCCCCAGGGGTATTACACTGCTGCGGATGGGTCCAGATGTGTAGGTGAGTCTTTTCTTATGCTTTCTGAAGTGAAGTCAACTGGCAGAGTATAGGATCGATAAAGTATGAGATAAAGCAGCTCAGCTAAAAAGGTGCAGCTTCATTCTTTTTTCCTTTTTCCATCGTTTGGTTCTTTTTTTTTTTTTTTCCCCTTGTGCCTGGCACTGAGAGCAAAGAGAACTGAAAATTGTCCAACGTTCCAGCTGGTAGAATTTAGGTCAGTAGTCACTTGTTTTTGGTTCCACAACAATGAGCTATATTCTCCTCGAACAGAAAAGGGAACGTGACCTGCGGGAGAAATACATAGAGCTCCTTTTTTTTTGGAGCACAGGTAACTTCTTCTTTGACATCATGCTAAGAAGAATTCAGAAGTTTGTATCCTGGTGATCAAGTGAAGTGCGTGCTTGGGTGGGTTGGAACATTCCCAGGTTCGGCTCAGTTTCACCCAAAACAGACCATATAAGAATGTGGTTCAGAACAGGCAGTCTGATCGATGCACATGCACATACTCACACGTGCGTGCATGCACACACCAAACATATGCAAGCACACGCTCACATTACACCCCACCCACCCCAAGGAGAGCATGTTTGTGGGGAAGGAATGTCTGAGATTTTCGTTCCAGAAAACCATTGTGCCAAACGTTCTAGTCTGTTTCCCATGCAGTAACACTACTACTCCGTCCCCTTAAGAGTCCAAGTGCTCCATATAGACGAAGTGTCTGACATTCTGCCTGATCGAATCAAGCAGTCTCTGGCGTTGCCTGTCACTTTCTCCATGTTAACACAATGGATGGGCTCGGTGTGAAGCAAGACATGATATATTGACTTTAACGGGCAACTTGAGAGTGAGTCATACTTGCAGTACAGTGCCAGGAACTGCAGGATGAAGGAAATGTTCTTAGCAATTCGACATAACGACTACTGGAAGTAGCCTCCATCTTCCAAAGGATGGACGATCTGAAGTTACAGCAACTCATTTTTGATTGTACCCCTGTTGGTTTGCAGAATGCAAAATAACACATGCCTTATTTTGTAGTGGATGGTTGGTTTCCGTGACTTCATGCTGTGGTAATTTCCACAGATGCCCGTGGTGGGTACTGCTACGCTAGCTTGTTGAACGGGCGCTGCGCCAACCAGAACTCGCAGCTGTTGACCAAAGTACAGTGCTGCTGCGACAGTGGACGCTGCTGGTCTGATGGATCCGCTCCCGAGATGTGCCCCATTCGCGGAACAGGTGGGACAGATGACGTCACGTGTCGCTTTCATTTTTGCGTAGCAATGTTTTAACACAGAAGCTAACTTTGCCTACTGTTTCTACACTTTAGAGGAGTACCAGAAACTCTGCATCCAGATACCCGATGGAGGTCTGGCACCAGGTCGAGTTCCGGGGGGTCCCGACATACCTGGCATCCAGCCAGGTGTATTTCCTGGACAAACCCCTGGCCAGGTGCATCCAGGTAACATCCCCATTCAAGGTCCAGGGCAAGGTCCTGGACAAACACCGGGTCAGATTCCAGGCCAGTACCCAGGCCAATACCCAGGCCAATACCCAGGCCAATACCCAGGCCAATACCCAGGACAGTTTCCAGGACAACTACCTATACTGCCGGCCCCAGGTATGTTCCTGTTATCTTTTTGTTTTGTTTCTTGTTCACATGTGCACAAAACAAAACATTGTGTTTGTTTATATGTCATATTTAATAGTGTGACTCATTACATTTGCAACATTCAACCTCCTACTGATGTTCTGTCGAAACCACACCTTTGGCAAACAACTCCCCATGACCTCTAATGACTTACATACTAATGACGGAACACTCCGACTTACAGCTGTTCAAAGAGGCTGCGATGATTGTGTCTTGTCTCAACTGATGTTTTCTTCAAAGATACTTGGCAACGTTTAATCTGAAAAACAAAAGCTATTATATACCTTAAGGGGAACAACAGTGGCTAATGCCAGTTTCTAATGTTCTGCAAGTGTTATAGGGAGATACAGTAGGTCTGGAAATGTCGTACAACATGCTTGTGGAATACAAGCTTCTTCAACTTACTTTTCAAGTACTGATACTACTGTGTACAGTGCATATTCATCAGTGATTGGTCTGATGTGAGCTCACAGAAATTGAGGAAAACCGGTGTGTCTGCAGCGTAGCTCGAGCTTTTTTCCACGACATGAGGGTTATTCTTTTTATGCAAATTATTAACTGCAATACATCGAATACCTTGTATTCAACTTACTTCATAAGTAGTGACTAGACTTGTGATGTAAAATAAAGTAAGAAATAAATTAAGGTTTAATTCCTTACTTCCCTGAAGGAGTTGGGTTTTTTTTACATAATATAGCAGCTTTGTAGTTTGAAAAAGTTTTTTTTTTTGGTTCATCTTCTATTTCAAAGCATCAAGTTACCTATTATCCAAACATGCATGTCTTTGAAATTTGGGACAACGCCTGAGTCCATGTGTCCATTTTTTAAGACGCGTCATCTAATTTAGACTTGTGGATAGTTGAAGCCAATCAAACTGACTGCAGTACGGGCCAGGTTGCCAATTGCCCTTTATTCAAAAAGACAATCAACCGGAGTACTTTAGAAAATTGAGAACATGCAATCTCCACTCAGAAAGTTGGCCAGAAGGTTTGAACTAGGAAACTTCAACTTCATCGTCAACTTTTATTTTTTTGTCCCACACAAAACAGGGGTATTAGCAGCCATCTTGGTCATGTAGTCAGTTGTAAGTTAGTGTTGGCTGTGTGCGAACAGTGCAAACTGCTACATGGCCAAACCTCCATACTGCTTATTCCAATCATTAATCAATTCTATATTTATGTGATATTTTCTTTTTCATTTTTTTTTTTTATCAGGCCCTGTCATTATCCAAACCCAGAATATCACCAATATGTGTCAGGCCTACCGCAACCTCTGCCTGAACGGCAGGTGCATCCCCATGCCAGGGGGCGTTGGATATCGCTGTGAGTGCAACATGGGATTCAAGCTGGATGGACAAGGGGAATGCATCGGTGAGTTTTAAGTGAGGGTGAACTTTTCCAGAGCAACAAACATATGGTACAAAAAGAGGATTTTTAAGCTTCACGTTTGCTTTGCAGATGCTGATGAATGTGACAAAAGCCCATGTAAACACGGCGAGTGTATGAACACCCCGGGGTCTTACTTCTGTCAGTGTCCTGCTGGATTCCAGTCCACCGCAACCAGGACGGAGTGCCGAGGTTTGACCGACTCGCATACAGAGGGACACATGCGCAAACTCTCAAAGAGTACTTCGGTGTTCATTGTGCTGTGTAATTGTTTCTACCAGACCTGGATGAGTGTGTGGCTAACGGTCGAATCTGCAACAACGGCCGCTGTGTGAACACCGAGGGCAGCTTCCACTGCGTCTGCAATGCTGGATTTGAGATTTCAGTCGATGGAAAAAACTGTCAAGGTCTGTCAAGATGTGACACCCATGGAAAATTCTGAAATGAATAACCACATCATGTGCGAAGTGTATGTTAGATGTAATATGAGTCAATTAGTGCTGGAGGTGCATGTTAGGTAGGCTTTTTATCATTACATACATGACTTTAAATGGTCTGGTCTTGTCTGGGAAACACCTGGTTTGTGTGTTTCAGTTTATCGCTGACCTTCCAAAGGACATGTATTTTATATTTGCATCTTACTGTGCAGTAATTTTTGCATTCACAGTTGTTCAAGTAAGGTAAATTTGCATGACATGAGGAGTTAATTAAATATATTTTTTAAAGGGGCAACTTGAGGTGAAAGGAAATTGCTTTCCATTGCATTGACGGTGGCAGTGATGTGTCCTGTCTCCAGCTCCCTTTTGTTCTTGAACGAATACTTAGTCATTTTAAATCGTATTATGCTGATATTTGTGCAACTGCTGCTGTTATTACCCATGTTTAATCCCAACCTTCTTCTATGAAAACTGACGGGAAAGCATTCTTATGTAGTATACAATGGCCCACTTTTAGTAAATTTAGTATACAGCAATAGATGTTTTTCTTGGGAACAGCTGGCTATTAGGACAACCCATTTTACAAGGCTTAAAAAATAACATGTGAATTGCTAATGTTTCATGGAAAGAGGTAACATGAGTCTGGAAGAAAATATGATCAGAGGTTCTTTTGTGAAGAATCAATTTTCCTGACCAGAAAACAAACACATTTCCCTGTTCTTGCAGCGTATGTATCCATTCTCAGTTTTACTTCGCTCTTTTTTTTTTAAATACTCCATGAGCTGTTATGTCATTTTAAATGAAACAAACCTGTTATATAAAAAGACTTGTTGTTAAGAAGGATGAACTGAAACGTACTGCACATTTTAATTGTTTGCAGGTTGGACATCAGCATGAGGTTCTATCTTTAACCAGTCTTCTATTAAAAAAAATGCACTGCTTTCAATCAGTCCTTTGTGTTCATCTGCAGATCAGGACGAGTGTCTGATCAGGAACATGTGCCTCAACGGACTGTGTATTAACGAAGATGGCAGCTTCAAGTGCATCTGTAAACCTGGATTCCTGCTCGACAGCAGCGGACGCATGTGTGTAGGTACGTTTGTCGGAGAGCCGGCGGACTGTCGGGTTATTCATGTCACTCATCCACATTCACTTGATCAGCTGAGTATATCTCAACTCAGCTATTCTTTTGATCTGCCTCCTCAGCTCACTTTGGAAAGTGAGTACCTCTCTGGCATGTTAGCTGCTCTGTTATGCGAGTCTTAGCACACAGGGCAAAAATCCCCCAAAAAGCCTTGGAAAAAAATCCCTTTTTGCTTTCTGGCAGCCCAGCTGGGCATGTGGATATTTGGGGCCCGCCTATTTTGAGAGGAGACAGCCTTTCCCAAGCTTGTCTGGTGCAAAGAGAGACTGCATTAAAAAAAAATTTCTTTATTGTAAAGAAAACAACATGGTACAAAACAACTGTATTTCTTTTGTTTTCTTATATATAACACTATTGGTTTAAGAAACAGCAACAAACAGTTTAAATGAATTCACATGTACAGGCTTAGGTTTACTTATTTAAAGGTGGATTCACTTAAGTACTTATTGATTAAATACATTGATTATATGTGCAGATGGGATGACGTATGAATCGTGGTTAAGTTATGCGTCGCTGTGCTGGGCTCCAAAGCATATCTGAACCACAAAAAGGTCCATGTAAAGCATGTTAATAAAACTTTATCCGATGTGCGTATTCTTATCTGTCCAGGTAGAAGCAAGCTCAAAAGAGTCAGGTCAAGTGGTCAAAAGTCCTGGAAGATGTTTATCCAAGTGGCTTCATCACTTCATGAGCCAGTCAAATAGCCTACCGTATTTTAATTTACTGTACAGTCATATACTAAGATCACCATTTCTCATCTGTAGTAGCTGTTCACAGATGGGGAGTCCTTGGAGTGTCACAGTCCTGTGTGAATTCAATGAGTCCATTTAAAAGACCACAAAAATCAAGATAACAGAGAGTAATCAGATAATTGTAATAATAGGATCTGATGCGTTTACATGCGTTTCAGCAATGGGGTCATTGAAAAATCCTGGTTTATATGTTTCAGTCCATTATGGGATTTCTTTTGGAGACTAGCCAGTCAGGTACAGCATGTCCATGTACAGCTCGTCAGGAACAGCATGGCTGGAAATGTAATTACTTTCATCCTTGTTTGCCTGCTTTTGCGAGACTGGTTAGATGGAGCAATGGGTCCTACGAGCACAAAAAGAAACTTGAAATCATGGCTATCACGTGGATAAATGTAACTGAAAGTTGATTTGATTTAGTCCTCCTTTTACAAACGTGTCAGATACTGACACACTCATGAACAACACAAAAGATCAGAGTCTATTTTTGTTCATTTGATTTCCCGTGCTAAAATGTATCACGTTATGCTGTTCACAGGATCACTGGAATAATCTGTGGACTCCACAAATTGCATAATGATTGACTTTTAAAAACCGTGCAGGATCAGGAGCTGCCACCTCCTGTCTCGATAGTCCGCTGGCAGTAAGAAAAAAAAGGTCAACATCATTGACGACTGTACATTTTATAGAAGACCACTCCCGACTATTCCAATCTCAGGAATTAGTTCCAGTGTAAAATTACTGGTTTTGTCAGTGGTGTCTTGGGAGTGTGAACGGAGTGAGTAATGGTCCATCTCTCCTCGGGGAAGTCTGCCTGATGACCTCACACAACCCCACTTAAAATAATCCAAACTGTCCCTTCAGCAAATTTACCACCCAACTCGTCAACAAAGCGTCGGGGAGCGAGCAGCGTGTGACCTGTAGCCGTCCCACTCCACATGGCTTCAAATACAGACGTTTGATCTCAGAAACACTGACCCGGTTAAGTCACAACAGAATAAATAAACAGGGGAGCAGGGTGTGGGTGAAGTGTGCTGATATATGTGGTCATTAATGAAATGTGTAGTCTAAAGGGGCCCAAGGGCCTCATTGTCTCTCTGTCTCTTTTTCTGCTTTACACACACACACACACACACACACATTGGACATGCATAAACACACAGTGTGCCGTGTTTTCATTCTTTAAACTCATGATCATGATTATTGTAATGCGGTGAGGGGATTAAGGGGAAAGAGGAGGAAAGTTTTCTCAGTTGAGATCATAAAACCAAAACTGTGGGGGAACTGGATTTTGTGGCTGCATTTTCTTTTTAATGGAGCACCTGAGCATTTTAATAACCATTGTTGTGGATTTTAATGGCTTCCGACATCTTATCTTTTATTTCCTGAAGACCGGTGTGTGACGACATGACATTGGTGCATCTGTTTGTAGATATTGACGAGTGTGAGACTCCGGGCATGTGTATGAACGGACACTGCGTCAACACGGAGGGATCTTTCCGCTGTGAGTGCATGGCTGGGATGGCAGTCGGCCTGGACGGACGGGTCTGTGTTGGTGAGTATGACTATCACCTCAATGTATTTGAAACAAGGCTGTGTGTGCTGATGATGAGGAGATTGCTCTCAGCTACGTTCAGTGGCTACGACAAACAGAAAGTTTACTGGATGGGTCAGTGGTTCACAATATTCTTTATCGAGAACCCTCCCAGATTGCCTCCAAGGAGCGCTGCAGACGTCCCTGCCGAAAGTACAGGGCTAAACTTGGTTTTTCCTTTTCGGATTCATTTGATGTCTTCTATATTGGCAGAGGAAACATTCCGTCTCTTTTTACTCCATAGTCAATAAAAATGTACTATATCCTCAAAATCATATTAAATTTTAGGTGAAATTATTTGTTTAAATTAAAAATCAGTTTGAATCCAAATTATTATTTGGCATCAAATGAATTTACACGCAAAATCTTCTACACATATTCCATGAGTTGCTGTCTGCATTGAAAACAACCACTTAACATTTTCCTCCACTTTTTCCTTCCCTTTAGAAACACAAAATAACTCCTTTGAAATAATGTAATCATAAGTTAATAATTCGTGATAAATAAAAAGTAATCCTGTAACACTTTATACTGTGAAGCTCAATGAACTTAAGTCAGAAAAGAAATGCCACCGGAAACTATCCAAGAAAGATTACACACAAGCAGCAGTGGAGAGGAAAAACTCCTTTTAATAGGGATAAACGTCCACTCGGTGGGCTTCTGCCTCGATTGGCTGATTTCGAGAACTAAGTAAAGACGGAAAAGAACTGGGTCCATGTCTGATGCCTTTTTTGACATTAGTTTTAGTCACTATCACATATGCACATCACTTTATCGCACATTGTGCCAGGTAATTCAATAATAAATTGTGATTATTTCACTTTAGCCTGCCTTTTTTTTAATGAAGCAAAGCCGAAACCAGAAATCAAACAACAATATTTGTTTGAATTGTTTGAGTGGATTCACTTAAACAATTGGTTATGTGTCCATGTTTCTCGTACACCAAGCAACAAATTAAAAAAGGTTTTTTTTCCCACTTTAAAGTGAAGCTTTTAAAAATTATCTTTGTATCTCTGCCAAACTAATAAAGCAATTTCCCAAAACATTCATAAAAGTAGCAATGACGAAGCAAAGAAAATAATGTAATTACGAAGTTATTATCAGCGGTTTAGCCTGTTCACATGTTGCAACCACATGCTCTCTCTCTCATTAATGAGTGTGTATTGATAAAGGCTTTCCTGCCTCCCTGTGCTCCAGTGTCTTAGAGGGCTTATTTGGAGAGCCAATCTGTTTATGTTTTTATTTCCAACATTCCCCAAATGACTTGTCTTTGTTGTCCATTGTGTGGGAAGTGTTGAAATGCTGTTATTCCATTTGTCCGGATGATATCAGTGCTGAGAAATGCCTCAAATCCCAGGATATTATGGAAAGAGAACAACCATTTGTTTTGCCCAGTGTTGTTGTTTACTGGAGCTGCTGACTCTCACTTCCCATTCTCTCCTCTTTTGTTCCATCTCCAGCCTCATTCGACGACTCTTCCCTCATCTCTGTTTCTCACTAAACTCACACCGTCTGTCTTGTTTTTGTCCTAAACAGACACGCATATGCGCAGTACTTGTTACGGTGGCTACAAGCGAGGGCAGTGCGTTAGGCCTTTATTTGGAGCTGTGACCAAGTCGGAGTGCTGCTGTGCCAGCACAGAGTACGCCTACGGAGAGCCCTGCCAGCCCTGCCCACCACAAAGCTCTGGTACGGATATTTGAATCACTCCACCCTTTCACACATGCTGCATGTATCCACCTCCTGCTGCCCAGCACATAGAAACAGATTCACACAAGCGGCTCATCTTTAATCCAAGACACACCGCTCAGGGTCACAATGACCCGATGACACACTGCATCACGTCTGCACACCGGCGTGAATTCATTATGAATGATTGTTAAGATTTTTTTGGTTTGTTTGTTTTTGACAGAGGTGCTCACACTGAGAAACGTCTGAACAAACGTCACGCACACACAGACGAACACTGAGGCTCAGTCATACACACGCTTGCAGAAATACACACACGTCATGCAGCCACTTCTCATTAGCCCTGCCAATTAAAGTTTCTATATCAAAAGACGCCAGAGCCACACCACATTAAGAGACAGCCTTATAAACATCCCTGGCTAAATGAGTAAGCATGCAAATGTATAATGACATGGTATTAAATGCCCCGCTTTCAGATTTCTTGGATTTTTCAGCAAATGTGATATTTTCTTGAGCCAAACTGTGCTTTCTTTGTGTTTCGCTGCAGCCGAGTTCCTCGCTCTGTGTCCCAACGGCCTTGGCATGGCTGGGGATGGACGAGGTAATGCACACAAGCACATGATGCACTGGCTTATTAAATAAAACTGAGATAAAAAAAAAAAGCAGACATTGTTTAGAGGTTTTGTTATTTTTTTCTGCTCCTTCCTCTCAGATATAAATGAATGTGCTCTCGACCCTGACGTCTGCCAAAATGGAGTGTGTGAGAATACGCTGAGGACGTACAAATGCGCCTGCAATGAAGGATTTGAGGTTGATCTGACGGGCAAAAACTGTGTTGGTAGGCGAACTCAAGTCATCTTGGCAAATGGACGAATATTGCTCTGATGCTCGAAGCCAGTTTAATAAAAGTCACCGTTTCCCTCTGCCTGTGTTTTTTGTCAGATATTGATGAGTGTCTGATGAACAGGCTGCTGTGTGACAATGGTCTGTGCAGGAACACGCCCGGGAGTTTCACCTGTCAGTGTCCCAAAGGATACAGCTTCAATCCCGAGACAGACGTTTGCGAGGGTCAGAGTCCGCTCTGTTCTGTCGGGCAGCGCAGCGCCCCTGCAGTGTGTTCCGTGTTGGTTTGGTAATTTGAGTAGAATTGAGAAGAAACTGATGTTTGATTTTGTGTCCTACAGATGAGGATGAGTGTAAATCCAGCCCCTGTGTTAATGGGGACTGTATGAACAGCCCGGGGTCTTTTGTGTGCTTGTGTTCAACGGGCAGCTCGCTGGACAGCTCAGGGCTGGAGTGTATCGGTAAGTGATCATTATCGCCATTTTGGATTTGAAAGAAAATCTATTTCAGATTTTTATTTTTTTGTGAAACGACTTATCTTTATGTGATTGTGCTTTTTCTAGCTGCGTGAGAGACACTTTGTCAAAATTGCAGCACCTTTTATAGAAAACGTGTTATTTGTTCATTATTTATTTACTTCTCGTCACCTTTTGTTCGACGAAGAGTTGATGAGATTTCTCAAGTGTATTAAACTGTGTATTACAGTGGTCGATGTGGTTGAAATTAAAGGTGAGCGCGTATTAACTGTCACTTCTCACAACAGAAACTACTAAGAGCACCTGTTGGCTAAAATATATCAATAATCGCTGTGAGGTGAACATCAATGGGGCGACACTGAAGTCTCACTGTTGTGCCACGCTGGGAGAAGCCTGGAACAGCCCGTGTTCCAAATGTGAAAAAGGTGATTAAAAAAAAAAATCAAATGATACTTTTACTATATTTAATTGAATAAATCATTCAATTGACTGGAAATGTGTTTTGTATCGTCTCTCTTTTAGATCCAATCTGTAGTAAAGGCTTTGCCCGAGTCCGAGGAAATGTCTGTGAGGGTGAGGTTCCACGTAGACACTGGATTTCTTTTTTTTATTTCCTTTGAGTCAAATATCGTGAAAATCTGAACCTGTTGTTGACGTCACTCTGGTTTTTCTCCGCTGACTTTCAGACGTGGATGAGTGTCAAGTGTTTCCCGGAGTGTGTATCAATGGGAAGTGCATTAACACACCGGGCTCCTTCTTCTGCCAGTGCCCTCCGGGAATGACTGTTGACGTCAGCGGCAGGACCTGCATTGGTACGTCCTCTGTAGATGTGTTAAATGTGTTGGAGGGTTTTTTTTGGCCTGAAATCTTTGTTAAATGTTGGATTGTTTGTGGTTTGTGATTTTTAGACCTGCGTACGGAGCACTGTTACCTCACTCATGAGGATGAGCGCTGTGGGGCGGCAATCTCCGGGAAGCACCGTGTGGACGCCTGCTGCTGCTCTGTCGGCGTGGCCTGGGGTCCAGAATGTGACGAGTGTCCAGAAAAGGGAACTCCAGAGTACACCCAGCTGTGTCCGCGTGGCCCGGGCTTCTCCCACAGGGGGGATTTCATCAATGGCAGGCCCTTCCTCAAAGGTGGGATACATATCCCAGACCATAGAGCATGGAGATTCCTGTGACTGTAGAGGAGGACACTCATATAAGAAGACTTTTTAATGACGTCTTGAGTTATTTCATCAGCTGGTCTGTTTCCCTGTGTTCTCGACCTCACAGACATAAATGAATGCAGGATGATAAACTCCCTCTGCTCTAACGGACGATGCAGAAACACCATCGGCAGCTTCCGTTGCCGCTGTGATAACGGCTACGCTCTGGACTCGGATGAGAGGAACTGTACAGGTGAGCTAGTCAGAAACATGCTGGTTGTTGTCAAGTTACAAGACAGCAAATATTGCTGCCTTGCACTGTGAAGAAGAAAATTCAGGTCACCATGTAGTTCTACTTGACTTTTCAAATGTACTGAACGTGGTTTCATTAGTTTAGTGAAACGATACATCAACAAAATGAAGGCTTAAATCAGGTAGTAAAAAAAAACAAAAAAACTGGAATAGTGTTTACAGCTGCTCGCTAACAGGGAAAAAAAAGAACAAAAGCAGACATTCGTTATTTCTATTAAACCATTACTGTACAAAATGAACAAATAATATTAATCCTGGCTCAGTACCGAAGCTCCATCTGAGGAGATGAATAACAAAGTACGTGAGTTTAACGTCCTCCAGTCAACACAACGGGAGGATCGAGAGGACAAAGCTGCAGTGAGAACAATGAAAACACACCAAAAAAAAAAAAAAAATGTAAAACAAGATGATGAAGAAAGGTCCAGCCCATCACGTTGCCAAGTTGTCACATTTGCCAGTTTCCATTCATCACTCACGGACCAGGTCCTGACTGAATTTTAATTTAAATACACAGGATGTCTCACTTTCAACCCAAATTAACTCTCTGGCGTGGAGCAAGGCATCGCTATGACTGAAGAAGAGTTGTTAAAAACATTGGTGCAGTTTTACATAAAGAGCTTCTCGCCTGCTGACTTTTGTTGTGTCTCTTCCCCGCAGACATCGATGAGTGCCACATCTCTCCGGACCTTTGCGGACAGGGCAGGTGTATCAACACACCGGGGGACTTTGAGTGCGAGTGCTTCGAAGGCTACGAGAGCGGCTTCATGATGATGAAAAACTGCATGGGTGAGTGAGGAAATGTCTCCCAAACGCACACACTGAATCATATCCACATATTCGGATGATTTGGCTCCATTGTTTTGGGAGATGGCTCTTCCATATGAAATCTTTCTGTCTGTGAGGACAGCAGTGAGACACCTGATCTCCTTAACAACTCCCCTGTACACGCTGTTAAAGTGGCACTATGTGAGAGCACATAGTTCCACAATCCTATGAAGTATTTAGGAAGACCTGCCACACACTAACCATCTCCTCCACAATCCCACTTGGGCCATAAGCTCTGAATGAGGTGCTTCAGCTGACATACCAGACCTGAAACTCACTGTGGAAGTGGATGATGTCATTTGAAATTTGTATGCTTTGTGCGATTGTATCTATAGCATAATTGCACAATTGGAAAACTTTGTAAAACCTGTCGAAAAAATGTTAAATGTAATCATTTTTGGTTACTTATTGTTTATAGCCACCATGTGGGACACACACACGATATACTTATTACATATTTTGGCCTGATGATCTGTGAAAACAATACTCTGTTTCTATGCTGCTCTGACTTTGTCCTTGTTTTTATAAGTTCTTTGGTGAATTCACACACATAAACTTAGAGAGTTTCAATATTTATTTATTTTTAATTTTTGGCCTAAAGCTCTAATTAAACTAGAATTGGAAGCACGAAATTTACTTGCATGCTGTGGCAAACAAAATCTCTGAAAAACAGCTGGACTGGAAATAATGTGTTCAGTGTTGACATCATAAAGTGCTGGTAGTGACTTGGCTTACCAAAATAACAAGTAAAAAATAATTTTATATTTTCTTTTAAAACTGACCACTTAATTTTTGTTAGAGAAAGAAAATCTTCGTTTTTATACAAGAACCAGTCAATGATATGTGGCCCGCGTTCTTTCATCATGCAGTTATTTAGACAATGATGTAAACAACAAGTACTCTGTGGCTCCTAATCCCACAATACCTCTTAAACTAGGAGCACAACTTTAAAATGATCTAGTGGGTTTTGATTGTAAATTACTAAGTGGTGAAACAAATATTGAGTGTGACCAAGCTAAACAATGTAATTGTGTTTTTTTCCTTGCGTCAGACATCGATGAGTGCGAGAGAAACCCCCTGCTGTGCCGTGGAGGCGACTGTGTGAACACAGAGGGCAGTTTCCAGTGTATGTGCCCAGAGGGACACGAGATCGCTCCAGACGGCTCGGCCTGTTTAGGTAAGTGATGGAGACACCCCCCTCTAAAACTCCTACCCCTCGTCTTGCTTTTCTTCCTTATTAGAGGAAGCCGTGTGGGAGGATGCACTTTCGGGTCCATTTTCCACAGATAAGAAACAAAAACAAATAAAGGGGATGAAATAGTGCATCATCTGTTCCTTTATGAGCCTCAGTCTGTGCACTCTGTTTGGAGTCATAATGGCATTAATGTGCCAGATCTTCAGAAAAGGTTGGAATTTATCTATATTTCAAGTTTTATTGAATACCTTACAACAAGAGATGTTCATGTTTTGGCCCCCATTTTTACACTTTATGAATTGATATACCCTTGTTGCTGGCAGATGTTTGTCTGCCCACTGACATGGGAGCACTGTTCAAACTGATTAACTACATGCATATTCTTCAAGTTGCAGTGGTGTTGATTTAAAACCTTTCCAATAATCTCAAACCAAATTGATCCCGGTTGTCTTTGTAAAGGCACAATTTAAAGAAGAGTTGTCATTCAGGCATGTACACAGCTTATATATTACTATTTTGAAATTCTTTAACCTGAACCAGAAACGGTGTAAACAAAAACAATGCATCAAAAGTGATGTTGTTGTCCCAAATTCAGGAAAAAAGGAGCGATAACCAAAGCTATCCATTTATTCAACATTGATGTTCCATTTCTTGTGTTTACAGTACATTTTGCCTGGTGGGTACAAATTATTAGGTAGTGAGACTTTTTCTTTATTGCCCCTCTCGCTGTCTCTCACTGTTGACCTTCCTTCCTGAGAATACCCTGCTGTTTCAGGAGGGTTTTCATGATGCTGCTCACCTGGGCTGAACAAAAGCTTTTTTTTTTTCTTTTTACACATTCAGTTTTCATCAGATAGTTAACCTAAATTCACACATGTGTACAAAAACAGTTTGGTTCATGGAAACTGTTGAAAGTTTAATTTCATCGGCGAAGCAGTGACAGCGCTTTCTTCCTACAATAACAAGAGAAGGAGTTTTTGCAGAGATTTCCACCGTTTCACAACCCCCATGTTTATTTTATGGCATTAATTTAACAAATCGTGCATTATTCATTGTGTGTCATTTGGATGACCTAATCCAACTTGCTGTCCAGGACTTAATGTCCAATCACTGCCTGTTAGGCTCATTTATTTTCATTGTTAATCGGCTAAAGTCAAAGAAGAAGCTTCAACAAAGTAGGTGTCCACCTCATTTCCCCTGAGATACTTTCCATAATTATCTCCCTGAAGTTACAAGACATCACATGATAATAATGATAATAAACTTTACCTAAAGAGAACATTTCCTTGCAGAAGGGTGTAGTACACTGTCTTTAATGATGATGACTGATTCCTTGTTGGAAAAGCCATTTATCATCATTAAGCTTTAAAACGACCAATTTTTAGTCAACCACAGATTTGTAATCCACTGGCCTGAAAGCGTTTGCTTCAGTTAAAGACTTTGTCAGCATGCCTAGCAGCCCTTCCATTACGTGTGGGTTACATAGTAAACTAATGAACACAGACTCTCTAAACATTGTAGCTGTGGGAGGTGAAGTCTTCAGAGGAAGGTTAGATCTTTATTTAACAACGTTCAATATTTATCTTTACATCCAGAGCGATGTATGAAAAAGAAAATGTTTTTTAACTTTCTGTTAGATGTCGGCTCCAATCAACTTAGATCAACCCATAGGATAGGAATGCATTTGAAGAGCAACAGATTGACATTCGGTCGTATGTAACTCATTCCTTTCACTGTATCCTGACCTGTGTTTCATTTCCAAGGATTTACACTTCGTGTCATCACGCCGCGCAGATGCATACCATTTTCACAGCTGCTTTCGTTCTTGCACAGATATCAATGAATGCGAGCTGAGTGACCGGCTGTGCAGGAACGGCCAGTGCGTCAATATGATCGGCCGATACCAATGTGCCTGCGACACGGGATACAAATCCACCGAGAACAGACTGGAGTGTGTCGGTAGGTCTTGAACGTGGAACCCTTTTCCTCTCGAATAAACGTTCTTGTGGTTTAACAGCTCTGGTTTTGTGATTTTTTTTTTTCCCCCACTGATCAGACATTGACGAGTGCACCATTGAGAACGGTGGCTGTGAGACTTTCTGCACCAACTCGGAGGGCAGCTATGAGTGCAGCTGCCACAGTGGATACGCCCTCATGCCCGACCTGAGGAGCTGCACCGGTGAGTCGCCGTGTCTCATCAGTCTTAAATAATCCACCACCGTCTGATTGTTCTGCAGTCGCCATAATGGCTTGAGCGCCTTTTGTCAATATGTGGCATCTGAAGGCGTGTTTGGTTGTACAGAAATACTTTGACGTTCGTGTTTAAAGACCAAGATTTAAGAGCAGTATTAAAACACCTCATCAAGACGGAGAACTTTTGTATATAGAGTGGAGAGACACTGCTGTGATTTGGCTGGCACATGTTTAAAGAAAGCATGCGCGAGCACAGAGGGAGGTTGAGAAAGGTGGAGACTAAATCTGAAGTCTGTTCATGTGTTATTCACTTCTGAATGTTGACAGACTATGATAGATGATTTCTTTGGTTGTTCTGGCGAAAGTCTTTACAAAGTTGTTGTTTTGGTTTTTTTTTACTTCAAAGGTGATGACTACTGGTCTCCTGCCCTTTTCATACTCTTGTGATTGTTCTTCCTTTTAATTACCACATAAAGATATACAGACAGGGATCAAGGCAGCACAGGGGTAATTTTAGACTATTTTTAGAGGAGTGCTCAGCTTGTTACACAAGCCGTGTCCTGAAGTAACATTACATTTTTATGAGAAAAGAAGAAAATGTGCACCAGGCTAAAGTAGCATGATTCTCTGTTCATGTTTTTTTTTTTCTGACCACATATAGATTATTAGACTCAAACGTGTCATTGTTTCCTTTCCTCTACACTTTTTTCCTGCTCCTTTTTCTGCTTTAACTCACCTCTCTGGCTCTCCGTCTCCGACCTTCAGACATCGACGAGTGTGAGGAGAGCCCGGACGCCTGCGATGGAGGCCAGTGTACAAACACCCCGGGGACTTACCAGTGCCTGTGCTTTGATGGCTTCATGTCATCTGAGGATATGAAGACCTGCCTGGGTAACGGATCCACATTTTATGTCTGAAATCAAACGCTGTAGATACATTCTGTGCAGCTCTGCTTTTATTAATATCGGGGGGCGGGGGGGGGCGAGGGGGGGGGGGGTTTCTCTGAGATTTACTGACATATCGTAATGAACATCTTCACGGTAATCCCAGATGTGAGCCAAGAGAAGAAGCCTTTAATGACTCAGATCTCCAAGACCGAGCAAGCAGCAACGTTTCTGTTGGTTTGAAATGATAGTGAACTTTGTTCGTCGGGCAGAGCACAGAGGAATGTGTGAAATTTCGACGTCTGTTTCCACTGAGCGAGAAAAACAAAAAGCATCGTTTAAGTGCTTCTAAATGGATTCGCGCAAACACCCACTCTATTACCGCTGTATTTATTCAAAGTAAACAAATTTTAAAGCCCCCGGTATAGTCTGTGACGTAATCCTTTTTGTGACTCACTAACATGTGTCATAGCTTATCAAACTTTTGTGGCAGCTTGTATAAACAAAAGCTAATTCTTTTTAATGAATTGTCATAAACCTTTCCTTTTATTGTAAGTTGTGTTTAGCGAGTTAACATTCTTGACCGCTCTCCGCTTCCCCTCCCTGTCAAGATGTGGACGAGTGCGAGCTGAATCCAAACATCTGCCTGAGTGGCAACTGTGAGAACACGAAGGGCTCCTTCATCTGTCACTGTGACCTGGGATACTCTGTACGCAAGGGAACGACCGGCTGCACAGGTGAGCGCAGTGAGGCGCAAGGCTCACAGACAAAGTGTTTCTGTCAGTGCAAGAATGTGGAGGCGAATGAAAGGACAGTGAGTCAGTGGAGATCTGCTGCTAATTAAGTGCGTGTGTGTGTGTGTGCGCAGGCGCATGTGTGTGTTCAGCAATGCTAGTGGTATCAAGAATACAAGGAGATGGTCTGCTCAACCAGAAGCAGCTCCAACATTACTCACCCTGATTCAAGAGCTCCTGTCTGACCTGATGAAAAACACGCTCTCACACACACACATACGTTAACACACACGCTCGCGCAGACACACACACACACACACACACACACACACACACACACACACACACACACACACACACACACACACACACACACACACACACACACACACACACAGTGACAGCAGCAGGAGCTGTGAGGTCACTGTCTTCAATCAGATGTGCGCATCACGTTGCACTGTTGTTTATTCCTTTGTTGCTCTTTCATTAAGGTCAGTTAAACATTACGTGATGGTTGGAAGAGTTCTGCAGAACGTCATCCCCCGCATCAGCTCCAAAACACATAAATACAAAAGTCCATCCGACTGCTTTCGTCCGACACTGTGATCGCTTCTTGTCTCGTCAGAGTTGAGTCTGGTTCACAAAGCCATTTAAAACGTTTTTTTTGTGTGTGTGAGTATTTCTTTCTTTTTTTCTTTTTTTTAATGGCCGTATCTTGAGTCATACACAAAGTCAGAATTCCTTCAAATAGCAATAAACAGGTTTATCAGAAGTGTAATTCAACACCCCCCCCCACACACACACACACACATACACACACACACACCATCACAAACCTGAACACACACACTTTTGCTCATTCTAATCCCATTAAAAGGTCCATACAGTATTCTCCTTGTTTTGGAGAGCCGGGATTGCAGCAAAGCAGCCGGCTCTGAATCACAGGTTTGGAATTTCAATCCCAGACCGGAGAATCAAGACAGTAATTCCTCTCAGGCAGGAAGGATTTCTCGTTATAGACGAGTGGACACAACTTGCTACTCTTTTTGGAGAAGATCTATTTCCAATATATTCTGGTTAAAAAAAAAAAAAAAAAAAAAAAAAAAATCCATAAGAAATTGTCTGTCGTCGCTGAATTGCCTTATGTGGCCATGTTGGTATGTGTGGATTAAATCCTCTCGCGTGTGTGTGAGTGTTAATGAGTGAGTGGCTGCTCTCGACTGCATATCTGATCCAGCTGTTGATGAAGCTCCCACAAGAATTATTTCTCTTTTTATTCCACAGCGCTGAGAACTCGGGGGCAGGGTGTGGGTATCTGTATGTGCTCTTAAAGCACTTGCGGGTCATTGCGTGCGTGTCGGAAAGTTAGTACTGGGTGGAGATCTATTGGTGGGGTTTTACACGGCCGGGAGTGCCTCTGTGTTACAGAGGGGATCAGGAATAAAAGGTTAAGTGTTTTGTCTTCATCATCACTTCATTTCATGACGGAAGAGTCAAACAATGTGAGTTCAGTCATGACACGCACCTCTGAAAACAATGGATCACTGTGACTTTCTTTTAAAAGTGGAGTTAAACCCCAAACAAATTAAATACATCAGATAGATTCTGTGACTTCACTGAGACGCTTTTGGTGCTGTTATGCTTCATTTTAATACTCGGAGTTTCCATGTCAGTGACACTTGTGGTTGCAATGTCTCACTTTTATTGCTTTCCTATGTTATGAGAAGCAGATTATATTGGCAAATGTTAATTGTTTGCAGGCTTAGAAATAATTTTGTGGTGCGACTAACATTACTGAGTTTATTTGGTTACCTAATGACTCCTTATTTATTGAGGCTTTTTTTTTTAAAGTACATTTTAATATTTGCCATTGTCCCATAATGACCACTTATAGTCCTATTTAAACATGTTCAGTTTAGCTTCAGCCAGCTTTATAGAAGCCTTCACTTAAGCAGTACAAATATTTCTGTATTAAATAAAAACCAAAGACATGAGATTCAACTTAATTACGTCAGTGGGAAAGCTTCAGTGTGTTCATTGTACTGAGTACAAAGGAGTCCTTTAAAGGAGATTGCGAATCTCTTGAATGATGTCTGAAGTGTGTATTTGGCTTTTACAGAGGTTGTCTCAGCAATTCATCGCAACTCGCGCCTGAGACATGGCTGGTTTTTACGCCAGGTGCCCTTCCTGCCTCACCCATGAGGAGTCACTAAAAGAAATGCTAAAATTGAGAATTTTCCACTGCTTTGAATCACTTTCATGGTCAATCTCAAATGATTCACTCTCACGTCTGGCTGAAAGTGATTATTTCTCTCTGCTACAATAATCACTGTCAGTCAGCACCTTTACTTTGTTGTCAAGTCAACATCTTTTATCTGTTTCACTTCTTTTCATTGTTTTGCATGACATGAAATACTCGTGGGGTTTTTTCTGCTGCTTATTTTGCTTCCAGTTAGACTTTTTGTACATGCTTTAAAAAACTGTTTTTCTCATCTTTAATACACAGTAGACAGATACTTTAAGGCACAGGAAAACCAAATTGTGTTGAGGGAAAATTGCAGTTATTTGTGGTAAAATGTCAGTAATAACCGGTGCAATCATCAGAGATAACATGGTCACCTGTCAACCTCAGATCCAACATAAAGTGACACATTCACATCTGTGAGCAATCGAGCATCACATATTGACCTAACAGGCATGTTTTCTTTCTTTTGTTTTATGGCTGGGTGGTTTGGCCTAAAAATAAAAAATCTATGATTTTGTAAAGAAATATTCGAGTTTCAATTCGATTTTTGTTGGGGTTTTTTTTCTCAATGCATTTAAAAATGAGTGCAGATATCAGATATATTGTCAAAAGTGCAACTTTATTGCTGTGATTGTTCTCAGACTTAAAATGCATCTAAACACTCCCAAAATAAAAAGTAAATGAGGCTGTGATTCTGCAAATTCAATTCTTATTTTAAAAGACAGCTGAAGTGAGTGCTTGCACAGAGAGAACAGGCAAAGTTCACACAGAAAAAGGCCCAGCAGGAAGCAACGTATGTTTTTTTAGTACTTGTGAAAACGCAAACATTTCATTGCGTTTTGAGTGTTTCATTGTGTCAGAGCTACTAAAAACGCACATTTTTGGCAACGGCTCCCGAGATGGAACTTTTGGAAAATACTCTGACTCTGTTGTCGTGTAAATAGGGAAAAATACAACTTTCTGAAAACACTTGGGCTCCGGTTCCATGTAACACCATTGTTAATGTTGATAGCGTATTGTTTTCTGCACCCCTGTGGTTTTATTTAGGAGCTGGATCTGATCTCAATGGACTTTGAAGTCAATCTCGAAACATCTCTATCTAAACTAAACCAAACCAACTGTGACCACTGAGGTGCTTCTTGCACGCAACAACCCTTGTTTTGCGCTTTGCATTTCTGTGTGTATGCGAGAGAGCTGCATTCGCTCTGTCATCAAAAGCTGGGAGGAAATGATCATTAATTCTGTCTCTAATCCGGGGAGATTCGTTTGCTCCCGGCCCCGATATGAACCCTGTCATCAAATGTAGTGTAAATATACTGTACCCTCTCCTCAGGAAGACTGTAAACCAGCAGCACTGATCTGTAATTGACAGTGTTTTGAATTACTACCCTCAAAAAGACACACACAGGAGTGTGTCTCGCTGAATGTGCGTTATCACTTTGGCCATGTTCGTGGCTTCCCTTCTTGTGCAGCAGTGAGCCCACTCTTATACTATCTCGCATTTAAAGCTGGCACACTCAGTCCACATGCTGAAAAGGTATTGTGTTGGCCAGTGCTTTAACGTGTTGTTTTTAGTCACATTAGTAGTCCAGCGGCCGTATACATTGTTTTCCCATTGTGTCTTGTTGCTGGTCAAGGAACTGCAGCCACATTCAGACGATCTTATCACAAGCAGCTCCCTATAGAGTTCCTCGATGGTTCCACCCTACAGGATGGAAATAGCTTTATTTAAAGAGCACATTTTATTAGTAGCCATTAAATTCTGTTATTCGTCTTCATTGTGCACACATTAGGTTGGCACACATAGAGAAGTATCCAACTAAGTGCCGCAGTATTTCATTTAATAGAAGAGTTCAGATAAGCCTGTCATGGTTTTTGCTGTAGAGGAATATTTATTTGTTCACATTGTGTTTTTTTAGACAAATTGTGTTTTGGAAAGATTGCATTTCAAAATTTGACATCTGAGGTGCTGAGAAAACCAAACATAAGTGTTAAAAAGAGGGTCTTTAATGCGCTTCGCATGAGAGGCGCCGAGTCTGTGGGTCTGGTGAGGATAGGAATCTTTGCCTAAAATAACCTCAGAGGTTCTAGTACAGACAGAACAGACAGAACAAGGCCTTCGCCTTATGGGTATCGTTCTCCCTCTTGGCCGTTTTTATTGTGCTCTGGACACACTTAAACAATGAAAGCCCAGAAACTGACTCTACTCAATAAACCTTTGAGGGATGGCTGTTAGTATCAGAGATCATGTGAATGTCTCAGTGCCTTCTGAAAATATATCTCTCCGTGGATGAAAAAGAGTGAGCCAGAAAGACTTTGTCCTGTCATCTCCTGCTGCTGTCTTTATACAAATCAAACCGAGCATCAACTCGCCCCACTGTGCCAAGAACCCCACTGGCACAGGAGAGCAGACTCGAGTCATCAGACCATCAGAGCTGTGTCTATTTTACTTCACATTGCTTCTTTTTTTTTTGTTTCCTACCCATCAGATATCAATGAGTGTGAGATTGGAGCCCACAATTGTGACCGACATGCGACCTGCACCAACACAGCCGGCAGCTTCAAATGCAACTGCGCTCCAGGTTGGATTGGCGACGGACTGAAGTGCACAGGTAAGGCTGATTAAAGGCAATAAACTCACATCACGGTGCTGACAAAAGTTTTGGGAAGAACAGACAACGCACCATAACATCATGACCACTGACAGGTGGTCTCTTTATCCTGGCACCTTCACCGAAGCAGCAAGTGAACATTTTCTCCTGAAAGTTGACGTGTCAGAAGCAGCAAAATGAGTTTGACAAGGACCAAATTGTGATGGCTAGACGTACTGGGTTAGATCATCTCCAAAACTGCACTTTTTTTGGTATGGTTCCAGTCTGCGGTGATCAGTATTTATCAAAATATGGTTCAAGGAAGAAAAAGCAGTGAACCTGTGACACAATAATAAGGAGCAAAAGCTCATTGATGCAAGTCGTCCAGCGTCTGCCATAGTTCCCAACCAACAAGACTTAAAGGATCTGCTGCTAACAACTCCATGCCAGATACTAAAGCACACCTCCAGGAGTCTGTGCCTTGACGGGTTAGTGCTGCTTTGGCAGCAAAAGGGCAACCTTCACTATAATTGGCAGGTGGTCATAAAGTTGAGGCTGATCAACATCAGAAAGAAAGAGTGATTCAAAATGTTCAAGAATCTTTATCAAATTACAGTAATATCAAAACTATTAATGAGATAATTCTGTGAAGCACTATCGCCTCAATGCATTTCACTGTGTTTTTGTGCCATAATCCACAACACTAATAAAAACTGCACTGATCGTCACACTCCTGCATGAAAATGATTGCAAATGATGTGTTTCATCAAAAGAAATCAATCCCACATCCTGGTTCTTGACATACTTATAATATGTTAATGCACAGATGAAAATAGTCCTAAAAAATACATTGCTTTCTCAAGGAGTTAAATATTGTTAATAGATCATCTGAAAGACTTAAAGTATTTAAGAATGTACTTTAAAGATGTATTACTTCTTTGTCAGTGAATATGCTCTTCATGCAATTATATCATTGAACTAACTGAGGTTTAATATTCATCTTTCCTTGTTTTTATGATGGATTTACCTTTTTTAAGCGCTGCTTTTTACCTATGCATTTCCAAATGTATATAACTTATCCTTTCCTCAGCGTTTGCATGATGTGATTGTTTTCGGACTGTTTCAGATCTGGATGAATGCTCGAATGGGACACACATGTGTAACAACAACGCGGACTGTGTCAACACCTTGGGCTCGTACCGCTGCGCCTGCAAAGACGGATTTTCAGGCGACGGATTCTACTGCTCAGGTCACACATTGGAGCCGATGTCTTAAAAACTGCACGTGCTGTTTGAAGACTACAACTGAAGCATTGTGTGTGATTACCACTGCAGACAGCGACGAGTGTGCTGAGAACGGCAACCTGTGCGAGAGTGGCCACTGTCTGAATATGCCCGGAGGCTTCCGCTGTGAATGCGACATGGGCTTTATTGCCACTCCCGACGGAAAGGCCTGCGAGGGTAAGACAACACTGCCGCTGCCTGACCATCCGGGTTCCAGGCCGCTGAATCAGTGCCCACATCCTAAATAATGTTGAATGATTCAAAAACGTCTGGCGTTACTCTGCTGAATGGATGTTTGTTTTCCTGTTTGGAGGAACAGCCCGTGCACACAGATGCTGCCTTCAAGTGGAACCCGTGAGATAGTACGTTGCACATGGAAAGTGCAGCGTATGCGCAGCATAAATGTGGTTTCAGTTGCGAGAACATTTCTAGGGGCTGACAGCTGCAACAGAGGAAATTATATTATTCCCTTTTCAAATTTCAACATCGCATTTTTTTTGTGAGAAATAGTCTCAAACAAAATCAATACAATTAATGTAAATATTACCAGCTGACGAGAGCCTTTAGGCTTTTCTGGAGTGACACATCAGCTTCTGAGTTTAATGATTGTTTTTTGTTTCCATGAAAGGTCGTATTAACAGATAAAGACCGATGACAGTCTTGTTATGATAACATGTGTTAGTTATTTACTGTTTGGATAGCCAATACTGCCACACAATTTATTGTTGTCCCTCCTGGGCTCGACTCCATGTTATACGGTTCAGAGTGATAAATGTCTTTTAGTTTTCCTGATGCACAAAAATAATAGATGAACTTTTAAGTGTGTGTTCAGATTTGGCAGATTTGGTTGGATTGAAACAACCTCTTGTGCAGTTACTGTTAGTTTGAATATTGTCATCCAAACCCAAACAAACAGACCGAGTCCATTTAAAAGGGGGCCTTGGTTTTTAAACACTTTTTTTCTGTGTTTAATTAATTGCTATTCATAGTGAACTGAACTGGAGAGCTGTGGTCACCTGTGAGCAGTGGGAATCTGTGAACGTCAGTCGACAAGCTGTTCATTGCTTACAAACTGTTGTACTGTTTGATTAAAGCGTGCACACAGCATGACCCAAACATCTAAAACTGTACTGATTGATTATTGATTTATTGGCCAACAAACTGGCGTCGAAAGAAAACCAAAAGCACATCAAAAACATTTTTAAATCATGATTTATTCTCTAAATTTGAATTGAAAATAAATCTAAATAGCATTCCCCTGACTCACAGACTTCTCTCCCAACCGGTTGAGAACCACTGAACTAAACACAGGATGTGTCACAACCAGCATCTTCGAGCAGCATTTCTACTTCATTTAGTTTGGGTGCAACAAAGGAAGCCCTCTCACTCTTATTGCCCTTTTTATAAGCTCTTGGTGAGTTCTCAGCTGGTAAAAATACCACCATTAAATACCACCAAGTACTTTTAGGTCAGCACACAGTGTTGTTGTGAAAGCTAGGAAAGTTTTGCCCCTTAGATGCACGTCACAGCAGCTGGCCAATACGGCTTTTATTCATCTTTAAATGCCAGTGGGAAAACAACCTTAAGTAAATATTAATATACAGTACATGTCCAAGCATTGTTGCTTGATTAAAGTGCAGCCAAAACTGCTCTGCCCATAACTTACAGGAACCCAACTTGTTGAAATAATCCATATTCATTGGTAAAGAAACATTTTAAGTCACTTTTTGAAATGCACACATATCCAAGTCTGCTATATGCACCAATCCAAGCCTTAATAGGTCTCATTGGGATGCAGTATTTAGAAATGTAGTATAAAATATGGGATTGCAGGAAGTTTCAAATGACTGCTACTGTTGATTCTTGTGTGGAATTCAAGAGTTATGAATAGTAGCAGACAACTGTGGTTCATCCCCTGAGCGATAAGACGTTAGTGGATTCAGTTGAATGAGCAGCTTGACCTCATTGTGCTGATGTGTCAAACATGAAATGACCTGTCCGGTCCTCCCTGTCTCAGCTCAAGCTGGACTGGACAGTGATTTGTGCAAAGTCTAATGATGTGGAAGAGCACAATTTCATAACCTTGGCTGTAGCTCTGTCTGGATGTGTCTGGGCATTTTTTTTTGCCCCAGAACTGTCATTGTGTAGCATAGGTGAGCGGCCTTCACTTCCTATTGCTGCCTGCCAATTTTCCACCATGATCCCATGATCCCATGATCCACTAATCCCTCACAGCTGGGTCTCTCTCTCTCTCTCTCTCTCTCTCTCTCTCTCTCTCTCTCTCTCTCTCTCTCTCTCTCTCTCTCTCTTTATCTCCCTCTCTCTCTCCCTTTGTCTTTCTGCTTCTCATTTCCAGACATAGACGAATGCACCTTCGCTGGCATCTGTGTCAATGGCCGCTGTCGGAACATTCCTGGACTCTTCAGATGTGAATGTAGCATTGGTTATGAGCTCGACAGGAGCGGAGGCAACTGTACAGGTATGATAAGTCAACGCCATAATCCATCTGCCTTCCTCGGGAATGCTCAATTCTGCCCCAGTGAGCTAAGGAAATGTGAAAGAGTGTGAAAGGAATGCAGCAACAGCAGTGAAGAGTGATGAATGCCATTAATTCCGTGTTAAATGAAATAACAGAGTCACACTGCTCCTCTGTTTGCTGTTGTAGCAAATAAGGATTTGATACCAGTGTTGTGTGACGGTTGTAGTGCAAATTAGGCAAAGGCAACTTTATTTATATAGCACATTTCAGTGACAAGGCAATTTATTATTCAACAAAAATGTAAAAGTGGTAAGAGCTAATGGACTTTTAATGACGCCTGTGAATAGGAACAATTGACAAAAACACAAAAGTTATTAAATAAAAAAAAAAAATGACTGGAAACAAAAATGAATTATTATCATTATTATTAGTAGTAGTATTATTATTATTGTTATTGTTATTATTATTATTATTATTATTATTATTATTATTATACACTAGCAACTTATTTTAATTTGAATAAGACATTCATCTTCATGGCTGTGTTACTGTATTGTTCTGGCACATTAGCCGGGTGTCAGTACTGTGTAGCAAAACGTCTTCATCAGGAAGTTGCTCTGTAATCCGGATGATTTTTGTTTTGATTTTGTCCTAAAATATTAGCAAAAGTCTATCTAAGCTGCTAAAAATACAACTTTTTCCTTATTTGCCAGATATCAATGAATGTGCAGACCCCACCATCTGTATCAATGGTGTGTGTGTTAACATCCCTGGAGGTTACCACTGCAACTGCCCACCAGACTTTGAACTCAACCCAACCCGGGTGGGCTGTGTAGGTGAGCCTCGACAAGTTCTGTATAGCACATTTTCCGCATTTGCTCTTTGCATATTGTGTAACCAATTATCCCCCCCCCCCATTCTTGTGTAGTCCAATCCCATAACATGTGTTTATGTATACAGACACTCGCTCTGGAAGCTGTTATCTGGATGTCCGCTCACGAGGGGACGCGTCAGAGAGTTTGGACTGCTCCAATGAGATCGGAGTCGGCGTTTCCAAGGCGTCTTGTTGTTGTTCCCTGGGCCAGGGCTGGGGAAATCCATGTGAATCATGCCCCCCTCTCAATTCAAGTGAGTCAGCACTCGGTTACTCAGGCCTTGCATGCGTCATTTCAGTTTAAATTTCTGTTTCAGTTCAAGTGCAGTTAATATGCCCGAACTGTACCTCCTGCCAGCAACAGTGACGTTCCACATTACTCAGCTTGATACAAAACAAACAAAAAAAAAAATATAGAGATTTTGTTCACAAGTCAAATTAATAAATGTGTTAGTGTGATTTATAGCCAGGCGGACTACAGAAATATCTCCTGAGTTGTGTTCAAGGTTCTCTCTCTCACTTATTACCATGGTTGTTATGGCTGAAAGTACTAAAAATGGATGGATGGATGGATGGATGGATGGATGGATGGATGGACAATATATATTTTAATTTAGACACAGATTACAAAAATACAAATATAACTAAGAATGAATGGTTAGTAAGCTGCAATTAAAATATGTTAGTTCTTTAAAATGGCAGCGGTTCTGTCACAGTGATGTGAATCAGGCATGTTTGAAAGTGAAACAACATAACATACAGAGTTGTTCGCTGCCTTCTTTTGTGCAGTGTGTCTTTGCTTGCAGTTGTTGTTGCTTGTAAGGTTGAAGTGGTTTTGTGCAACTTTCTCGGAAATTGCCTACAGATGGTTCAAACTATAGCAGAGAATGACTCATCCTTTTCAGCTCAAGGAAATGCTTTATTCTATGACAAGAACAGAACCTTTTTTCTTTTGTGAGATGTAATTCAGAGTAGCAGCAGTCACGTCTGGTCCACTGGGCCCTGTGGATGATAAATTTCAAAATGTGAGACGGCTGTTCACAAAAGGCATAATGGAGAGTGAAAGGAAATCATTTGATGATTGAAAACACAATTTCCAAATTCTCCAGTGAAAAATAAAATAATACATGTCTTGAGGTTTATGTGTTGTGTCGTTGTTGTTTAATGTCATTGCCTGCTGTGTTTTGGGTTACAGCTGAATACAAGACGCTCTGTCCTGGAGGAGAAGGCTTCAGACCAAACCCCATCACGGTCATCTTGGAAGGTCAGCCAGCGCCACGCGCCTATAAGTTTACATCAGGCCGCCCCTGTACACACTTCCAGATAACACAGACGCCTGCTCAAAATACCACTGAGTGCTTCCTTTCTCTATCTGGCAGACATCAACGAGTGTCAAGAGCTGCCCGGCCTGTGCCAGGGAGGACAGTGCATCAACACCTTTGGCAGTTTCCAGTGTGAATGTCCGAGAGGCTACGCCCTGAACGCAGACACCAGAGTCTGTGAAGGTACGGAGCACACAAATGTATTCCTGTGCAGCCTCTCAAACACACAGGTGACCTATCCCACTCCAGCTCCTGCCCCCGGGACAATTCAGAGGGAAGGAAATTGAGTCCAGCCGCTCAGTCCTCAGTTCAACGACACATGGAGACAGAAGGGGGGGGGGGGGGGAAGGCACCAGGAGCACAATGACAAAGAACTGTTGGAATCTGCTGTCCTCCAGACAATGCTGCAGCTCATTTTTGCTCAGTGTACGTCTGCCACAGTTCCCGTCTGTTGTTAAACCTGCAAAGCTCAGTGAGGATGAGGAGGCAGCCGAAGAGCAAGGCTCTGATGTGGTCAGCCCTCTCCTCCGGGAAGTACGCCGAGTCTCCTGTAGACAGGCCAGAGATGACAGAGGCCGGGAGAAACGAAAGGAGGAAGATGGGAGGCAGGGATAATTGAGAAGAGTGTTTAGAAAAGAAAAACAGGGACAGAGAAGAAAGTTCTCAGAATTGGGACAGTAACATGTGGCCGGCCACGTGTTGATTAGTGTTCATCCGCTGACCAGAAGAACAGCAGTGAGAACATGGTGGAACATTTACTCTGTTTATAGTCACTCAGCTGTCCATCTATCTGCAGGACTGAGAGGAACAAGTAATGCATTTGTTATTATTCAGTCAGTTAAACTCCTAGAGAAATGATTCTGGCATTAAAAAATGTATGAAACTGGCACAACCTTAATAATACTATCTTCTGTATATCCAAACAGCACTCCAGGTTGATATATAATCAATATATTCCATCGTGATGCTGCTTTCAATTTCCCTCTGTTCTTTGAAAAAAATCCTGTGATGTCACTTTCTGGTAAAACCCATGGAGCATCCAAGTCTCTCACGTTGACATTTCCAATCAAAATACATTTCCCTCAGTATCTTTTATTTGTTTCATAATGTGTTTCATATGTTGCAGAACAGCGAATCTTCATACACACAGGCAACGCTGTAGCAGAGTTATATCTCTGAGCCAGTGAAACAATTAAAAATCTTTGATGTTCTGTTAAAAAAACAAAACACCCCAGTGTCTTCGAGATGAAACACTGGGGTTCTCAAAGATGCATTGAATTTACTGTCAGAATACAGCCCAAACGTGGCCAGGACTTTTATTCCTCTGCTCTGCAACATTAAAAACAGCTCGGAAAGTTGGAAGCACATGGAAAGCGGCATTAGTTACAGTCTATTCAAATGTGGCGATGGTTAGGTGAGGTTATGTGGTCAAATGACGAACACATTGAAGCTTGCGTGGAAGTCATCAATTGTGGTGTTTTACATTTAAGTTATTTTTCGCGTATTATTCAATTTAGTTCTGATATATCCATGAATGCCTCTTTCAATGTTTTGCATAAAGGAAAAGTTGTGAGACACCGCTTTGAAAAAGTTCACAAACTCATCTTTTGATCCTAGACATCAACGAGTGTGAGCGACCGGGCATCTGCGGCCCGGGCCAGTGTTACAACACCATCGGAAACTACACCTGCATCTGCCCTGTGGACTACATGCAGGTCAATGGAGGAAACAACTGCATGGGTCGGTCTGCACGCTGCAGCTTCACCGCCAGCCACAAGGGAACAATTTGCACTTAACGTTCTCTTTCCTCTAAACACACGCAGACATGAGGAAGAGCTACTGCCACCGGAACTTCTACTCCGACAATGGCACATGTGATGGGGAGCTGACCTTCAACATGACCAAGAAGATGTGCTGCTGCTCTTACAACATCGGCCATGGGTGGAACAAACCCTGCGAGCAGTGTCCCGTGCCGAGCACCGGTGAGGTGTCGCATTCGCGTGCTCGCAGAAAAAAATTTGTGGGAAGGACGTCTAACGAACTTTCTCTTTTGTGCACTCAGACGATTTTGCGATCCTCTGTGGCAGTGAGAGACCAGGATATTACATCGACATCACCACTGGACGGGTCGTTGGTGAGGTTTTCACATTCAGACGCTCATGTGATTAAAAAGAAAGGGTCGTTCTATATATTTTCCTCTCATTTAATAGATATCGATGAGTGCAGGGAAATCCCAGGGGTGTGTGAGAATGGAGTGTGTATCAACATGATCGGCAGCTTCAGGTGTGAGTGTCCCATTGGCTTCATCTACAACGACAAGCTGCTGATTTGTGAAGGTAAGGGACGCCAAAGTGTGTTTCGCTTTAAAGTATTTCATTCACTTTTCACTTCACTTCACTAAACTGCAACTTTCGTGTAAACATGCGGCCCAAAGTGCTTCACAGGTAAAACGAAAGAACCCAACATGCATGCCACCTGTGTGAACGTTTCATCAGTATGCATCTGCGCTTCAGCACCGCTGTATTGGTTTGCAGATATTGATGAGTGTCAGAATGGACCGGTGTGCCAGCAGAACGCTGCCTGTCTGAACTTGCCGGGAAGCTACCGCTGCGAGTGTAAACCCGGATATCGATTCACTCCAACGGGACAATGCCTGGGTAAGACCGTAATCGCTTTAACCTTCCGATGAGAAATACCTGGATTTATATTAGAGTTTTTATAATTGTCAAATTATGCAACGGGTGAGTTATTTATCCAAGATAACGTCAACTTTCCATATCTGGCAGTTCTTTAATATCACTACATGTCTTTGATTTAGCAAGTTACAATTGTGTGAATTTTTAAGGGCTGGATGGATGAGGGTGAGGAAAAACATATTTAAACAAGTATTGTATTTTAGTTGCAGTAGTATTAGTGGTAATATTATAGGGCGCCTAATTGTTCGTTGGTGTCAACAATACTTGGATTGTATGACACATTATCTCTCCGTTCCAAAGATGCCAGTATTAAATCGACTCACGCCACTCCAGTTAAGTGTTATGAGGAATCCAGTGGAGATTAAAACGTGGGAACATGAAGCCGGAGTAGACGAAAGTGTAGAGCAGCTGAAGAAAACTGGCATCTTTCAGGAGAGCAACGCTGATTCCCTTACATCTTCTCCTTGCTTCAGTACTGTTTTGATCTGTTGTGTCAAAGTCTTTTAACTGCCCATCAGTTACCTCGGTTATGTGCCAGAGACGAAGCACCAGATGCAGCATGGTGACAGTAGGGCTGAGGATGCAGTCTTCATGGTGGGCTTGTTATTGAGGAGGAGAGAATGTAAAGCATGTGTTGAGCTGTTGAACATGTGCCACAGCATATCTGAACCTCGCTGCTGTCAGTCTGCAGAGTCCCAACCGATAAGCACATGTTGAATCAACATCCTGTTTTGCTTCCTGCTTTTCATACAATTCCCAACAACAAAACAAGCCTGGATTCTTGCGAGAGAAAACTGAAACTGTGTTTGAAGGTCATAATGACCACCACATAATGAATTCTGTTTGACTATAATTAAATTGTGATGACGTTACTACTTTCATATAAAAAAAACTATTCTCTTATGATGCACGAGAATTTCCAATAAACTTCCTCACTTTGATTACCACTTGTGTGGTGAAGTGTTTGCAACATTAAGTTTCTTTTAACTGGAGTTTCCGCAGGTTTGTGTCATGCAAGTAAAGGATTTGCGTAATCAGTGAATGAAATAGGTTAGAGCAGCATGACTATAGAATGAGTAGATTTCACTCTGAGGTCGAAGAAAAGGTTTGAAGGAGCCTAATAAGCACAGAGGTGTGTGGGATAACCACATGAAAAGTAAACTGGAGAAATGCAAGCTGATCAGAATGAGAAATGCAGTAAATGTGACTGTCATGTAGAAATGCACCAATGTGTATTTCAGTTCGAAGAGCTGTCATTTTCTAATCCCACGGCTGGTTGTACGATTCCAGTGTAATTTGTGATACAAATTAATGTTACAAAACCAGGAGATCGGCTTACAAGGACTCAACAATTCATCTTATTCTGTACAAAGTCTGTTCAGTCAATACCCTGATCATTAAAGATAACTTTTCATTTCTTTGATATAACCGTCATGGATTTTCCTCCTTTCCAGACCGTAACGAGTGCCAGGAGAATCCTGGTGTTTGCAATCCCGGTCAGTGCATTGACACACTCGGGAGCTATCGCTGCATCTGTCCCAATGGCTTCAAAACCACTCGGGATCAGTCAATGTGTGTTGGTAAGCTGTGCTGCTGTCCCAAGAGTTGCGTCATACTACTTGCCGACTAACGTGGGCCCCTTCTGAGTTAAAACTGTGACTCTCTCGTGTCAGATGTGGACGAATGTGAGAGACAACCCTGTGGAAACGGCACGTGTAAAAACACCGTGGGCTCCTACAACTGTCTCTGTTACCCCGGCTTTCAGAACTCACACAATGGTGACTGTATAGGTGAGCTGTTTATTTCAGTAGAGTAAAGTACAACCGGTGAGAGAGGGTGTAATCTCCTGCAGCTGATACATTCATGGTGTCTGTGCATTGATCAGATATGGACGAGTGTTCGACGCAGAGGGGCTTGTGTCGGAACGGGCAGTGTGTGAACACGGTGGGCACCTTCCTCTGCGTGTGTCACGACGGCTACGAGCTCACTTTAGATGGCAGACTGTGTGGAGGTAACGACATTTTTCACCTTTTTTCTTTCTATCTATTCTGTATTTTTTTTGGAGGAAGCCCAATCGAGGGGAAACCCGGTCAATGCCATTACAAACTCATGTATACAAGTACCACATATTAGAGCACAGTAACAGATAATCAGGTGCATGAAAAGCCATCAATATCCTCTATGATAACCTGAAATTTACTTGAAAAGATGTTTGTTTTTCTAGCTTCAGGTCATGTATGTTTGATTGTAAACCCCGTGTATATTTTGTGTTCTCAGATATTGATGAATGTGCAGTGAATCCAGGCACATGTGGAGCAGGAACTTGTGTGAATCTAGATGGCTCGTACAGATGCGTCTGCCCACCCGGCTACTATCTCCATGAAGAAACCTGTGAAGGTACTTGGGTCCAAAGCCAGTTCATATGCATAGACAAAATATAGAAACGGGGATTTGTGTTCACACAACAGACATGAATCTCACCTGGGGCATTGCACCGATGCACAGATGCAAAAATCATACTCTGCCAGCAAGGAACAAGAAGAGAACAAACTCTGTCGGCTAAATCTTCCCCTCACCCACGCCCCTCTTCTCTCTTTCACACGTGGGAGTGGGCCCGAGCCAGAACACTTGGATTGTTTATACAGTGGGCCTGATGAAGAGATATTGGGCAGACTTCAACACATTCCTGCTTTGTGCACTGTTCCTGGAAGCAGGGAGGAACAGCTCTGAATTCTCAGCATCAGCAGCTGCAGCTCACCATTGTGATTAGTGAACACGTGACAATAAGGTTTTGTCTTCATGCAGTCATCCAGTAATGAGATATTGCACTCTATTTTATTTACCTGTTTTATGGTAATTTTTTTATTTCACCAGGAAGTCTGGTTGAGATAGACATCTCTTTTGCAAGGGAGACCTGGCCAAGGTGGCGGCCATTACAGTTAAATCTACCAACTATGTATACAAGTAAAGTGCAGAACAGATAAACATGTTAAACATCCCTCCTTCTGCCGATGAATGAAGAAGCCCCTTGAATTTATTGTTAGATAGGAATGTTTCTCTATTGGTATCGCTTTGCACGTGTTTCCAAGCCTGTGAGTTATAACGAGGCCCTTTGGTTGACTCTTAAGGGGTCAATGGGAAATTATGTATGGCCTGAAAAAGTCACCGACTTATATTTTTCTTTCAGTTTTCTTTCAGTCTTATTTGGAAAGATTACAATTTGAACCACCGTGATGAGAAAAAGACAAAGTTGCCTGAAGCAGCCCGAGAATAGTTGCTTTTTAATACAAGACATATTTCTATCAAGCTGATTTGAATAGAACATAACGCTCTGCTCTCCACTGTAGGTCGGTAGGTTTTTTTTTGTTTTGTTTTGTTTTGTTTTTAAGTTGCTCCATCTGGACGATTAACCGGCCCACCAGTGATGCAGCTGGTAGTTCAATCATGACTAAACCAATACTTAACATTTAGTATGAGTTGATCCTTGTAGCTATGGTGCTCGATGAAACAAAACAAAAAACTAAATTCCCCTGAAACAGATTAGTTTCATTGTTTTTTTGTTTTTAAAGTTTACATGAGTGAAATTTTTTCCTCATTGTGTGTCACAAATGAACATTTTCTCAGAGTGTGTGTACTGTATGTGTGTTGGGTGACGCTGTGTCTCTTTGTGTGTCAGATATCGACGAGTGCTCCCAGTTGCCTGAGATGTGCACATTTGGAACCTGCTCCAACACCGAAGGCAGCTTCACCTGCTTGTGCCCTGAAGGCTTCCAGATTTCTGCCTCCGGACTCAGATGTTTAGGTAATTTAGTGTGTTTTAGGTGAAGGGGTGTGGTAAGACAGAGGGTTTTGAAGAGAGCTGTGAAGCCAACATGTTATGCATCAACTTAACAGTGCAGAGTGAGTATGAGAGGAGACGAAGCAGCAGCCGTGTTAAGCGTCTTCCTGCTCTTTCATGATAGCACACCGTGTTCCAGCTGGTTCTGCTGGTTCTGCTGCTGCTGCCTCAGGGGTGGCTCTGAACAGATCACTTTTCCATTTCTTCACCGTGTGTGTGTGTGTGTGTGTGTGTGTGTGTGTGTGTGTGTGTGTGTGTGTGTGTGTGTGTGTGTGTGTGTGTGTGTGTGTGTGTGTGTGTGTGTGTGTGTGTGTGTGTGTGTGTGTGTGTGTGTGTGTGTGTGTGTGTGTGTGTGTGTGAGTGTGTGTGTGGGTTGGGTGGGGGCGCACTGAGCCCTCTGTTAGGGAGTTCCCTCTCCAAACACTGAAGTGATGACATCATCAGTTCACTGAGGCAGTTTTGCATTTCACTTCTTCTCTGCAGTCTTAGAAGTGCTTCACCGAAGGTTTGGGGATACATGGGAGGAGAACCGGGTGGGGAACTGGCAGTAAAGGAGATCAAGGCTTCTCAGCAAGGACAAAACTTTGCCTCCTGAGAAAACATTTGTTTTTGTTAAAAGCATTGACAGACAAGTAAGAAAATCCATAATGGCAGCCATCTTGAAAACCATTTACAGATTTCTTTAAGGCTAAACTATGCACAAAAAGTGAGGAGATTTGTGTTTGGTCACTTATATCTTTGTTGTAACAATGCATTCAAGGCTCAGGATATTTCTCTTGCACATAGTGATCAGCAGAGCTGAGTATGTGGCCTGTGTCTTCTCGGCCAAACAGCTTTTATTTGCTGTTGTCGATTGTTTGGTGGATTGGTTGACGGATGCTGGAAGCAGCAAGCCATATTGGCAATTCAACATGATTAACATGAGGAAGAACTGCACACAGCCACAACAGTCTGGCACCTCCTCTGCATGGTGGTCACCAGCCTGCTCACACACTGCTGCTGGTTGGCATCCTGCCTTTCAACAAGGATTTGTTGCAATCAGCCCATGTGGTCATTCTGGCACAACCAGCACACCGAAACTGATCCCATAAGTGGGGTTGAGATTAGAACTGCTGGCAGATTAACCCATTCTCTCCACTCCCAAATTCTGGAAGTGGTCGCTAATGAGCCTCAATCTGTAGTAGGGAACAATCTTAATAAGATAAAGTTTGAGTACCAGACAGTGAAGATGTGGGATTTTGCATTGGTTGAAGAATTTTATTATATATATCTTTCTGATATATATAATTGAAAAAGAGAAATGCACACAGTGGTTTGACAAATGTGGCGAGTCGGGGAAAATGTAATATTTGTCAGGACATAGAATCAACATGTTCAACAAGACACATCTTCTGTCATATTTGTTTTTTTAATAAAATCCATAAAATATTAACCTGGTGCACACTTGTAGATGCACGTGTCTGCACTTGACCACACGGCTGCACACCCAGCCCCATCAATCTCCTTTGGCGGAAAGGCTGACAAATCAGTTTCATGGCAAAAAGCAACATGACACTCTTAGACATTCTCTGCACAGCTCCAGGTGCTCATGCATGTGATCTTTGCCTTTAAGCCAGGTGTGTGTGTACACATGTTTTGTGTGTGATCTATGGCGGTCGGAAAGCTTATTTGTGTTGAGTTCACTGAAGGCTGCTGCTAGCGGACAAGCACAGCCATATGCTTCTCATTACAAGTAACGTGCCTACCTCGTCCAGGAGGAACAACCCTAACCCATCACTAAGGAGAGATAATTAACCAACCTCAAGTAATTCAACAAAAATGCAAAAAAAAAAGAATGCATTAATGTATCAATAATGATTGTGAAGTTGTGAAGCATTTTACTGTACGGTATGAATTCACTGTAAACTTATTTGCACTTCTATGTGTGTTTGTGTGTATGTGTGTGTGCTCACTCGTAGATGTCCGTGTGAACTACTGCTATACCAAGTTTGACAAAGTCTGCTTGGCTCCAAAACCTCAGAACACCTCCAAAGAACAGTGCTGCTGCTCTGGTATGGCTGGTCAAGGCTGGGGAGACCCCTGTGAACTCTGCCCCGTCAAAGGACAGGGTGTGTAATCCTCTATTACTTCTACCATGCGATTAAAATGGATTTACCATCATTTCTTGTGGAGAATTGCATCGAAGAAAGCTGTGAAATTGTTCTATGTCTGTCAGTGTTTGCTCAATGGTAGATTATCTTCTCTTCTCGATTGATAAACTTGCATTCTTGCAACACACAGTTGAATATGATGGTATAGTACATTGTGTCTTTGAGCGTGCATATGTGCCAAATCATATGGCAATATGTGGCGTAATTGTTACATTTCAGAGATGTCCGGTCAACTTAATGGAATAAATGCAGGATGTGGAGTTATTCACAAGACAACTCGGTACCTATTTATGTAAATGTATTTACAATTATCATAAATATATTCCTGCATTTCAGTTAACAATATGTGTCGCAAAATTGAGATTAAAACTGGTTGGGCCCTCCACAGCAGTCGTCCAAGCTTTTCAAGTGGATTCTTAGGAAAATGAGTTTTGCATGTGAAGAGGTATAGGTGCAGAAAAGCTCTTCCTGAAGTAAAGGAGAAGATGTGAGTGAATAAATCTTCCTCCCTAAACTGATGCATGATGCCTAACTCGTGTTCCCGTGCTTTCAGAGGCCTATTCTCTTCTTTGCATTAACGAGGGTTATCAGCGTGGGAAGGACAACACTCCTAAAGGTAAACAAGTTATGACCTCCTCACTCTGCTGTGTTTTTTTTGTGTGTTTCTTGTGTTGTAATTTCACCCTCTGTTCCTGTTGTTTTTAATTGTAGATATTGATGAATGCATAAATGATCCTTGCATTAATGGCCAGTGCATCAACACCGATGGAGATTTCCGCTGTGAATGCCCGATGGGATACCAGTTGGACATTAGTGGGGTCACATGTGAAGGTCAGTTTCTGTGTCATTAGATCAAGACTCCTGTTTACTTATCTTTTTTTTTAAATTATAGATACAGATACAGATCGTGGATAGTAACTCATCACTTGCACAGGGACAGTATTGAATGATGTTGGTATTTCTCCCTACTGAAAAAAGATGATGAAAATCACACAATACTTGAAGTGTTAGACAACACATGACACTTCTGTAGTATAATAAACATGGTTGAGAGTTTGCGGTAATCCTCTCTAACTTGCCAACTGGGCGTGGTGGCCAAGTGGTAAGGCGTTGGTCTTGTAAACCAAAGATCATGGGTTCAATTCCCATCCATGCCTTTAACTGTAAGAGCTCAGTTTACCTGTGGAAAATATCTTCATGTGAAATATTTATTTTACACCTAAGAACAATGCAGTTTGCCTTCTTTATTTTCATTGCAGGTGACAGTATGTCAATTTTTCGTAACAATTATAAACTGTTGGACAATAATAGTAACTAGAAGATTTCAGACTAAATGTTGTGTGCCAACTAGTGTCCTTTTAATTATGTGTTTTTCACCAAAATCCCATTTGCTTTGAATGGCAAATTTTTTGCAGCTTTTTTTTTTTTTTTTGCTGAATTGTTAACAAAAGTCATAGTAGATTATTCCCGAATTTTCCAGACATTCTTGATGTGCTTTTTGTGAATGTGTTCCCATTTTCACCAAAATCCACTTTGACTGGCAAATGTTTAAGCATAAGGTCAGAAGAAAAAGATTAGGTTTTTTTTACCAGCACTTAGGATAGTAAACTTTGCACACAAAAGTGTATTAGCTGCATTTAGTAAGTACTACAGAAAAAAGTTCATCTTACATTGTAAAAAAATTTTTGATATTCATCTTTACAGACACCAATGAGTGTGAAATCGGCAATCCCTGTGGCAACGGCACATGTACGAATGTCATCGGTGGGTTTGAGTGCGCATGTGAAGATGGCTTCGAACCTGGGCCAATGATGACCTGTGAAGGTACGTGGACTTATATTTGGTCGATTAGTTTCGTCCTTTCTCTTTGATTCTGTTAACATTGTTACTTGCAAAAGCTAGGTTTGACAGCATGTGGCCTTTGGAGAGTCAGAAATGGTTTGAGGATGTGTCAGGAGACGGTGTGACACATCAAGCGAGTTGAGGTGTTTCCTGGTCGCCTCTAATTAGAGACGCTCGAGTCACCTCCAGAGATATAATCTCTCCGATGGGTCGTGAGTGAACCACAGGGCCTCAACCCAGGACGCATAAGAGAGATTATATCTCTTGACTGAATGGGGAGGCCCCACAAGTGCATTAAGCTGAGAGAGATGACGATGCCTTGAATTCATGCATGGATGGATCGTTTTCACTTGATAATAAAATAACTTTTTTTCTTTTCTTTTTTGATGCAGACATCAACGAGTGTGCCCAGAATCCTCTCCTATGTGCCTTCCGCTGTGTTAACGTGGTCGGTTCCTATGAGTGTAAATGTCCCACTGGCTACGTGCTGCGTGAAGACAAGAGGATGTGTAAAGGTACCACCGCAAAATGACTCACTCACTCACTCACTCACTCACTACATTCTTTCAGACATGGTCCGTTTACTGGAAAGTTGGTAGTAAAAACTAAGTACCAAGAAGAGACAAGCTGGCTTCGTCCGTGAAGTTACATAACACCATTGCTGATCCTCACTGGTTCTCTCTCCAGGATAAACTTAAAACACTGAAAAACCGTAGCCGCTCGAGTCACTGTTTACACCGCTGCTCTCTCAGATAGCTCAGTCACCATAGCAATGGTTGTGTTTGGAGGGAAGCTCCGAGACAGGAGGAACCCGTCAGTGTCTATCACGTCACTGTTTACGTTACAGTTCCAAACAGACCACCAAGTCAACCACTATACGTCTGTTAGCACTACAGAGCTCAGTGTCGGATTGGGTGGTTTGATTAAACTTTGGAGTGCTGCACACGAGTGTCTGCGTTACATCACTGCCGTGACTGCTGCACATGCACGCACACACGCATATAAATTACACTTTTACGTCCACTTCCTCATCGTTTACCATTTCTCTTCCAGATCAGAATGAGTGTGAAGATGGTATCGATGACTGTGACGGCAGAGGCATGACCTGCAAGAACCTGATCGGTACATACATGTGCATCTGTCCACCTGGATACACACGTCAGCCGGGTGGAGACGGTTGCACTGGTAATTATCATTACGTCTTACTATCATGTCATGTGTTGGCCTTTTTTTGTCCTAATCAGTTAAATTAAATTGAGGATCTTCTTTACACATTCTGTGCCATATTCAAGGTTTGATTCAGTCGTACACGTTTCAAAGTAGTGAAATTGGTGCTCTGTGATCAGTTTTTGTTCACTCAAGGCTGGCATATCACATATAACAGATGTGTCGATTTTAACTCAACGTGGTGTGTGTGTGTATACGCGTTTCTCAGACCTGAATGAGTGTACAGCAAAACCAGGCATCTGTAAGAATGGCCGCTGTGAGAACACAATAGGAAGCTACCGTTGCAGATGTGACCAAGGATTCAACGCTAACCCCACACAGACTGAGTGTATCGGTATGTATATTGTTATCATTACACAAAAACACATCTACTTTGACTCTCTGTTTTGTATTCACTGTGCTCTGATGTTTCTCATCTGAATTTGACTCAACTTTAAATAAAACCCAATGAATAACATTTAAAGCACTGGTTTTTGGTATGTAAACAATAAGTGTGACTTTATTTGATCAAAGAATTTGATTAAATCCTTCTTCTTTTGCACCATCAGTATTGATAAGTTAACATCAGCTGCTTTGATTCTTTCAATGCAGCTCTGAATCTTCCTCATAGAGATAAGAAAATAGCTCTAACAAGTAGTTAGAAGGTAAGGAGGAGAAAGTATCGGTATTTGCATTCAAGTCTGGGGAGCAAAAAGTGACTCAGATACATGCATAATAATTATAAATGCAGATACCTGAAAAATCGTACTTATTCACACGAATGAACTACAAAGCCTTTGTCAGCTGACTCCTCACTCGTCACTCAAGCATGGCAAATAGATTTTGTTTTTTGTTTTTTAATAATTCTATGTTCTTAATTTAGAAGAATGTTTGGTGCGTCATTTCAGTTAAAAATCATTCTTTTTCCATAACAGCATCCATTGTTTCATTCATTCAACAAAAAAAAAAAATCTATCCAGACACCAGACAGGAGCAGGGAAGTACTTCCTGAGCCTTCCTGCCCAAGTCTAAATATAAACTGAATAACTGCGATGAACTCGCAGAGAAGAACTCTGGACGGACTTTGCAGGCTGTGAGGTTTTTAGTCCTATCTCTCTCCTTACAGACAGTGCAGATAGAGAAGTGTGGGTTATCTATTTACGTCTGGTTGTGTCAGGCCTGGTCCTGTCTGGGTGGTTTGGTCAGCCTCCCCTGGGCCCTCTTTGTCTGGCACTCATGCTCCCTCTCCTCCTCCTCCTCCTCCTCCTCTTTCAACCCTCAGATAACCGTGAAGGCTTCTGCTACACTGAAGTCCTGACCACCCTCTGTCAGATGACCTCCAGTAACAGGAACATGGTGACCAAGTCCGAATGTTGCTGCGATGGAGGCCGAGGCTGGGGCACAAACTGTGAGCTCTGCCCCCTGCCAGGGACCACACAGTTCAAGAAGATGTGTCCTCTGGGTCCTGGATACACTACTGATGGCAGAGGTACCTCACAGATGAAAACATTTAAGTATGATTTAATTCACACTGTGAAATAAAAGTCAACATCCCACAGGTTATTTTACATAATTGATCGTTCTTTAAGGGTATTTTGCACTCAAGTAGGACATTATTTTCCTTTATTCATTAACTTTTCCCTAAATCACGAGTCACAATAGCTTTAACTTTTCCTTCCCTCTGATCTCTGTTATTAATTCGAAATGGATAAGGATATGACATACAGTATGGTTGAGTCACAGAAATATTCCCTGCTCAGGACTCCATTGTCTTTGCAGCGACTGAACTAAAGATTGCAGAGTTTTTCCACAAATACTGAAAGGATTGTCTGGGATCTTATTTTCTGTCCAGATATCGACGAGTGTCGTGTGATGGGCAACTTGTGCAAGAACGGCCAGTGCATCAATGCTCTGGGCTCCTACAGCTGCATCTGTAAACCCGGCTACACCACGGACATCACCAGTACTCTGTGTGTGGGTAAGGCTCAAGTTCTCCTCCAGAATTTGCACTTTATGGACTCTTTTCCCGACCTCCCGTTCTCATTCCTGCTGTCTAGTAAAGGACTGAAACTATGTGGGTGGACTTCCCACACACTCCTCTGAAAAATGCAGTCTGTCCGTCTCATCATCTCCCCTTATGGAATTTCTGGCTTGAGAATCAAACTCACTCTGTCTTCCCCCTCTTTACGTCTCATCCTCTTTCTCTAGATGTGGATGAGTGCATCCAGGCACCAAAGCCCTGTAACTTCATCTGTAAGAACACAGAGGGAGGCTATCAGTGCTCCTGCCCCCGAGGATACATCCTGCAGGAAGATGGAAAAAGCTGCAAAGGTGATATTTAAACATTTCAAATGTGGCCGACATTAAGTCTGATGCTTCTCAGATCAGTCGATTTCAGTGACTCTCCTCGTGCATGGGTTGGTTCCCAGGTTAGATCTGCCATAGTGCTGAGTGGGCTGGGCCCTGTGCCAGTGTTCTGCTCACTGTCCTGAGACGCTTCGTCTCACATAGTGTGCGCACGTGCAAATACTTGATTATGAAGATGGACCATGTGTCCAGAGCCTGTGACACAGCACATTTGTCTGTGTTTCTGTTTATCGTACTTGTTTACAGATACTAAATAGGTTAGCTCCATAGTGTTGAGTGCCTCTTTCATCTTTATTTACCAAAGCTTTAGTTCCCCCCCCCCACTCCTGTACCCCTCTGTGTTTCCGGTGTCTGGTTCATTTGCAGTTCATTTGTAGGTCAGTGACTGTAGAAGGACTGGAATTTGAGAGCAGCCCCCATACAGTAGAGCACGCAGTGATCTGACACAACTCCAAACACATCGACTCCAATGCACTGCATGAACCGTTTGTACAATCTCAGTTTTTATTCCATGTACATCTTTACATTTCGGGTTGTTTTTTTTTGTTTGTTTGTTTGATTTCCCCACAGATCTGGATGAGTGTTCAACCAAACAGCACAACTGTCAGTTCTTATGTGTGAACACCATCGGTGGCTTCACCTGCAAGTGTCCTCCTGGCTTCACCCAGCATCACACTGCCTGCATTGGTAAATACACAATCACAGCAAAGCTAGTAAATGCTTAAAGCACATTTTGTACACGAGGACATAATTCAAGTTTTAAGATCTAAGATCCCCCAAAATGCAGTGCAATCAGAATGCTCTGCCACAAACTGTATAATAAAAATGCATTAATCATATAAAAAAATATATATATACAGCGACAAACAAGAATATCTTGACTTCAAGTATATTTAAGCCATTTTTGCAAAGTCCAAACACAATTGCAACAGCAACCAAAATAATTACCAAATACCAAAACCCATACAGGGCCAACGGATGATTAAAAAAAATACATAAACTGCAAAGAAATTCAGGTTGAAATGACAAAGCATTTCAAACAAGTGATTTTACAACATGAAAAAGAAGTGAAAGCTATTTAAAATAGCAAAACAGTGTAAAACTGAAGGTACATAACCCAGGCTGCATCACAGCCAAAGATTGTAAATCAATCATTTCGGAACGGATGGAAAAAGAGTCCTCAATGGCCGGATGTAGAGCTGATACAGGAAATAGCCCAATAACTTGAAACGAAGGAAGCACATCCAATGGAGCTCACTTTGGCCTGCTGGGGACCAGAAATAGGTGGAAAAGAATCACAAATATGAATCCTCCATGCTAAATATGGAACAGAAAACGTCTGAAAGAAATGGTTTCCAGATAGGCTTTGAATTAGCTATGGCTTTTCACCCTTTTTGCCGTTATTGGGTTCATTGAGTTCATCCTGTAACTGAAAGAAAGTGGGTGCTGTTGTATCAGAGGGTCTCTCCTTTCTAATCTGAGGGTCTTACTGGTATGTGAGTACGACTCCAAAGTAGTTTGGACCCGCCACATTTTAGTGAGTTGTGGGCCAGGGTTACAACTTTTGAGTTATTTTTGTTCAGGACCTGTCAGATTCTAGTGAATTGCTCTTTACATTAATTATGACAGTTTTCTATGTGTGCTTCCCTGCACACACACATTTCATTCTTGTATTATAGTGTCTTCCAGTTTAGCTCAAAAGGACCCCTGAAGCTCCTTCTTGTCAGTGTTAATGGACTCCGGCTGATATCACACTGATCTTATTAGGCCGGACCGGTTTGTAGTCTTGTCGGCTTAGCGATGCTTTGTTATGGAACATCGCAGTGGATCACCTTGACGACCACGAGCTCTTTTTCCAGGCCATAAAGCAGCTCCCATGACCTCACGTCAAGTCAAAGACATGGGACCCTCAGGTTTGACTGAGGACTTACACCAGGAAAATGACATCCAGTCGGTGTGGATGTGGTATTAAGCTATAAAGACAAATTGGAAAAACAACTTGCATTCTATGAATTGTAACATTCTGATCTGTTTATGTAAAGCACTGAAACACAAACCGAAATCCTTGGTCGCAAATACTAATCTAAAAAAGGATGTAAACAGTAAAAGGTTAAAAACAAGAGGAGATCAAAGTATAAAAGCTTCGTGGAACAGTTAAATTAAATGAGGGTTGGTGAATAAAAACTAAAAGCAGCTTCTGCATGTTTTGTTCTAGCTCTGAGGACAGAAAGTAAGTTTGATCCAGATGACCTAAAATGTCTGGAACATTCACAGCAAAAGGGAAGATTACAAATGTTCTTTGAGCCAGAATACTTTGTATGCCACTCACTGAAATACGTGTCACTTAAACATTTTAACTCTAAGTTGTTGTTCAGGAGCATTTACAGGCTCCATAAGGATACATCATTATGTGTCACTTATACAGTCTAATCTCTTGCCATGTTTTTACCAGAATCAGACATATTTCACCTCAAAAAATATATCTGAATGGGTTTTAGCCTGAGCTTAGAATCTCACACAATTCTGAAAAGACCCTGCGATTACGCACCCAACTGCTGAGATTTAAAGTTTACATGCCTCAACACTTTGAGTCTCCAAACAGCTTAAACAACATAATAGTTTTCAGATTGTATTGATTTGAGTCACAACAATCAAATATGTGTCATAAATTTCCAGTGAAAATTGGAACCGAATGTCAACTGCTGTGGAGATTCAGAGTAAACGTTCACTCTGAGTAAGTGAGGAATTTTACCTTTCAAGCACATCAGACTGTGCAACCCAAAAATCTGCCTTGTCTTTTTAAATGACTGATGTCAGATCGGTACAAAGTTTTAAAGTGACTCATCACATTCAAATCAGGACCATAATCAGCCTTTATATCATGTTTCCAGTTTTACCCTCAGCTGAACCTTCGCTCTTTTCTTTTGCAGACAACAATGAATGTGCATCAGACCCTAATATGTGCGGCTCCAACGGCGTCTGCCAAAACACTCCAGGGAGCTTCAATTGCGACTGCCAGCGGGGATTCTCATTAGATCCCAATGGACAAAGCTGTGAAGGTCCGAACACCGAACCGGCTGATTAATCACAGACATGAATAGGTTTCTGTAGTAATTTTGTTCTCTGTGTGTTCTTGACAGATATGGATGAGTGTGACGGTAACCACAGGTGTCAGCATGGCTGTCAGAACCTGGTGGGTGGATATCGGTGCAGCTGTCCTCAAGGTTACCTGCAGCACTACCAGTGGAACCAGTGTGTTGGTGTGTGACAAGTACTTTTTTATACCAGATTTGATCAGTTCCTTTAGAGCTTCCTGGTTTCTTTGGTTGCTAAAATAAGAACGCATGAAACCTTGACGCTCTCAGCTAAAGTCCGGCGTGGAAACTTTTTGATTTAACAATACGACTTCCACTATCCTTCTAATATAAATATCTCTCACATGTTTTTTTAACCCTTTTTCCTTGGAAGTTTAACCCCGTCAAGTGAACGTGGAAAAGGAAATACTCAACATCTTGCACACATTTTTTTGGTGGTCAAACTCCTATTTTTAGTTCGCATCATTCTTCATATTCACTGCAGACATGGCATACTTTCCCAGTATTGTTTGTGTCCTTTAACTTGAATGACCCCTGGTTTGTTTACTTCCCTTCCACTTCCTCCTGACCCAGATGAAAACGAGTGTCTGAACAGCCAGATCTGCGGGGGAGCGTCATGCCACAACACCCTGGGGAGCTTCCGCTGCCTCTGCCCCACTGGCTTCAACTACGAGCAGAACAGCGGAGGCTGCTCGGACATCAACGAGTGCTCCACCACCCAGAACCCCTGCAAATTCGGCTGTTCCAACACCGACGGGGGCTACCTGTGCGGGTGCCCGACTGGATACTTCCGAGCAGGGCAAGGGTATGCGAGTTTGCCGCTGTCCGTGTGATAGGAAGCTTCGCGAAGGTGTTTCTTTTAGACTGATGGCCTTGTTTATGTTTCAGGCACTGTGTCACTGGCATGGGCTTTACAAGCACCCCCGGCGGGGAGGCGGGTGAAGCAGATGATAATTCGCTCTCCCCCGAGGCCTGCTACGAATGCAAAATTAATGGCTACCCAAAGAAGGGACGCAAGCGACGTAGCACCAACTCAACCCAGGAGGAACCTCTTGAAAACATGCAGGTAATCTGTGTGTAGATGGAGATGGATGGAGCTTCGCTACACATATAGGCCAGATAATTTGGCAAAACCAAGTGGCAGTCAAAAATTTATTTGAGACATATTAAGAAATTGTTGTGAAAAAAGACGAACTGGTACAGATTTTATACACAAGGGGGGTAGAAACGGGTGAAACACGTTAAGATGGGATTGCTGCAATAATCATACAGAGGCCGGAAGTCAAAACACATCAAATGAGAAGAGATAGTCAGTAAAGAATAACATGTGTTCTCTGCATCAACAGCATTGGCACGACTTGCTTGTGATGTGTACTTCATCTCCAGCAGCAACTGTCACATTCTGAATACGCTCCCTCGACTTCAAAGCAGTTTCAGTGAAAATATGTAAATATATAGAAATAAGTCATGGTTGACTCACCGTGTTTAAACGCGACTACTTTTAAATCTTCAAAACAAATAATAGAATGTGTCAGAATTGTGTTTTTCTCCACAATGGAGGAAATTCCTTGTAATACGTCTTAGAGATTTTTAATCGAGAAAATAGGAAGAAATTGTACTTTCTTATCCTTTTGATGTTAAATCCTCTTAATGTCATTTGGATCATCTCTTACCTGCAGCTCACTGAAGAAGTAGTCAGCCTGGCCAGTGTGGACATCGAAGATACTCTCCGGTTCCACCTGAACATCAGCGACCTCAGTAACCGTGACCACATCCTCGAGTTCACCCCGGCCTTATCCACGCTCAGTGACCACGTGCGCTACAACATTGACTTCGGAAACGAAGACGGCTACTTCAAAATCAACCAGAGAAATGGCGTCAGCTACCTGCATTTGAGCAAGAGGAAGGCTCTGGTGCCGGGGGCGTACCAGCTGCAGATCAGCAGCATGCCCCTCTTCAGGAAGAAGGAACTGGCTGAGCTGGAGGACAGACACGATAAAGACTACCTCACAGGACAGCTGGGAGACGTACTGAAGATGAGGGTGCAGATCATCCTCCATTAACCATCACCAGACTGAGAGAGGCAGATGTTGCCAGCAGCTGCTCACCCGGTGTCAGCCTCTCACTCCCCACAAAGGCCAAACGTTTCTGACTCTGGGTCGGTAGTTTGGGGGCAACTTCTGCCTGCTCCTACAAGGAGAAGCGCTCGCCACCAAAGAGACAAAGAAAGGGGGTGGGAGGGAGAGGGACTGCGTCATTTGATAGCCAAAGATGATTCTACATATCATAGATACAATTTCTGTGGAGAAATACCAGCTGAATGAGGTAGTGTGAAAGATTACAGGCAAATGAAACACATATTGCTCCCACCCGCAACTCCAGCTGTGTTTAACGCACTATTGATGGCGTAAATAGGGTTTTTAATTGTAGGGTTTATTGTTGTATGATGATATGTGGAATCAGGTGCCACTTTGAAGGGCATGTGGACTGCAGAAAGCTGGGTTTTTGTTTTTGTTTTTTTGTTGTTTTGTTTTGTTTTGTTTTTTTTAGAACTCAGCCTGTTTTGAAGGAAAAGAAGGGTGAGTCCCAATAGTCTGAAATATATTCATTTCCTCCCCTCAGGTATATGACTGAACAAACCTGGAAGTTAACTCATTTCTCCTTCCTTCAGATATTAATTTAAAGGATTGAAGATTGGAAAAAGAAATACATTTAAAAAAAAAAAACATTTGAGACTTATTAGGAGAGGAAAGGAACAAACTATGGACTATTGAGATGTAGCCATGTCTGAGCTTGAATGACTTCTACTGCATATTTAAACTACGCTTTTCCATCTTTCCTACTGATTAGAATATTTCGTATTTACTGGTGCTAGCAACACATCCACATAAAGTCATGAATGCACTGTACTACTATTCAAAACTCAGTAGTCAATAAGACAATCCCAACAGCCGTCCTGAAGATTTCATGTCTTTGCAGTCGTAACAGCTCGCTTCATAGCCTGTCTGCTCTCCTCTATACTACATGTACATTGTGTTTATACTGTAATAATCAATGCCACTTTTAATCTATGAAGCCTTTGTAAACTAGAGGAAGCCCCTGGAATAGTGGGGGTTGTAATGGTGCTTATAATGACCAACTACTTCCTTTATAAACTGTGTATACATACACATACACATACACACACACATGCACACAAAACACATTGATGATGCCAAACCTGGGCCTTCATGATTATGCACTGAGGTCTTCCTGGCCACACAATCTCTCACAAGTAAAATCAGTGCTTCATTGCCGCGGACCAGCCCGACACCAGTCTGTGTTCTCTGTTCACATCAGTGAGGGTTTAGTTGTAAATTCACAATAAAAACATTTTTTGGTGTACATGTACTCACTGCTGTTTCCCCATCTATCATGACGGTGCAAAAGAGTGGACAAAATGTTCACAAGTTGGACAACTGGGTCAGAGCATCTTAAAAAAACTGCAGCTTATGTCAGGTGTTTGCAGTCTTTAATGGCCGGTATTAAGTCGAAAGTGGATCGTGGAAGTGGGCCGATGGAGGGCCCACATCACAGCCAACATTACTTGAAGTCAGATACCACAGCCTCAGTGGAGGGCATGCCTCAATGCACCACGGTAGAAAACCTTTACAATGCTATCCAGGTGGTCGTTATGGCTGATCTGTGGACATTCTGATGATATTGCTTTTGTCCTGCACTGCCCCCGTGTGGACATCTGAAAGACTTAAATTTTCTCTTCCTACTTATTATGAAAAACGTATTCAAGAAAATAAGAGAAGAGTTGACCCATCAAAATATGAAAAAAAAAACATCTTTATTTGCACATAATCTACATAAATGTAACATACAGAAGCTTGAAACTTTTAGCACATTTTCAGCTGTCAGTTGCTTCCTGTTGACCCGAAACCTCCGGCACCACGCTCCGTCTCGTCAAGAGTCTGAAAGAAAAGATTAAAAAAGACAAAGAAAATAGTAATTTAAAATATTCTTATTCCTATTGTAAAAGATACATTCATCAGCATTGTGATGCCACTTCGTTGCATTTTTAATTAACTGTAACAGAATAGATGTATATCAAAAATGGGTCACCTTTTCTTCCACCAGATCCGGGTAGCAGATCCTCTCACACACCAGCTGAGCGATTCTGTCGCCTTTTTTCACTGAGGAGAGACAAAGTGAAAAGTTAACAAACACCTTTATTAACGTCTGTGTGACAATCTGTACAGGATGCAGTGAAGAGCAGAATACTGAAGTGTCATGTTTAATGAAACATCACCGGGATCACTTTGACACATTTCTGCAGAGATCCAATGACCTGAATGTGTTGCATGGACCAGAGAACACAAATACTTTGGGCCCTTCTTTGTGGGGAGTGAGTGTTCAAGTACATCAATACTTGGATCTGCATCCCTGATGGAAGTGTGGGATGACTCCACAATCATTTCGCAGCACAAAAACAACCCCAAAAATACAATCGAGTCAAAGAGCTATTTAAAAAGGTAACAAGAGGAATAATACACATCATATAAGAGAGGTTGTCAGCGAGAAAAATTCACCCAACTATCACTAATGTACCCACAGAGTGTCAACATGAAGCAGAACATAATGCTTCCTTAATAAATAGAAGGCCCAGCTCACCTTCAAATGAGTCCTTGCTGAAGTTGAAGAGCACAACACCCACATTTCCTCTGTAGTCTTCATCTACAACTCCAGCTGAGGGGAACAACTTTATTATTAGAGGGATTGAAATTATGGACATGTGTGTGCAAACGGCTTAGTCATGTAGGTAAAGACTCACCACCAACGTCAATGAAGTGTTTGGCTGCAAGTCCAGATCGTGGAGCTGGAAAGAAAAACAAAACAAGATGAAACGTGTGATGTGCCTTTCAGTGGAATACATATGAACTGACAGAAACATGGAGTAGCAGTCAAACACTCACCCACTCTTCCATAGCAGCCATGTGGTACAGCAATCTGAATGTCTGTTTTCACAATGGCCTTGTCCATAGGACCGATGGTGTAATCATAGGCACTGTTTGAAGTTCAAGTTCGGTTAGAATTGTACAGAATTCATATAATTCTAACTATGGTGCACATAGTCAGTGAGCTGAAACATTGTCTTGAATTGAAGTTAAACCAACCTGTAGAGGTCATATCCTGCAGCTTTAGCCGAGCCTCTGGTAGGTGTAGTAGCATGTTCAGAAAGTTTAGCAAATCTGAGGATGGGTTTTTCCTCTGCTGGCTTCGTTTCCGTCTTGGCCTTCTTAGATGGATAGACTGCAGAAGCGTCTGTTACGTCTAGGACGGGCATGTTGACAAAGAGTTCACAGCATTTATAAACCTCGACGGCACAATAAATAAGCTAAATCTACCTAACTGCTACCAGTGCACTTCTCCAGAGCTCTGCTCCAGTTCCTTGGCGGCACAGTTTATGTGAGAATGAATTTCCCGCCCTGAAGTCGCGCCAAATTAGCCCCGCCTCCCACACGTCATTAAATATGCTGAACGGCGTCGGCGGAATCTCGCGAGAGTTGAAGTTAGCTTCTGATCCCAGTTCAGGGTAAACTAACTTGACATATTGTCTATTGATTATCCGGTTTTTGTACTAGAGTGGCGGATTTTGCAATAGGCGAAGCTTCATATATGTCAAACTTTGACTGTATCTGTGAAAACAATACTCAGCCTTAACTGAAATAGGAAGCGACGAATTGGAAGCTAACTTTAGCGTCGCGTCGGTCCTGTTAATGCGACCAACAAATGATCGAGATGTGACACAACATACTGCGGGATAGTTCAGAGATGACAGGCTAGCACAGCTACCGTCATGAACACCCAGCGTCCTGCTTGCCTTTGTTATGAGGCACCACCTGAGTGTGGAAGTGTCCTCCGAAGAAACGCGGAGCAGCGTCACAAACCCACGAGCGGAGCTGAAGCGGCGGTCGCCTCAACAACGTGCCTGTCATGCTGTTTTCATAACGTCATCGTATAACGTGAGGCGTCGATGTGTTGTCCTCGTCTCACTCTTCAAAGAAGTACACAGAAGGACATAGACTGAGACGGTCTCCACTTCCTGTTTATATTACTCGTCATCAATCACGTGCCCCAACTGACCAATTAACAGCGAGAAGGGTTTAAACATATCTGCAACTGAAGGAGGCACATTCAACAAACTTGTACGTAAGCGCTTACTTCTGTAAATAATTATGTAAATATTTTGACCTGTAAATATCTGAATATATCAGAACACAAATATGTCAATAAGTGTGCTGATATTGTAAATAGATTTTTAACAACTTACTGAAAATCCATTATTTAAGTCATCCTCCACTCTTTCCTCATTCTTACCCACCCCTCCCCTCTCCTCCTCCTCCCCTCTCCTCCTCCTCCTCCTCCTCTCTGCCTCCTCTTCCTCATCTCCTCATTTCCTCATTTCCTCATTCTCAGTCAGCCACCAAGCATTGCAGATGTCATTCACAATGCAAACAAATGCGGCTTCTTTTGAACAAGTTGCCAATAAATAACGGCGCAACACAATCCGTGCGCGCCTCTGCATAATTCACAGTCCAGCGAACAAACATGTCTTTGAAGTGGGAGAACAGGAGGTAATTCCCTGAAAGAAAGTCCCCGAGTGACAAATCAAACCAGGGTCTTATCACTTTGGGACAAAAGCGCTAGCTATTAATACATCCATCCATCTTCTGTAATTCTTTATTTGATTCAAGGTGTCGGGGTACACTGGGGGGAAAGCCATTACGGGTCATTAGTCCATCAACACTGAAACTTACAACTGTCTCAATGGGGCACACATCACTACACTAATCTGATTGTCTAATCTCATGTTAACATGTATAGAGACTCAAAAAGTATGACGCACCGACACTTATGATCGATGACCTTATCTTCCATCTCAGCCTCATTCAGTTGAGGTGAATTCAGCCCACTGCTGCCTCCTATAGAGGATGAATCAGCAGGGCAGTTCGGGTGTCATATACACATCCAATACTCGTCATTCCACATTTTCTTTAGTATTTAGTGACAGAAACCTTGTTGCAAGCTATAATCATCATAGAATAACAACTTTTATTCCCAGCTGTGAATTGAGAATTTATAGTTCAGTGACACACACATTGCTATGGTATTGGGTTTTTTTGTTGTTGTTGTTTTAATCTATTGCCCTGCATTTATGGCTTGTTTTCCCGAAGTCCTCACGATTCCTCGCATATCATGTTTTTATGCTTGTTCACATTTAATGTGGTGTTGGATGTCTGACCTAAAGTGCTGCTCCCTGCAGGTGTCTCCCTCCTATTACCCTTGAGTGCTGTCAGCTCTGCCCAGGTCTGTTGATCCTTGTTAGTGTTCCCTCATGTGCAACGGTATTTACTCCCAACCTTTCGGTACTCAAACAAAGATACAGTTTCTTCCACCAGTGAGACTTTATTATAGACAAACACCAATATACATTATCCCATATACTTGCCGACTATAAAGGAATCTGGTAAAACAGGTAGAAAATTGCATTAAAGTCTTTATCCTATGTGATCACAGTTCCATTTTTCATAAGAAGCTAAAATTTCACAATGCTAAAATATACAAATGATTTGGATTTACATTTTTCAACGACATTTAATCACAAGTGTACCGTGATGGTAACATTACAGATATTGAAATGACAATGTGGAAAAGGTAAACAACTGTATAATGGCTATGTATTTTACACAAAGTGAATATGTTTAAGAAGATCAAATCAATATTACCATATATTTAGATGAACACATAGTAACAAAGGTAATGCAATCCTGTTAATTTACTTGTATTGAATTCATATGTCTACTATGTACATTTACTTTACAATCACAGTCACTCAAGTGTACCCTTTGCAGCTGTGTCTTTGCTTTTGTTCACTGAATGTTCCAGGTTCATTCCTTCCCCTAAATTATGACTTTTAGTTTCTCGTCTACACTTTTAACTATATTTTTAGTCCTTATTCAATGTTGCAAGAAGCTTTAACTGCACCTGTTTTGCTAACTTCACTTTCAGACTCATTCATAGACATCAAATTAATACATTTATGCATGTACATCTGGCAGTATTGAACTTTGGCTGCAGCAAACAGCCAGGCTGCAACAGTCTGGCTTTTTTCTTTGTCGCCATAAACTACAGTGTTGTGCTTAGATGCTTTTCTTGGGGATATAATACTTCACAAAGTTCAAGCACTCATTTTACAATGTACACAACTTTCCATAGACAACCTTATCAGACTGAGAAAAAGTGAACAAAATATAAAAACATTTTAGACGGAATGTGAAGTTTTATTGAGAAAAAAAAAAAACACGTGTCCCTAACTTCTTGCATGTTTGAATGATTCCTGGTGTATAAACGTTTTCAGCTGGATTTAGTTTAAAATGGCTGAATGTTCCAGCTCTACTATTGTTCGCATTAATAGCCACGAGGTGCTCAGGAGTAAAAGGTGAGCACGCTCTTGTGGTTGCCCCTGATGAGCAGAGTTGGCGGGAGATCTTTTGTCAGGATGTCCAGCCAGGCCATGTAGAGGAAATCAGAAACGGATTCCTTACGAGCGATGGGCATGCTCCTGCAAAGGGCAAAGTGTAGAAATGATAAATAAGTGACTATTCGATAATTATAATATAATATAATATAATATAATATAATATAATATAATATAATATAATATAATATAATATAATATAAGATAATATAATATAAGATAATATAAGATAATATATTGTAATGTAATGTAATATGATAGTTAATTAAAATGACTTCGGTATGTGAAAACTGTTGATACTTACACAATAATCAGGTTAGCTAATTTTGAATGTTCTTGAAGGAGCTCATTCAGTCGTATCTGGAGGTTTGTCTGTAAAAAAGCCCCAAAAAACATTCACTTTTTAAAATAATCTTATTTCAATCACATATTACTAGTACATGCGTCATTATAGGTGTCCTGTATGGTGCCCTGTATGACATTAGGTTTTACCTTCTCATCAAAAGTGCTCAGCTCTTCGTCACTGATTTTCCAGGGGTGCTGTTTCCTCATGGCCTCGGCATGCTCGGTGTCTCTGGTCCCCTCACGCAGACGGAAAGGCTCGATCATTTCGTCCAACTTCCTCGAGCTGGAGGAATGCAGATAACAATATGAACTGACTTTGAGAAACTCTCATTTGCAAACATATGATGAACGCATATTAACAGTTGGGTTAGGGTTAGGACTAACCCTATTAAATTCCACTATTACCGTGGCGACGTCTGGCTCACTATTATATGACAGGAATGCGATAGAGATACCTCTCAGTTCGGGGGGAGATGTGGATGTCATCGATGACAGTGATGTCACTGCAGTTGATTCTGAATTTCTGCAGCAGAGAGCTCATCCTGCAAGTCAAATCATCACACATCGATTAGGCTTCATATCAATGCGGGCAATCATTTTATCTCGTTTTCTTTAATGTGATGTTATGGGCTCATGAATTTTCATATTGGGATTTTGCCAGCTAATGGACCTAATCTCACTTCCACACATTAAGCCATAATTGATAGTGAAGCCCTTAATTTGTTTACTCACTCCTCTTTATCCAGTTCGCTGCGTCCAGGCTGCCCAGCAATGAAGATTCTTAATTTAGAGTCTTTCCACTTCTTCCTGGTGGTGAGGATGTAGGGGAGCAGCAGGGTAAGGCCTGACGGAAAGAAAAAAAACATTCTTCTTTTAAAAGATTTTCCAATCCATTCATTTTGGTGTCTTAGAAATCCGACTGTCCTCTCACATCATTAGGGTCATTTCTGCAACTACTATAATTATATTATCTCTAGTTTTTTGAGTTTGCTCTATTGTGGACGAGTGAGCTATACAGGGAGATATTAGAGAAGCAAATAGATTTTTGATTTAACTGCACTAACAATTGCCAGTTTAACACATTTATTCCTTGTTTTTGAACTGCTGTTATTGTGCAATGGTTACAACTTTGCTCAATTTGATTTATGTCGATATGACAGAGGATGTATCCAGTCCCTTTTTTGGTGTGTTTGTTACAGTCTACAGGGGCGGTGCACAAGTAGAGGCAATGTGTCCACAAATCAACACTTACCGCCATCATCAAACAGCCACCACACGTCTATGGTGCCTTTAGGCTGCTTCTTCTTAAACTGATTGCCGGCTTCTTTCAGCCTCTCGTTCATTTTGACAACTTGAGCAGGCGGAGGGCCGCACACTGACACTGCAAGAGAGAGACAAAAAAGTTTGGAAAATCAGAGCTGGATGAAGAAAAGAATCAGTGGGAGGTTAAAGTAATGTATACACAGTACATTTGTACATAATAGAAGATTAAGTTGGATGGGAAAGCTAAACGCAAACAAACATTAAGAACAGGCTGTACATCAGCAGAAGTGGCCATTGCTCTATTGTAATGTTCCAATCAGTTGGATGCAGGACCACTGCTGCCCTGCCAAGACGCAGCTCGGTGCCCAGTGTGTGTTTGTGTGAAAGAGTGAGAGGCTGCAAGCCCCCCCCCCCCGCCCCCCCCCCACACACACTCTGCCGTCTGGGTTAACGGGATGCTCCTCAAACTGGAACGAAACCGACCATTTTATTGGATTACACTGTCAGAGACCTTTTTAGTGGGAGTGGTTGATTCAATTATATCTCAATGTGAGTGTAGAGAAATTATTCCCACCTCTCCAAAAAAAGGAAAGAAAGAAAGATGTGTCATTGGTTTAATTTTTTTAATGTATGTCATTTTATTGCCTGACGGAGAGAAAATACGAGTGTGTTGGGGATTGAGGAAGGCACTTCCATTTTCAATATATCTAATAACTTTCATGCTGCAAATGTCTTGGATTTTTTTTTTTTTCACAAAAAAAGACAAACAATCTATAATGAGATACCTCTTGTTGTGAGCACTTGCTGAGAAGAGTTCCTGGACTTTCTGAAGAAGCTTTTGGATTTTCCTCCATTTGGCATCATCTCATTCTCAAGTGCTTGTTGCTCCTTTGCTGCCTTCATCATCTCATCTGAAAGACAGTGGAAATAATATCTTATCACCGTGGCCCTTTTTTACATATGATTCGCCGTCTCTTTAAGATTTCAACTTTGTCACAGCTGTAAACTGCCTGTTATTTTACCATTGTGTCTGCCAACTACCTGACAGTAATAAATACCTGTAATCTACAGAACAAAGTGCATTTGTTTATCAGTGTTGTTTTGTTATAATTATTGACTGTGGGCCCTTTGAAACAGTGGTGGTCAAGTTCCTTCCCATTATAATAGTTCATATATTTCTGTAGTTCAAAAACTCTGAAGATACTTACAATTCCATCAAGTTGTCTTTTAATTGGGTTAGATATTCTTTTTTTAATAATTCATTGGTCTATTAGATTATTCGTCATTGTTTTCTGATGATGGCCGTTTTATGCATGTTATGTTGCTATTGCAAGTCTCTATATATTAGCCTGGCCAAAATGAACAAATGCCTTATATCGTGCAGATCAAAACCAGCATCAGCTTCTGCAGCCTTTTTAAATGTAAAGTGCATTCAAAATGAATTGTTAGTTAGTGTCACTGGTTTACAGTTTTTGAGTTGCAGCTTTAAAAATGCACTGTCCCAGTCATGTAGACATATCAAGTTTACCTTTCACAAACTCGTTAAAAGCAAAAGCTATTCATAATCAGGGTTATTCACTTCATCTGTCGGTGGTTATAATGTTATGACTGCTCTGTGTTTTTCATCTCTGCTGTCTTGTATTACATCTGTGTGATTTATTATTTCTGCTTTTGATGGAAGAAAAAATAAGGGTAATAACTATAATGTTTTGGATTATTTGTTGTCTTGCTTTTCACACTTGTCATTAATGATCTTAAATGTAATTTCAAAGTCCCCTGGATCATTTATTTCAATATATTCAAAAGTTTTTTGTGGACCACTTTGAATTTCCTCATGTCTGAACGGTAGCTGCTGCATCAATAAACTTTCCAAGCCGTGATGCGAGCACTGTTGCTCAGTAATTCATTTATAGTTTTATGGAACCCGGTGACACCACAATAACAGCAACAACAAACGCAGAAAACACAAGAGAATTAAAACATGAAAACCTGATCATTGAAGGCACATTGAGACATTCATCTGGTGACACACAAATATGATTAACTGGGACTCAATAGGGTTTTAAACTGTAATCTTGAAAGTTTTCTCCCACAATTTCAAACAAACTTTGTGAACAACTAATGGGAAACTATCCACCAACTGGATATTGCTTTCTGTCTATCCTTTCACACCAGAATCATTTAGTTTAAAAAAAAACATTTCAACTCACCTTCATCCTCGACAATGTGGGACATATCCAGTCCCTCGTTTATCCTCAGTATCACTGTTCCATATTCCAAGTCAAAGGCATCACTATCAAGAAGAGAAAGACGACTCAACATAAAGACCTCAACTCTGTGTTTTACCCTTTATTAAGTTATTATTTGGGGTGCTTTTTTTCCCCTGCTTCTCCCAAAACTATAAATCATGTCTGTGTCTCAATCAGAGAACCCAATTAGCAGCAACTAGGAATCAATTTGAACATTTTTTAAATTGATTTTAAAAACGCATGCTTGAACATAAACTCACTGCAAGTGACTGTATGTCCACACATCAAATGTTTTCAGTCGTATTTAATTTTTTTTCACTATAAAGTACAATATATAGTCATCTTTAACAGCAATATATTGGGAAATGTACCAAATTTAATACAGTGATTGTGAAAAAAAAGATTTTTAGTTGGATTCAACAGATCTTCTAGTGAGATTAACCATTTACAGAACACTTGAAGTTGAAAATTTGAGGATATATAACGCATGTTCAAACTCTGTAATGTAGTTTTTATATACAAATATATGTTGAAAAACAATTAAATCTACCAAAATCACCCACATTCCACATCCAAAAATGATCAAAATTGGACAAAAATCTAATTGAATCTCTGTAAAAGGTTTCTGCCATTTTATTGACTTTTACTGTACAAAATTAAATGTATTATTTGCCCTAAGTATGACTTATTAGAAGTATTGTGTGTATTTTGAATGAACTCCATAATTTATAGTCACTTACCTGAATAAACGTAAAAGTTTTAAAGACCACTCTCTCAAGTGTGTCAATGAGTAAATAATTTATAAATGTCTGTTATTGTCAGATATCAGTGCTTTATTTGTGACTTACTGTAGTATTCCCACATAACTCTGCACTGAGTCTGTGCCTGCGGTCCTCCAGTTTTTCTTGAAGCCCATCATCAGTGTGTTCGGCTTCATGCGGCCGAGACCAGAGGCCTGTGAAAACAATGATAACGCTCAAACTCTAAAGTCAGAATAAACTGAAAGCAACACGGGCACCATGTTACCCTGCCTGGTTTCTCAACTGCAGAGAGGGGAAAACTCTCTCCTAAAAGTTTCCAAATGGCAGAGACAAGAAGGCAATGAAGTCGTTTTTACAACCAAGAAGTTATGACCAGATCACTCAACGGATCTCACTTTGTCTGCAGGGACTCATCCAATGCAGTGTTAATCAATTATAGCTTTTAATCTGCCATGCTGTTTGAAGTAAGCAATCCTGACAATGAACAGATGTCTTATCTCCAGAGTGTGATAGGCAGAGCCATAACCCCGCTTTCCTGCTCCTCATTAAGTCTCTTCTTCCTCCTGCACTAAGGTCCCGGCCAGATCGTGGAGATATATCTGGGCCAGAGTCATAACAGAGCAGTAGATACTCATTCACCAAAGGAAGACATGGGTCAACATGTTGATCGTGCAAAAGTTGTTTTTGCTAAACTGGCGTCTGACTTTTGATCCGAGGACACGCTGAGGGAAAAGGTGAGCGAACTACGATCCCACTGACCTGCAGAAGGCTGTCAGCTCCTTGCCTGAACTCGTCACAGGCCACCGCTGCATAAAAGGCCTTGCGTTTGGTCTTCCTCAGCCACAGCTGGTTTTTCTCCATTCCAGCATTCATCTCTTGAAGGACCTCGGCTCTCGGACCCTGAAAGAATGACACGTCACAACAAATCTACCATTTTTTTCACTCGTAGTCTCAGACAGTTTTAGGTGATAACCGACTCTAAGGATTTTCTAAACAATATACAATTTACCAGAATTGTACAATTTTTTAATTTGAATGCTGAGATTATAATATAACTTACCACCAACACCTCAGCGTTGATACAAAGCCCAAAGGTCTTAGAAAAGGAAGTAGCCAGGTCCAGAAGGGCTGGTCTGGCCCGTGCTGAGCCCGCCAGTACTAACATCTGAGGCCTGAGCGAGGGGCGAAAAGCTTACATGAGCTGTCACTCAGCTTTAATGATTTAGTCACAGACATTTTTTTAACGGTGTATAGTTTATAATAATCTATATACAGTATGCACACCAGTGACGAAATGAAGACTCTCACCTAAAGTTTTTGACATGATCATCAATACCAGTGAGAGACATAGCGTTATTGACTGCGCTCACAAATGTCACTGCCTGTGTGGATGAACCCCAGTTCACATCTGGAAAACAAAGGATGGATCCCAACAAGTTAATTGTGCAAAACAGCACAGTCCCTACAGCACTTCTGAAGAAATCATGCAGGCGAGCTCACCTGGCTTCTTGACGGTGACGTAAATGTAAAGGAGGATTTCAATGCCGTAAGTCAGCAGGGCAGCCCACCAGTTGATGACAAACATAACAACGCAGCAGAGCAGAGCTCCCAGCAGGGACAGCCACATGTTGTAGTATTTGTATGCTGGTCTCCAACCTACAAAGGAAAAACATAATTAAAAGTCTAAATACTGAGCCCGAAGAGGGATATCTCTCATCTATAAGCTACTTTGTAGAAACCTACCTGGAGACTTGGCATAAGATGCATGGAAGCAGGAGAAATTGATGAGAGCATAGGATGCCAGGAAGAAGTTGGAGATAATGGGTGCAATGGCATTGAGATCACCTATGAAGACAAATTAAATCTTAGTCAAATTAGTGTTTTTGTTTTTTTTCATAATGTCCAAAACCATGCAAGACAAGAAATCAAAATTTTCTTTCAAGTGGACCGTAATGCATGGACACCACTGTCTGTTATGATCCATCCAACTTCTTTACTGCTGAAACCTGTTCAGGGTTGCAGAGCGCTGGCTCCAAACCAAGTTTACTATATGCGATGGCATGATACACACTGGACGGGTCTTCAGTCCATCACAAGACAAACACTCAGAGACAGAAAACCACATACACTCACATCTAGGGGCAATCTAGGGTCACCAATTAGTCTCACATGCATGCAGGGAGAACACGCCAACTCCAGACAGAAAGACCTCGGCTGGTATTTGAACCAGACCTTCTCGCTGTAAGGTGACAATCCTAACTACTGCGCCATCATGTGGCCATCCATTATGATATAAATGGAAATTTCAAAATGTCAAACGTACATTTTTTTAAAGAGCTGTTTGTGAGGCTGATTTCACACAAAGAGGATGAACACAATTCACAAATTGATCAAAAGTTATTGTGCTACCATAATAGATCAATAAACTGACCGATGAGAATGAAGGCCACAGAAATGATGAATGTGAGGATGTATCCACGAATCGGCTCGTTGTTCCTGCCGTATCCTTTAGCAAAGAAGTGCAGGGCCTTGTAGATATTGTCTTGGCAGAGAGCCTAATGTGGGACAGTGTTTCGGTTAGGAAAACAGAACCAACAAACCTTCAGACTTCAGGCGACGTGGTGAGTTACTGACCTGGAAGACTTTCGGTGCACTGACGAGTGAAGCCAGAGCAGAAGAAAGGGTGGCTGAGAAGGTTCCCGCAATGATGAGAGGGCCAAACGCAGACGCCATGGTCATCACCTGAATCGGGAATGATGGTTAGTGATAAAGCAGGGCGACAGGAAACATTCATGTCTGCAGATTAAATTGAAAGACCAAATACCTGGAAGTTGTTCATTGAGCCATAGGCGCACGGCTCCTCAGCGCAAGACGAGAAATCATAGCCAAGTTTACAGGCAGCAACTGCTGTGCCGTTACACACGGTTCCAGGAGCGATGAGGCCTGTGGCGTTCCCTGTGGCATCTCGGACAACAGAAGCAGCTGACCAAAGAAGATAGCAGAATTCATGGTTTTGTTCATGTAAAATCCTCTTTTGTTTCACTTAAACAATCTATTGGCTTGTATGAATATTTGTAAATGATCCACAATACTGTACGTGTTACTGGGTTTGCCCTCTAAAGGGTAATATTATTGTGTATAAGCATTTCTCTCACTCTCTCAAATGAATAATTGTGGTCACTTTAGTTGGGTTTTATGAGTGACAATACTTACATACGCAAAGGGCCACAGCCAGATAGGTGACACCAGTGATGAGGATGGCCAACAAGGTACCTTTAGGTATGGCTCCTTGGGGGTCCTGTAAAATAATGTGTTTTGGTTATGAAGTAACATGCTTATGTGGGGAAAATATAGTCAAAAATCAATATTGACTAATGCTAGAAAAAAAATTACTGTTCCATGTTTAATCAATGAATTTTGGTTGTAAATCTATGTTCTATATACTGAGGATTTTTTCCTCTGTGAAACAAGCTCTGTATAAAACAAGTTACCCGTAAGTCTCCTGAGATGTTGGCTCCTGCCAGGATACCCGTCGCAGCAGGGAAAAAGATGGAAAAGACAGAGAAAAAGTTTTCAGGCCCCCTAAAGTCTGGAGTAAAATTCTCCATGAAGATGTCCACTGTAAACAAAAGACAGAGAGATTAGTGAGATGCAGAAAATGCTACAATATGGGGTAAATGAAAATAATAACTATTTTGTAACTAGGGTATTGCAATGGTGTAAGTGGGGTGTCTTACTGTTATAACCGAAAAAGCCTTGGGACTTCCTTGTAGGGAGGGCAGGCATGAACGTTCCTGCAAATACGTCCACGATGGCCGCCAGTAAAATAACGAGCAGGACAAGCTGTGCCTGTAAGGACAAATATTTGAATTTGATTACATTTGAGATGGGATCCATTTCCACAACTAAATTAGAACCTGCATGATGCTTATTCTTTACCTTTGCCTCCCACTCCATTCCAGCAACTGAAATACCCAAAAGCACCACCACCGTGATGCAGCCAATGATTCTGATGTCATTTATTTCATCAACCATGATGGAGTCAAAGTCCTGTGAGTGACCAAAAGAAGTACAGTTCAGTACATTGATAAATACTTGGGAAATATGTGTTTAATTTTCTTTTTTTCTTTTTTTTCCTATGACAGCTTTACAGCATCACGGACCTGTAGTAGTTCCACCACCGTCTCAGCAAAGCCCACCACATACATGGACACAGCCACTGCATTGGCAAAGGCAAAAATCAGACCAATCGACCCTCCAAACTCTGGACCCAGACTGCGAGATATCAAGTAGTATGCTCCTCCTGAAATGTCCACACACACAAACACATACACACACACCCACAAATACATTAGTGGATGATTAATCACCACATCACTGATTGATTGATTTGGTGGCCGGACAAGTTTGATGAGTTGTAAAACAGAGGAGAGGCTTTGAAACGTGACATCCAGACACAGCTTTGAGTCCTGTGTCTTTATTTGCACACAGTGACCTTGTGGTGTATTCACTTTCTTTGTCAGAGATTTTCTGTCAGAATCAGTGTGCGTTATCTCAGGTAATATAATTTCATAAATAATGCTTTTCTTTCTGTTGACCGCAGTGGCTCTCATGAGTTATGAGTGAAACACTTGCATGAGAGGTAGGTCAATAGCTGAATTCAATTATCATGTTTGCATGCTTTTCCTGGTATGAAGTTGTGTTGGGTGCTTTGGCAGTACACTAACTTACCCCCTCTGACCACGCCATTGGTACAAATAGCAGACATGGAGAGGCAGGTGATGGTCGTGACCACACAGCTGAGAAGAATGACAACAATTCCCAGACCTAGAAAGCACAAATGTGACACTTTAGAATAACAATTATTAACTGCAAGTCACTCAGTTGTTGCATTACACACACACACATACATACACACACACACACTCACACACACACGGAGCCCAGAGGCAATAAGTTATACTCATCTGCTGTACCTGCTCTGCCTGCTGCCAGCGGCTTTCTCAGCTTTGCAAAACCATTTAGTTACGCTGCCTGAACAGAAGCTGCTACTGATCAATAAGTTCTTTAGAAACGAACCCACACATCTCTCTCTCTCTCTCTCTCTCTCTCGCTCTCTCGCTCTCTCTCGCTCTCTCTCTCTCTCTCTCTCTCTCTCTCTCTCTCTCTCTGTCTTTCCATCAGCTGCCTGTCTAAGTTTGCCTCTGATAACAGATCTTTAATACGTATAGATCATTATGTGAGCTCAGTAACTTCCGTTCAATTGAATCTGCCTGAATTCAGTGTTTCTCTGCTAATGAGTGGAGGACTTTGTGATCCCTTAATTCCACCAAGTTCCTACAACTGCTGGTAATTTGTCTCAGAACACAGAGTTGTATGATCTACCTGCGGTTGTAATAGACAAGACAAGATTATCGAGTTTATACAAATCAACTCTACTGTGGGTTTTAAAAGATTAGCTACAGTAACTACAGTTTCCAACCTCATATTAATTCTATTGGAAGAAAGTGATGAACTCGGACAAAAAAAAATGCTGAGATATTAAAAACAAAATCTAGTTTCACTCACCCCAGCCTGCCTGACCAAATACCCAGGACAGCCGGATGAAGAGCATGACACCCCAGATATTCAGCATGCATCTCACCTGTGGAAGAAATAAACAATTTCAGTTTATACATTTTCACAAGCTTCAATGATGTATTTCTATTCATTTCAAAACATTTTTGAAAAGTGCAAGACAAAAGCTTATATAGCGGTATAATGTTTTCTATATCTTTATGCCAGAGGCAGCAACGATACCGAGCAGCTCTTGAGTAAGCGTGAACGACTCTGGTGTGGACAACATACTGCTGTGTTAACGAGACACACGGTGCCTCCTTTTGCCGGAACATTTTATTAGTTCGTGAAAAGGCATGTAGGCTCTCTGTGACCCCAAAATAACTTACCAGGACTCCCCTTATCCAGCCAAACTTGACTGCTTTCTTGTTGCTGGGCATGGGATCAGCAGACTCCACATCATCGGTGGGGGTCCCTTCACTTTCCTCGTCGTCGTCCTTGACCGTGTCCAGCACAGACATCGCTCCGTTCTGTTGGAGGAGTTTACAGGAAAGCAAACGATGAAAAATATAATGACTGAGCTATGTTTGCAGTGATTGTGACTTTCGAGTAGTTGGTGATAATGCATAATTTTGATCAGAAGGAAAAGGAGCGTCTTCAAGTGTTTCTCGTGTGGAAATATAAGCGCCTTCACTTTGAGGTATGCATTTAGTTTTCTTCAACATTATCTTTGACAGTTAAATATTTGTGACTGTGAAATAGATCTCTGATTTTTGAAGAATTAAGACACGTGTATTTAAGAATAGTAATCCGTTGGATGTTCCAACACAAGACAGATTACAAGCGCGGAAGCATCTCCAATTTTATGAGTTCAGAAAAACATTTCTCGGTCAACCTATAAACTGTAGCAACATGTAACTCCAGGTCTGTGGCAATACAGCCTATAAAAAGCAGTAAAAAACAGTGAAGTGTGTCAAGTGCGTTGATTGCTGTTTTTATTTCAGGAAATGACACTTGTTGAACTTTGGAGAGAAAGTTTGATGCGACCACAATTAGACAACTGTAAACTGTCTTACTGAGTCTTTAACATGGGTTAATGAATTGTGTACTACAGGACCAGAACAGCCATTTCAGCAAAGCAATCGGTTGGGGATGAAAGCAGGTGTCTTTTTTATTGAGACGAGAAACAAGCGTCATGTACAAGAGAGCACGCTGAGTAGATCAGGTGCTGCAGGACAAGGAGAAAATAAGAGAGAAAATATGTGTGGCAATGAGCAACATTCTGAATATTAGACTACTCAAAAATATACGTGTACTTACCTTCTGAAAGACATCGTGGAGCTCCTGCAGGGATGGTCGCACGGCTCGGTGACCACTGATACTGCCTGCGTTACGGTAGAAGTCAATGTTGGGCACTCGGTCCAAAGTGTCATGGCCAAAGGCACTGACCACCGAAGGCCGAATCATCCGGTTCTCACTGGGCTCCTGGTAGACAGGAGGCTCATCCAAAGTGGCATCATAAGCAGCGTTAACGTGCTCTCCTCCGTTAGACTTGAACCTCTCCATCAGGAATGCTGAATGGGACGCTCAGATTTAGCAGTCGAGAATTTTCAAAAATAAAAGAAGTGGTTGTCGCTCTTAGTCTTCAGGCATCCGGCAGGGTTTTAAATCAGCAGCGCACTGCATCAACTGGTGGTTATCCTTGTTTATTGAGCTACAGACTAGGCTAGGATTAGACCGACGGAGATCTTTGCAGCTTGGAGACTCTTGTATGTGAGCTCGGATTGTCTGAGACAACCTACCTTTATACCCTCCATCCCAGGGTCATACACTGCCTGTCAACTATTGGCTAACTCTCTGGATCAACCCTCAGAAAAGTGAACGAGGGGTGTCAGATATGTCCTTGCCCCATACTAGGGGACACAAAGGCATTGCTTAACGATTAACCAAGTCATAAACGTCAAACAAGAGATAAAGGTGCTCATTGCCTGAGTTCAGAAGAAATGATTACTAATATTATTGTCTGAAGTGCAGATCAACAGGACATGTTGTCCTGTGGTTGCGGTTTATGGGACTCTAGTGTTTCCTCAGACCTATGGGTCCTTCAGATGAATCATCGGGAAACAGCCGCTTAGGAGTTCCCGGCGGAAGAAAAGCTTTAGAACAAAGGGGGAAAAATTTCAAGGTTTCGAAGCCTTTATCATGTGACTGTCAGTGGAAAAAAATATGGCATAATTGGAGAAGATTAATTTCATGACTTGCATAAATGCAATAAGATCCGATCAAAAGAAACAGTGTGATAATGGGAAGCAAGGTAATATTTTTGTGAGTAACAGACTTGTATAACCGATTAAATAAATGTCGCTGATAATTATTTTGTTAGGAGGAGAGTTGGTGTGAGGGCTAACATGAAAAGAAGCCCCTACACTCATGACGAAAATTTAGAGTTAATATAAGAACATGAATTCCAGGAACATGCCAGAGGCGCTTCACCTCAGCCACATGACTTCTAAAGTGCCTTTAAAAGACCTCTTAACAGGTAAGCTTCCTTATTACTGATCCACCACAGTGATTTATGTGCATGGTGAAAGGCGGGCTAATAGCTCCAAATCTGACCTTGGAGAGGAAAATAGTCAAGCACGTGTTTTTATATGTAGATTGAAAGGAGGCAACCAATTGCACAAAGCTTATCAGGTGTGAAACGCAGTGGTTGAGAACTGTCGTAATTTTCGTCGTGAATGAGACTGACTGAGTCACCCTGAAGAAAGAAAATTTTCCACATGAAACTGAAGCATCATGAATGCTGCTTCAGTTTCTGCCTGACTTCAGACTGCAACAGGTGTTTTTTTTTTTTTTTTGGGGGGGGGGGTTGTTTTTCTTTTTACGAATCCTGACTGTCTCAGTTTTCAGTTATGTGACACATGTTCACACATCATATTAACAGTTTATTTTGATGTTTCTCATGTTACATTGTAGCTGTTTCGTTGCAGTTAGTAATCTTCCGGCCGTGCCGACTGTTCGGCAGCCTGGAGCTGAAATTAAGGTGATCCATTTTTATTATCAAGGCGGCTTGACTTTTTTTCTGCTCTTCTCTAATAAATATGGAGTATACAAAGCTCCTCAGAGATCTGTTGAGCTTGCAGAAAGAGCATGTGGCAGCAGGTGCGTGTGTTTTAATTTGCACACAGAACAAGGGAAATCTGCACTCTATTTAATGTCCAATGGGCATTAAAAAAAAAAGAAGCACATCAGTCCTTTTGCAGCATTTGACTATGGTCTGCTGTAATGTGAAAAAGTCATTACATGCATAAGTGCAGTTACCAACAGACGTAGATACGACAGTTTAAAGGGCTGCAATAAATAAAAGGCTGCTGAACCTTGTAGTAGATCTCAGCTTGTTCAAGTCCGTAGAGACATGCTGATTATAACTGTCAAGCTGAGGCTAAATGAATGCCTCCATGGCTAATTCTGTATGCACAGAGACATTTAAAGCGAAAATAGAGAGATCTAAGAAGGTCCTTTTAGATGATGAGTTACTTGCAGCTCTATTCTGAATACTAGCAAAGAACAAAACAAGTGAAAAGCGGATGACTTAATGATAAGTACAAAGGGTAAAATTACAGCCTGCACCCAAGACTGAAATGATTTCCTAACATCCTTTCTCTAAAGATGCAGCTGTTCAACAACTTACACACATATCCACAAGTACATTTTGTTGTAATGTTTAATTGAGGTAAATTAGCATTCTTATAATTCAGAATTTCATTGAATCATTTTTTAGTACTTAAATATTTTGAAAGTCCTTTGATTAAAATGTTTACTTTCAGTGGATCGTACTCTCTCTCAAGTACTTAAACCTTGTTTAGATCTCCAACAACTTCAAATTTTCTTAAAGAAAAAAATAATCAATGGATTTTTTTGGGGGGGGGGAATTTATTCAGTAACAGAAAGTAATGGCCCACTGCCGAGGGACGCATTGGAATGTTTCTGGTAAATTATTAACTGTACCAGCATCATAAATATTATTAACCATTAGAACATTTTAATGTATGCAATCCTGGGTTGTTATGCATTAAGTCATTTAAATGGCCTTGTGGAGGTGTTTAAAGAGGTAAAACTCCACGCCTCAGATCTCTGATTTCAAGTTGGCTCTTTAGAAAAAAGGCTATGATGTTTTTTCATAACAAAAAAGTTACATTATGTGAAAAACCTAGTTCACTATTACACTAACCTGCCTTGTGTTTTGGATGACTACTTTACGAATAGTAAAATGAGCAGGATCTACATATTTGGAGATGTAATGTAATGGGGGAAAAGTAATTGTACAGCTTCATCTTATCACTACAAATCAAGATCATTGCTTATGAGGTCCGAAGACCACAAGTAAAAGAGCTAATGATTGATAATCAGTGACGCTAAGGTTCATTATTCAGCCCTCTCGTCAGCCAGGCACTATGGAACAAGCTCTTCGATCCTTGTTCTGTAAATTCACAGTACATAGTTTGATAGGTATCTCCAACAAAATATAATCGATACTTGAAGAAACTTGTAGAGATCAGAATATGAAGGGATATTTCTTTGCTCATGCATGCAAAGTAATCTAAAGAAGGGATTTTTCTTTCTCTGACATGCACGTTTAACATGAGTAGCTTTCAGAACTTTTGCTCAAATCGACAAAAAAAATAAATAATTTGTTGTTTTTCAAATAAACGTCAGGCAGCACATCGCCTGATGACATAGCGGGATGTGAACATTTGTTAAAGATTGATAGGTAACTTCAAAGTAGGCTTGTAGGTTGAAGAGGAAGAGAACCGTGTCTTTTTCCACTAAAAATAGATCCCAGATAAGGATGTCACACAGGTGACAGAGATAATGGTGTAATAATGATTGCATTCCTGACAAATGATGTGTGTCCAGGGAGATGTGTGTGTGTGTGTGTGTGTGTGTGTGTGTGTGTGTGTGTGTGTGTGTGTGTGTGTGTGTGTGTGTGTGTGTGTGTGTGTGTGTGTGTGTGTGTGTGTGTGTGTGTGTGTGTGTGTGTGTGTGTGTTGGCCTTTGTAAACTGGCAAGAGGAAGCACCGTTTGGCTAAAAGGCTCGGGACCTGTCTTATCGCCGCAAGGCTGTCGTGTATCACTTTCTTCTGCCGCATTAGTCGCTTTCTCTCTGCAGATACACATGCACGCTGTTGTATGACATTCTGCTTCTCGCAGCGTTGTTAAAGGGTTCAGATCACATATTTTCCTCCCATGGTGATTTTGCCAACTCTGTGGCTTTCCTCTCTGCTGCAGCAGCCATATTGGACAACTACAGCTTCAACACACAGAGGCTCAAAAAGGCTCTGAATGTTATGACCACATCTTTTTTTTCTGTAACAAACTGATGTGCAATATTGACTTCTGCAGCTGCACAGTTTGAAAGTAAGTGATTCAGAATGCAAAGACTTGAATGCCAGTATTTTAAAGTGAAGAAATACTATTTATTTCACATCATTGAATCAAATGAAATCAATGAGAAATCTCTACCACCAGCTGAGCAAGCAACAGGTCTGTCATCGTGATATGACTCGCTCACACACACACACACACACGCACGCACACACACACACACACACACACACACACACACACACGCACACACACACACACACACACACACACAGGCACACTCTCATTCACACGCTTAAACAGGTGCTCTAATGTTTCTAGATGAAGGCACATAAACCCATCGAAGGTCACAGTAAGGCAGATTCACAGCACTAAGGAGAAACCGGAGACCGTAAAAATTAGCAAAGGAGCACTCCAGACTTTGAGCAGTCTGTCGTATTTCAGAGTCTCTGCTGAGGACTGTCCTGTCTTCCTCTTGTCTGGAAGGAAGAGAACAGGTGAGAAAAAGTTGACGGTGGCTGAGAGTAGAGGAAGATGTTGACGTCCAGGGTTGACACACATCCTCCACCTGTTTTCTATGTGACCTTTTCTTTTAGAAAGAGTTTCTCCTTGTCATTAGAAAACTAGCAGCACTGAGAGTGAGAGTCCTTCCCATGTCCTTATTTTCTTTAAAAGTTCTTAGTTTTTTGTTTTTTTTTTTGTTGTTTTTTTTTTTTTTTGGGGGGGGGGGTCTCCAGAGAAAGCCTTCGGGCAGAATGCTTGTCAAAGGGAGCAGGTGACAAATCATGAAGCAACATTCTCGTATGTCCTTAAAGACATACTGTCAAAAGTAAACAGTTTGGCTTTCTTGTCTCATTCAGACACGCAATCGTATCAACACACGGTGCACCATCATTCTAAGACAGCAGCATTGCAAACTCTGAGAGATGATTTTGCATCATTTAGAAACAGTAACACCATAATGTAAGTCACAGTTTGTTCAGTTGCCGTTCGTCGCATGACTTCAGAAAACAAGACACCACAGAAAGGATCAATCTGTACACAGCAGCAGTAGCGGCAGCAGCACATACAGCAGCAGCAGCATCCTTTTGAATCATCAACAGACTGGATTTAATTAGTACACAAAACACTAGTTTGACTTAATACCCTGTATCCATCCATATACATTCTGGTGCAGAACAGTTTTGCTGTGCAGAGGTGCAACCATTCTGAATCCCATTCTAAGTCGATATAAGGAATCTTGTCCCTGAGTCTTCAAACCGTACACGAACACTGCACATTAACTCCCCACTCTGTGCCACGAGCATCTGCCTCCAATCACCTGTTATCATTAACAGACATTCAACTTGTAGGCATGGGTAAAGGGAGCTTCAGCCAAGTTCTGTGTCGATCGATGAGCTGAAAACACACACCCCGTGGCAGAAGGGCAGACAATATGACACAGCATCTGCCTCGCACTCAATCACATCCACGCAACAAACAGGTAGTCACATACAGTAGGGAGACACTCGGAACTTACATTACACACACATTGGACACATACACAGCTTCAGTGTGACAGTTCAGTGGCTCACGTTGAGATGTCCCGGTGGTGTGTCAGGGTCAGGTGAGTTGGTTGTGCAGGGCTGTGGCTAGCGTGTGTTTGCAGATCTGCAAGTGTGTCCATGTCCGTCCCAATTCCTGTGTGTTTATATGGACATTTTTGTTTGTGAGGACATCCATGGCTCTGTGAGTCCCTGTGTTAAGTAAGGGCATACTCAAACGTTCCTTTCTCCAGCCCCTCAATGCCATCAGCCCAGTTGGAGGAGGGCATACTGCTGTAGGGGTCCAGCAGGATCCTGAAACACCTTACTATTAGCAGCCCCAAGAACACCAGTAGCATCCCCACAAAAGCAAACGCCGTCTTCTGTTCCAGAGTCAGAGAGTGCGCCATCATGTCGTTTCCGCTCATGGCAGCAAGGGAGTGGTTGTAGTGGACGCTGCTCATGGTAAACCAGCATCTAGGTGCCTCATCTCTCCTCTGATAGGGTCAGGCATTTAGAAGCCTGCATGTTACCTGGACAGAGGTTAAACAATGGCTTCAGATTACTGCTAGTTTGTCTCGAGTGCAGAGAAAATCCATTTCATCACCCCTTTTGAGTATTATCAGAACTAGTACATGCATTCCATAGCCCGAAAGAAATAGGAGTGCAGATAAGGTTAGGGAAATTAAACATTTTGGCATTCAAGCATTGAGCTGAATAAAATGTGAAATATTACAAGAATCTAATATGTATGTACGCATGTAGCTTGTTTTGAATGTGGTGCCAAACAGATGTCCAAGACTTCTCTCTCTATCTCATTCTGCACCTCTGAGGATTTTGCAGACAACTGCAAACAGCAAACATGAAGAAAGGTGTGACAGAGACTGCAAGGATACGGGTCTGTGAAAGCAAGCAACAACAGACAACATGCCTTTAAGTCTGGCTACAATTACAGTGTGCCGCAGTGCATGGCCAGCTGATAAGCGTAAGCAAAGCAGCAAGGTACGAATAAAATCTCATGAAGATGTGATGTTACATATGTTCAGCTTACAAGGAAGGGCTCTCTACCTGTTGCGTGTGAGCAGATGCCTGCCAGACAGTGTAATTCCGTGAGACGGTCAGAAAGCAACAGTAATTTGCCAAACATAATCGCAAAATTGGTGCGGTCACACAAGTGGAAGTCTGCTCCTGTCATTCTTGTCCTTCCAATTCTTCCATATGAACACAAGCAGCAGGTGGCTCGAGTGAGAGGACGGGAGGGAGGAGGGGGCTTTAGATGAGAGAGCGAGGGTATATCCAGACAGCAACAGGGAAATGAACACAGAGAATTAGGAAAGACAGATGAGGTAGAAGGAAGTAGATTGATGAGGAGGATGCTGCACAAGTATGCATGGTGAGGGAGAGAGACAGAAAGAGGGAAGAGAGAGGGAGGGAGTGAGGGAGGTTTAAAAAAGAAAGACTGCATTGACAGATTCTCTCGTGAGGGTGTCTTCGGAAGAAAACGCAGGCATCTCACCATCATTGTCGTGCCATTCCTTACAGACCTGTTGCTGCTGTTTCTTGCCAAAAACTCCTCCACCTTGAAGACCTCACACATACATCCATTATTCCATCCATTGCTGACATGCTGGATGTACCCGGCTAACCGCTCATCTGAGCAGCAAGCTGGAGGTGAAGAGAAACGCAAGGGAGAGGCTGGATCAACCTGCTATATTGTGTCTCTTCTGAGAGATACAGCTCCTGTCCTCATGCTCCTTTACTTGCTGCCTCCTGCTCATTATCATTCCATTTCTCTATCTCTCCCTCCAGAAGCACGCACGCTTGCTCCTGCTGCATGGCAACCACTTGTTAGTCTCACTCAGCTGCTCTGCTGCCTCAGTCATTCACAACATTGCCCCCCCCCCCTCCCTCTCCCTCTCTCTCACAGCAACATCAGGATAGATGCAGCAGCATAAACAATCAATCTGCCTCTTCTGTTTCTTCTCTCTTCGTTCTTTCTTGTCAAGCTCATTTGGATCTCTCAGAATGAATCCACCCAAATCTAACAGGAATATCAAGGTCCAGCCTGTAGGAGAAATGCTGCCTCTCACTGCTTCTGGCCAGTAAATGCTGCTGCAAAGGTATTTTTGGTACAGCACAGCATTATCCTCCAAGCCTGGTTTGATGATGTGTCTTTAATTGGTGCAGTTTGCTGTGGTCACATTAAATTAGCCCCTTCTGCTTAAAGGCTTTGGAACGCAAGCTGCATGGAACATGCGAGAAAAGCTGGTGGTATTTTTGTTTAGTTTTTTGTTTTTTTCAATCATATTTTGCAGAAGTGTAAAAGAAATCCTGAGCAGAAGGAAAAACAAACAGCAGATCATCTGATTACCCACTGTAAGACAATGCAGCAGCAAAGCATCTGGCCATCTGTTGTTATGCAGTGCAAATTCATATCAGCAATGTAGTTTTTGTCACAGCGCTGCAGCGACTCGGATCTAAGGATAAGGCATGCCATGAGGGAGATGGTCATCACTGGTGTGTGATGCGCAATATTTCACATCGCCTTTTCTCCCTCTGTTGTGAACAGCTGAAAAACAATTCCCTGAGAGAATATTTCTTTTCAAGTTTATGCCTCTGCAGTGTCTTCTGAGTGGTGCTTTTCTCGGGTCAGTAACAATTGACAGTCTTCCTGTGTTGGTGACACTTGAGCAGAAATAAACTGTGTGGCGCAGCTCGTGAATACATTTTTAAGGCAACACTTGTTTCACAGATCTTCCAAATCACATGTCACGATGTACTGAGAGAGGAGTTGTTTTTTTTTTTATATTTCAAATAACGTCATTGATCAAATCATAGTAAGGCCATTACCAAGGAAATTACAGTTAGCGTGAATTATTTTCCATTATTATTAAATCATTTGGGAGACTTTGCTGTCGCAAAGGTTTTATGACTCACTTACATAATGAAACCAATTCCTCTTAAGCATATCCAACGAAGGGCTGCTTGGGGCTTTGAGCCAATCTCAGCATACTGCGTGTGAAGCCAGAAGAGACTCCAGACATGTCAGCAGTCCAACACTGGGCAAACACAGAGAGACAGACAACCACTCAGATACACAATCGTATTGGTAGGCAATTTTAGGGGCAACATTTCACCTTCAACACATGTTTCTGGATTGTGAATGAAAACTGGACTAGTGGGAGATTCAATAAAAACCAAACTCCACACAGAAAGGACCCGAAGCCCAACCTGTGTCCCAATAGTGCCATCCACTAGGCTGCTCTGCGACCCTACGTTGAGTATTCGTCTTCAAAATGACAGCCATAATGTCTGTTGATAACAGGATATAAGCCTTTACTTACAGCTGCCAAGGAATACCAGTTGGCTGTGGACTCTCTTGGCTTTGAGAGAGGAATATACACAGGCATAAACCTGTTGCATAAAGCAGATTCGAATACGATCCAGTGACCATAGGACTCAGGGATTAAGATTGTTCAGCTTTTATCTCAAACAGACAACAAGCCAGGAGCTAAATTGATACTGAGAACTGTAAAACGGTGACTCTTTGAACTGCCATCACAGTATCCCCTTTAATGTTAATGAACTCAGACCACACCCTTGTGTAACAACACAATCTCATGAGAAAGACAAGGACAAATGTATGGAAATAAAGACATCAATATTAGTATGCCTCACCCTTAACATGCAGCAAATACTACTTCTGTTTAAGCCAAAACTTGTGTTCACATACATATTTAACTTTTTGAACTTTTTATGTATACATGTTATAATCTACAATATTTTTAATCATATACTAATTTTTAAGTCCATTTAAAAAAAGATATTAATAAGAGGGATGGGGAGGATTAAAAGGCCTATATGAAGTAGTAAAATCTACAAATTGTCTTATATTTATAATATATATAATATATTTATTCCAATCAATCAAGGACGAACATCACAAGCTGCAACGTTACTAAATCTTCAACTTACCAGAACGGACAACTTGGGACGTTAGATTTGAAGACACTTGGTCAATGAATGAATGAGTGAATGAACGGTACAGGAACTTTGGAATGTAGGGTATGCTTTGATGACAGCAAGTCCTCACGGAAATCTACTATCAGTTTATTGACCCGATTTTATATACACAGGGTGACGGGTGTTCAGTGCTGTAGGTTATATGTTAAACTGAAAGCTTTGTTACAGGTCAGCCTGATTTATGATCGGAGCCAAAAGTTGCTGCAACCTGCCCTTTATTAGCTGTCGCTGCAAAATGTTTATCAATGAGAGAGGTTGTGCAAGTTTCTGAGATATTGTCCAGCATGGAGAAAGATCAGAACCTTTAGTAACTGAACATTAACTGTTAAAATCAGACACACTTACACACTTACAGTACTGTTATTAAGCAATTGAGCTATTATCATTGCAAAACAAACAACAACACTAGCACCAGTGGATGACTTTCTACAGACCCTGCAATCTAAACTTGGATCAATTATATTAAAAAACAACAATATATAATTTTTGACATAAACCTTAATACTGACAGACTTTAAAAATAGTTTTTAATTGACTGATTGACTGAACCAGGAAAGAAAATGAATACACTTTGACAAGGGAATGACTCATTAATGTATTAATGATTCTGGAGTACATGTCATAAGCTATGCGATGCTTAGTGCCATGCTCATCTTACAGTAACCAGTCAAATCTTTAGTTGTTGAAATCAAACAAACAACAATCCACACAATATGATTAAGATAGGATAACCACATTTTGATCTCTCAAAAGAGGACAAATTGTCTGAGCAAATGAGAACGTCACTCTGATTAATGGTGTCCATCTAAAACTAACATTGTCTGTACTGTCGATGATGCTGTTTTACATGTAGAGTAGAAATACTGAGCATGTTGTTTCATGCATTGGTGCAATGCAGAGGTTCTGAAACTGTAAGAGGAAGAGACCCGCTCACAAAGCATTAATTACATCTAAAACCAGTTCGACTTCAAGCACTGCAGAGTTTGCATGTTTTTTTCTGTGCATGCAAGACATTTTATCTGTACTGTGGTCCCCCAACCCATAGATCAAAAACATATTTTACAGTGAATTAGCGACTCTACAATTGAGGTAACAACATACAGTAGCTGGACAAAGTTTTTTGTTTAAATAGTAACTTTGATAAGTCAGATTAAGAGATGTTGCTTTGATGGGGGTGTTATCCAACCAGTTTTGCTCACTCTACAAATCCTGAGGCAGATTGTATAGAGACAATGAAATGATTCCTCTGGTGGAGTAAAAGTGCATCAATCAATAAAGTTTCAGAAATGATGAATTGGCTTGGCTCCGTATTTTAATCAAACAGTCAGGACATTTATAATCTAACTCTGAGTGGGCTGCCTGGAAAGCTACTGTAGGACAGAGATATTATGGGTAGTAATTAATGAAAAACAAGATCCATCGCACAGTGGCATTAGCATGTTTTCCAGTAGCTACTGGTGGTTCCTGTCTGTGTGTGAATGTACTTGAAGACACTAAACCTCAACTCCAGTGATGGTTTTTCCATTGGCCTGCGAATGTGAAAGTGTCAACGTGAAGGATTAATGTGAAGCCTGTTGAGAATGATCAAGCTGTAAAATATGTTATTTTATTTAAGGTTTTTTTTATTTTGTTTTGTTTATTTGAGGTGAATTAGGTGAGAAGAGATTGAAAAAGGGAACTTCAGGGATGCCTTCTTGCTTGCATAAAAATATTTAATATATAATTGAATGGCATCAGAATAACAGGTCAAGTTCAACCTGGAGAGTTGGCCGCTGATATGCTTTCTCTGCTGAGTGCAGGATCTAGTCTCATTTTATATAGGGGTCTGAATGGTAATGCATGATATAGCTTCTATATAAGGTATGCAAATGAGTAAAATTCCATCAGAACAGCTGGTCTTCATTCAGGGTTGGTTAAAAGCCAAAGTTGACACAACAGAATGCAAAACTATTCTAATATATACATCGCTGCAATTGAAACTATTCTATTGTATACGTTGCTCCAGACTTCAGGGCGCAAAGGACCAAGGTAATACAAAATTCACTTCATATTCAAGGAGAAAGGTTCCAGGTGGTGTGGTTGGTTGCATGTGTGTTGTTGGGTTTTTTTGGTTTTTTTTTTAAGAAAGCTTGCAAATTGTAAAATACTGAACATTAATATTTAGTATCAGTATTAGCACATACTATTCTATTCTATTCTATTCTATTCTATTCTATTCTGTTCTGTTCTGTTCTGTTCTGTTCTCCCAGGCTGCCTAGCAACAACTCCCAGGTCTCGCGAGAGGCGCGCGGTTCTCGCCTGCTCATTTTGAACTGCGTAGCGAAGCGGCGTCTTTTCTCTTGGTGCGGACGAATCTCAACATGGAAGACATCGTGGATCTCGATGCGGAGCCGAAGCTTGAGGAACCCACCGAGTCCCTGATCCTTCCCGAACATGACGAGACCTCGCAAGAAACACCAAATGGAGTGAAAACGTGGGTGTAGATGATCTCATCCCGTTCATTGCCGGGTGCAGCTGTTAGCTCGTTCAGCTAAAATGGAGTCGTGGATGCTAACGCAGCTATTGTTAGCCGAGCAGCGTGTTGCCTCTGGGGAAAAGCAGTCTTAGCTGAGAACGAGGGACGAATGTTGTGCAAATTTAAAGACGAAAAAAAATTCTACGTGATTTTTTGCCAAAGTCTAAGAATGCGGTGAACGTGTGGTCACATTTAAACGCGACTGTGCTTCAATGAGTGCTAATCTCGTTTGCGTGTTAGCCAACGCTAATCGTTGTCTGAACGTAATCTTTCAGCTCCCTTCATTATAAATAGATGATATGAGCCTACCGTATATGATAGTCGGTTTTTTTCAGTGTTGTTTGCAAATAGCGGCGGCATTGCCTTTGACCAGTCGTGTGTGGATAAACCGACTAGGCTAACAATAACGTTCGATGGCAACGGCTCCGCGAGGCAAAGTAGCCTCAGTGAACTCCAGGCGGCTGTGCTAAATCTCTGCTAAAAGCGCTTCTTATCGGAAACTTTTAAAAGTACTAACGGATTTATATGAATCTAGATATACAGTTATCACCCAACTTGTAGTTTCAAAATGTGCACATTTAAATATTTTGATTTATTTCTTTAGAAATGTTGGAAATTCTGACAGGCCGTGAACCACTCACTCCCCCATGCTTTGTTTTATGTGAGATTAATCCCTTGTTTTGTGATTAAACAATGAAACAATTTATAAACACTACTACACTTCTAAACACTACTGTCGATAATACTACAATGTTTTCAAACTAAAGCGATCCAACTATGATTGCTGGGCAGTTTTGATTGATTTCAGCACACGTCCTTTTAATTATAGCCAGTGAACATTTTCATTCATCTGTATGTAGTTTGTTTGTTGTTTTTTTCTGTGAACGATCTAAATATAAAACTGCATGTTAATCATTCATTTTAAATGCATGGGAGGATTTAGAACTACTTGCCGTGCCACAAGTGTGTTTGGTGGATTGATCCTTTGTTGTTCGAAGGAATGTTGCAAATTAATTGTACACATTTGAAAAGGTTATTTATTCCTTGGCGCCATGATTGCCAGGAACATGCATTTGTAGGATGTGCAGAAGAATTGAATATGTGAATTTTACTCAAGAAGAATGCAAGTCTTTACAGGATTGGTGTGTTAATGCTGTTGGTGGGAAACAGTCATGTCTGGTCACTGTGGACAAAGCAAGTTAGTGGTTGGGATCCATTCACATCAGTGTGTGAGCAGGCTGGGGAGGTGTGTGTGGTTCTTTCAAACACCACCAAGCTTCCTGTTTGTTGATTTAATAGTTTGATCACTGGTGTGTGGCTTTTTTTTTAATGCTTCAGACTTAAATGGTCTGTGCCGCCAAGCAAGAGTGACCTGCAAAGAAGATTTTGGAAATATACAATGGACTCAGCCTCACTGCTATTTCAACAAATGCACATTCCTTACAATAGTGGAACCATGTGAAAGAAAAGTAGGGATGAGCACAACTAGTCAGTTAAACAATTAAATTACTGCCCCCTCTGTAGTCTGAACCAGATACATTTGGTTAGTGTTTTATCCAAGACAGGGGTGCTACACCAGTACACCTCCACAGCAGTTTTACAACACTGCTGTTTATTTGAAAATTGTCTTGTTGAAGCAGAGCCGCCTGGTGTGACATTCGATTGAAACAAGGTATCTTGTAGAGTGGTGCACAGCCACTTAAATCAAATTATTGTATGATAACCTGCACCAAACGGCTACTGGTGTTGGCGAGCTACACTGGGAGGTTTGACAAGTTTTTGGGGGATTTAATCTGGCCAACTTTATGGAAGTTAAAGATTCCGGGACATTAATAGGATATGTTGAGTCTTACTATATAAGTGACCAAATGCACTGTGTGATATAAGGGTTTGGGATAAGCTGAACTCTGACCTGCAGCTCTGTGCGCTTTGTAGAGATGCCGAGGAGACTGCCTCCCAAGAAAACCATGATGGTAAAGATAAGTCGTTTATGAACAGAAGAGGAACCCGCTTCCATCCCTACAAGGACAAACCGTTTGGAGAAAAGAAGGTGGCCCAGAGGAACCGGGTGTTCATCAGCAACATCCCCTACGATATGAAGTGGCAGGCCATTAAAGACCTGATGCGTGAGAAAGGTAATGTTCCCAGCGATGGGGACGGTGTTCTCTCTTCTTTCTATCGCTTCAGCTGATTAGAAGTTCCTGACCTGTTTCTGTTTGTTACCAGATGGAGCTTCTAGCTGTAGTCAATTAGCTTGTAGCTTTTCTTTGGTTGTACTTGGTGCAGACACTAAGGAACCAATGTAGTGTGATATTCTTTTCAGGTGATTGGAGTTTTAATAAAACAAATATTGGCTGGACATTAACTTAGTTTGGGCTGATATGTGAGTAAAGGAAGACGAACGTAGTTACATTGTCACGTGTTTTTATGGCATTGTCAGCTCCAAAATGTAACCTCAAATCTGTCGTAGAATTGATTGTTGAATATTTCTGTTGCATCTGTTGCCAGGTGTATCTTGACCATATGAATGATTATCTATTTATCTTTTGCAATGTTTTAACTTTTGAACCATGGAGGCCTAAAGAAGCCTGGCCAGTTTCACACTTTCAACTTGCCATGAATGGAACCTGTTGACAAACTGATCATGTTGAAGTGTTTTGAATTTCCCAGGTTTAATGTAGCTGTGTTTTTCTCTTTGGCCTTGGCCTTTGGGTGTCTCAGTCACTGCCCAGAATGGCATGGTGTTGTCTGGTGGGATGTTGGTCTGGGCTGACTGTTGACCATTAATGGGACATCTCCATCTGTAGCGGCATTGCCAAGGCCAACGGCAACTTGACGACTTGGTGACTTAAATTCCTTTTGTTCTTTTGGTATTTTTTCCTTTGTATGTCTCATGTAGTTGGTGAGGTTACATACGTGGAGCTCTTTAAGGATGCAGAAGGAAAGTCAAGGGTAAGTGATGTGGCAAACTTGCTGCACGAGGTTTTAAACGCCCTCAGCAGGCTCTTGTTAAACTATTGCTCTTTGGATCTACTATACTGGAGATACTATAGGTTGTGTTTAGAGCCTGATAGATGGCCAATGATTGATACTCACTTTGAAAGGGAGATGTCCTGTTGAATTTCTTTGGGAAAAGTAGCCCAATGAACCCATCTAAGAGTACATTTTGCTTTTGTTGTTGTCATTTCAATTGGTTAAACAGTTTGCTTGTTTTCCAACTGGAAATGTGGGTTGTGTGATTTGTCTTATTTGACCCTCATGTCTCAAAATCCTTTTTTTTTTTTCTTTCTTTTTTTTAATCCGTTATCTGGCACAGCTTTCATTTCTATGGGACAAACCAATCTTGCAACTCCTGTAATGTTTTATTAATGTATTCTTTCATGGTATTTATTTTCTGACAAAAGAAACTCTTAATTTCAATGTAACCCTTAGTCATTTTCTCTGAGAAAGTCAAGAATAATTAAATCTAAACCATGTACATTTGAAATGGCAATTTTTATTTACTTGTGTTTATAATTGTTCAAATTACAATGCATGTTAGTGTCAAATGTGTTCCCTTTTTATTTTCAAATGGAGCCAGCATCGCTTGCATTGAGTATAATTGTACATGAAACATTGATGTTTGTTGTAGATTGTAACACAACTTTAAACCTGCTGACTCAAGTCAGCGGGCACAAACATACTTGGTAGACTAATGTAGAAGCATGTTGATGCCTTATATTTCTGATTTATTTTGATTTTAACTGCATTTTGTTCGCTCCCTGTGTGTTGCCTGGACCCCTGTGATGCTCTCCCTGGTTAGGGTTGTGGGTAAGTAACTCCTTTGCTCTCGTAAACAAAGAATTGCATTTCCTTTTTTTTATGACGCCGACGCGTGAACTCACCCGCTCCCTCTCTCTGTGTCGACAGTGTGGTGGAGTTCAGAGATGAGGAGTTTGTGAAAAAAGCTGTGTTGACTATGAATAAACATGATCTGAGTGGAAGGCCACTTAACATCAAGGAGGTAAACATCAGCTGTTTCGAGTTAAATAGTTTTCATTACTTTCATGCCACGCTTTTAGGGATCATAATGTCACTTGAATTTTTTTTCCAGTAATTTTCATAATAAATGCCTCAATCGCTTCTTGTATTCATCCTTAAAATTAACAAAGAAAAAGTGTTGATTTCGCGCGGTCATTATTTTATCAGGACTAAACTTGAATGCTTTTCTTTCTTGAGGACCCCGATGGCGAACACGCTCGCCGTGTGCTGCAGCGCATCGGGGGTCAGCAGGGAGTCCGCGGGCAAGACATGGGGCCCGGCGTCATGAACATCCCTCCCTCCATCGCCAACAACCCCAACATCCCCCCTGAAGTCATCCACGGGCTGCAGGCCGGACGTCTGGGAAACACAGTGTTTGTGGCAAACGTGAGGATATTCCTAAAATGGTGCTTTCCAACGATTGGCCATTAAGGCTGGTTTTGCATTTAACAAACGGCATTTTCTCTGTCGTCCCACAGCTGGATTTCAAGGTTGGCTGGAAGAAGTTGAAGGAGGTGTTCGGCATGGCAGGAGTGGTGAAACGAGCCGACGTGAAAGAGGACAACGATGGCAAGAGCCGTGGCATGGGAACCGTGACTTTTGAGCAGGCGCTGGAAGCTGTCCAGGCCATATGTATCCTTCCAGACTGAACATGGACTCACTTTCTTTTTTTTTAAGTAAAAGTATAAACTTTCTGGTTTTCTTGTTACGCTTTCCTTAATGCTGGACTTCAGCCATGTTCAATGGCCAGATGCTGTTTGACAGACAAATGCATGTTAAAATGGTGAGTCGTTTTTGTTATAATCCAACTCCAGTTCTAGAAAAGTGTGGAAATACAAAACTAACAGCAGTTCATCATGTGGTCTAACAGGATGAGAAGTCGCTCCCCCCTGATGATTTTCGTCAAATCGAAAAATCCTCTCAGTTGCCACGTGAGTAAAATCTTAATCTCTGTATCAATCTTATCAACAAAGTAGCATGTCACACATTTAGGGTTCTAAAGTCGACTGGAAAATAATGAGATTTAAATGTTCTGTAATTCAAGACTCAACCAAACCTAAAGACTTGAACTTTTCGTCAGACTTAACAAGATGACAGATGGCTGAATAGTTACCATCTGTTCTGCTCCATGTCAGTGTAGCTTCAGTGTTAAGTATTCTGCAAGCAGTTCTTCTATTCCCGAGCATTGGTGCATTGCAGATGCGGTAAAGGGTCATTTCTAGATGTCCCCAAATTCCAATTTATTTTTTATTAAATTTTAGTAACCCGAATTCTTGGTGTGATTAACCCCCCAAAAAATCCACTGTGTTTGTTAGAAGCACTGGTGCTGTGAAGCTTAATTTTTTCTTTGTGTGTGTGTAGGTGGTCTGGGTGGTATCGGTATGGGTCTTGGACCTGGCGGCCAGCCTATAAATGCGAACCGTCTGAGCAGTGGAGGCGGCGGCAGCATGGGCGCCATGGGACCTGGAGGTCGGTAACCCTTCAAACATATTCAGAAAGTTTAGGGCTTAACATCTTTGCACAATGCTGTCCGCAGCACTTTATGCACTGTGCTCTTTCTTTCTCTCATTTCTCTTATTTGAAAGTCTTTCTATTGTTTACATAACTGAAAAGGAGCACAAATGATAAGATAAATCTTATTGTGAGTGGACTTGTTGACTGTCGATTGACTCTTCTATTTTCGAATCAGGAAACTTTCCTTGAGTTTTGTAGCTCAGGTTGTCTCTCTTTCCCCCTTCTGTCCCAGGAATGGACGTTTCGGCTTTTGGTGGAATGAACAGACTCGCCGGAGGTGAGAATTTTCCTCCCGAGCGTTGTCTGTACAGGAGGATTGCTTGAGGAGGCGGTGTTGATGAACCTCTGCTGCTTGTGATGATAGGGATGAGTGGTGGCGGGGGCTTTGGAGGAATGGAGAGCATGGGCAACATGGGAGGCTTTGGAGGGAGAGACATGGCCCCGGTTAGCAGAATGGGAGGTAGTTTGAATGTTTTCGCTAACAAAGCAGAGTTTAAGTGTAAACGTCGCACCTTAATATCTGCTTGTTGGCTGCTGTCTAAGGTTTTTTTTTGTTTTGTTTTGTTTGTTTGTTTGTTTTTCGTTTTTCCTTGTGTTGAGATATGTTTCGGTCAGGAATGGGCGGAATGGACCGTGATTTTGGCCCCAGTGACCTTGGCATGAATCGAGGATTTGGGGACTCTTTTAGAGGAATGGGTGAGTGACGCATGCAGATACCCAGGATTCCTCTGGAGATTTAGCGATTTCTCTGTGCACATAACTTTTTGAGTTCTATTTGGGCTTTGCTTCTTATTTAATTTTTTTTGTTTGACATTATTACATTGTGATTTAAAGGTCACACATTATGCCCTTTTTTTCCAACAGCCATTGCAGCCCTGGATGTCTTCCTGAAATGTTAGTAACATACTTTGTGCCCAAACACCAAAGGATAAATCTTAGCATCATCATTTTCACCCCAACATAACCGAGGCTCTTTAGGTTGACCCGTGCATGTCTTCTTCAATGCACAACTGCTGCAAACTGCTTGCCACACCCTCCTCTGTCCCGATGCAAGGAAAGCATTGTCAAATGCCAACCAGCATGTTTCTGTGAAAGAAAGAGGCTGCAGACTACAAACAATGATGCACTACACAAGTCAAACGCAGATGGAGAACTAAGAAGGAATCATACATTTTTCATAACGAAGCTGCCGTATGCAAACATGTTCGTAACTGAAGTCACATTTAAAGACACATGTTGGACTTCACAGCTCAAAACTGCATTTTTCCCCCCCCCCTTCATCCAGACGTGTTATTTGCAGCACAAAGGCTGAAGATGGAAACACAGAACTTTTACTTCTGGTTTGTGGTTTGAGATACTCCGGAGGGGGTGTGTAATGCAAGTAGTCCCAACTATTATGTAACCGCCGGGTAGTTTTCTGAACGACGTCGGTTTCTTCTCGGGTAGCTCCAAAAACTCTTGATTCTCTGATAAGTACTCAAGACTAAGAGCCAGGACACGAGCCAAATCTGATTTTATACATCTCTACAGACGTGACTCTTCCATAGTGGTGCCTTTAATCTAATCCACATCAACTTGCTGTGTCTCCTGTAGGTGGAACCTTCGGAGGTGGCATGAGCAGCGGTGGCATGGGTCACCTGGCGACTGGATTAGGTACAGCAAACATTCAGACCACGTGCTCTCTGATGATTCATAGGCTTTGTTTTTTTCCCCCCCAAAAATATAATTTTTCGGGTCAACAAATGTTTGTTTATATGTAAGGTGTATCAACAACGCATTGCTTTTTTTTTTGACGAGCACAATTTATTTAGACGTTTGTGGCAGGAGAGTACGGAGTGAGTATTGAACGGGTCATTTCATGTTTCCATATGCTTTAAGTTTCACTTGCTTCCAGTTTGTTTTTGTTTTTTTTGCATAGTTTTTGACAAGCAAATGTTATATCTGATCTGATTGTTTTGTCGGTTGTGCTGAGGAGGTCCAGCGAGGGAGGCGGGATCTAGTCTATGAGCACAACACTGCATTTCTTTGCTTTCTGGTGCTCTGTTGTTATAGTATGGAATTCTGTGGGTATTATAAATGGTGTGGGAGTCCCCTCTAGTGGCTCATCAGATTAAATCTTGTCTTTAAGTGTAAAAGGCGGGGTCCTGGGTTTGAATGCTGGTTGCAGTAGGACGGGTATCAAGCCAAGTTGACTTGCCTTGACTGTATTTCGGGAGTTCTGCTTATGAGAAAACATTCCGACATGACAGTGACGGGACAGAAACAATGGGTGTACAATCATGAGCAATACAGGCGTTTGTGAGTTACAGCTACATGTTCCTACAGTTGAATGGTTTTAAACACTCTTATATCCCTCTGACAGTGCCGTTATTCCTCATAGTGATGAATGTACCAACCTGCAGACAGTCGCAGAGCTCGTGGACGAGACATCAGCTGAGTAGTTCTAACAAATGACATGAATAATGTGACTAAAGATAAAACTCTCGGGACTCCTCGTCATGCAACGTTTATAGAGCCGACTCATACATTTAATATCGGCCGAGAGTGCAGTTTGATGCTTTTAAGCTCGAGCTCCATTCTCACTGATGTTTTTACTGACTGTCAAAATAGACAGAATAAATCCAATCTCTGGCAGAGATGAACTCATACTAATAACGGCCAAGTTCAGTGTTGGCTGGCTGCCGCGTTTCTCATTGACAGTTGGGCAGTCACATTTTTTCTTTTACTTTTTGATTTTGTGAGGTGGTCATTGAAGCTGCTGTAAAGGTATTGGTCTTTTCTCATGATGAGACAACGGCGTCGTCATACAGCATTTCTGTGCATTTTGGCTGTCCTATCATCTTCATGTGATATTTTCCTCGTGGTTTGTTGACGTCATTAACACGAACAAGAGTGTTTTTAGCAAAAATGATTGATTACACACATAAATAAGGGTACAGGTTTTTATACTGACACAATCGTTGATTATTTTATGAGTTTGTTTGGTGGCACAAGCTACATATTCGAAATACCTGTGAACTTCCTGTAACAATTGGAAAGTGGCATTTTATCCATAAGCATACAAAGCTTATTCACACTGTAATGTGTTTTTGAAATGGCGTCATTACAATCCGCCTTCTCGTGTACATATCTGGTTTTGTCCAAGTATACTATTGTCGAAAATCACTCATGAGGCTTTTTAGGAATACAGCTGTGCTCAGTGTCCCTGTCCTCAAGGACCTATAAACATTGTCTTGTGATTCAAGTGAAATAAAACGGCCTGTGTTATATTCTTGAAAGGAATTTGATGTACTGTAGTCAGTAAAGCAACATGATTTTCAGTATGAAAGCATTCATGTAATTGGTTTAAGTTTGACACTCTTCTTTGGTTATATGCAGGCGGTGGGATGGGCAATATGTCCATGGACCGAATGGGCTCCAACTTTGACCGTCTGGGGATGTCGGGAATGGACATGAGCCGTGGCTTCGGGGGATTTGGAGGCGGCGGCGGTGGCGGTGGGGGGATGGGCGGGATGTCTGACAGGTCCAAAGGAGGCTGCGTCATATTTGTGCGGAATGTAAGTGTCGGGGAACTGGTTTGGAGAGTTACCAGGGATTTATAGAGATACATTTTTCAGTTTCCACTTGACGCTCGTATTTCAACGTATAAAATGTCAACTTTTTGTTTTCCAGCTGTCCTATGACCTGACCTGGCAAAAGCTGAAGGAGAAGTTCAGCCATTGTGGTATGGCTTCTGATTACTGTTGGTTTGATTATTGTATTTATACTATGCCACATACACAGTCATCTGAAAACACTTTAACAGAGTGAGACCAGGCAATTCCACATGAGCCAGCAGAGATAAGGCTCCCTTTTAACTTGAAGGACCCTTCTTTTAGAACCAGGAAGGAAAAAAGGATAGAATCGCCCAGTATGAATGAACGCTCTTCATTTACTACTCCCAGGAACCTGCAGACAGTTGTGATTTGTCATTGATGAATTTAACAGCCATGATTACAAGTGTGATCCGTGTCGTCCGCTGCAGGCCAGGTGATGTACGCCGAAATCAAGATGGAGAACGGAAGGTCAAAGGGATGCGGCACGGTGAGGTTCGACACTGCAGAGAGCGCCGAGAAGGCCTGCAGGATGATGAACGGAACCAAAATCAATGGCCGGGAGGTGGATGTCCGCATCGACCGCAACGCTTAAAAGTTTTTTGTAGAAGTTGAGCTAACACACTTACACATTCAGCCCCTTTACCAATGATCTTTTGTTTTGTTTTAAAAACACACATTCTTCATATCTCCATGTGCCCTTGGTTACCCATTTCTTTGTTTTTCTTTATAATTTTTTTTGTCTATCCATAAACTACGTAGCTATTTTATCTTTGTTTTGTAAACCCTTTATAATTTGTCGGGCAGTGTATTTGAATAAACTTTTTAATTTTTAAATGTGGTCTTTGTCTTTTATCCTTTAAGATCTGTTGCTGACGTGTTGACGTTCCACTATGGTACAAAGGCAGATGTGGCTAAAAACATTTTTAGTAGTCTGTGATGTCACACACCCCTGTTACAAACAGCATTTTTTCCCCCGAGATTTGTAGTCAGAAGTCAACTGAAACTGCCTTTTTATGGGAAGTAGAAATACAGAATATTTTTAGCATGATTCGTCACTGATCATGAGCTTAAATGGACAAGTGCACAGGTAAAAGATTAATAACTGGAATGTAATCCTACCAGCTCTGCCACGTTTAACTGAGGAAGTTTATACTTCTGCAGGGTCACCTTTCGATTATGTCGCCATCTTTTCAGGTGTAGGTCAGGTTCCAGAGTCCACGCTAGCTTCACTGACTTGTAAACACCTGTATCAACGTAATGGTATTCGAGGTGACTCTAGACAAACGGAAAGTTTTGGAGCATTTATGGCTCTTTCCGTCATTCCTCTCAACTCGTAAAACCTTATCAGATGTGAAGACGCTTCTGTCCTTTGTAACCTGCCGACCCATTGAAATTAAGGACAAGGCCAAATGACTTGAATTGACACCATTTTATTTCTGGGCAAGATTCATCTGAACTCTGAAATGACTCCTATGCTCTCAGGAGTCTCTTCAGAAGGCAGTTGACTGTGTGATAAGTGCTGTGTACCACACAGGACAATGATCTTTGGCACTCGTCCACCTTTGGTGAAATGTTTTACTTCGTCATCCTTTTTACCTGAGACCACGTCATCTGTGGCGTAATGCCCTAAAGCATGTGAGAGGGGGGGGCATTTTCTTCTTGCCTCGACATCATTAGCCTGTGAAGGCTTAACATTTTTCTTGTGCACTTGAACCGCTGTTCTCAGAAAGTATGGCTCCGGTCTGGCCACGGTCAGATCTCAGTCGCTGCACAGTCTTATAGGATTATTCCCAATAATCCCCAGCTCATACAGGATGGACAGAGTCGCGAAGAGGATGTAGCAGAAGAGACAAACGAGTCCCAACTTCCAGTCCAGCCTCCATCCATTGATGTGCACAGCTACGAACAGAAAGATAATTGACACGAGGAGTGTTGCGGAAATAAACACCAGCCCAGTGCTGTTGACCTCGACGGGGTTGTTGGTGTCCACAAAGGCAGTCTTGATGAACCACGGCAGCCCCAGGCACAGCATGTCAAAAACATTGGAGCCCACGATGTTGGACATAGCCATGTCAGCTTTTCCTGTTGTGGGGGACGGGACAAGTTTCAGGATTAGATTTAAACAGATGAATAGGTTGAGTAAACTGGTAAGTTGCTATCGAAATGCATTGAAACAACAAAGCTCAGTGGCTTATAGGAGTGGGAGACTTGTTTTTTGGGCAGCTGCCAGGGCTGGGAGTTATTTAAGAAAATAATTCCAGTAATCACATCAAATAATTATTAGATTTTAAATAGTTTGGGTTTTACACAACATCCATAAAGGAATTTTGCAAAGTGCAGCTCATGAATAATGTCTTAATTTCACCTTCTCTGGCCACCATCACACTGGCCACGGTGTCGGGTATACTGGTCCCAGCAGCCAGTAGAGTGAGCCCCATCACTGTGTCCGGGATGCCAAGAGTCTCACCTGTGTGAATATCAATACAAAATCACATTTACCTGCCGGAACCTGTTATAAGGACAGGTGAGGCGCGGGAAACAGGGTTAATAGTTCATCACGAGGAGCAACGCTGTAGAAAAACACCCAGCAGAGCTACACCGTCCGACAGAAATGTTCAACAATTTAAAAACAAAACTCACAATAGCTTTACCCTAAGATATGAATATAGACTATTCCTAACGATTACTGTTATCCAGAGCATTTGCTCCATCCTTAAGGTGAAAATGGAGTTGGAGTATTTAAGTGCTATGTTGTTGTTGTTTTTTTTTTTAACCAAAAACAGTCAGGTAAAATATTAAAATGAAAAAGGGGCACACTGGCAAACGAATGCACAAATAAAGCAGACATCAGGCATTTTCTTTTATAAGTTAATATATCTAGTGATTCACCGATGAGCAACTTGTCCAATTAACATCAAACACTTGTTTTTGGACTTTGAGAGGAAACTAACATACCTACATAAAATTAATGCACGCTCATGGAGAACATGAAAATTGGATATAAAAAGCCCCCCCAGGCAAGAGTTGAGATATTCTTACGCACTTGTTGTGTTAATAAAATGTGCCTTTAGTTGCGTAGTATATTTAAGCTTTAAAATAGCAGTCCATAAGGAATAAAACATTTATTTTCCTGTGATTTTTTTCATTTAAAAATAAAGTGAGTATTTTAACTCCAACCTCAGCATGAATCAACTGCTGTTAAAGGCAGTACCAGTAGGATGTGACTCATATCTTTGTTCATATAACTTTTTTGGAAAGAAAGGTGCTTCCTCAAAAGGTTATTTGCTGTGCAACTAATTAAAAAATTAAGTAAAAGGAACCTTACTTCAGTGTAATTTTCTGAGAGCAGAAGGGGTCTGCAATGCTGCACGTGTTGCAGACTGCTGCTGTTCGTTACACAGAAGAGCCACAGGGAAACATTTCAAATCACATATACAGTACTATCGTGCATCTTCACAAGATGAACTTCTCCTTTCATGTGAGCCTATGTGACAACTGGGATAAAGATCCCTTTATGCTCCAGCAGACCTCCAACTGTCACATGGTGAAGGTGCCCTTTCAGCCTTACCGTCGGTACCGACACTGCTCCTGGACCCGTGCGGGGTTTTGTATGTGCACCTAGTCCTCACATGGCTGCGTGCCCTCGGGGGTGAAGCTGACTGTAATCCTGCTGTGGCTCTCAAGGCACACGGCCTGCTGGAGCTCCAATCACCCCCCCCCCAACCCCCTTCTCAACTCTGCAGCACAATGGCATCTCAGGAATTAGCCAGCAGACCGACATGTGATTCTGCTCTGCAAATCAGACGTTTTTTTCTCACAAGTTTCAAGCACTTGTGATCCGAGACTCATTCACTCCTACAGCTCCAACTGAAACCCCCGGCAAACGTAACCCAACTCACACGAGCTCGTAAGACGAGTTAGAGTCTTACCGACAACAGTGACCATCCACACCAACACGTAGGTGAAAGCTGAGATCCAGACAGCTGACATGAAGAAGGTTACCATGTACCAATTCTTCCAGAACCTTCTCCTGCAGTCGGGGATGGTCAGGAAGAGCAGAACGGTGGCGGGCAGAGACAAAACCCAGAGGATCCGCTTCAGGTCGCTCTCCGGCACCGAAAATACACTCTTATGTTCTGCAAAGATGCAGGAGGATATGTGCCCGTGAGCACGAGGTACTAAAGTTCAAAGTTCTTCAAAGAAGACAACATTATGGTGAAAACTGTTCATGCAGAAAGTGTCGTTTACCTTCAGGGATCTCATTGAGGCCATGCAGGCTGAGGGACAGGTGAGAGTACCCGGAGTCATCCTGGAAGATCCCACTGTCTGTCCGAGAACGGCTAGATATTCTCAGGCTAGTTTCATCATTCCAGCCCATCAGAGGCTGTGTCTCGACCTTCTCGCCAGAGCCCGAGCCCAGACAGGTGCAACAGGGGCTCAGCTTCCTCAGGACAAACTCACTGATGCGAAGGTCGAAACATAGAACCACAATGTAGACGCCGTAGACCAGCAGCAGACTGGCAGCATCATACCTGCCCAAAGCACACACACACACACACACACACACACAGTGTCAGCTTCACCTTGGAGGTACTGCTTGCACAGTACCGTGGCTGACTTTGGCATTTGCAACAACCTGAGGTGTCATTGGGTTATGTAACTTCACAATGTGAGTCATGTGATAATATCTGCCACAGAAAATGTGTGCAAAAAATAACTCCTATAGCTGAGAGTTAACAGCCTTGCTGGGGAAGTCACACATGTTGAACCAGTTAGAACTTGATTCTCTAGCCTAAACTCCTCCACTGTCTCATGCGAAATGTCTCCATTGAATAAACAATCCTTTTTGCAAAATCCCAACATGTCGAAAACGTTTGATGGAAATAACTGCAATGTCAACATTATGCCATTTTGATTTATATTTACTGAAGCAAAACAGTAAAATTTGCAGCTTGTTGATTGCTTTTATATTTTGTTGGAATTGACAAATATATCTCACTCTATGCTTGATTTGATGAATCTGCTGAAAGATCTACTGCCTCACAATGTTGCTGACAGATTTTGTGACCATCAGAATAATTTCACAAATTCACCCCAACAGCATGAACTTGATTTCATTCATTCATTAGCATTTTATTTACTTCAAATGCCAATTTGCTTGCTATGAGACAACTAGCTTTTATTACAGCGTCGCTGATGATTCGACTCATGTCTTTGCTCTGAGTAAAATACCATGATACACAATGAGTAAATTAGAAGCCATTGTTACTCTTTAATAATTTATACTTTTCATACTTTGCAAAGTCACCCTGAATCGACCTTTGGGCAGGTTTGACCTGCAGACTCTGGCCCCGTTTACACGATAACGTATCTGTTAAAAAAAATAAAAATAAAAAGGGTGTTTACGCCTTGTGGTTTACGCTGCAGCGCTGGACACACAGACAACGATGTCGTTAGTATGCCGGGCCATGTGAGGGCGCTGTTACATAATTTTGTAATGAAACCACACAGACAGGTGTGCAGAGAACAACACGCAATAAACGTGAAGCAAATGGAGAGAACCCGACATCCGTATGGACTGATGACGCATCGGATACTTTCAGGGGTGAGTCTCAACTGTAAAACTTCTGGTATGGACGATAAAATTGGAATACTGACCGCGAGTCATACGACTATGTGTCCGCCATATTTGTTTATATGTAGATTAGCGGAGGACGGGGGGGGGGAGATGCGCATGCGCAGTAACAGGCTAACTGGCCCCCGGCAGTCTGGTGACAGTGAAAGAATCTTTCCACTTTGGGAGCTGGATTAAAAATAAAGTGGATCCGCACACTGGTGCTGTGTAAACGGACCTCCCAAAAGTGAAGAAAGTTTTGCGGATGCACTCGTAATCGTTGTCATGTTTGTTGCAAAATCTTTACATTTAAGACAATTTTGATACACCCAATCAATCAATCAATCATTCAATCAATATAGTGTAATAAAAATCCAGTTTAATATTTAAGATATTTACATTTACGTTTACTTTTTAAGAATACAAGTGTTCATATACTTGTTTTTCTTTTTATGTTTTTGTTGCTTTGACCTTTTTATTTGTTTATTTATTAAATTTATTTTACCAGTTCTGACAGTACTGTACAATACTGTATATCACTGTCCTATCAAAACCATAAATGTCATTGAGTCATGACACTGCGGTTTTGTGATGTATTTTTTTGATTTGTTGTCCTCGGTATCATAAGGTGCAATAAACCGCTTTTATAATCAGCACACATGTAAGCAGTGTATGGTCTGAAGATCAGATAACCACACAATCACACAAACACTCACCAGTAGACTTTGTTATCGGAAATGATGCCAATAACAGCAGCGACGCTGATGCCATATGCCAGGCAGTCCCTGAACAGCGGCCAGCACGAGAGACGCCCCGCCTGAGAGAACAAACAAAAAGAGTTGCTTTACACAACACTGTGATTCTCCCACTTTGACTCAGCAACGCTGCTGCTCTCTCATGCAGGCAGTGAGTAGTTCAGCAACCTTGTAAAACATTGTGAGTGTGTGTTTATGACAGAGCGTACCATGGAGGCCAGGAGCCCACAGGCAGCACAGATTCCTAACAGGTTGTAGACAGCTGAGCCCACAATGGTGCTCACCCCGATGTCCCCCTTTGTGACAAACACACCTGACACATAACACACAGCGGCAGCACATTAATTCCCCCGAAGACAACAACAACATGGAGGTATTGATTTAAAAACAAGCTGCAAAGGAAGTGCAGACAGTGAAAATGTGCTAATTAAAGACCACTATTCCCTCGCTGGTCACATATGGCAGGACAGTCACAGATTATTGAGCTGGGAAGCGACATGGTGACAATAACAGCTTTACTTTTGTGTGATTACCAAGAAAAGCTGTGACAAGTTCAGGAGCAGAGCTCCCAGCTGCCATAAACGTGGCTCCGGCAACATCCTGAGACAGTCCCAGACCTGAAAGAGGAACAAGAGACCCAACAAACTAAATATATGCGTCACATGATGAATGATCTGAAGTCTGTAATTATCCACAAGAAGAAGTTACAGTACCAGTTATCACATACAAATAATTTCATTAACAGAATGACAGGGATTTTTATTTAATCTGGCAAAAAAGCTGATTTTTGTTGTTGCTATTTCCCATAGTAAATACAGTTTCCTGTTGGACAGACAACTTCACTTGATAAAACCTCATAAGACGTCAACTGTCAAACTTGTGGTTGCCATTTAAACCACTGACAAATGCTTATTTATTTATTTTTAAGTGGTACACTGACCACAGTACATTTCCTGAACGCATTAAAACACAGCACATAGACACACACCCCTTTTCTTTTTAGACAAAAAAAGAGGTCATTTTACTTTTGTTTGCAATCCGATTGTGTTTACTATTTTAGTGTTGCAATACATGTTTGCACCAGAAGATGGCGTGTTGAGCTACTCAAAAAGGCAGCAGGAGAAATGGCTTCTGGTCTTAGCTGCTACACAGGGGAGTTGTTTATGTGTTGAACAGGTTGAACTCCCAGCTTCAGGCCCCGTTTACGCGACAACGTTTCAAGTGAAAATGCATCGTTTCGCATTTACACGACAACATCTTGAGAACGATGTCCGTTTACAAAGAAATAGTAGAAACGCTGAAAAAAAAGTAGTTTTCATATTTCATGTTTTCGGAATTTAACCACACGTTCAGGCGTGCAGATAACAAAACGCTAGAAACATTCACAATGGCGAGTACACAGACATGTGCATGGACAGCCGACAAAGTTGGATTGGAAAAGTTGCGTTTTCCGGCATCTACGCTGAGCTGAGTTGGTTGTGCCGAGAAGCCATTTTCAAATAGTTGCGTTATCAATGTCTCTGAGCACCGAGAAATGCAGTAAAAGTTTTGCGTTTTCACTCGAAAACCTGTAAACGGGGCCTCAAAGAAGAGCTAAAACTTTGAAAGCCCGGTAAATGACAGACTGGTGCCAAACTTGCTCACCACTAGCTCAAAAGAGGCATACTTCAAATTTTACTACACATACACACACACGTAGACCCACACAAGAGCAATTTCACGCAACTTACGTTCACTGATGACTTCTAAGGATGGGAGGAAGTAATCGTCACAGACTATTGCGACTGCCAACAGCATGTAGAAAATAATCATAAAATAAATGACGAGCCCTCCGTCCTTCCTCTCCTGCACCGTGAAGAAACCGCCGGGGAACTCAGAGGACTGTGGAGGGATGCACTCAGTCTCATTCTCTGCAACACACACACACAGATCCAGTTTTACACGCAGTTTTCATGCCTATAAAATACGAAGATTAGTCGAACAAACACTGTCACAGCTGCTGAGCCACAATCGATCACTCACACTATGTAAACCATGAAGAGCCATGACATCCAGATTTAAACAGATCACTCCACAAAGATCTTTAGAAATAATGAAGCAGTTTTCTAAAAAAAAAAAAGAAATTACAATCGGTCCATTCATACGCACTTATTTGTTTTTCCCCACACATACTCACCCAGAGCCCGGCGCACCCTCACTGGGAGGCTTTCCTGAAAGGATTCTGCTGTAAACGAAACAAAATGGACCGTGCCATATAAAAATATAACAAATCCAAGAAAGTAAGGTATAAAATCTTTTCTCTTCTTTCTCTGAATAGCTTCAATCTTACTCATGGTTATTTAAGATGTAAACAATAACAAACAAAAAAAAAGATTAAATTAAAGATCTCATCTGGCTTTCTACTTTAACAAGCTTGAACTGGGACTGCAGTGGGAGTACTGCATGGAACACTACAGCTACCCACACGGGACAGAGAGATTATTGGGGGGAGAAAACATCTTTTAAGGTCTACCAGGAGTCGGGGGATCACGAGTTGCGAGTCATTCTTCCAGCCGACTTGAGCAGGCTTCAGCCTGAGGCGCATCAGGGGTGCAATTCAAAATACACTCACATTATCAGAGAAGAAGCCCATGACAGCCTGGGGCTCGGCAGCCTTTCAATACTCAACAGTTGTTTTGATGGCTTCATAATCTGCAGAGATAATAATTCTGATCAGAGCCATAATAATCTGTGGTGGAAGCTTGGAATTACAAACACTAACGTCACTCTTAGAAATTATTTTCGCCTAATTTTCACCCACTTTCATGAGTTTTGTGAGTCACTACCATAGCATAATAATTCAACTTTTGATGATAATTTGTATAGTGTGTTTGTACCTTTAATAGGGGAAAAAACATTGCTTCATAACATTTTGAAATCACAGTGTAATTTCATAGCCAGTACTTTACTGTGTATTAGAGAAATGTGACTTTTTATGATTAAATTGAATGTATTGAATTGACAAGGCAAAATAAATTGATTAAAAATCACTCATAAGATAATAATAATTGCATAGTTTATGTTTTGACAAAAAGTATTTTGTACCTAAAACGTATACTTTTTAACAACGGTAGATTTATATGTATCTGAATGTGCATCATAACAGTTGTACATGAATACACATTTTAATTACTCTTTCCATCTTCTGATAGTAATCCAGTCTCATATCTATACTACAAACATCCAAGGCTATAATCCCATCAGTAATATCAGTGAATTTAGATAAAAATACATTGATTTATTCCGATGTCACATCACGCCATCCGGATGCTTGTATATTTCCAGGAAGGCATAAAAAGGGGTGTGTGATATTGAGAAGAAGGCTGATAAATTATCAACTGTGCCATTTGAATCACCACAACTAATTGAGGAGTGACCTCAAGTTACTTACATCGTTTACATTGTTACTCTTAAGAAATGTTTAAAAAAAAAAAAAAAAAAGACTGTTTTCTGTCCACAACCACCAAGCAATTTGTGAAAATGTCACAACTTCCTTGGTGGTTGTGCGGGCCGGATCGGAGCCTCTTGTGGGCCGATTTTGGACGACGGGCCTCATGTTTGACACCCCTGTTGTAGACCGAGACAGGACTTTTTTTTCTCCTTTTCTTTTTTCCCTGTTACTGTTTTAATGTATGAATACTAAATATGCCTTATTTTTTTCCTGCAATTTATCTATACTTTCCATACAAAAAAAAAAAAAATCTGTGAAATGAAAGATTATTTCTTTTCTCCTCAATATACTGATATTTACAAATGTTTACTCACTATAAATAATGAAGGAGATCCAAATCTAACTCCAGAAATGTGAGTTGACAGGATGTGATGATTTCAGGATGTAAATAAATACCTGGTTGAAGGTATTCTACTGAGATCAGTGAAATCTCTTCGTTTGAAACACAGTCAAAGGAAATCCTATGATAGACATAATTAATCCTAAGGGGGTGAAGGGGGTCTCTTCTTCCACTCCTCAGACTTGTTGGGACATGCCCCAAATTTCCCCCCTCAGCCTGCCTGCCTGCACGCAGGGAGTCTGTCCACAGTCACCACGCCATCCTCCCTCACTGAATGACTGTTTCCGGACGAGCAGACAAACATGGTGAGTTTCCTTTACTTTTCGATCATATTCATCCACTCATTCCTTGAACTGTAAGCTGTTGTAGAACTGCAAAACCGCTTTCACAAATAACTCCTGAGGAGCCCAACTTAGTATTTTCCTGGTAAAACGAAACCTTTAGCCTCCACAAGCCCTGTTAGGGCGCACATGACATGCATGTTATTGGAATAGATGACACTGAGTCATATTATAACAGTTTGTTTGTGTCTAACTTCCCCTGTCATGCCACTCACACAACAGTGAGTTGGTGGCGCCCCTGTGTGGCATGAGCTGGTCCTATATAATGATGGCGGCATTGTAGGTTGAGCAGACACTTGCTTCCACAGGATACTTGTACTTTCACGATTATTTTTTCCATAGCTGTAAGTTTATTCATTGTTGGATACATTTTACATACAGTTCATTTTAAATTCATGAGTTCTTGTTGCCAATAGTTTCATGTTTGCTTCTTTGTCTTTGAAAATCCTTTGGGAAACCTAATTTTCTTTCACTTTAACTGCTATAGGACTCAAGCATTTGTGGGAAGAGTGTGTGGCTTGAAACGTACATTTCCTAACATTTTGTGAGTTCTGGTGGATTATTTAACATGTGATTGTGGAAATAACTGAAACCAATTATCATTGTATTGATCATGAGGTGAATAATTCAATTATGTGACACAAATATACATTTGTAGTTGGGATTGCATATATTCTGGTTCAATTCGTTTTTTTTGGTTGCAAACTTATACAAAATAATATGATCCTTTCATTTATGCACAATATCAAAGTGAATACTTTGGATCTGCATTCATTGTGGCAACAGTTTTTAGTAAACATGTGAATACTTCCTCAGGTGTACTTAACTGGGGTAAAACTGAGGTACCAACTTGTACTTTGATCTTGTTTTATCATCACCTTTTATTGTGCAGTCTTTACACCATACTCCACCTGTTAAACTGTCTTAATGCAGCAGTGTGAAAAGACACTAACTACCCAGTAGATGTCAGTATCATAGCAACATATAATACTTCAAATCACAACAGCGAACTTCACACCACTGTAGAGCAATGATTCGTTTTATTGGATGGAAAAATGTGATTTCTCAACACGCCCTCTGGCTTCAGATTGTGCTTCACTTTGTGCAGGTGATTTGTTCAGGAATTTAGGGGGTGGAAGGAGCACCATTGTTCATGTTATCAAGGGCTGTGAACTGCAGGTGCACTAAGAATGCACATCAGACTCCCTCTTATTTCCAGGTTTTTGAAATACATTATTGAATAGCAAATCCTTCAGAGACCTGCTGTCTTACACGTAATGAAGGTTAAAAACAGCAGCTTGGCAAGGAACCTCTTCATTTCATTGTCACTGGAAACTTCTGTGTCTGGTAATATGTGTGCTTTCACTGGTGTGTAAGAAGATACAATGAAACCTGACAATACCCTTTTCCCTTCTCAGTTAACCTGGCGTTTCAGGCCTGTTGATTGAAGTGCTTTAAGTGTCTCCAGTTAATCGGACAAAAGCAAAAACTTGATTGTTGAAGGCAAATCTCTTGTGGTTTACTCAGTGTGTCTCTTTATGTGTGCACATCTGTGATGCTGTACAGTAAAAAGACGACGGTGTTTGTCTTCAGAGAGAAAAAAAACTGGTTAGTTTACTTTACGCAAAACAGTGACGTTGCTTTTAGAAAATGAGGAAGGAAACGAGTCAAACCAGAAGGACTGGTCGAGTCGCAACTCATCATTACACAAGGAACTGTCAGCAGCTTTTCTCAGAGCAGCTGTATCTCAGTCATAATATTCTCTTTATCATTTCCTTATCAAGGCTTGCCTTCTCCAAAGCTGTTCCTTGGTACACGACAGAGGACGGGACTGTGTTCTCTTCAACTTGTTGAATAGTGGCACCCTGCCCTCAGTGAGGAGTGCTCAGTGTTCAAGGTTCAGGAAGATAACGAGAGGTGAGTGGCTGACGCAGAGCTCGTGTTGTGTTACCACCGCCTCAGATCATATTACTGAAAGACGGCAGGTTGGGCGAAACCATAGCTGGATCCAGATCGCCTTGGCTCAAACAAACCAGCAACTGGAACTAACAGAGGAATTTTTAAAGAAGCTGAAAACAGAACGAAGCAAGAGGCTTTCCTGTTGTTCCTGTTGTTTTAAGGAGAGCGTTGCCATGGGTGAGAAGAGACACTACCTGCCGTTTTTGCTGTGTTTGTCCGGGCTCGTTCACAGTTCAGCTGCCATTCTGTATTGGTCGGCCGTGGTGGAAACAGATTACGTCAAAAACAACGAGACTGTGAACAAATTATGCGAGTGTGGTGTGTTTGGTCGCAACTCCCCAGTGCTCAGAGCCTCGGGGATCGTTGCACTTCCTAAGGGGGACCCGAAAGGCTGCGGCCAAGATGCTGTTTACAGCCGCAACTTCAGCTTTCCACCTTGGATTGCCCTGGTCAAAAGGGGCAACTGCACCTTCAGCGACAAGATCAACGCGGCCAAACGTCAAGGAGCAGTCGGCGTGGTCGTGTACAATGTGGACGGCAGTGGAAACAGCACAACTCACATGGCACACTCGGACGCAGATGGTATCGTGGCTATCATGATTGGCAACATCCAGGGCATGGAGATCTTCACGCTGGTGAAGAACGGGACTGAGGTTAAGATGGTGGTCGACGTGGGCAGCCCGCATGGCGACTATATGGACACATACTGGCTCTACATTCTCTCCATCGCCTTCTTCATCGTGACAGCGGCCTCCATCGCCTACTTTGGGTTTATATCCGCGAACCGCCTCTACAGGATGAACAGAGGAAGACGCCAAGAGAAGAGACTGAAATCCGAGGCGAAGAAGGCGATTGGCCGTCTGCCACTACGCACACTCAAAAGAAGTGACGAGGAAACCACTTCTGACACCTACATGTGTGCCGTCTGCATTGAATCCTACACGGCGGGCGACGTGGTGACGGTGCTGACGTGCAACCACATCTTCCACAAGGACTGCATTGAGCCGTGGCTGCTGGATAAGAGAACCTGCCCCATGTGTAAGTGCGACATCATGAAGGCCCTTGGGTTTGAAGAGGAAACGAAAGAGAGCATGCCCGCTGAATCCCCACAAGAGGTCACTGTGGTCACGGTGACGGGAGGAGATGCCCTGTATGAAGTCCCACTGACTGACCCAGCGAGCCTCAACGCGGAGAGTCAGCAGCATTACTATGACAACGCAGTCTTCCAGGGAGACTCGGAGACTGTGAGGGCATGAACAACAACAACAACAACATCAACAACAACGGAAACGACAACGAACTAGGATGCTGTTAAGTTCCCTGTTTATAAAAGCTGTTTCCCTGTCGTACGCTGAGCCTGCACTTTGGAATCAAGTGATAATGTCAAATGAGAGAAACAACGCAGCGATGCTTTAATATATAAATACAAGGATTTAAATTTCCTATGGACCTTGAGTAATTCTGTTGTATATTCTTACATTTTCCTTGTGTCGTTTTTTTTGGTTTAGGTGTGTAATTATTTGGCGTCTTCATTACTGCAACTTTAGTTCAGAGGTGTTTCTTTCTGATCCTGATTGAGCCACAATCCCATTTTTTTAACCTCTTTGATTCCACACCATTTGATTAGGGCACATTCATTGACATCACACACACAAAAAAAGCGGCTCATTCATGACCAGGATGTAACACCTCCGATGGGTTAGAATTGGCTCGTCGGAGTAATGTGACACCCGTGTCAAATTTCTGTGTGTGTCCACCACAGGAGCTCGACACAAGTCGGCAAGGAAGTACAGGACAGCGTTTAAATGTGGGTTCGAAAATAGGGGCCAAATTCCTTGAAACTTTATTTCTATCCATATAATCTGAATGGATTCACCCATTTTTTTCCCTTGTTATTATTGTTTTCATCAGGTTGCCAGGCTGAATTTCTGAACACACCTTTATGAGCACACCCTTGGAAATGCAGCCTGACCCACATTGCACTAGTACACGTAAACAAAATCACCCGAGGGACTGAGTTTCATTAGAGGCTTGGTCCAAAACATGTTGGGATAAGACTTTTCACGTCACTTTATTAAGTGTTGCTCACTTTCCGAGGAAGTTTAAGAAAGTTCACTGTGACATAGGAATTATGAAATCAGAGGCTTTGAGACAATTATGCTTAAGTGATGGTACCTTTATGTGTTCTGATTTTGGAAACAATATATCAAGATTGGTCAGTTGATCATGAAACACTGATGATATTAAGGTAATATATATGTGTACAGTCTATTTTTTTCTGAAGTGATCTCCACTGAGGGCAAATTACTGTTGTTGAACAGGTCTTCCAGGTTTTGTCTTTGAATGATGTTAATTAGAGTTCATACCTTCCCTGCGGTCTACCTCTGAACTATCACGTGGCTAGATTTAAGTCTATTTAAAATTCTTATGTTTCCAAGATGGAGTATGTTTCTCTCAGTAAATCACGGAGCACCACAAGAAATGTGTTGCCTCTTTTTTTTTTTTTACAGGTGGGAATATGCTGATTGCGGTACTTTCTCTACTTTTTCCTGTACTGAATCATTTTCAATGCGGTTTTACAGATTCCAGGAGTCTTAAATTGTGCTGTAAAATGTACTATCACTTCCTATATTAAATCACATTGATGCTTTTTAGAATGCAATAAATCCCTCAAAATGAGGCTAACTTTACAAAGCTGTATGCTGGTTTTGTATGGGTGTGAGAGGAGCGTGGATGCGAGTGTGAACATCCTGGTGGGCTTCTTCTACATTATTCAGGCCTGTGTATATGTGATTAAGTAGCTTCTCACTTTCGGAGTAAAACCTCATTCCATATGACTGTTGGACAGGAGTGAAAGTGTAATTACCGCTGCACAGGTGGGAGCCGATGCACACATACCTTTGACTTGAGCTGGATAATCATCACACCTTATAAGTGGAAGGGCCTGACCGAGCAGGCAGAGATATGCAAGTGTGCCAAGGAGGAATTTTTTTTTTAATTTCCTTATTATCCTTTCCTTGTGTTTGAAAAGTCCATCGGCAGTAAAATCCAGATTGAAAGTCACTTTCATTTGGGCTTGTGCATTTCTCCCCACGATTAATTTTGTCCCCTTGAGTCAGTGCACCACAACCCCTTTTCAGACCTGTGACCTTTTTAACGTCGCCCAGAGCAGGAGTTATGTGTGGACATGAATTGAGTGAGCTCCTCAGATTGTTCCATTTTAAAAGCAGTTAAAAGGAAACATATACAGTATTTGATGGAAAGTATAAACTGCTTTTAAGCTTCATATCACACATAGCATGGACTTTGTATTTAATTTTGAGCTGGAAGATTTAAAAATCTGTATATGTGTGGGAATAATCACAGTGTGTGAGGCGCAGGGAGATCAGGGTGAAAGGTGCAAAGCCAACAGACTTAACAAGGTGTGAGTCGGGGGCAGATGTTTTCTTTTCTCTCTCTCTCTTTTGTGTGTGTGTGTGTGTGTGCGTGCGTGCGTGCGTGCATGCGTGTGTGTGTGTGAGAAAAACACTCCACTTCAAAGCCCAGAGGGCGAGTCGGGTCTTTCCTCTCACGGTGTTCCCTCTCCCCTCCGACGGTGGCGTGCGCTGGATTTCAAGCCAGCGTGGTGAGCTCAGCATTCATAGGTCAGATGGTCATAGTGGTATAACAGCAGGACAGAGAATCAATAGCGAACTAACTGGCCAGGCTGGGAACAGCTGGCAGGCCCTGGGTGAGAGGCACGCTCTGCTCAGCGGTGGCGCTCCTCTGATTTATTGCAGTTGTTAAGGAGAAAATTGAGTCAGAAGGTTTTCATTTAATGGCATACGAGTCTGTGGCTGTGCTCTAATACTGCACTTGACCTTCAGTTCCAGATAGGAATCAAACTGTGGAATTAACCACTATATTGGCCTGGAAGCATATCTGTTCCTGGATGGTCTGATCACAGTAAATAATGTCTTGGGCTTTCTATGGCTGGAAAGAAAGTTGGCAGAAGGTTTGCACTTTTTTTGGGGGGGGGGGGGTACTTAATGAAAATACCTCTTCTGTGGTTAATTAAACATGTAGACACTGTGTTACATGGTCAGTGTTCAGGTTTAGGCTCCTCTGTGTTTTTCAGTCTCACTGTGAATGATTGTAATTGCCCTGCAACACCACCTGGTGGAGAGAATCACGATCCACAATGAATCTGAATTTAGTCCAAGGGACAGCATAACTGAGTCGTCACAAACCAGCTCCAGCCTCTCAGGTTTGGTCTTGGGGGCACTCCGGGGCAATTTCTTGCTTGAGTGGAACATACAGAGTAATAAATCCTGCCATAATGAAATAGAGTACTTCACTGGCTGTATACTTTAATGGCCCAGGTGAGCAGTTTGACTGTTCTTCTTCATCTTTGGTCTCTTGTAAATTCCAACTGATGATTCAGCGCACATGCACACATGCACACACACGTGCACACACACACACACAATCTCAAACGTTTTATTATATGGATATATTTCCACCACTTTAGTGTATGTGTATTGAGTGATTTACCTGTCAATCTATTTTTATTCTATATATTGATTTATATCTGGATATCTGGTTTCTGTGGGATCGATCTATCTATCTATCTATCTATCTATCTATCTATCTATCTATCTATCTATCTATCTATCTATCTATCTATCTATCTATCTATCTATCTATCTATCTATCTATCTATCTATCTATCTATCTATCTATCTATCTATCTATCTATCTATCTATCTATCTATCTATCTAATTTTATCATTCAAGCTCCATAGTCTCCATCTGTGTCTATATTCACATGCAGCCTCTATGCTACCTATCTGTGTGTTTTGTAACTGCAGTTTTTTTTAATCTTCATCATTCCTCTCTTTATGATTTGTACCTATCACATTTACTTTCTCGGTGGTATTTATCTCTCTAACTATCTACCGAGCCTCCCCTCTGCTGTGCGGCTTTGTCAGAGCCAAACAAAGTCTTTCTCTGGTAATTAAATTACAGTAGCCGGTCTCGTCTCGGGCTCTCTTGTTCCAGACTGTCTGAGTAATTAGACTAATGAAGGAGAGAAATTTGATTAGAGGAGTGCAGTAGAAACAAATGAATCCATTTAGTTAGGAAGTGCAACATAAAACATTTCTTATTTCCCCTAACTGCCTACACAGACTATTAGATCACAAGCCCTGCTACATAAGCTCCGGTTCCATGTCTCATGCATTGTTTTGGCTCAGTAATGAAATAAAAATCTTGACAATGCAAGTCAAATCACTTCAGTGCAGACTTATGTCACATTATCGGCAGGAGTCGGGCCGTCCAATTAAAATAATAATTGAAATAAATGTGTTATATTACTGGAGAAGCATGTGTTTTTGATCTACCTTGGCTGTTTTGACAAAACAATGTTTTAAACCAGTGGTGTTCAGTCAGACAATGCCTCAATTCCTCATGTATGCAAAGAAGCAGTGGTCCAGGACTGTCCAGGTGAGAGAGGCCCTGTTGTTGTCACTGCTTCCTTCCTGCGGTTGTCTCAGATTGAGCTGGAGCTAAACACACCTCATCCTCGGCTATTGTTGTGACTTCCTGGTCCTGCCCCGTCCTGTCCTTTGACATGTTGGCTGCCTCACCCTACACTGCTGTCCCTTTCCTGCTGACAGCACAAGGGCAGGCACCAGAGGTTAAAGGAAAAGAGAGGATATCCAAAGAGGACACACCTCCTCCCCCCGGGACTGAAGGGAAGGATGTAATGTCACGTGGTTTTCTGACTGTCTCCTATATGAAAAGAGCAACCGACATCTTGTCTGCTGCGTCACTCCATCCAGCTCGGACTTATCATTCATTCCATTTTATTTCACTCACTTTTCAGTCAGACATGGTACGTGGATTAGGCCTGAAGCCTGACATCTACTGGAGAAATATGGATGCAGCACAATGTTTATCAAGGGAGACCTGCTCACTTGCCTCATTGAGTTCAACTGTCATTATGCATGCATGATGTGGATATTTGTGTATGTGGCTTGAGAAGGGCGATCATTAATCGCTTATATGGTTTAGAGCGTGAAATGTTTTGTTATCTGAAAGAAAATTAATTAGTCAGTATTTGGTTGATTATTATTCATGAGAGTAAATATTGGAGCTCCAGCATTTTAACAAATGAAGAACTACTGTTACATTTGTGTATTATCTGAGGATGTGACTTAAAATGTGTGTTGCCGGTAGAAGTTGTAATTTAGGCCAGGGACGAGTTGGAACAAATATGTAAATTATATCATTATCTCAGAATTCTGTTAATCTAATGATGAAGAACTCTATCATGGGCTAGTTTTATGTGTCTACTAATAAGTGACAGTCATGTTGTAGCTCTATTTAAAATTCATATGCACGGCTCAGCCCAAAACAGGAGTAAAACATTACACAGGCTCAAAATGAACATAGAAATTGCTGCTTTAATGCACTGGGCATAACACCATCATTTATGGAAAATCAGTCAGTCTTTTGCAAGATTATATTGTGATATCCATGTCCAAAGACATGCTCATTAGATTAATTATACTGGTGACTCTTAGTTAATCCTGAGTGTGGATGTGACTGTGTTTCTGTATCAGCTCTGGTCCCTGTCTCCAACCCCTAAACAACCCTAAGTTCAATAAAGCAATAAAGCAGGCATAGCGGTTGCATAAATATTGACATCTTTTTATTAATTTTCTATTCGTCTCAGTGTGCGTGTGTGTGTGAGTGTGTGTGTGTGTGTGTGTACACACCAAATACACTTTATCAGTCAGCCATAATTGTAACAGACATTTTGACATAATAGAACTGAACAAGATGTGCGCCTGTGCCCAAGCGTCAACAACTGACTGAATGAATGTGATTGAATGTCTATCATTCAGCCATTTAACAGAAGATACCTAAAATGTGAGATTGTTGTAGCGCAGGCCAGAATATCCATCTGTCCAACTTGAACGCTGCTTTATCCAATTTAGGACTGCAGGTTGCTGGAGCTGATCCACAATGATTATGGGTAACAAGTTATGACCATTTAAATACAGCGAGATAGGCAATCACACACACTCACATTTATAGTCACCGATTGACCATGTTGACCATGACCATGGACTGTGGGAGAAAAATAAGAGTGCCCAGAGAAAACTGGCACACCAAACAGATTTGGTGATCAAACAGCGAATAACTAAAATCTTAGCATGAACAAATAACATGGAATATATTTGTGGAAGACACAAACAATTTAGGCTTGCCAAATTCAACTAGAATGCAGTCACTGAAGGCAAGTGAAATAAACAAGTGAAGTTAAAAAAAATTCCCACCTCCAAATTATAGTTTCTGCTCTAAATCTGTAATTCTGCCCAAAACAAGGTAATTTTGTTCGTGTGGCACATTTCAGCAAAAGAAATGCTTTTCAGAGTGCTTTACACAAAAAAAAGAAACAGCCAGACATGTAGAATCATACCAGGAAAAATGAATAAAAACACAGAAAGATTTAAAAAAAAACACACCAATATTTAAAGAAATACAAAAGAATAAACACAAGAAAAAGTAAATACAATGCAAGATTGAAGCATAAAATGAGTGTTTGCTTTTCTGAAAGTCGAAAGCAAACAGCTCTTCATTCAGCCTTATTTTCAAAGAACAGAGTTAAAGCTTTTGTGCAGCTTTCTGGGAGCTTGTTCCAACTAGAAGCAACATCTGCAGGTTTTGTTCTGCCTCTGCGAACAGAAAACCTGAGAGGTATGGATAGTTCATGACATACCGGAAGATGAACACTCGGCTTAAACCATTCAGAGCTTTGTAGGCCAGTAGTAGTAGTATTTTCATATCGGATTGAAAAGTTTCCGGAAGCAAGCGCAAAGACCAGAAAAACTGGCCTGTTGTGGTCCACTATCTGTGTGAGTGCTTTAGCAGCAACATTCGGAATCGGCTACAATACAGCTTGTAAGATATCTTTATGATTATCTTAGTCACAGTCCATGACCACATCAACGGTTTGATCTGTGCTTCAAACTTCCCAGATTGAAAGTATTAATCTTTATTTGTTTCTCTTTGGCTTGAAAATATGCTACTTCAAATAGATTTTTGTTTTTAAACTTAATAAAGTTCCAGCACATCTGTAGGTGGACCTGTTCAATATACTCACTCAGTGTTTTTATTGGACTGTCAATGTTGAATAATAAGTGGACCAATGATGGAACCTTGGGGAACTCCGCCCTTCATTTTTGCACAATCTCGACTTGAGGTTGAACCCTTTGACAAAAAGATTGTATCCCAGTTTGGTGCCGTTCCAGAGATGCCCATCCATTATTCCATTCGGTTCTAGCATTATGTCCGGATACAATATAGAGTCCTGTAACATTTGATTTCTCCTGGAAATTGGCTCGTGCGAAGAAGTGGATCTTTCTCGCGGGTGGGGTGAGAGGACAGGGTCGGACATGACGTGCACAATGCAGACGAGCAGCTGTTGTAATCGCGTGACATTTTACAGACAGTTTGGTCCGGTCTCAAGACTGAATGTGAACGCCACCCGAACCACATGAAGGTGTGAAAGTGAACTATCCAATGTAAAAGGCCCCTAATTCACACTTAACAGTAATTAAGTCTGATGAACTTTTCCGCACTTCTCGCTGTGTTTTGCAGGGCGTAGTTGGTATTCTCTTCTGCTGGTGCCGGAATCCACGCATTCCCCAAAGTTTGTGCACTCTATTACCCCCGGTCCTACTCGTCACACATCAACCGCACAAACACACACACATCAGACACAGAGCGAGAGGGGGTAGAAACAGAGAAAGGCAGATAAAAAGAGATGCTCTACGTGCCTCAAGAGAAGCCCATCTTTAAAGTGGAATAAGGTCTGGGAAGCATGTCTGCATTCACAATCAGCTTCTGTCTCTATAGCCAAAGTGATGTCTCAGCACCGAGCCTGCACCTGTCTGGATCCGGCCCCGTACTCATCATACCAATTTGCTCAGCATCGCTCTGGCCGACGTGAATCCTGTGTGGGTTTCTCATCAATAGGCCTATTTGTATATACTTCATGAAAGTGACTTGTCAGCATTCTTTTAGTATCAGTGATTGAGCTGCGTAGCATCACATGCTGGAAAAAAAATATCCTCTTGTCTCGCTCTCTCTCCGAATGTTGATGGCCCGAGGCACGGATTCAACTAAAGTTTCCTCCTGGAAGAAACTGCCACTCAGCACAGTTTGACAACACGGATCAATGATCAAGCTGCTTTTCATCAGCCGCTGCCATTTTCTGTAATTTTATTCATGCACGTCTTACTGGAGGCTCACTTTTCACAAATGTCAATAGTTTGCGAGAGAGGGGGGCGTGCGCGCATGCGGATGTGCATGTGTGTTTGTGTGTCACACTTCCTCCCTGCAGTCCATCCATCCACTCTGATTAACTCCTCGTGTGTCCCGTTGCCTGCAGCGATTAATTAATGACCCATTTGCCTAATTGCAAAGAGCTTGCAGGACAAAGACTAAACAAAAAGATTCATTATGTGGGGATTGGAAGGGTAATTTCTGTGGTGGGAGATTGATTTAATGGAGACCGCAGGTGAGGATGAGTTGGGGAGAAATGTCAGATGAAAATAAAAAAATAAAAAACAGAACCTAAGCCATTTGCAGCAAATAGGCTCCAGGCTGCTGTGTCCTTCCTGTTTCGGGTTCTGAAGGCATGTCTCGGTCCCGTGGCACGTTTCGTGTGTGTCCTCATCTTTTTTGCGAGTGTGGGTTTATACATGTCTAATGTGACACAACAGAAGCTTCAGGTTGTTTTCCGTTTCTTTCTGTGTCATTCTGCTGAATGTGCTTTTTCCTGAAAGCAGCACACATTGTTAACAGTCACCCGTTCACTCTGACCATCTGTCGCAGGCCTGCCCGGGCTTCCCTGCACAGTTTGTCCACAAGCTGTAGCCGCCATTTGGTTTATCCATAAAAGTCAATCGAAGGTTTTTTTTTTTTTGTCACGCAAGGGTCGACGCTAGGACATGGCTGAACTTCAGCCGCATTTTAAAGAAATGATTGCTAAATGATTGCTAGTCATTTTGATTCTAATAAAGTAACACTTTCATTTAATATGAACAATGCTGTGCTCTCTTTCTTTGAGAAAATTGTTTTCTAAATGTATTTTAAACTGACTTCAGAAATACGTTTTTTTAATATATATAAAAAAATGTATATGTAAAATTAAGTTTTTGATTCACCGGCTAAATTGCTAATCGCTATATAAAGAGCTTTTCCCCCCAGAAAGTGTTGGAAACAGATTGATTACTGGAAGGAAACTGTAATCTAATTAGTTTTTAAGATGAAACTGGGAGCTGTTGGCTCAGGTTGTACTTACTTTTTTTGCTATTTTAAGTGGTTACTTAATCTATTGAATGGGCATAATTAAAATTATGATATCCCACAAAATGTGTAATATCTAAAATCGTCCACCTCCCACCAAACCCGTTTGATTTATTTTCCCAGTTCACCTTCTGGTTCTTCTTTAGTTGTTTGTACTTGCCCAGTTTCTGCCATGTGTTTCTTTGAGGAAAACTCGCTGCAGGTTCTTCTGCATTCATATTCATGCCAAGTCGCCGTGCCAGTGTGGGTTATGTCCGCTGGCTTATGTTTGTATATAGAGCAGATGTTCTCAGATTGTAAAATAATAGAAACGCTGGATGGGAGGGGGAGGAGACGGGATGATTCGAGGATGGGGGTGGAAACAAGGAGACTTTAGCACTAGTTGAATTTAAGTAAGTAATGAAGGGCATCCATATCTTCCATCTTCATAATCCATTTTATTCAGCCTGTGTTTTTTTGGCATTCAAATCTTTATTTGTTTTAACATAATATCTTAAACATTTTCACATATCACAGATATGGACTAGGTATATTATTAGCCTGTCGAAGAGAGTAAAAGGAATAGACAAACAGATGCGACATGAAGAAAAGAAGAAAGAAAAAAACTAAAAACAACAAGCAAATCCTCACAGAAAACACAAAACAAGGGGGGGAAATATGTAAATAAAGATAAGACATTCATCTTACAACTTAAAGGCAGTAATGAAACCATTTTGTAATGAACAATATACTATAAACCGTTAACAACAGCGAGCATACAGACATTTGTATGGACAGACAACAAAGTTGGATGGCTATTACAGGTGACTCTCAGTATAAAAGTACCAAGCTGCAGTAGAATATCAACTGTCTGGGAGTCAGGCCACTTGGGAGGCCGCCATTGTTGTTATTGTCCATGATCTCACGCATGTGGAAGAGCTGTTCAGAAAAATTTTGTTTTCCTCTACTTTTCAAAAAGTCGTGTTTTTAGTGGCTCCAAGTCAACCAATCATCCAAAACGCAACAACATTTTTGTGATTTCATTTGAAAACGATGTTGTGTAAAAAGGGCCCAAGACACTTCCTAGAATCTAATGCAGATCTGGGAAACTGAAGTTACTCTGAAGGCTGCAGCTCATGTGTATTAGTGGCAGTTGATGTGCCCGCCGTTGTTTGATTGGACTGTGATGTAAAATCAGAGTTTATAGAGGGGGCCCTTGTGAAAAATGAATCAAGGTGTTGAGTGTTGAGTGTGTAGCGATAATCTTTATTATCATCAAAATCTTTGTTTTCGCTGAGCCTTTGTTTCCCAAGGTGTATTTTTTTAATTTATTTTTTTTGCTTTATTTGTGTTTCTCCATAATGTCACACAGGAAGTGGTGCATGAAATAATTCAAACAGGCAAAAAAAGGCTTATCAGTAGTTTATCTCCTCATCACAGAAACCTGCTTTTTTTTTTTTTATTAATACACCTCAGTCGTGGTCATGATCTATTGCAATCAGTTCAAGGCTGCTTACTGTTTGTTCACTTTGGAATAATATTGCTCTATGTTTCAACCTCAGATCCTTATCATCTTCATGGAAACATTGTTATCATCATGCTGCTTCCTTATGACCTTTACTTTTATGAAGTGCCTTACCATTTTACGCACATGAGCTCTCACACAGCCGCCAGATCGGAACAGCAACAAACTGCTCTGAGATAAGATTTTGATTACATAGTTCAGTTTCATGTTCAAAGTGCAAATTGGCTACAAAAATGAAGAATTCTCGTTTGCGGAAACTCAGTTTAATTGTCATTGAAGTATTCATTAAAAAAAGAAAAACCCTCTATGTTGTGTATATGATTTTTCTTTTTTTTTTGTGATGCACATAGTGTGTTCTCTTTCGTGAGTGAGGACAAAAGGTTTTGTTGTTACTGGAGGAGAATAGACGGCTTTGTCCTGACTTTCTATATGTGCAGGCATGAGTTACATCCCAGAGAAGCTCCCTTTGTCCGAGCAATGGGATAGCGGCTGTGTGGCTAAGCTGAGGGCTGACTGGGGGGCGGGGGGTGGGGGGGGGGGGATGCTGAGTTGGAGCTGGGAAATAGATACGAGCCTCTCGCTTCAGGTAGGGTCATCTAGAACACCATGTGATGTTACATAAACAAAGAGGATCTTGGCCTCGGGCTGGAAGTGGATTGTTACGCCGATGAGACAGAAAGAGGGGCTCACTTGGCAAAGTTGTTTGTGTGTTCATCTTCTCCAAACTGCAGCCACAGGCCTTTGTGAGAGTCTCCTGTGTGGTCTCGACCAAGATTTGTGGTTTAAGTGAGATTAAGATGCAAACAGGGGAATATCATGAGGTTTTTTTTTTCCTTTATTAGTTGTTTTTCTGAAGAGAAAAGTTCATGTTTCCAAGTATACTTTGTCATCAAACACTACACACAAAATACAAAATGGTACATCCGTACCATCTGTTATACCTGATTAAATTTGCATTACTTTTTACGGTAAGACGTCAATAAACACTTTGCGATTAATGGCTTCATAATTATCCCACTCAGAAAAGTAGTGATGAAACTTGGATTACCAAGCTTTAACAAGCTATTCAGTTCATCCTTTTAGAAGTTAATCTGATATACTGATGTATTAGAGCGATAATTACAACTTTTTTTTTTTCCTTTTAGCCACTTCCTGGATTGCCTTTGGAAAAGATTATTGAATTTGTTATTATGGCTTTTTATTTTTACGTGTGCAAACCTAATCTTGGCAACATCAGAGCAAGCAGACTTGTTTCACCCCCGTGGTCTCTTGGCCCCCTCCACCAAACGCTCCCTGAGGATCACCATGTTGGCTATCATTGCTGGTGGACATTATCGCTCCCAGCCAACAACAGTTGGATTTTTAACCTCAACCTCTTTGAAACCACAAAATCTTTATACTTTGGCCACAGTACATGTTGAATCAGTAAGACACAGTGTGTTCCTTAATTTGCCTTCATAAGAGGTGCTAGTAGGAAGCCGCTTTTTCCAGTTTTTAATATTGATACTGCTTTTAGGGGCTTGTTTATCACACAGATATAGAATAGAATAAGAAGTATGTTGCCATCGTTTAACAAATAGCTGTGGTAACCGGCAATAATGCGTCAAACTGTTGAAAAGTCAAAATGATATCTTATCAAACAGTGTGTAGGAAGACAAATCTCCACAATCCTACCTGAAAATCCCAATATTGATTCGTTAATAGGTGCGTCTAATTTCAGCTTTTATTCTCCCAAAGAAAGGATGACTTACCGGAACAAAGTATCAGTTGGTTTTAACATGCACAGCAGCAGGACTGAAACACCCTCTCATTTTTTTTATTTCTTCCCCTCATGTACTGCTGCTCCTTGTAAATAAATGTAATTTACTGCCACTGAGAAGAACAGTGCCTCCGAGTTCAGGCATGGTGAACTCAACTAAATCAACTTTGACCACAACAATTCTCACTGCGGGTCGGTCATCGAGGAACTGAGGAAAACACGATCAATGAGAGGGGAAGCAGCAGAGAGGGAGACGGAGAGATGGCTTAACACATAGGGGAGGGATGGCCTTCCCTACGTTTTGCGCACACACACACACACACACACACACACACACACACACACACACACACACACACACACACACACACACACACACACACACACACACACACACACACACACACACACACACACGCTCTTGACTCTTATCTGCAGCCTGAGGGAGTCAGTTGGAGTCTGAGAGGTACCCTGCACAGAAATAGTCGCCATGGCTCTCCACGCCTCTTGATTACCTCTTCAGATCTCAGCAGGTGAAGGACAACATTGTCCAGGCATTGTATGAGAAGCCTGGCTTTGACCCCACAGCTGTACCCTACATTTGCATTTTTTTTTTTTCCTCCTGAGTTCATGCCTCTCTATCTCTCTGCACAAAAATCCCCTCTGAGGGATATACGTGGCTTCATTATTCAGATTTTGGTGGGGGAAACTTTTCCTGTGGGATTTATATACCTTGATCAGCTTTAATTATGTGTGTGTGTGTGTGTGTGTGTGTGTGTGTGTGTGTGTGTGTGTGTGTGTGTGTGTGTGTGTGTGTGTGTGTGTGTGTGTGTGTGTGTGTGTGTGTGTGTGTGTGTGTGTGTGTGTGTGTGTGTGTGTGTGTGTGTGTGTGTGTGTGTGTGTGTACACCTTGCATTAAATGAACCCGTGTTTGTGCCAGCCCATGTGAAGTGATGTGTGACGCTGGTAACTGCAGGCTATGATGGGTAATTTTCCTTGTGAGTGACTGAGCCAACACACCATTCTCTTAGGCTTTCCTGCCCTTCTAGTCATATTGTCCATGTGTGTGAGATGTATCGTGTGTTTGTGTGGCATCCTTTGTGGATGTGCTTGTTTGTGTGTGCGTGTGTGTGTGTGTGTGTTTGGGGAGAGTTAAGAAATGGGCCTGTCAGAAATGAATGATCAAACTAATCAGGTGGAACACGGAGGACGGCAGGATTAAGACACACTGGAGAGAGAAAGACCAAATATAGCCCGGACCAGGACGCACCTCATGCTATGAGTGTGTGTGCAAGTGAACTGTAGACCCAGCAGTCTTGTGATGTCTCATGATAGTTGTTTTTTATCCATTTAATTGCTTTACAATGTGTGCGGTGACACAAGTCTAAAAAAATAAAATCCATCATCAGCAGAGCTAAACTTTTTTTGTACAGTGCAGACTTGTCATGTGAAGTTTTAAACTGTTTGTTCTTAAAATATTCACACAAATGTGAGGTCTTTCCATCCTGGAGACATGCTGTTTGTTTACACAATTAGGACAAGTTATTCTAATGTGAGTGTGTGAAGCTATCTTGGTTCCCTCAACAGTAATAGCTACATGGTCTCACGCACGCACGCACGCACGCACACACACACGCACACACACACGCACACACACACAGACTGTTGAATTAACTGTTGAGCAGAAAGAGTTGTGTTGGAATGAACCTTGACAATCCTCAATAATCCCTCAATAATCAAGCCATTGAACACAAATGAATCTTACAGGCATAAACGGATAGATTATAAGCAGAGGAGATAACAGCCTGTGTTTATCTGCCTCATCTATCCACTTCGCTATCCAATCTCTGATAAATGTTCATTCTCACACTCATTGGCTTTGACAAATATTGATGTTGCTTTGGTTTGTGATGCGTTGGGATAAAAACAATCATCAATATTAATAGCCTTTCTATTTGGAGATAACGCTCACAGTCATTATCATCCATTAATGTTTGTTTTCCTAATTTGATTGGACTCTAACCTCTTCAAAGGCATACCAGGCACTTTTCAACATTGTTTCAGAGAGGGATCCTAAAAAAAAAAAGTGGAAGCTAATTGAATACAAAGTCAAATGTGTGCTGTGAAAGTTAGCTGTTATCTCCAATCAGTGGCATGCTGTCGAGATTCTCCTGATGCCAACGGGGTTAACCTTAATCATATTTCACATCATGTTGTTATCATCTACCTCATTAGGCTTCCAATCAGACCTGCACAGCACCGCCAAACGGTGTGAATCCAATTTTCCCCTTCTCGTTCTCCACTTTCCCTCCTCCAGTGGTTGTGGCCTTCTTCTTCCCAAAAGTCTGACTCTTGCACACGGCCGACGCTCGTGTTCCTCCCTCTCTGCTTCCTTCAAGCCTGTCTCTTTAGAGCTGTTCTAATTAAACACGGGGTCGGTGGTGGTACAGAGTCTTCCAGCCGAGCAGAGGAGAAAGGCTCTAATTCCAGCTCTCAGGATGGAACTATGACACACAATGGCCTTGCCATCCTCTCTGCCCCCCCGTAGATCCTCAACTGAAAGCCCTCTCCTCAGGCAGCTTTTTAATAGGCCTCCCCCTTTAGCGTATACACCCACATACACATGTAACACGCATGCACAGCCGCACGCATACACACATGCACCTATGTGGCCACGCACACGTACTCAGCCGATGCGTCCACACGCTCGCGCACAAGCCATTGACCCCCTGAGTGTGTCTGTCACTTGTGCTGCAGCTCACACTGCTTTAGGCCTTTTGAAGTGCTCCTGAGGCCAGGCGACAGCCTTTTTACTTTCCACATCATGCGGCGGCGCAGCTAAAGCGACTAGTCGGACTAGCCAGTATTGCGAGAGGAACTCTCAAGGGCAGACTGATGGGGACTAAAGGTTTTTTTGGCCATTTTCCCCGCATGATGTAGATTGTAAAAGCCCTTGAAGCGGGATGATTTAGCATGAAAAAGTATTGTGAAAGCAGGTATTTCCAACTGGATGCAATTTCCCTCTGCTGAAAGTGGGTCAAAATCTATCATTTGGGCTGGTAGGTGGGAGGATTTGATGATGGCTTTAGCATTGCCGAACAACTGCCCCTCATTTGATTGGGCCCTTTCCAGTTTGGCAGGTCTTTATTGTGCAGTTAGGGCACATAAGTATGCCATTTCATAAGCTGTGCTTCAGCTTCCAGAAATACTTTTTCAAAACTCGGATTTTGAAAATCAAATTCAGACAATTGCTTATGTACCTACAATGGTTATTGTTGGGGATACTCTTGAGAATAGTTTTTGAATTTGGTATTTGGAAATATATAAATAAATTCCATGAAAATAGCTAAATCAACTGAGTGTGTCTTGACCTTTACTGTTGTCCAAAAGCACACAGTTTGTTAAACCATCTCACTGGATAACATGTTTTTTTTTCCCATTACAACTGGCATTTGCAATCTAATTTATTTCAGTCCATCATACTATAAATACTGTGTTGTCCATCTTCAGAGCATTAATGAACAAATATAATTAGATTGTGTAATGATCTGTGTGCTTGGATAATGTTTTCCTCTTGTTTTTTGTTTTTCTCCGTTATCTGTGATTGCTTTCGCTCACCCGAATGTGTTTTACCTGTGTTTTGTTATCTCCTCTCCCTGTCTATTTATTCTACTTTCTTTTGTCTTGGTGTTAGTTCATCTGTTTCGTTCCCCGGGGTTTTCGTGTCAAAAAAAAGAAAGATCTTTGATCCATTTAACATTTCATCTCAGCTCACCTGCTTGTTATCCCCATTTAATTTAAAAAAAAAGGAAGAAAACCATTTTCCCAATTTTAAGATCTCTTTTGATCGTTCACCTTTTCATTCGTGCCAAATAAATGTCTGAAATGTTTTGAGGGTATTTTCACATCAAACCTGTCAAATGATGATTCATCCGGGATTTAAATTATCGTGTGCAAAAACAGCAGCATCAGCTTGAAGTACTGGCTTCAGTATTGAAAAATCCAAGCGATCTGACACTGAGGATGTCAGTCAAATACATAAATATGTACTACTCAGACATTTTCTCAGCATGTTTGAACTGTTTAGTTACATAATTAGGTCCCTTTGCTTTGAACCTGTTTGGACTTCTTACTCTTTTGTTTTTTTTCCTGATGATTGGTGGTTAGCACTGTTGCAAGAATACAGCAAGAATATTGCAGGTTTGATTCCAAGATCTAGATGCCTTCCTGTATGCAGTAGGAGTTTGGGTATTCACGATTTTATTCTATCTGTCGTTCTTTAAAAAAATTCTGTCCACACGTCACTATGAACAAGGCTCAAAATGATGTAGTACAAATGCCAGGCCTTTAAGTGGCACTGTAACTCTCCCACAGAAGTGCACCAAAAATGTAAAGAAGACACAAAAAAGCCACATATGACCTTATTAAACCAAATAGCATCGGTAGTTTCTGCAGCACGACCTGGAGCATGTAGCCCGCCATTGTTGTTGTTGTTGAGTGACATCGCCGAGAGGGTTGAGGGGTTATTGGGTTGAGAGGTGGGGCGATGACATCATTTCCCACAAATGTGTGTCTCGCCCATCCACACTTCAGAGCCAAGACGGCAGTTTAAAATGTATTCGCTCTGGAAACTTAAAAAAAACAAAAAAAAACAAAACAAAACCATTTGAAAATTTACAGTAAGTCCAAATAGTGTCAGGGATTATTGGCACGGAATGAAAGCCAATAAGTCAAAAGACTAAACTCTCATCCGGTAAGGATTACTATAACTTTAATGTTATGAACTATAACGTTCCTATCTATATTTGGAGACATGGAAACGTCTGAAAGCCTCTCTGAGGTAATGTGTGGGTATGGACTATTGGAGTTGGGGGAGGTGCTAAGCTGTATCCTTTGCATCCAGGGCATTGGATCATTGCTGATGTGTCTTTGCCCTGAATGGTAATTCTGCCTTTTGGAAAGACTCTGGGTCGTTGTGCAACATCTTGGCGTGCAACTCCTTCCCTCATTTTCGTGCCATCTTCTCCCCTCCGTCACTCTCTGTCCTCGCTCCTCTTTTCCTTCCAGCTACCCTCCTTCAGTCCTCTACGCTCACTCAAACTGTAGATGTGCCTTAACAACACAAAGAGACAGTGTTCAGTCAGAGTGAGAACAGTGAGAAAGAGCTCATCTGCTCAGTGTGATGCCCATTATGTATCGATTTGGGATCCGTTTAGAGGAGCAAGGGCAAGTTTATGTTTGCGCTATACAGATAAAGGAGGGGAAGTAGGCAACAACAGGACAACATTGGCTCTGTATTGGCCTTGGTGTGTTGATCTCATTTCTACTCGGTGATAACCAAGGTTGGTTGGGGGATGGCTGTGGAGTACAGGCAGAAAATTAGGCCACTGATACATGTTGCGCCTGCTTGTAAAATCCCTATTTGCTCGAGCGTATGGATTATAAGTTCATTGATCTGTTGGGAGAATTCATTTGGCCTGAATGGGCTAACTTTATGTTGTTAGCCAGCGTCAGATCCGAGTTATGTTCAATTATTCCCAGTAACAAAAGCAGATCCACTCTCAACTGTCCAACATATATTCTGAGCCACGGTTCAGTTATATTTTTGTTAAGGCCTGTCTTTGTGCTCGTGTCCTCTGATCTGCATTGTAAATCAAATTTTGTATTCCAATTTGGAAGAACAATCAAAAACAACTCCTTTGTTATGTGAAGAAATATTACATTCATGTGGTGCGGGCTATTTATCATTATAATGGCATTCTGCTCATTCAGCCACAGTATTTGCCTGAGGGCAGTTTTACATTCAGGCTTGGTATGTTTATGTATTTGTGCATCGGGGGCTTTCCCGGACGCAGGATATTACAGGTGATGAGGGTCCCGTCAGCTGCCATGTGTACGTTCCCGTCACCCCTCAGGGGCAGGGTGTGCATCAGGGTGTGTTTGAGGCTGCGTGTCTGGGAAGATGTGATTTTTCAATGACAAAGCACCATAATAGTAGGTTAGGCTTTAGTCATAAAGCAATTTGGATAATCCACCGGTTTACCAGCAAAGCTCCCAGAACACCCATACTGTAAAGGGCCTGAGTCATTCTTCAAAAAGGAGGCTGATAAAGACAGTGTGGAATGAAACAAAAGAGAAGAAAGAGGAGAAAGAGAAGCAATAAAGTTGCTTATTTCCACCTGAACAAAGCAAGTGGGAGGCTGTGTAGCAATCAGATAGATACTTTGTAGTGATAACTCTTCACCCAGGCAGATAATATCTTTGCAACAAGACCTAGGTTGTGTTCATACTTGTGGTGCAGTATCCCAGTCTGGCACTTTTTTAAAACTTGAAAGGGATGCAAATAAAACACATATTGTGATGTGTATTGCTCCAGTGTTCTATACCGGGGTGACAGATTCGGTCCCTGCTATAACTGTTGGGCACCCCGGGCACGTCGCCAGCCCATCACACAGAGAGAAGAACAACCACACACACTTGCAGGCAATTTAGGGTAACAAGTTAACCTGATGTGCATTTTTTCCCAACTGTGGAAGCAACTGGCTAACTACTGCCGCACCATCTTCAACATAACTCACCAAATAAGAACAACTCCAGCATTAAAAAAGTACAATGGAAACCTATGTAAAACTAAAAGGTGTTGGGATACTGCACCTCTGTAAGGCATTTTAATGGTCTTTTAATCTGTTTAAAACTCTTTGGCCAGTGCTTAAGATTTCCAGTAAACCATAACACAATTCATTTGCAAAGTAACCAAGACTCCCGTATAAACCAGACTCTGTTTGTCTGTTTGCTGCGCACTGTTTACACGCCCAGAAATAGACGACACCAAAGCAGCGATTGCACCAGAGTTTGTCTTAAGCGGACCGAATGTGACAAGTGTGAACACCGCCTCAGTCTGTGTCAGATGTTGAGAGTCTCTTTAATGTGCATGTGGGACTGATAGACTTGCTACAACTTGCTTCGCCCAACTCTTCTCCAAAACACACTCTTTACTCTCTCTCTCACACACACACACACACACACACACACACACACACACACACACACACACACACACACACACACACACACACACACACACACACACACACACACACACACACACACACACACACACACACACACACACACACACACACACACACACACAAACGCAGCCTGGTGAGCAGATTAAATCTGACAGATAAGCACCTTTACTTGCAGGTGCTGGAGTTGGGTCTGTGCATCTTAAAGAGCCACATTGGGCCGATATTCATCTCACTCTCTCCTCCTGCTCTTAGCGCTGCTCGCTATCTGCGTCTCCCGACTCGTTTCTCTCAGTCTGGCCGGCATCATCGAGTTGATGCTTTGCATGGTAATACCAAAGGATTTAAATCTGGATTCAATACTCCCGTCACTCTGATTGCCAAACTTATTAACAAGAGGAGGCAGTAACACCTCTGAGATCACATACAGTGTTTTTGTGCCAACTCCAAGCAGTGAGCTCTCATATTTATTTTCTATTATTTTCTGTTAGCAGGTGGCATATTTGAAAGAGATTTTACAGATTTTTGTCACTGCCAACACTGATCGTGTTTACTTCAGCAGAATTTAAGTTTGAAAGCTTTGAGAATATAAAAAAAAAAAAAAAACATGGGCAACTTTTGTCCGTGTTTTCCTCTGTTCTTCATCTTTTCTCTTTTTTATCCAGCAGGTGGTGAGAAGAAAGATAAGGTAAGCGATCGACAGGTCACCAGTCATGTGTTTTGTTTTGGTGGATAATATTGGCAATATAAAAAAAAAAAAAAAAAATGGAGAAGATCTTCTTACAGTACTGCGGTGATGTAACTTTCCTCCTTATCTGAGCAGCGTACATGTTAACGTTCACCGCTCATAAGTTTAACAACACTATGCTGACATTCAGAGACATTTTACCCTTGTGTAACGTGATCATAAACTTCATTTCCCACTGTGAATGTCAATTTTGTAACCTGTGAAATGACAGCATTGTTCTCCAAGATTGCAGTATTAGTGTTTTAGTGAAAAAATTTTTTTTTCTCCAACAGATTGAGCTCGGAGGGACAAAAAAAACCAACCCCAAAACATAATTCCCCAAAAGAAAAGAAAAATCGCTTCAGAGGGATGGCAGTGTATTAAAGGATGGGTAAGCGAATACATGTTCCTCTTTCAAGGAGAAAAAAATATGAATGAATACAGTTTCCATAAGAGATGTGGCAATGTATGTAAAGATTTGTCTCCAAGACAAACATTAAATCATCCAATGATTAAAAAGGCAGAATGCCTATATTTACACAAGCTTCATCTTTGTTTGCCAAATTAAAACTTTCATCCAGTTAGTGCAGAGATTTTTAATTCTATGTCATTACATTTGTACAGTCATAACAGTTCCTTTGAGGACAACCATAATGAAGATGTTGTTAAAGGATTGTTCCCGAGGATGAAGCTGCTGAGATCTATTCTGTCGTTTTCAACTGGTCCAAACATAATACAATCCAGGATATAACAGAGGTTAAAGTGACAGTTATCAATATAATGACTGATGTCGACCAAAAGCAACACTAACCACACTCAAGACTAAAATTAAATAAAGAGTATTGAGTGACAGTCTTCTCAATTACAGTTTTATTGACGACAACAACAGTCCATCACAAGGTAAGAATATTGAGTCTGCTGAGTTTGGCTCCCCTGCACGAAATTATCATGGCATTAGTTATTTTAACAACAGTGAACCCTTTGGCTTTCTCAAACAATAATATTTTTGCTATGATTTATATTCAAATGATATACATATCTATTATGGTACATCTTTTTTTGTGATGTTGTGTGTTCTTCAAACCTATACATGTGAAATGTGATCATGTCCATTGCATTTGATACTGTATGAGATCTCATGGCTGAGAAACTCAAACGTTAGTGAGAGAAGTCCTTGTCAGGAAAATAACACTTCGCAAACACACCATGGGGCAATGGACATTATTCACGATGACGTTACGGAATTCTGCTGCAGTGCATTGTGGGATGCCCTGTGGTTACTTGCCGCCATGTGTATATAGATACCGTCTCACAAGAGCGACATGCGACTTCTTCGACACCTAAATCCATAACTGTTTTCTTTTATCGCAAGCATTTGCAAAATTATCCATTTCACCAGAGATGGCTGTAATCTTAGCAGCACATCTCCCATCTTCAGCACCCATTCCACATACAATCCCATGGTCCTTTGCACCATGGGAAGATATGACGTAATTGTGAATTAAGTCTATTGAAAGTGGAGCAAGGGTGCCAGTTCAGGGGTTACATAAAGCCCAGTTTCATCTTGAGTGGGCAAGACTGGTAAAATGGTGCCTTAATAACCGAAACCAACCAACCAACCAGCCAGCCAACCACAAGCATAATCACTCTAGTAACAGTAACAATTCCATTTTTTTTTTTATACTGGTGGGAAGAATGTGGGATTCTTCATGTCACAAACAGTAAACGTCACAGCATTCTGGGATTGATCTACTGAAATCAATCTGGCTCCATCTTGGTGCATATAAGCCAGCACTGATTACTTTATTCAGTGTACAATCTGATTGGAAAATCCTATTTTATTTATTTTTTCCACTAAAAAAGTGACCATATAAACACAGTGACTGACAGCATGGCGAGTTTGCGAGCAATGAGGTTGCGGCCTTTTCATGGCAGCGTCACCAATATCTCGGCTTGGGTCTCAGTGTTGTGTTGTCAGTTATTCTTGAGATACTTGCTCGAGGATTATCGAGCCATATTGGAACCTCTTGCGGACCAGTTTTGGCCCACAGGCCTTTTGTGTGACACCCCTGATGTACAGCATAGCAGCTTACCATTGTAGCAACCAGTAATGTAATAAAACAGTAAAACATTTGTTTTACAACCATTTTTGAGACAGATTGCTGTAAAGGATGTATCCTGATGACGACTATTCAATTTGCCATACCAAGTCAAATAGATTAATAGTGTGATAGGAAGAAACACAGTCGTATCCTAAAATAATTTTCTGTAGTTATCACATTATAGATTTAAAAATATAATAACCTGCACTAATGTAAAACGTTTTTGAATATTATGCTATTTATTATTATATATTATTGGCAAGTTATTACAGTATTGTCTTTACTACATTTAACATGACCAGAATCACCACTTTGTTGGAAATGATTACATTAATGGATGCTCGATCGCTCTTCTTGTCTGATCATGTTTTGAACGGTGGGCATGATGTTATGAAAGCCGCGAAGCGATTTGAATAAGAGATATGGAAGCTACGAACAAATTAAAGCATTGATGTGTTAAGTTCTGTTTAGTCCATGTTTGAGTTATTATACTCATGGCGCAGAATTTGTGGGAACTGCATCGGATAGACGGCAGGAGACCAAAATAATACAGTTGATGTTCTGTTTCTTGTTTTCTGGATTTTGTTGCATGGGATTCTGCATTCTCTATGCAAAGTTAACTCAATTATTTCCATATGTTCCCCATTGAATACCCCCTCCTAATAATCGTGCCTCACGATGAAACACAGGTGGGATCGCAGCAGCTGCAGGCAACATTAATGTTGTCATATCATATGAGAGGTTATCATGAAACCGTGGCAAACATTATGTAATATAACAATGAGTCACAATCTTGTGGCCGAGTTTCTTCTCTCCTCTCACTGTCTTTTTTTTTCTGTGGTGTCAGTGCAGTTGATTGTAGAGGTTGGCTGAAACTCAGTAGGGGATGACTGGGAAAAAGTCTCTGTATGAATCACTGGGTTTTTTTTCTCCTTTCCTTTCATTAAGTGAAATTGTTTGTAGTTTATCCAAGACCCGAATGCCTGTATTTTCTCATAAAGGTGTGAGAAATACTCGTCTTTTGCTATCCGCACTTTCACTCCTCATATTTCAACAATCCGGCTCTCGTGCTTTTTGCCTGCCTGCCTGCCTTTTAAGTCACTTTTCAAAGCGATGTGTGCCATTAACCAACTGTCAATGTAAGGGCGCTTGGCACATGGATTAGATTTTGATGGATTTTCCCAGAATGTAGAGGCTGTGCTGCAAAAGTGTCAAAAGTTTTTTTTTTTTTTTTCAATCCAACCCAGTAACATGTTTTGCTTCTTCCCCAGTCATTTAGTTTTCATTTTCAAATGAAGCATTTCCTGGACACTCTGTCAGATTTAATGCATCAAAGCAAGCACATGTACCCGCTAAATCCCACAAAGAAGCCCTCCAACTACCTTTCCATAACCGAGGCTTGTAAATGTAATTGCTGGTTTCACCCCTGGGTTTTTTTTTTTCTAAGCAAAGAGGACAGGAAGGAGTACAGATGAATGATTTTCAGTCTCATCACCATCCTCAAATTTCTGAAGACATGCTCCAGAGCAAGTCAAAAGACAGAGACATGGACTAGATTACTTATTGTGTAACTGCGTGCTGCGCGAGTGCTTCAGCCTTCACTGGCTGCTGTTTTAAAATCAATTCTAATCTGCAATTTCAGTTTAAGCAATGCCTTTTCATCCTGCTGCATATAGATGGGTGACCTTGCCGTGCGCCATTTACACATTACTGAAAGATGTGTTTCTCTTTTCTTTTTTTTAGCATCTGCTTTCTCCTGAGAGGTGGCATGAACACACGCGCACACACACACACGCACGCACGCACGCACGCACGCACGCACGCACGCACGCACGCACGCACGCACGCACGCACGCACGCACGCACGCACGCACACACATGTTTGTATGACAACAAATGCATGCTTTCGGTCCGGGAACAGTCGGTGCCAGTAATGAGACTAAGTGTGGCCAGGCGGACGGACAAATGAATGAAACGGCTACAGAATCATCGGCTGTGTTTGATTTGCTTCCACTAATTCAAAGAGACCATCTGATAAATTGAGAGGATGGGATGTACATCAGAATAGCAAGAGGTGCCTCTTTGTTGTTCCCCATTCCCAACCAAATCACACCCCAACCCCCGCTAGAACACCCAGAGGGGAGAATGTTTCCCTTGTGTGTGTGTGTGTGTGTGTGTGTGTGTGTGTGTGTGTGTGTGTGTGTGTGTGTGTGTGTGTGTGTGTGTGTGTGTGTGTGTGTGTGTGTGTGCGTGTGTGTGACTGGTTGCTAGGAGGTGTGAGTTTTCAGGAGGTCCTGCTGAAAGCAAATGAAGGGGAACTTGTGTCAACATTCTGACGGCAGTGATGAGCCACAAAGCCTCATGGACAAACATCCAAAGGACTGCACCACCTCCCTGCAAAGAAGCGGGAGCTTTACTCACAAAGCCCTCCTACACTTCTTCTTTATGTGCAAATCAGCCAGATAAAAACACCCCCCTTTTCTTCCTTTTAATCTCGATAATTGACTGGAAATGCTTCCATGGTTGTTAACTTCTACAGGAGGTTAGCAGTTGAAATAGAAGTCGTTTCAAAGGTCCAAACTTTGTCTGTGATGTTTTTATGGGCTCTGTTTAGGTCATTACAGTTATATAGTGTTATTCAAGGTAAATAATGAAAACGTGAAGGAGAGAGACAGAGAAAGCAAATATATCACTGATGTTTTTATGAGTACCTGCGAAGTTGCAAAGTTTGGACTTCCAACTGGAGTAAATATATCTGACCTCAATCAAACCTGGGACTTCCCACTCGAGCTGCGGGGAATTTTGAAGAGCTCCAAGAAGCTAATTGGATGTGATATAACAGTCCATTAGTGGATACACGCAAGACATAATATTGGCTAAAGCTGCACTTTCTGTTATAGCAACTCTTTTGCATTTAAGGACAACTTAGCCTAAATGTATGAATTTAGTGTAAAACTGTTTGAAGTGGATTCTGTGGATATTATTTTGCTTATTTAATATCTGTCCATTGGTGCAGTTTCTTGTTGTGTTGACTCAAAAATATGAATTTCCCAACTAGCTCCCGGCTCCTTTCTTGTACTTATTTTCCAGAGTCAAATTGGGAACCTTTCTGTTATTCCATAGGCGAAGTTTTCAGCAATCAGAAGTGTTACAAAACCCTCCGCTGCACTTGTAGTTCAGTCTTCAACATTGCTGTGCAGTGTGATATGTTAGTCTTGTTGAGCTTTCTATAGCTTTTAGAGGATTTTTTTGATCACTTTAGCTAGGAAGACGTTCAGCTTTTCCACAGTACTTCAATGGGTGTCAAGTTATGCTGTTTTAATGAATTAAATGCATTTCAACATTCATAATTATACCAATAAGGAGCCAATGTAAGAACAGGTTTCCTGGACAAATCCTTACTTTCCAGTTGACCAACATATTATTTCTGAATATTACAAATAAAATCACACCAATATTTCCTATTCACGGCCAAAAATGTTTCTTGAGTGGTATGTACAATTTTTGTTAAATGTCAAAATTTCAAGTTACAAGATAGATAAATGTGTGATTTTATTGCCATGTTTGATCAAAGATATGTCCGTCTTGTTTTTGTATTTGTGCAAATACACATTAGTCCAGCTAAAGTTGTGTACTTTGGAGGATGTTCATGAGGCATGTCTTATATATATGTGCGAAGGAGAGGTAATTTATGATGGACAATTTAATTATTTTTCAACCAGAAAATTGGATACATGAAAAGTGATTACCCCGCACCCAACCATCACTTCTTTCAGCTTTGTAGTCGCTCAGTCTTATCAGCCTCATCGGCATAACATCGTGCTCTGGATGTTTATATTGCATGCATCTAAATGCATGCAAGTCCCGGAGTGTGTGTGTGTGTGTGTGTGTGTGTGTGTGTGTGTGGGTGCGGGTGCGGGTGTGCGTGTCTGTGCAATCTTCCCTAGCTCATTGGCGGCTTAGATCATTTGCCTCAAGCAGTAGTTAGACCAGATGTTCGGTGTCTACAGTAACATACTACTTTGGAAATTTTCCCACATGCTATCTGGTGTGGCTGGCCCCTAACATCAAAACAACCCAGTTCTAAAAATAGTCATAATCATCCTGGAGACTCTTAGTGTCTCTGATAGCCAGCTCACAAAGCCCAGCCAAAGCACACACAATGTTACCCCTGCGTTTGTCATGCTGTCATTACCGAATGCATATTTCGATTGTTAAGCTGTATTAACGAGGCCATAAACATCAGTATTGAAACTTCTCTCATCTGCCATTCATACGCACCAGACATGAGATAACAAGCTGACTCTTGAGAGAACTGAGATGAGATAACTCCTCTCTACAAAGTCCTCTGTCCTTCCTAAGGAAAAAAAACAAACAAACCCCAAAACCACTGTCTGTGCAGTAATGTTTTATTTCAACTATACATGCCGTGTTAAAAAAATCAACAAAAAATATCATGAAACAAAGACCATCATTATTATTTACACATTCACAGTACAACTTTACAACATATCTACACGCTCAAATACTCTGGAGATCATATATACAAGCTGGCCTCTCATGTTGCACAGTACTTAAATCAGAAAAAAAACATGACAAAATCTGGATCATCTGCACATACACCAAGCTCAGACTGAAATATAAAGGCTTCAATTTAGATTGCAACAGAAAAACTTGGTTCATATTGCAATGTACAAGGCAGTTGAGCAGTGTATGTTGAAGTGTATTTGTTCGTGATGTCAGTGTGCATGTGTCAAGTAGAAAAGAGAGCCCAAACACTGGTTTAGATGACAGGCAGAAAGTCTTTACATACAATCATCACTTGTAAACAAAATGTGGCTTTGGGCTGAACAGGCAACTGACACTCTGATAGGATTGCAGAAGTCACCCAAATGATGTAGCAACTGCTACGAGAAATGATCCCCTCGGTCTTCCCTACTGGCCAATAGAAACAATTCCTGTCACTGCAATCCCCTGGAAAAAAAACAGATTCTGCATGACCGTCGGCCATGCCAGCGGGCGGCTTTTCATGTGAATACTGTGTTGATACATTGGCTGTGGGCAGGATGTGCTGTGTTGAGCCGACTGCTCCACAGTGCTTGGTCTCACCACCCTACATCCCACTGTCAAGAAAATACATTCACTGCATGGCACCTCTGTGTGGTGGATCAACACCAGTCGTTTCAACAGCGGCAGTAAAAACAGAAAAAACTAATTTATACTCCAATAATACACTTTTAACATCTTTTTTGTATGATTAGCATCCTTGAGAGAAACGTGTCAGGCAATTTGTGTTCCGCATCACTTCAGTTGGGATTAGGTAGCAACTTTCCATCGTCTTTCTGAATTTCAAATTTCACGAGTAAGAATTGTTTATATATTTTCAGACAGTAACATACAAATGACCAATTGACATCACCAATATTATAGAATTGTAGTATTTTGTTTTGTGAATAAGGCACACGATGCACAGATTCAGGTTCACTTGCCTAAAAATATTTATACTCCATATTTATAGTATTTAAGTATATACAGGATCTCGTCATTCCCAGCATGACTAATTTGGACACATTGGTACATATTGTGATGATTGTACACTGGCCACTCGCAAAGAGGCTGCACGACAGATGACACAAACGTTATGGGCATTTTTCTGGGTTCAGTCTACTATATTTTTAACAGGATTAATGTAAGAGGGAAAATGCTATTATATGGGGACATAATGGCCTAAACAAAGTCAAAAGCTCTGAAATGTATTCATGTACATGGGCTTCAACCATTGGTGTTGCTTTAGCCTTATATGGTGAGATTATTCAGAAAAATAACAGTAAAACATTACAAAACCAAATAACTTTATTGCAAAAATTGTTGAAGAATGCAATGAGAAATGTATGCATTTTTTTCTTAATACCATTGCTACATAAAGACAGAAAACTTTTGAGCCACCAGTAAATTTCCTACACACGGGCAGTGGAGGTTAAGGAAAGATCCAGTCTTTGAGAGATGCATTTTTCCTGTGTATCAATTTTTTAGTGTGTTTGGTTGTTTAAAACTGTACTTCTTGGCTTCTGTCTGCAAAATAACACAAATACTCTCACACATGAGTAGATGTACACCCAAATCAGAGTATATCCAAGCCTGGCAGAGAACGAAAATGCACCAAAGACAAACACCTACGCCAAAAACCAATAGCAGCATCTGTACTAAAAATGTCCCAGTGACTTTAAAGAGTCCTTGTTTCAGTTTACACCTAGCATGACCAATGGTATCTCAGCCTAACACAATTTCCGGAAACATTACAGACTAACAAAGTATGGTTTAGGCTTGGTTCAAGCAGGTTCAACAAAGACCAGAGAGGAAAAATTATTGTTGAAATGAAAGACAGTGACTCAGGTCTGAAATAGGTCTTAAGGTGCATCCTCTGGCACGTGGCACCACTCTCCATTAATTTGTGTGAAGGCCTACTTTGTGTGCTGTTTTTACATAAACAGCTTTTCAGTTCCACCAACACACAACGGACCTCCTTTTTTTTTTGTTGCACACTTATACTCTTCTTTTGGTGCTTGAATCAGCTGTTTGCTGTCAAATGTATCTTTAGCAACGCACTCACACATACTATGATTATTGATTTACCTCTCGTGAGGCCCTCTGCCACTTTTCTTCCATAGGCATGGACTACCTCTCGTCTCTGTTCAGTTCACATTAGTGGGAAGACAGTGCTCAAGGGCAGTGACAAATGAGACCCATTCTTCAAGTATTCCACTGTGTTGACCTGGTGCCACATGCACATACGCCGCAGTGGCCCCTGCTGGTGTCCAAAACCACGTACCTAATATGGGAACGGGTAACACCCAAGCCCAGTCACAACTGGGAGCAGCACTGTCCACCGTGCGTATCCCATAGCTACCATGACAAGGGAGGGAGAGGGGGTCAAAGAGGCAAAGAAGCCCCAAGGAGTATCTTTGGCCATATGTGTGATTTTTCCCTTTCTAATGTGAGTGAATGTGCATATCATTTGAAGCGGGGACACACCTCAAGTTGATACACAAACACACAATAGGCCTCATTCCATCCTCACCCCCCACAACCCTCAGGGCTTAAAAGCTCTCCTGTCTCGGCCAGGAGCTCGCTCATAAGTGTCTGTGGTTTTTAATAACTGTACTTATTGACCACTCGCATCTGTGGAGTCTGTGGTGAAAACCCATTGGGTTTAGGGGGCACATCTGGCTTTAACGATGGGGTCCTTTTGAGCCCTGTTCGGGGGAGTGAGCCGTGCCCACTGTAGCTGCTCTGTCGGGATACAGAGGGTGGGTGGGCTGAGTGCAATCCTGTCGCCATCATTCCACCATGAGAGTCAAGTCTGGAGGGGGGTGTCGGGGGCATGTAACCCCCTCTGTTCATACTGTGTTGGCGAGACACAGACACCCCCATGGTTACCCCATTTGGTGCAGTGGATAAGGAGTGCCTATGAGAAGCACTCCGGTGAAGTTGGTACCCCCCTCTTTGCCTCTCCAGGGTACCCCCCATGCTCAGGCTTCCCGTTGGTGTTGTGGGAGTGCTCGGCATGGGCACATCAACCCGCTTGGTGGGGCTATGCCTTGGCAGGGAGGAAGAGGGAGAGTACAAGGATGCCTCACGGCTGGGCACCTTGGGGGGTAATTCAGTCAGTTCCTCCATAGGCTCCAGTGTGAGGTGCTGTCTAGGGCGGGGCCCTGAACCCTCCTGAAGAATGGCCTTAGGGTTGGCCACAGAGTCATTAAGGTGTTTTAAAAGGTCATTTAGGGTATTTCTGGCATCAACAGACCTCTTCTGGTCTTTTCTACTTCCCTTTGATTCTGGATTCTTAGGCTTCTTTTCAGATGAATGTGGCAGCGGCAGTGTATCCTCTCCACTGTCAAAGTTAGGATGGTCATGAGTTGCATTGGGCAACACAACTGCACTGGGTATGTGCGAGTGTCCCAGCGCAAGATGATGGGCGTTGGAGTTAGCAGGAGCAGGAGATGAAGGCAGGAACTGAGGACTCTGGGCTGATGAGTTGGACTCCTTACGAGGCCCACTGGATTTCCCATGAGCCCTCTCCCACTGGTTCTTGATGGGCTGTAGGCCTTTCTGCTGAAGCACAGGGGTGGACTCGGGAGTAGGCAGGGCAGCCAGCTCAGGCGGTTGACAGCCATCCCTCAGGATCATGGTCTTGGTGTCACCATTGGGTGTATTCAAATCTTTTCCATTGCTCATGAGATTGGTGTACAGCTTGGGAGAGTCGATGTTGGTTTGGTACTCCTGTGAATAAAATCAAATGGATATGATTTGTCACATGCTTACAGTATATCTTGCTCAGGAAAGACATTAAAGTAGCTTTTTCTTGCTGTACCTTTACAGGGCTGTCAAAGAGGCCATTAAGTTTGACAAAGCTTCCGGTGGAGTCGGAGCAGGATGGTGCAGACTCGGCATCCTTGTGGACATGCCTTGGTTTCCGGAGGAATGAGTCTCGGTAGCAGAAAACAATCAGACCAGCCAGGAGAGCCCCCATGAGAAAAGCAGCAAACACGCAGGTGATGAGGATGTTCATGTGGACCATCTGGTTGGTTTCCCCTGCCTGGATGTCCCACACACCTACAAACATTGAAGTAATGGTTAACCCCCAGTGAAATGAGTCAAAGTGCTCACTGAAGGATACCTCTCCATTCTCCCACAGCTGAAGTGTTTCCTAATATATATATATATGTATATATATACATATATATATATACACACACACACCCATCTAAACCAAAATGAAGAAGGAATATGGAGATTAGCAGATGCTGTTATGTACCCACATCCTTTTTACCATCTTTAGGAAGCCCAATATGTTAGTTGAAGAGAGAAGACCTGAAGTGTTGCTTTGACCATTGCCTCTAGAAGGTTTTTTTTAATCATGCATCCAGTACCAAAGGGTTAAAAGTTCCCTCTTATCGTAGACAGCAAAATCAATCTTTTCACATAAGACCAGCCAGCAGGAAATTGGTGAGAGGGAAGAGAAGTGCTGTTTGCTTTCCAGGTGTTGAGAAAGCTGCTGCTCTACAGAGGGTTTGTTAGTAACCACAGACATTGAAAGAGTTAGTCATCCACCGTGCGGCCACAACAGTGATGTGGCAGTGCAGGTCCAGTCAATGATCTACCAGCCAGGCTAAACTGTCACTAGTGCTATCGTTAAAAATCTATAATGCCAGAGACAAAAATCAAAAGCAAAGATTTTAAGGAAACTAAGAGAGAATGCAGAGTGTGAGTTGATTCATTCCAAAACAAGTGCAAAATAATTTATAAGGAGGGAAAAAAAGGTTAAGAGATTATTAATTAAATCTAATAAAACATTTGAAAAGCAACATAAAATATTCATGAAAAGAGACTATCAAATTCTGTCATGTTAGGTAATGGAAAACCTGAATAGCTGCCATGGTGTGCATGAATGTGTTTGCATATATGCCCTTATGTGTGGATTCTCATTAAAGTGGCTTAGAAAGAGAGTTTCTGGCAGCTATCAGATCAAATCAAAGCAGCAGTCTGGCTGCCTCCCTGTGGGCCTTACCCTCTTGGCCCCCTGGGATAGAGTCTAAAGAATGGGAGGTGGCTGGGTCATCCTGCTGCACAAAGCCCGAGCCGTAGAGCTCTGGACCAGGCCCAGAGCTGGGGCTCTGAGTGGGTATGAGTACTGGGGGGAGTATGGGCCCACTGGGCTGGACAGTGACGGACGATGATGAAAACTCCATGTCTGTGGTGACAAACAAACTGTTAACAAACTGTGCAGATGAGTGTAAAGCACACTGTTACCATCCCAGTTAGTAGGCATAGGCAAATGGGATAAAATAAACAAAAAATAAACCTGATCACATATAAAATATTCAGTTTTCACATTTGCAGATTGATGAAAGTAGGTTGTTGTATTTTGACTTGACAATTTCACAGGGAAAACAGGGAATACTCATATTCAAAGAGGAGTTGGTACACAACAGTAAGGATCCCAAAGAGTTGAGGGAAGACATGCAACAACGTGGATGGATCAGAGCAGGAAGTGACAAATGAAAACAAAGAAAGTGAATCAGTGCTGAGAACGAGCACCGATGTTGCCTGGTGGTTCTGTACTTTGTGGAAATGAAAATGAAGCTGGCGACAGTAGCATTCAAGGAGATGCTTGGTAATGAAAAGATGAGTGATAGCAGTGGTGAAAACAAAGGGTTGGAGATGCTGAACTCAAGGAAAGAAACCATTTGAGTAAAAGATCAAACTAACCAGAGGTAGGGTCGCCAAATGATTTGTAATCTGGCGCTGAAGTAGTGCCCAAAAACGCTAAAAGAATTAAAAGGACAAGAAATCATTATAAGGGAATTCAGAAGTAAAAGAATAAAAAAACTAAAACCCCCGAAGAGACACCAAGAGTGCAGTTTAGTTGGCTTAACAATGGTGACATAAAGCACTCGCTAGATGTCTATTTTCTCACTGGAGGCCCTCTGGTTCTGATCAATACTGAGGTTCAGCCTGGGTCATGTTTAGCTGGTACAGATGAAGGGACAAAGGCTTTAAAAGTAAAATAAGTAAAGATGAAGTTTTCCAGCCTTGAGATATCTTAGGACCTCTTTCATTTGCACCAGTTAAACATGACCGGGAATTGTACATGTCCATGTTTCTGCCTCACAGGCAGCATTAGTTACAGGTGGTCATGTACTGTATGTAGATGTGTGTTAATACTGCACATAGACTAATGTAGGGGGCAAGTTACTGGAGTGGTTACTGGTGTAAGTGTGCAGGCTCATGGTGTATGTGGAGATGAGTTTGTGTTTCATTTGCATATTGTGTGTGTGTGTAGATGTTTATATGTCTTAGACTCGATGGGATGGCATGGCATGGAAATGAGATCCGTACCTTGACAGTCTCCAAGATGGCCAGTGTTTCCAAATTCAACATCCTGCTCATACCCAGTTCTGGATTTCAGCAACAAAAGGAGAATACCAGATGTAAGATACATAGACAAGTCGGTTAATATGAGTTTCTAATTCATAATGTTTTTTTTGTTTGTGTTTACAGCTTGGGCTTCAACTCACAAAACGCCAGGTAGGATCCTCTCACAGGCTCCATGAGGCTTCCAGCCACAGTAAGGATCCCTTGATGCAATACAGGACCTGATAGCACACAAACAAACACACGTGCACCATTGTAACACTGAATTAATGATTCTAGAAAACTGACCTATAATCATTTGCGACTGACTGAACATTAACCACAAGGCTTAAAGTAATAGACTGCTATCATTCTCTTTATGACATTTACCAGAAAAACAAAACAATAAAGTCACAAATCTACACCTGAACTGTTTGAGGCACGTTTTAGCCTCCCACACAAAGACGTCACTTACTTATGGCATGAGGAATGCCTTTCACAGCGACTCAGGGGAGCACGGATGACACAGCTTGAAAAGGCAACATAAAGGCTGTGCGCGTCTTTGTCTACATGCAGTGAGAGGACACGCTTGTCATCCTCATGGTTAGACAGGCACCTGGAAAGGGAAGGGAGAAACCTAATCAGTGGTCTATCAGATAAGTCTGTCTCTCATTTCAGTCTCAGTGGATTAAATCCCTTGTTAGGTGGAGGAGTCGCATAAAGCTTTTTCTCACAGTTTAGCAGGATTTTAACCTCTGACACGTGGCAGTGTGCATGCTCGCTTCTAAAAATAGCCACATAACGCACAGACATACAAACTGTGCATGCACAAAAAAAAGCAGATGCACTCTGCCATTTGTGCCAGGAAGCTTCACTTTTAAGACTTGCTGACTCCTCAGCCAGAGGGCAGGAGGAAGAGAAAACGGTAACGAGGGCAGACAGAGAATGGGTGAAAAGTGCATGTGCCCCTACTTGGCTCTGTTAAAGATGTCCATTTCCTCCAGTAGCAGGCTGTCATTCAGGGACACAGAAGTGGTCTTGGCTAAAACCTTGAGGACGACACCTGACTCTGATCCTATGAACACCACTGTGTAGTTCTTGTGGGGTCCAGCCTCGTTGTCCACTGCCAGAGCTGTCAGCCTGTACCTTCAAACACAGCAGCGAAGCAGGTGTTACTCACAGCAGGATTATCACATATAAAACAGGAATACCGTTTCTTTTTTAAATTCATACATCTTTTTCACTGTGTAGTTGTTATTCTTTGGTGTGTCAGTTTCCTTGAAAGTATTCCGAGTGTTATTTAACTTTCATGTTTTGCTGGATATTGATAATAGCAGAAGTAAAAAGAAGGTGTAGCACTGGCTTCTAGAAATGTCAATAAATTTGGTGGTTAAATAAGTAGCTTTAGGGGCCTTGGGAATGATTATGATTGTGATTGGCTCTGGCCTCATGTGACCCTAATTTAGATACAGCAGTACAGAAAATGGCTGAATAAGGCTCATCTATCCATCTACTATGCACAATTTCTCCAAGTTATGGTCATGGGGAGCAAAGGCAAAGACACCGGTACACACTTACACTTATGGGCATTTCATCTAACAGGCATTGTTTTTGGTCTTTTTATTTATGTTAACATAATCGTAACATAAATATAATGATATGAGTGCTTTGTAAAAACAACAAAGTCTTAAGTATTTACCTCACTCGTGTTCTGGTGAACCAAGGCTCATCCCCAATGGAAGGCACAGCTGTGTCCATGAGGGGGTGCAACTTGATGAACTGCAGGGTATCATCCGGGAACTCCACAGAGCTCTTAAAGGACGCAGCTGGACCATGACCTGCACAGCTCCCAGGTCTGGAATAAAGGGGGCGAAAGGTCAAAGATCAGCCTGTGTGATCACACACCGCAGAGCGATAATAACTCGTGTTGGAATAGATGGAAAAGTGAAACGAGAAGGTGGGGGATATGGAACAGATGCTTGTTAGGATCACAAAAAGGCCTCAGTAGGAAACATAAAATATGCATCTGCATAGTTATCCTCCATCAATAATTTACCAGCGTAATGAGGTGTTCTGTGGACTTTGTGTTTTGGACACAGGGCAGTGCCACAAATATACATGCTGACTATACACAGCTTAAATATGCAACACATCTAATTATACCAAATTAATTATTTAATCACCAACAGATGTCGAATGTGTGTGCTGGGTCAAAGCTAATAACCTGGTCCGATACTCCTGAAAAAGATTTGATTTCATTGGGTTTAACCTGGACAAAGAAAAGTTGGTAAGAGATGAGAATAGCAGATGGTGAACGGCTGCTGATTAATGAAAGGCCATGTTTAAAATACTGCGCTATTTTGTTTAATTGTTTTTTGTTTAATTGTTTTTTGTTTGGATTGACAAGGTTTAAAAGTTGGGTATTTCTGAAAGAAGTCATTCATACCGAGGTTTGGGCAACTTCTCCTCTGGATATGCAGTCCACACCGAGTCAGGAGTCTTCTGTTCTTTGAATCGGCCCCAGAAAACTTTCTCTATGTCAGCCATGGAGAAGGCACAAACTGCTGACCCTGGGATACTGCAGACAGAGGGAGGTACCGCTGTGACATCCAGGCATCTCCGAACATCTTTATACTCCATACGTTTGATGGCAGAAAGTGTTTTGGCTGCTTTCCTCTTGATTGCACTGGCAGATTTGCGTGTTTGATTTGGCACAAGTTTTAAGAATTGATTACTTCATTTTAAATCAGCTGAGTCTCACCTGTTCATCTGAGTGGTGAACACGCCCACCACTGAGGGAACCCCATTGATGTCGATGATATCAGTGATGGACTGAAGCACGTCGAAGTAGAAGAAGGACTCTCCTGGCACGGAGCAGTTCAGCCTCGCCTTCACAAAAGATGTCCAGTGCTTTTCCAGCACCCGCTGTGACCCTCCCACGTCATTTTTACAGATTCGAGCCACACGGGAATACACAACCTACAAGGAGCGGGGGTTTAAAAGAGGACTTAGGCCAGTTGAAGAAGGAGGCATCTCAGTGGATGTCGCTAAAAACACTTCCAACATGTTGAATAATGCATTTCTCCATCCTGTAGCAACTTGGCACAGATGACTTAACAGACACACACTCTCGTCTTTAACTTAGTGCGTGGAGATTGTTCGCCCCGACTGGAGCAAATGAAAAAAAAAAGAAAAAGAAAATCCAATGGCCACGACTGACTAAAATGCAGCAGCATGTGAAAGTGTGTTAGATTGCACATATTACCAACGCTTAGCGTATAAATGAAGTACGTGAAGCAGCTGGCTTTGGCAGTTTAAATAATTAACCAGTGCAAACCTCCATCAGAGGCCAGGTGTCACCCCAGCATTAGTATGGTTGAAATATTTATTAGCCGGTGGCTGATGGAGGATGCCGGCTTCCTGTGGCATGGCCAGACAGCTCAGGATGAGGCATGGTCAAATCTGAAGTTGGCTTCAAATACGGAACATCCTAATGCCCTCTGCATGTGTGGGTGTATGTGTGTGTGTGTGTGTGTGTGCATGTCACAGGAAGAGGCAGACACAAAGCGTGCAATCTCTGCGAAGCAAATCCCCTCACTGTGTAATGGTTTTACATTAGTCTAACATTCCTCTGAAACACTGGTGGTTGAAATTTCTTGTGCATTCAAATGTGACGTTGTGTCATCGCCTGAACGGGCCCCATTACCAGTGGGCCCATTTGTGGCGGGAACACATGCGCCGAGGGACATGTGCGTTTTTTTGGGGGGGGTTTTTTGGAAGGAGGCCTGCATACTGGATATCTGTGTGGAATATGTAATGCTTTACAAAACGGCAGGTGTGCTGTCTTACCTTTCCCAGATTGCTGTGCTCCACTGCAATCTCTCTGTAGAAAAAGTACACATAATTCCCATACTCTGCTGCGTGCAGGAAATGAGGTTCTGAAGGAGAGACAGAGGCAGAGAGTTGAAGTGTATTTCTGCACCGTCACCACCACTGTGCATGTTGAATATTTCAGGGATTTGTACAAGGCTGTATATGACTGGGGGTGACCTAGATTGCCTGGGAGAGAACAGGCCATATCCCCATGGAGCTTGGCAAGGCAGGAGAGCTCTCTATCACTCCAAAAACAGCGCTGACAGCTCCGTGCATACGTATACCATACCAAAACACTGTGGGCATTTAGTTGGCTGGCAGGTAGACACATGCATCTTCAGGAAAGCAACAAGAGAGAGGCATAAAGATTCAGAGTGATGAAGAGGCATTCATGTACCTTTCAGCCATTTAGAGTCATATTTGATGGTTCTCAAGGCTGATCCATCACCCATGCTGCGATAGATGACAGCATCACTGGCCTGGAAGTCAGCTACAGTTGCAGAATACAGTTTCCCCTCTGAAAAGAAAGCAGAAACATTGTCTAAAAACACGGGAATACACTGCTCTTCAATGCTTTGTTGTTTCTCCTCTCTTATAAGGCTTAATTGGCTGAGTTGTTATCGCTGCAGGCACAGTTTCACAGTGGCAAAGAGACAGAGGTGATAATGAGAGCATAAGTAGGAACACATTACTTTTTCTTCAGCAGGGCTAACTACGTGTGTGGGATGGTGCGCGTTTGACCCGTACCAGCGAAAAGGGCAACGTTGGTTTGCTTGGAGTCAAACGGGCACCGTGCCAGCCCATTGATCTCTTCCCCATCAAACTCTAGGTTATCCAGCTGTAGAGGAACACAGCAATCACCCACACAATAATGGATGGTTGTCAGGAGATACAATCAAAAACGAGCACACACTAAAGAAGGAGCAAAAATGTAAATCGGTGACATGACTTTAGTTAAATGTATTTAAAAAGGAAAATGAAACAAATGGCGTACTGCTCAAAGTACTATCTATACAGTACAATACAATACTGACCCTGTAGTATCTGCACATCGGGTTGAAGCCATTGGTACCGCAGATAAACACCAGGTCATCGTTTCTGGGTACAAGCACTTTGATGAAGTTGTGGCACTCGTCCTGGCGAAAGACAGACAGCATGTGAGATTACTTTGTTATTTTTTCAAAGAAAAGAAGCAGAAAGCAAGGGAAATAAATCTATGTGGCCAATGGCATTTTTATACGTACTCTGTGTTTTCCTTTGACAGCACACATTTCTCTGTCATCTTGTCCTGATCGCCAGGTTAGCTTCTGTAAAAGAAAATACTCATATTAGACACTTGCATGATAGAAATACACACACACACACACACACACACACACACACACACACACACACACACACACACACACACACACACACACACACACACACACACACACACACACACACACACACACACACACACACACACACACACACACACACACATATAGACAGTCGCCCCCTTTTTCCTCTCTATCATTTTACAACCTGTCTAGTTTGTGATGAACGGGATTGTATTTTCTATGGAGCCCTTTTACTGTTTGTGGATCGAGGGAGCAGCTTGTGGCGAGAATCTTACCCTGTAAGGAATGATCTCATTCCTGTAGGCCTCTCTCAGACTGACAAGGTACACCTGATCTCTGTGGACAAACAAAAACAAAAAATGTAACTCATTGCTACAGCACAACTTGGAATCCATGTGTCTGAACATTCACACGACTGGCTAAATGTTTTTTTTTTTTCATCAGCAGATGCAATGTGATGCATGGTTCACAGCTCATTTGCATTGATTCCTGATTTATTGATTTGCTATAATGTGCAGTTTTCTCCACTCTACTTGTCACTAGAGGGAATCATGCATGATGAGGTATTTGTTTTCTAGAAGGACACAATCTGATTTCACCATTTGATTTAATAAAAAAAAAAGGAAACAAATACAAATGGACACATTTTTACAGGAGTCAGATCCACCTGACAACACATATGTATACATGTGTTGCTGATGACAGGATCTCGACAGGAGGGAGTCTTACACTGAATGTGTCGAAATGATTTCCTACAACAATATTAGCGCTCTGCTGCAGGATTAATCCCAGTGCCCGTAAATATCAAAAAGACATGTAAAGATGCCAAGAATTCCCTGACAGCGTGCAAGTCGGGATGATAGACGTCTCTCTGGGATCAATACCGGCACTATATACATCAGATGCAGGCCTAAAGGCCACAGATCCAATAACACTAAGAGCCTTTCCCCTCTTATGCCACTGTTTACCTGCCAAAGAGTGAATGAGTGTGTTGGGATGGAGGGACGTGTGAAAGGGAAAGAAAAAAGATAGAGATAGTGCGTGTTGTGGATTTACCTGCCAGCAATGAACAGTGTGTCCTGTATCTTGGTCATCAGCTGAAAGTCGAGGCGATGCTGTGACTCGTTGCCAGAGGGCCGGCCTCTGAACACAGGGTACCTCCGTGAAACTGCAAAGACATCCAACACACACACACACTGTTCATAGGAAATTGCCAGACACTTGCACAAATAAATAACACTTCCCCGTTGCTCTATTTAACTGTGCTCTACGATATGCACATTGATATGCTGTGCATGTGGTTTCTAACAGTTCTCCTGCAATTAGGGTAATGGCACAGCAAATACAAAAGGAACACTCTATATCGTCCACTATCAGATCTACGTTTCATTGTGTCTGTGCGGTAATAGCTGCTTATGTCAGCATATCTCTCTGTTGTACCAGTACATCACAGAAATGAAAATGAAATCCACTTTAGGCTATGACTGCCCATATACCAGATTGATTTTATTAGCATGGATATGGCATGCTGTGTAATGAACTGCCGACACAGACACGAGTGAGGAGGCTGCCAGCATTTGTCTCAACTCGGTGTGTAACACTATAGCAACCGTAGTGTGTAAAAAGTATATATTAGGGATTGCTGATGCATGTTCAGTGGCATTGTAACAACTGTAATTTCAACACCCCCCCCCCCCCCCCGTCTCTGCTGAGCTCATTTGCGTGTGCACTCACAGTGTGCGTCAACGACATCGAGGGGTACGGTGTCCTCCGGGAAGCTGACTGCGAGGAGAGTGCGTGAAGCTGTCAGCAGCAGCAGCAGCAGCTCACTGAGCAGAAGCACAGCTCTCTGGCCCATGGCTGCTCACAGGCGACACTTCCTGTTTCACACTGGTGGAGATGTTACCTGGAAACACATACACAAAAAGAACAAGATTTTGTTGCTTTGACGTGTCATAAATGTCATGTTGCATCTATACTCCTGCTACATACTCGCATTGTGGGTCCAATTTTTAACACAGGAACAACCAAATGCTTGTTGTCTAGTATGTAAGTAAAACACAAACTTAATGGCTATGAAATATAGTTCCTGTTTTATTGATGACTGAGCTTTCAGACACAGTTGCTTGGCGTTTCCCCTCCACCGTTCCCTGCATCTGCTGTCTGAGGGAAGGTCAGCCAAATGACCGGTGGGGTGTCTCAGTGTGTGTTGGATGCAGCGGAAGTCCACTCTGTTAGAAGTGTGGCAGGCCTGCTGTCACAGTACATCTGTGCTCTGATTGGTTAGTACTGGGCCAGCTCAACACTAATCAGCACATTGCAACTTCATCACCATCACTTGCACGGCCTCTGCTCTGACCTCAGCGAACCGCCATCAGCGATCCGTTTGTTGTTATTGCCTCTCGCCTTTCCTCGGGGCCTCTGTGCTTTATTGCAGTGCAGTGATTCACTCATAGTTGTATCATGGCTTTCTTTTTTGCGATTCGATTGTTATGACGCGGTAGACTTTTTCGGGGACGGCGGTTTGTGCAGCATGCGATTACAGACATGATACGCCAATAACTACATTGGGAATGATTAACTGTGGGAGTGGCAGGGGCTTAGTGTGTACGTTGGTGTGTAGAGGAGTACTTTAGAGACAGGCTGTGTCTGTGCATATTAATGATCGGTGTACATTCAAATATTTATAAGGCAAACAAATTATTCATGCAGGCAAAGCCTGAACGGATATAAACAATTTACTGGGAGACGTCACACAGGCAGAGGGATGGATTAGCTCGGAGCACACTGGGATGCACACACATACACACGGTTGCACATACATAATCACTCTTTCAAATAGTGTAATGCAAAGGCTGGTGTGTGTGTGTGTGTGTGTGTGTGCGCGTGCACATGTACACTCACACACCATATTGACTCATTTTTCAATTAGCCCCAAAGCACACCTGCTCCAGTGCTGTCTGTGAACCCTGCCCGCCAAGCCATTAGTGTTTTGATTGATCCACACAGGAAACATGGCAGATCAGCAGCCAGAAGGGGCAATCTATGGACTTTACCGTATCGCTGTGGCCACATGAGTACACTGTAACTCTTAAAGTCTGGTTGATGAGCCAATTCTGAACTGCCTGAAACCCCTTTATTCCAAACAATAAATAAAGTATAACACATATGGCTGTGAAGCGAATGAATCATAACACACTTGGCTGTCATGCAGTAAATTATGCAATGAGAGATGTTTACCTGACAACAACAATACAAAACAGCATGCCAGCTGTGTGTAAGTATATGTTCTACACAGACACACACACACACACACACAAATAAAATGGATGCATAACATTTCTGCCAACATGCTGATATGAAGTATGATGTATTTTTTCCAGGCACTTTTCATCCAATTTTAGTCTCTGGAGTTACAGTATGATGATGTGTCACTTAAAAGAGTGCAAATGGTGGTGAGCTGGAAATAGGGTAATGCCAACGTGTTTTAGTAATCAACAGTGTGTAATCACGGCTGTTCAGAGGGATGCTGAGGGCTTTGAAAGAGCAATGTCATTATGGCAGTAATGGAAGGCCCGGATCAGACGCCGCTTCATCTCAATTAGTCTACTTAATAGTAAAATTACAGGCTTGATGTTTTGACAAAATAGTAAGATACTATGAAAGCTGAGAGCTTGCTTTTTCCTCCTATAACTGCAAACATTAATGATGCTGCACCGATCACCAATTCTAATCTGCACACAAATGAATCTCTGGCCACAAAAGACCCACAGATCTATACCCACAAGCTCCCAGATCTATAGTGAAACACTTAATTGAAACAAGAAATGATGACACCACTCTGAAAAGAGTGTTCCTCAAAAGCATCACAGCTTTTTTTTTGTTGTTTTTACTGGCTGCCTCAGATGCACTTGCATCAACAATTGTGTCATGGTAACCCGTAATAGACTGACGTTCTACCCTCCACCAGGAATAGATACTGCATGCTGGATATGTGATATCAACCTGAAACCAACAGGGAAAAAATAAGAAGACTTTTGAGGAGTAAATAAACCAACCCCTACGATTCTGTCCTTTCGTATATGCTGTAGGCAGTGCTCAGGCTCCAAACTTGGCTGAATTCACAGGTAAATAATTTTCTCACTTGTTAAAATGTACAGTCCTGCTGTTTCTCGCCTCTTCAAAAGCTCTCGAATTCACACCGCTTTTTTTTTTTTCTTCTGCCCTTCTCCTTCACTAAACAAATCTGGAGAGAAAAAAAATAATAAAACACTCCAAGCAGAGGCAGAAGCTCATCTCCCATGATTCCTTGCACGGTAATAGCCACGGTGCGGCAGCGGAGGCTTTCCTCAGTAACTTTAATGTAAAACAGAAACACAAGACATCCAGAGGTCAGTGATCTAAAATTACTTCTCAATCTCTCGTGAGCCCAGCATGTTTTCTATTGACTATATATATATTTATTTTTGCACTCTATGGTTCATGCCCTCCAGTGTGTGTGTGTGTGTGTGTGTGTGTGTGTGTGTGCGTGCGCACACACATATAGGCCTCAACAAGCCTAGAGATGATGGGCTTGTCACGCAACTCCAGAACCATTCAGTCTTGCCTCACACTACCTCTGTTATTACAGGCTTTTCAATGTCCTACGACCACGCACTTTCCCTGCTGGTGTTGTTGGCTCAGGCCCACGGTGTTAAACATGGGGAGGGGAGAGGGGGAGGGGGATCTTGTGGCTTGCTTTTTCTGCTGATGGTGGGTGTCGGGGGTCTGTAGCCCAATTCTGGTAGTTACAGCTGAAGCTTTGGTGTTCCAGGCTTAAAATGACAGATTAACACATATACCGGTACTCTTCTTCGCTGTGCTTTCACTGGCATATGTAAGACATAAAGTCCCGTCCACTGCAGGACTGGATGGATGTGTTTTTTGTGGGGACGTCCTATCGGGAGGAATTGGGGATAATAAAAGGATGGCAAACAACAGTGGTGCGTGAGGTCTGGTAAATTGTGTGTGAATGCGATGGGTGGATGTAATCCCAGCAGAACAATGGCTGTTCCTGCTTGAGGCAGCTAAACTTGTCATCTTGCACCACGCTGAGCTGTAAACCAAACAGCACAGGGAATCAGATAGCCCAGGCGTTCCGTTTCACGCATTTCAATCCCCGTACTTAATGCGTGTGCCCCTTCATGTTTAAGAAAGACTGCGTTGACAGTCTGTCCAGCCTGGATCCAGTCCTGGATGTGTCCTATAATCGAGATTTAGCCACACAGGAGAGCGAGCCAGCAAAATGATTAGAGCTTGCTGCCACACAGGCCCGGAAATGATTGCTATGCCTTTTCCCCCACTTCAGTAATAACCACTACCCCAAATCGCGTGCTATTTACCTTAGGATCATCTCAGAGGGGCTTGGTTGGACTTGTTGCTTCAGAGATTTGGCAAGAGGAGGCTGTACCACCCTAAATGGTGCTCCGCTCTATTTCTTCTCTACCTTGGCAAGAGGAGGAGTGAAACAGGAGAGAGGCTGTTCTCAGCGGTGGTTTTGCTGTGGTGGAGCACAATGGGGGCCTGAGCTGCAGGTGTGATCAAGAAACAAAAGGGGCTTTGGGCAACTCCACACAATGGAGCCCCACCCCCGGTCAGTGGACCTATCTTTAGAAGAGCTGGTTTTTTGGGGTGGGGGGTGGATCCCAAAAGGGACTTCTATGAGGAACAAAGGAAACTACATAAACACGCCGACTACAAACGGTGCAACACAGTGTCAAACTTTTAAAACTCTAAAAATTAAGTACTAAACAGTATGATTTGTGATGAGCAGTTTAGGGGTACCATAAGGTTACACAGGGTTAATACTGATCACTGTATGGTTTAATGGTGGCTGTTCTGGGGTTACAGCCGGCTGTGGCGGAGGTTAACGGTGGTCGTTCTGGTCACCGAGTTCTGACCCTGTGGCCACTGAGGCGAAGTGAGACACGCCGGCCAGCTGTGCTGTCAACAAACCCAAAGCTGGTTCTGATGTTTGACCAGGCTGTAAAGTGTGGCGCTCCTGCCGGTATCTAATTTGTAATTTCAGAGGTAGAAATAAACTCTCTGATGTCTGCGAGTTCAAACGTTGTGGATTTTCATGGAAACGGGCACATCTTCCTTTATACTTTAGGCTTCCCTGCTGTGTGAGCAAAACACTTACATTTTGGTTACAAAACGAAATCATTAAGTTTAATCGACAAAAAGCTACAAATTTTGCACACAAAATCATGATTTAATGACAACTTTAAAGAATCATTTAAAAATTCTTATTCCTGCCTGTTTTCGTTTTCTAATATTACTTTCTTTTAAGCTCCAAAAACTACCCACACCTTCATACCTGTGAAACTTCTCGGGAAAACACATGAACCATTAGATGCTTCTTTTTTTTTTCAGTTTCTTCATTCGTTTCATTATATATATATATTTTCCTCCCTCCAAGTGTTGCATGTGTGCCTTCCGCTCCCGTTTTGCGCACACAATCCACGCAGCAGCCCGGGATCTAATGCTTGCTTTGTGCGGACAGAGAGGGGCATAAAGGCATTCAAGTTTTGTCCGTGGTAAATCTTTTCAGAGCCCTTTAGTCCACATGTAGGACTCATACAAAAGACAACAAAGGCGCGGGGGACAGCGGTGGAGTGACAACAGTGATGGGGCTGCGTTTTAACTGCCTCCACAGCACTTAATGCAAGCGCACAGGGCTGGGCTTCCGTTCAGCTCTGCCTCCAAAAAGGTTACCAGCGCACCATCTATCCACTATCTAATGTCAGAAATACCCATAGAATGATGAGAATAGGTTAAATTCACTAAATAATGAGCAAACACAGACTTCCTGGCAATGTGCCAATCATTTTTTTTAAAATTGTTTAACAACCTCCGTGTGTTTGCCTGTCAAATAAGGTTATCTTTATTCCAAGGCGGTGTGAGCATGGGTACAAAAACCAAGAAAATACCTTCATTTGTGCCTTGAAACGTGTGAGACGACTCACAACAATAAGAGATGATGAGCTGCGATGATTTCAACTAACATAATACACACACTTTTTTCTGTTTATTAGGCTTTAACTCTTGCAGTTTAGTCGTGTCCGTTTGAAGGTTTTCAGCAACGCATTTTGAATTGAGCGACTCTTTTGTATATATTTTGTTCACAAAGTAGAGAAAAGAAGCGAGATGTGTGTCCTCTATCAGGTCCAAGGTCCACATTAATGCTACAACACAGAAAAAAAAAAAGAAAAAGAAAAAGGAAAGTCTCCTCTTTATCCATAATTAAAATTCACCGAGGACACCTACCTCAAGTATCCGAATTCACACGTGAACGGGGCAGTCCGACTGATTATCGTATTCCTTTGGTAATCCATTTGCGAGCAAACACCCAGCACGTAATATTCCTGTTATTCTGAGCTCCATGCGGACACCACTTTTTTCTCTGTTTTCTTATTTGATCCAGTTTGCGCACAGATTTGCGCTCCGCTCGCCGCACGGTGAGCGTTCGGCACAGTGGCTGCGTCTCAGTCCCCGGGCCCCTGCGCTCTGATGAGTGATCTTCAAAAGCTCTGCCACGACCACACAGCCCCCTCCCTCCGTACACCGCTACAACCCCCCCCCCCCCCTCTCCAACACACCCCCTCCCTCTCTCTCTCTCTCTCTCTCCCACCCCCTTCCACTACGATTAACTTTGGAAACCAGAGGGAAAAGACATAAACATTAACGATGCGCTATCCTCGCCACCCCGCTCTCTGACTTCACGTGTGATCAACTGATTTAAAACGCGCGTGCAGCGCACATCCAACACAACAATCACATTTACGCACAACTCACACTCTCATTGCGCTTGTTTTTTTTTTCCTTTTCCTTTTTTATTTTACTAAAAAACACCGATCATATAACTTTGTATGATGCACGAGAGCTTGCAGTAATAAAGGTGACTGCAGTTCGAATAGGAAGGCGACTTTTCCTGCAAGGAAAAACGCACAGTAAACAGTTTTTTTTTTGTTTTTTTTTTAAATGGTTTCTCCTCTCTTGCTGCGCTTTGCAACACGCTTCCAAACCCTCGGATAGATTCATTTTGTCAGCTCTATGAGGAATGAATGAAGAGAGACGGGGCACGAAGTGCGAGTAAAAATAGTCCCAACCTGAACTATTTCTGTCCCGCAACCATCAGTTTTGCAGAGCGGCATAGCGACGTGGTCAGAAGAAATATTGTGTTTCCCAGTAAAGACTTCTCTCTAGTTTTTTTTTTTTCCTCCTCTTTCTTTCTCTCCTCGACTTTCACTGCACAACAAAGTATATCCAACGACTCACCTCATCGGAATGGATTATTTTGTATCCGTTTGTGTTGGTGTAAATCCCAGGAATAATAATAATAAAAAAATAATAATAACAATTTGCGCGTCGTAGTGAATCAACTTCTCCTGACTGGGAGAAAAACAAACTAAAGCTACGGCAAATGGTGTAATTCGACCCGTGCTCAGTCAATCCATCCAGTGAGAGGACTGCAGCCTACCAATAAGCTGCGCTCTCGCTCCAGTCCCTCCCCCACCAGCCATCTCTCCTCACTTGGTTTGGGCTCCTCTGCTCTGGCTTCCTCCCTTTCTTTCCTGAAGCCCGAAGAGAAAGAAAATGCACCCCCCCCCCCCTCTCTCTCTCTCTCTCCCTCCCTCCCACATCTCCTCCTGTGTGACCCCGTATTGCCCCCCCCCCCCCCTCCTCCTCCCTCCTCTGTTAGACCCCCCCCCCCAATCCCCCAACACCAAGTCAGCAAGAGAGCTGAGTTAAAAAAAATCATTTCAGTGAGACCACTGCTTAGTTAAAAAAAAAAAAAAAAAAACACAGCTTTGGACATGTTTGGGTTTAAAGAAGAGATTTAGCACAAATCTTCGACTTCAGCTCAGCATCCTGCCGCAGATTTTTCTCCATGAAAAGTGAGGCTACTATTAATCACTTTCAAGCAAAAGTTTGTGCCAAATTACTTTGCAAACTCCAGTTTGTCTTATAAGTTGAGCTTTGGTGTCAAAACACATTTGCCACATGCATATGTTAAGCTAAAGAACAGTGCACAGTGTAGTGAAAGCATTAATTCACTTTGGCGGGGGTGTCAAACACATAGGACCCGTGGTTCAAATCCTGTTAGACGTGCCAATCTGGTGTTACGTACTATTTTGAATCCTCGTTTTTTTTTTTTTATTCTTACCATGGGAAACTCATTTCACTGGGAACATTTTTATGCTACTGTTTCAGCAATGTTGCATGAACACGTTTGATTTTTTTGGATTCAATAAACTCAGTATAAGGTCAGATCTAGCTATGTGTTTTCTTCTTATTGACTAAAAAAAGTATAAGACACCGTTTTTGCATGTTACAAAGTGAAAGAAATAGAAAGGCTTAAGGCACATTTTCTGTAAAGGTAACTACTGTTTCTTATTAATTGACTAGGAAATGAAATGTTTTTTTTAAGACATAACACAAAACTGAGACCTGAGCTTGAATGCTGGTCGTGCATCAACAAACGTTAGCAATCTTTATGACAAAGGAGCATTATCATTATCGCAGTAAAAGTGATTACATGTATTCTGATGTCATAAATGGAGGAAAAATACATTTCACTAGATTTAGCATCATAGTTAAAAATAATGTTGCAATTACCATTGCTTTTATTAAATATTTTCAAAATGTTCAGGCTTTCTAATGAAGATATTCCCTTGAATGTCAAATCTTTCATAATGTCTCTTTGTGCCTCTTTGCGCTGAAACAAATGACATCATTGTATATTCAAACGTATTCATGGTGTGATTTTATGAATGGACTTTTATCATAAATGAGTAAATTTACAACATCTCATCAACTTTTAAAATCACAAGTCCCCTCTTGGATGTCGCCACAATTTTATTAATATTAAAATGTTTTCATGTGTAGTTTCAAAGCCAATGATTTTATTAATTTAACATAGAACATTCTATCAAACATCAAATAGTTAGAATTTAACAAATGCTCTGAGAAGTCATTGAATGCACTAATCTACTTTACTTGCACTTGACTACAATACAAACAATTTAACAATAGAGTACAAACTTGAATCTCTCTTTCCGTCTCTGGGTTTATTCATTGGGATCCTTCATGTTGTATGTAAATCTCAACCCCCTGTGAGAGGATTCTCTGTATGCATGTGAAATTGAAGTCGCTGTTGGATGTGGCTCCTTGGTGCAACCAGGTTTGCAAGGCCGGACAAAGGAGACTCGTTTACACCTCATTAAAGGGACGGGTTAGCAGATGTGTGAGAAGCTCTTCCACATGAGCGTCGTCATCCACAAGTGTACACACTGCTGACAGCCCCCATTATGAGCTGCCGAAGTGGGATCTGCATCTCAATGCTCACTAAGGAAACACAAGTTTGCACTGCTGATCTGCCTGATCCTGGCTGGGTGCTCCTTGCATGTCTTTGTCCACGCTTGCGCCTCACTCATCCCAACCTCTTCCTTCCTTTTTTTTTTTTTTTGTAGTCACCGCGCCTCAATGTCCTTCCTCTTCATTTGACAGAACCTTTGTTTGTCCTCACGCTTCCTATAGCTCTGTCCAAACTCAAACAAGGTTGTTATCCAAACTGATGGACTCTGGTTTATGGTCTATATGTGATATTTAGCTCTTTTCTTCTTGTATGTGACACTTTAATTTTGCTACTCAGTGTTTCTGTCGGTCTTGAGTTACTTCTGTGTGCTGGGCCTTTATCCCATGGGGACTGAATCAGCATGAGATGCTATGTGGGAGAAGATGGATAGATCAATGTGTCTCAGGTTTGCCAGATGCAGGTCTTGAGTGTCACATTGGATGAATAGATATATGGATCCCATGGTGCCTGTGTGTGATTGGTGGTCCTATTGATTGGCCCTTTCCCCCCAGTGATTTGGTGCTTTTATTGGTGGTGTAATGGCTTTGTTAGGCCATTTCTTTAGGCTTTGATGACTTTTGGTGCATGACCACTGACTTCAACAATCAGATTCTCTGTTTTAATCTCCTTGTAGTAATTAGTAGCAATTGCATAGGTCATTTTGTGTCACCCCGTAAGATTAATGAAAGTGTAATTTATGATATTTATGATTTTCTTTCCACTTCCAACATTGATAATGTTGCATACAGTAATGTTTAAAAAAAATATTGCAATCAAAGAAGGCTATCAGTGCATGCATTGGCAATTTAATTGCACAGATTAAAGCAATTGCTTTATTTGAGTATCATTGGAAAGCACGAATTCTTGAAATAATCACAGTTTGCAGTCGTGGGCGGAAAAATGATTAAGTAGTCAGTGACACAATTACAAGAATAGCAGTAATGAAAGTGAAGCAGATGGGTGAAAGACAAAGGCCTCAGAGTGTGAGAGTATGTTTGGACTGATAGTGAGAATAGACAGATGAATGTATTGATGTTAGGAGATGGAAGGATAGATGGTGGGAGAGGGGGGTGATAGGCGTGGAGCATTGGGGGGGTGGACAGAAGGCAGAAGGCCCGGACAACTCCTAAAGGCTGATATGCTCCCCCGGGGACCCGGCAGTGTGTAGGTCGACCCCAGGGGTGTGTGCGGGTGGGCCCCGGGGTGCAGAGGAGAATGCATGAGCTTGGCCTCAGGTTGGGCCAACAAGAGAGGTGCTCTACCCTCAACTCCCTTATTTACTGCCTGAAATGCTTGTGCAGATGGCCGTGTGTCACGGATGGTGGGGCTGCTGGCTCAGGGTCGGGGCCGAGACCAGAGAAAGGGTGGATGTTTCATGACAACGTGAGCAATTCCCACCAGCTAATTAAAAGATCCATGAAATGAGCATCTTGACCTAAATACTGTTTAACACTACTCAGTTTAGATTGGCTGTCATCATCCACATTAAAAAGAAATACACATCTGACTTTTCAGATCAGAAGTGAACAAAGGTGGAGATCGCAAGGAGAAAACGTTGTGTTGTCGCTTTTGGCTCGGCATTAAGTGGTCTGTCAGATGGCTGCCTCTCAGGGTGGAGACGGTCTGGACTGAGCCTACAATGGTGACCTATGATTGATTAAGAGGCCAGTCCTGGCACTTGGCTGGCCCGGGGCACCATTTGTCACCTGACTGTGCAGTCCTGTTGGGAAGCTTCGTGTCCTCCAATCTACATGCAGACATTTTCTCTAAATCCCCATCCCAGCCGGCTCCACCAGGGCCACCCATGTCAAAAAATCTGTTCACTCACTCTGGTATTTGCACAGCCTTTTGGATAAAAGCAAACACCAAATGGTGTATCAGGACATGACGATACATGCAAAATAAAACCTTTTGTCCACAGGCATTAGGTTACCGTAGTTGCTTCATGCATCCCAAATAAAAGTACAGATAAACTGAAGTGAAATACTCTGGCGCATTAGGACACACCATTGCTTTGCTTCGTGGAAAAAAAAAAAAAAATGCCAATGTAGTTAGCAGTCTCTTTGTTGCTGTGCATTTGACAGGTTGGCCAATTGGTTATCACCAAATGGACCCTTGAAAGAAATACAGCTCATAGCAGCTTTTTGCATAATGAGAATATCAGGCAGATACTGAGCCGAGTGTGCAGCCGCTGCCTGTTGGACATATACAACATGGACTGTCGGAGACATTAAACATTAAGAGCACCACTTGAGGGAAAGCTCGCCAGCCATCAAGTATTGCGCATACAATTGCAAATCCTCCACTAAAGTGTTTTTTTTTTTTTTTTTTAATCACAGTAATAACGTTTGTTCAACAGTTAGACGTTCTGAATGTATGTGCCCAGCTTCCTGTAACTATAAACTGAGATGGTTGTGGATGTGAAAATTTCACACACTGTTGTCATAAAGGGGTGAAGGTCCATAACCAATGTTGGTCACTTACACAATGTGACTACCATTATCAACCTGCAGGAATTGGCCCTCTGTTGTGAGAAAAGCCCACCCAGATGCGACATTAAAAAAACAAAACATTTATCTAATAAATAGTAAGAGCGTATTATTTGCAAATAACACAATAGATTGTTGGTATTAAGTATTGCATTATGAATATACTTAATTTTGGTCGGTTTTGTATTTCTAAATTGACATCATTATGTAATGTTGGCATGAAAAAGGCCTTTTTTAAGACTGAAAATTCACAAAAGCAAATATATTAATAATTACCCTTCAACGCAAATGGTTGAAATGATTATCCTGAAAAGTTTCTTAATGAATCTCTATAAGGGGTGGAGTTTGTGAATTATTGAAAGGACTGTCTTTCAACAACACCTTAGTATATAAAGGGTTCAGCTTAGCTTTAAACAGTTTGTGACCAGCTGGGTCAGTGTCACATTTTCTGCTTCTTGTTGGGCGAACTGTGTGTCACAGAGTGTAGAACTGATGGCGATACCATCAGATTTACTTCTTCGGAGAATATTCCTCTTTATCAAAGGTCAGAGAAAGGTGGCCCGGTTTATGGGCTGGAGTTTAATGCACCAACTGGAGGTGAGATTGAAATATATATCTATAATTTGCAGGGAAATGACCTGTGCTCTGTTTGCCTATATTGCTCCTTCAGCTATTTTCGGAGATTATATTGAGAGCGGTAGGGAAGCAAATCTGTTTTGTCGTAACTTGTTTTCTGCTCTGAATTTGAGGAAATTACAATATCTACTTTGATTTGATGCAATTTTGACGACTACCACATTTACTCAAGGAAATGCACGGGAAGGTATGAAATAAATCCTGATATAACGTGATTGTGCTTATTAGAATTTTCTTTTGGGGGAAATGAGAATGCTAATCGTATTCATAGGCGGTGCGGTGATAATTTGCAGCCTCCGATAAGCTGCTGTATCGCCGTGGAAAGCTGACGATTGAGTGACACACGTGACATTTTTGACTCATTATTTATTGATCCCATTCCGGCTTCCATCTAAATGTTTTAATCTGCTTGGCCATCGCGTCACTCACGTACGAGTGCTATATGAAATGCTCCTGGACTTGAGCTGCCGGCGACACAGTTACCTTCTGTCGTATGTGTGAAAAGAATGATGATGTGCTTATCATGCAATGCAACCCTGACACCATGGGGATGATGTTTCCACCAATTATGGTGGCCCAAGCCTAACACGGACATTCATCCGGCGTGGGAGGGAGCCCATTGTTAGGGGGCTAAAGTTTTATTACTTCTGATAATGATAATAAATGCTTCTTCCCACACACTATGGCCTTCATTACAGCATTGATCCCCTAACATCTCTGTTAAAATCCATCGCTGTAGTAGCTCCATTAATGAACGTTCCAAACATAGCAGTGAACCAGGCGGATGATCCAAAGACCTTCTCACGTTCTCAGTAATGAAGTTAATTAGTTATCGGAGAAGTTGCACGTCCGTGAAAGAATGATATCACTTTATTCAGTGTGGAAGAGGATAGAAGGCGGATTTAGAGGGCTGAGATTGAAGTGTGAGGCGGAAAAGAAAAGCCACGGAGGTTGCAGCATTCACACGCTCTGAAGCACTGGGTTCTATTCTTGTGTGTGTGATCTGGCTGGGACACACACACGCATGCACGCACACACGCACGCACGCACACACGCACGCACGCACGCAGGCACGCACGCACGCACGCACACACACACACACACACACACACACACACACAGATATGTAGACAGGTGCTGTGTGTGGATCCGACTGTATAGTTGAACAGCTGTGTGTAGGAGCTTGTGTCAGGCAGGCGTGCTGGGAGGTAGCTGTTGCATTTTCTGGCTTCACCACCGGATGCAGCGTTTGACACAGACACACACACACACACACACACACACACACACACACACACACACACACACACACACACACACACACACACACACACACACACACACACACACACACACACACACACACACTCACTCAGGGCAGCTGTAAGGTGCCATTCAAGAGCCCCAAAGGCATCTGCCCCCACCCACACAGAAGTCACTGTCTCCTTCATAATTTTCTGCCTCTGAGCTAACAGCAAAATGAGCCCACTTAGAGTATGATGTGCATCCAATGTATGTCCTGCAGCTACATACCTGTGACGGCCTTCCTGTGGTGTTGGCTCCGACCAGCCAGCCAGCCAGCCACCGCCCGCCACAGGGAGCACTTACACTACAGCTGCTGGCACAAATATTTACCAAGCTCTTTACCCAACCCCGGGACCAGCCATGAGTCCCAGCATCCAAACCTTGTCCCACCTCTCATCCTGGCTGTCAGTCGCCAGCTAAGTCCTCCTTGGAGCTCGGAGGCTATCCGGGATTTAAGCAAAAAGCCTTTTATCCGGGACTTTCTCTACAGGCTGGGGTGAGCAAATGTCTCATGTCAGCAAAACATGTCAGCATAAATCCTGCAAATGGCATCTTTCTGCCCCTCAGAGGTGGCAAACAAAACTTCTTTTAGAGAGCAAAACACACAGTGTATGGTTTGTGGGTGTAATGAGCCACGTTGTGCGAGTGGTTACTATTGTGGTCATTTAATGTTTCAAATGCATTTTCTTCAAATCAACATTTCTATATCCTTGCAGGAGTTTATAGTTATGTGGGTAAAAATAGATTTTGTGCTGGCTGGTTGTGACGCTATAGACTGATTAACCCTTAGGTGGATTGCATTGGCTAATCTAGGGAATTAAGCTGAGAGCTCTTAGGAATGCCATCAGCTCCTAGATCCAGACCAGGTGTCTGCAGTCAGCTGGGGAGGGGGTGGGTGGGGGGGGGGGGGGGGGGGGGGGGGGGGGGATGTCCCTTTGTGTATTTCTTTGAGAGTGTGTGCTGTGTGTGTGTGTGTGTGTGCGTGTGCGTGTGTGTTAGAGTGAACAGGATAGGAATAGCATCGCCTGCATGACAATGGCAAATGGTGGATTTAACAAGGAGCACCAGTATGCTGGAATTCACTGGCGCGTCCACAGCTCTTATCACATTTACATCAACTGTTCATATGAGTGCAGATGCTTTCAAGTGCAGAGCAAATGTTTACGCTCATGCCCACATCACACTAGGTTCTCCCATTCCAGCCGCACAATCCTTCGCCATGGACGGCGTCCACTGTAGCAGCTCCACTTACAGTCTAATTATTTCCAGTGTTAGTCAAATCCCAGACCCAGCATGTGCAGACAAGTAAAGGAAATCTGTGAGATATACGATGACAAAAAAAATATTCCTGAGCATTCTCAGGAATATTGTATTTATACTTATGTGGCATCATTATTTTTGATGATGCTCGATGTACCTTGCAGTAGTCCCGCTGATTAACAATTAGTCCAATTGCGATATGACAAAGATAGTGCCAACATCACCTGTCTCTTTGACAAAAGTGGCATCAGGAGAGACAGCGGAAAGCAGAGCAGCTGGAGACGGTAATCCCGTCTCTCCAGGTCAGCCATCAGACAAGCTGCAGCAGGCCTCACTAACTCGAGCCTAATTAACACACACCAACAGGGAAATCTCTCACTCTCAGACCCATATTGCAGCACACACCCAGTTCACCAGCCAGCCATCTCAGGGTTAATACTTTCCAGGCTCCACACTTGGGGAGGGTTTGACCAGCTCCAACATGCTTTAGCTCCTGCCTCCCAGCTTCTGTCACACCTCCTCAGGGGATCAAGAGATAGATGAGTAGATGGAATTAAATAGGATGCTAAACCATGCAAGATTGAGTTTTCCGTGAAATGTCCTTGGATATGTGTCATTGGTTTATGTCAGCCGCGTCTTGGTGCCAAACTAGATTTTTTTCACATACTGCAAAGTCTGCCACAGGGACTGAACAGTCAATTCAAACCAGTTAGTAAGAAACAAGGAAAACATGGCGATTACGCTTTTAGTAGGTAAGTCATAACTCTTATTAAAGCTGATTAGTGTGGAGGCAGAATCAGTATGGAATCTTGCAACATCTGCACATTTGTAGCAAGTGAGAAAATCCATTTTTTTCCTATTAGTTTTAATGGTTTTATTCAAGAGTTATGGTGGTCATAATATTACATTCACAACAGCAAATAAATAAAATGTCATGACACTCAAATAAAAGAAACTAATTTGTCAGTGGACCATGCTTTTTTTCTTCTTCAAATAAACACTTTAGCAGATGAGTGCCACCAGCGGCCCATGGGCAACATTTTGCCGCTGTCTGCGTTCTTTGTGGATCATGAAATTAGTATCGATGCAAGGAAGAAACTCAGAGAGTAACACTTAACCCCAATATCAATTGCAAATATTACTTAGATGTTGTAAAACTAAATTCATGTTAAGGTGAAGATTATTAAAAATGATTGAAGATTCGGCATAATGAAGTGACTTAGTAAACTCTTTACGGTAAATTAGTTGCTTCAACTCTCATACATTGTTGTATGATCAGCTTAGAATTTGGTCTTCTGGTAGACATGAATACATTTTGTCGGCCTTTACCAATTAGCTGGGTATCTTTGCCCTGTAGGTTGTAAGCGGGGCAACAGTGGTTCATCGGAACATTTCTACAGGCGGTGCTAAGTCAAGGCACAGGATCAGGCATTGAATCTATCCCTGACAGCATTGACAGTGCTGTTGCAGTGCTTGTGAGACTTTGACTCTGACAGTCATGCACCAGGTGGAATGTGAAACACACTCCCGCCGGCACTCGGGAGACAGTCGTGTGTGGTGCTGGGACGGAGATGTTGCAGTCCTGGCGTCTGACCCCTCAGACACTCCTCCATAACAGCTCTCAGCCATTTCTTGCCCCCCCCCCCCCTCCATGCATACCCTTCCTCAAGTGTGTCCAGCTGAAGGGTGGCAGGGAGGGGGCCGCGGGGGGCGTGATGGTATCAGGTGTCATTTAAAAAAGCAGTTGTCAGGCCTGGCTGAAAATGGAGCATGACTTTATTCAAGTCTAAATTGTAGCCTGGTGAAAGCGGGGTGGCCTCTCGGTGCCCTCCCCGCAGTGTAGTGGCCATTCCTGTGGAGCTCCAAGAGTCAGTTTAATGGGACTCTATTAAGTGCTCTGTTTTTATGGGATTGATTTCTCCTTCCTGTCGCACCAAAGGCATAGTGCGAAACATTTCTCTCCTCCTGTTGGATACCAGGTATCATTGAATTAAAATAACGTCTTGTCTCCCACTGGTAGATGATATTTAAATGACACAGTCCACCTTGAGTTCAGCTGATTTTTTATTTATTTATTTTTCTTTCTTCTTACAAGTGCATGCGCGCACACATACAGCTGGTGGGGATTAGGGGAGAGGAAGCAGAGTGAGCATAGAGGTTTTCAGAGTCAAAAACAGCAGAGCTGGACTTGACCTTTGGCCTGCATGGCCATTCATCTGTAGATAACATCAGTCAGTTCCATCGGACAGCTCCGGAGTGTGTACAAGCCATTAAGTGCAGCCCAGACAGACAGACAGACTCGTTATAGACTGAAAACCTGATCTTTGACAATACACACTCCTTCCAAAGGAACTTAAGATAGTGATGACTGGAAAGTATAAGGGTATATGATAATTAATGGCTTCCATTAGAGAGAAAACCCTTCCTCTGCACTTTTTCTGGTGGATGGAGTGCCAAACTAGCTTAGCTGTGTGTTTCTGTCCTACCTGGGGCTATAGACAAGTGGTATCCTGCATGTTAAATAAAGTCTTTCCCTCCTCCGAGCCCTCCTTCTGTGGTTCCCATTCCTCAAGTTAAATCAAGTATTTCCCGGCTCCTCACATCTCTGCCTCCCCTTTTTCTCTGTCCGTACATTGTCAATGGGATTCTCTCTTAACTTATATCATCCCTTAAGCCTCCATCATCATTTCCTCTCATGTTAGTTGAGAGAGGAAGTCAGCAAAATGAATATGGCCTCGGTGTGCTGTGTGTTACATGTGTGAGTCTTTATCGCTGAGAAAAGGGTAAGAATAGACATGTGTGTTAGTGCACTATTGCTGTGGGATGTTAATTTTATCTCCCATTGGGTTATTGGATGCGTCGTAGACTAAGTGGAGTCATTTACCAAAGGTTACAGCCGCAGTCGTGGACAGCAGCAGATGATAAGTCATACAAATGAGCCTTATCCTCAGCAATAATACGTTACATTCAGTGCTCCCTTCCATTTTGCTGTTTGCATTTCTGCTATGTTTCCTTTAGTCCGTCTGCTTTTTTACCTCCTCATTATTCTTTCATCTTTCATCCTTTGATTGATAGAGAAAAGCTAACCAGCATGTAGCTGCCACAGGGTTGTTATATAATCTTTTGTGGATCTTGGTATCAGTGCTACTATATCATATCCACGGTTATGGTGGTATGGAAATGAGACAGCAGCTCTCAACAGGGGCTCTCAAAACAATTATCTATACTTCATAGGCGGGGATGCTGCTGGGCCACTGGCCAGTGCTCTGGGCTTCCTCATTTCTCTAAGAGCTAAATGTTGCTGACTTGCCGCTTTCTCACAGCACCAGCCTTGCCCTTGTTAGGAACAAAGCTGAATGGGAGTCTTTTTCACGATAGTTTGTCCTTGTGTTTGGAGCCAAATAACAGGAACAACAGGTATTGAGTGACAGTGGGGTTAGAAGAGTTGAAATTGGTTTTAGGAGAGCTGTACAGAGGAGTTCATGGAAGAAAGCACATAAGAGGACTGTGCGAATTAAGAAAATAATTATGTTTTTTTAAGGGAATGTATTTTTGTGCCAAACTGAGGATGTTGTCTTAAGAATGATGACAAGAAAGTTTATATAATATGGATTCTGTCCAGATACTGTGGTTTGTTCCCACAATCCATAAACAGGCCTTGATAGTGGCCTAATTTGCTATTTCATTTGAATAATACCATTATATGCCCCCAGGCCCTATTTTGGGAACCAGGAACCATGTCGCTATCAGGTGTCAGTATTAACCACTACACTCATATATACACATACAGCTCCTCATTTAAAACCATCCTTGAATGATTGCATTTGCCTGACAAAAATAAATAAATAAATAGGTGACCTCTACCATTATCTATTCTCTGAGTACTCATAAGTTCCATCCAGTTTCATTTGTTTCACTTTTATGATTTAGAAAATACAGTCTTTATTCAATTGTATTTATATGAGTATTTATTATCTGCTCATATAAATTCACTGTAACTGAGTAAATCAATGTAATATCAGCAACACTTTCCACAATGTTAAAGACTTCGTGAGAGTGTATTTGCCCTCTTTATTTTGGCACATTCTTTGACTTCTGTGCTAGAGTCTGGAAGATACCTTCTTTTTATTTGCATATCTGTGTGATGGTGCATGGCCGGGCTTGGCCTCTGACATTTGCCCCTAAGCCCTGTGTTGTATCGATGAAAAATCCGCACGGTGCCGATAAGTAAGCGCATCACATGCGCGTTGCTCAATCCACGCGAACCAGTCATCAGCAGTAATTCCATAAAGAGCACTTTGTCTGTTTTTGTTTGTTTGTCTGGTACGCCTGCTCGTACACGTTGGGCCGTGACTGATGCACGGCCGATCCCTTCACTTGAGAAACATGCATGTGGGTGAGGAGTGAGCTCAGCAATGAGCACTGTGAACATACGTAAAAGAAGGATCCTGACGCTATGCTTGCGAATCACTCTCTTGCCCAAGGGGGTCTGGGCTGTGGTTTTTAAAGCTTTTGAGCAGAACAAGTGATAAGACAGGGGAGGCCGACCGAGCCGTGTGTCAGTAGCATGACTCGCCGTGTGTGAGTGTAATATGAATGTGCTGCGGTGGCTGGAGTTCCCCGAGATCAAGCGCACGCTGTTTTAAGATGACTGTTTTTAGCAGCAGCTGTCAGGCTTTGCTCTGGACATGAAAGGCAAATATGGAAGCCAAGACGGACTAGATCTGAAGAGTGGGGATCTGAACAACAACACGATACAGCAGGGGGAGAGAGACTTCCAAGTTATTCCAAATATTCTGTTTAACATTGACACTTTTGATAATGTGGGTAGAGATGACATTGCTGCCTCAGCATGCCAGGGGCTTTAGGCTGTAGCACACTGACACACCTGCCTGAGTCAGCTGAGTCAGGACATGTGTGACTGTGGAAATGTGGGTGTGGGATCTTTTTATGGGAGCATAAACACAAGGTCAAAAGGGTTTTCTCCTCATTGATCTAGTTTTTTTGTTCTTTACTCCCATCTTGCTCCTCCTCTAACGTTGTTGTAGTGCCTCCCCTCCCCGACAGGTTGTACTACGTTTCTAAAAGCAGCGAGGAAGTAGATCAGCCTTCCCATCCTCTCTGTTTGTGTCCTAACAGCCCCGTCCTGCTCTGCACAACTTGCTGGCCGTGGGCAGCCGAGGGAGCGCAGCACTAATTGTGTAGGTCACTGAGGTTATGCAGCCTCCCTGAGTCTTTCCACTCGTTCTGCCTCTGCCTCCCTCTCTTTGATGTGGTGTAGTTGCTGCTCTCCACGCAGTCACTGGATAATAATGCATGACATCACAGTTTACGCTGCCACGAGAAAATAAATACTGCACTCGGATATTTGAAACTGAAAACTTAAAAGTTTCCTCTCTCTTGCACGCCAGAGAGGTTAATCGCGGGGGGAATCCTTGGAAGCTTCCGCAGTTTTCGGCACAACCTCTGCTCATCTAAAATCATTTAGAGCTTGTTTTTGTTTCCTCTCCCTTTTCCTGCTGTGTGTGATGTAGGAAATGTAGGAGATGTTTGTCTTTTCAGGCGGGTTCCGTTGTCTTTTGTGTGTCTTGTCTGAAACAGCATGTCAGCCAGGCGGGGCGGCTCTGGGAGGATGTGTGTGTGAGAAAAAGAGAGTGTGTGTGTGCTGAATGAAATGTAAAAAAGCAGTACGCCTGCCTGCACACACACACAACAGCCTTTGGCCTAATGGGAGCTGACACTCTGACAGGCTCTCTGAGCTCTTTATCTGGGCCTCTCGCCTCAGAATTTGTGTGTACGCATTTGTGCGTTGTGTGTTTCTGCCTCCGTGCGTGTGCGTGCATGCGTGGGTGTGTGTGCGTGTGTGTGTGTGTGTGTGCATGTGGATCTGTGACCCCAGCGGTGGTAGTCGCCAGGCCCCTAGAGAGTTCTTTAACCCCCTAACAGAGTCAGACTCATTTACATTGAAATGGGAGAGTGGCAGGGCCTCTTTATGGACTGTTTGCTTTTGCTCTATAGAAAAACCTCAACTCCACCTCTCTCTCATACATAAGTGCGCGCATGCATACACGCGCACATATACACACGCAGAGTTGAACTAGGTGGGAATTTGCTTTGCAGCAGCTCACACAGTTTGTTGGGTTTTTTTTCCAAACTTTTGGGCTGTTATGCCCACTTTAAGGGTCTGAAGTGTGTGTATATGTGTGTGAGTGTCTGGATGCGTGAGTTATGAGGGGTCAGAAAAGGGCTGCTGGGATCAGGTCTGTGTGAGTGTGACCATGTGGTTGTTAGTTGAGTGTTCTTCCACCTCACACCACAGCTCCCCTTACTTTCCTAATGACTGCCCAGCAGAGCCGATCTGGAGTTCCCCAGGTTCCCATCAACTCGCTGGTCCCTCTCTCTCTTCCTCCACAGTGGAAGCTTTAAATCTGAGCCAGTGCTGGTGGCTGTGGCAGCACAAGGCAGAGGGTTTTTTAAACTTAGTGGTAGCTTGCCAGAGACAGTCTAATTATAGCAAGCAGGAAGTGAGTGGGAAGGAAGCCTTTGATGATACATACAATTATAATTTTGTCAGGAAAGTGCAGCGCTGAGGAGGGGATCAACTCTCCTGCCCCTTTTTGGAGATTTTTTTTCATTGACTTTAACATATAGTAAGGACTCTGCTCTCCTTGCAGGCTTAATTCAGCCTTCTCCCCACTATCAGCCTTCTTATCTTCCTGTAAGGGCCTTCTATAAAAAAGGAGAGCGGAGTGCACTGTTTGAAGTCAAGTGGTTGGTAAAAGAGCAAATAGAGTCGATGTTTTCCACCTGTCTTGTGTCAGTTTGCTAATTTCTTCCTGATAGATGTTCACTGAGACAAGCTTTTCTTCTCAGTGGCTCCACTTGAGTGGACACAAGTGTTTCTGTTAAAGATCACACAGGAATCCACTGTGGAATCCATATTTAGTCATTTTCTGTATGTATTTCATACGTCAACCAAGAAAGCATTTGTTCCGTGTTTAACTGCTCCAAACCTGGAAACGAAACCGCCGCGAATTGCTATGGAATTTAGTCATTTTTCTCAATGAGTACAGTCTTTAATTTGTTTGTTTTTCCATGTTGTGTTGAATCAGCACCTCGAGGGTGATCTCTAATTAACCGGATTGCTACACAGCCACTAGTGATTGTGGTTTCGGCTGATCCACCTGGTCAGTTAAAGGGATAAAATTAGTACCAGGCAAAAGTCAAAGTGTACTTTAAGATTTTTTTCCAAATTATTTTAGTTGCATGATCCTCAATCACAAATTGGATAGAAGTAATGATGCCCGAGGGAAAAAAGGAAAATAAACTGTTTTTTGCACCTATTTATTTTATTGCATTCAAATTGTTGAACTGTAAGAGTCATCCCCAATTTGTTTCAAACAATTAAGGTATAAATGGAGCACTTGTGGACAAATTGCATGCTACACATGGCAGTTGGTCCAAGCCAATGGGGCCGTGCCCTGCACATGAATGCCCGTGCATGGTTAGCTTGACTTTTAAACTATGGTTTCAGGATGCGACAGTTAATTTTAGGTACAGTTGTCGATGTTTTAGCTGCACACCACTTCCACTTCCTGCTGAGGATGAGTCATTGTGTATGCGTGCGTGTGTGTGTGCATGTGGTGAGTTTAGTCACCACAGCAAGAGCAAGCCACTCTCTGACTCCCCGTGATGGGATCCAGATGGGAATTTTCTGTGGATTGCCCACTCTGCTAACCATTATAGTTCTTACAATGTTCCCAGAATGTTTTCCTCTTCATCACACAGTCTCTCAATATAGTTTTATACTGATGGACAATGTTAGGCTGACTCATTCCTGCAATTTGTGTAGTCATTATCCTCCAAAGAAGTTAATCTATGATGTCAAAAGGCCATTTTACTTTGTTGTAGTCTTCTTGGATGCTCTTATTATGCCTGAATTATCCAGACTGGGCCAAACATGACCTGTATTCGCTCACATAAAGAGAGGAAGAGAACTGCTTCTGTTCGTTTCCAGACACCCTCCTGGACGTCTCATTTGTGCCGCCACAGACCAGATCAAAAGCTCCTCTTCCTATTCAGTCTTGAGTTTTATGAAAATCATGCCAGGACCTTAGCAGGCTATCAAATGCTCATCCAGTGACTCTCACACACACACTGTACATCCAAACAGAGTCAAACTGAGTGTTTTGAGCTGTAGCAAACAAAATCACCAGGGGCCAAGCAAGAGAGCTTTCATGTCGGGCCAAGTGGTCCAACACTCATTGTGTCCAGCTCCCCTTTGGGTGAGGGATGCATATTCAAGGTCAACTCACAATGCAGGGCAGCTCAAACCCAAACACAGCGGAGGTTCAAGATGTTTCCGCGTATGTGTCTGAATGTTGCGGCGACAGATTTGTTGTGTGTGTGTATTTTTGTGACTGATCTGCCTCTGCAAGTTGGGACTCGGTTTCTTGTTTTTCCTGCTCAGGTTCAATGGCACCAGCCGAGAAAGAGCAGCGCAGATCTGAAGTTTGTCAAATCAGGAACCGTGGGTGGGAACAGGAGTGGATTTCTCTCAGCGATTGATACAATTCTGTGTTTATCTGAGAAAAATAGGTAAGCAGTAACATAAAATACATGACCATTTGTGTTTGTATCATTGTTAGTGCCTCGCTGGGATCATTGTTTCATTTCATTTGCTCGTTGCAAAATAAACAAGCTTGCAGATCTTAAAATAGCAGAACCATGTTTGTTCATTTTAGATTATTTCCGTCCTTCATTGTGCCCTTCATATTTTAGTTCTGCTCGGTATGTGTGAGAAAATGTAAAACCAGCATTTTAAGCTATTTTGCTGCGTTGTATTACATACAGTACATACAGAAGCTGCATATAACACATTTTGTTGAGATGTAAAAACATCATGTGTCTTTTTCCTCTTCTTGTTTCATACCAATACAAATGTTGTTAATTTATTTCATTCCTGCATAAATACAATTAAACATGGATTTCCACAAAGACCACTGGCTGTTTAGGCCTCCACACGTTCAGATGAGCATGTCATGATTCATTTGCAGTGTCTCCGTATGTGTTTATGAGCCAAGTGTATTGTGTGGCACAGTGGCCTCTGGGCAGAGCTTCATGTTTGCATAAAAGAAGGCTCATGCTGAGAAAATGCCAACAGCTGATGAATTCTTGCCCAGTGCAGCAAGGTCAAGCAGCTACTTTGAGAACACACATCTCCCTCTCTAGCCGCCCATTTCGCAGTAGATGAAAATGAAAATTTTAAATTGAACATGTATACCCCATTGTGTGAAACTGCACGGGGGTCACCGGGTGGGTTGGAAGGAGTCCTCGTATCAGCACAATCACAGAGAGCCACCATCAGTTAGATTCACTGAAAGCGGCGTGAAGCAAACAGCGAAAATGAAAGCAAAACATGAATTTGTCTCTTGTCTCTTTTTCACGGCCAGACTTTGCGCTTATCTCCAGCTCCGTTTCACCTCTCCCTGCCTTTTTACAGCCCACTAAAAGCTACAGCTGCAAACTTTGCTCAAATCACTTTACACTGGTGACCTCAAATCTCAGCAGGCACGGCAGGCAGAGTACTTGAGTTGAGTTGTTGCGTAAATTTGTGTATTTTTTTTTTTTTTTTGTCAAACTTGGCTTGTATTGAATAATTCACCGGCAGACCTATATATAGGGTTAACACCACTGGGCTCTGTATTTTTAGCGAGCCCAAGGTTTTATGTAAGGCTCTTTATATAATCACAAGGTTTAATGGTACATTTCACTGTTAGACCTCCACCATGATGAGCAGATAGCGGGTCAGAGGACTCATTAATCATCACTTTTGGCAGACGCATGCACACATGTACACATGGCCTAGGGCCTCTTATCACTGCCGTGTAGGTGTTCAGATGTGTGTGCGTGTGTGTGTGTGCGTGCGTGTGTGTGTGTGTGTGTGTGTGTGTGTGTGTGTGTGTGTGTGTGTGTGTGTGTGTGTGTGTGTGTGTGTGTGTGCGCGCATGCACATGGACAACATAATGAGAACTCTATTTTGCATAGCTGCATAATTCTGTGCCAAATGTGTCTGTGTTTAAATATGTGACAAAACCCTGCCATTGCTGCCTTTTCTATTACGAGCCACACTCACATGCCTGTAATATCACACCTCTGCCTGTCCTGCACTGATGAGAGTGAGTCACCATCCAGCGAGCGCTGAACGGCCTGAATGGAGGCTGTGAAAGAGTTATTAGTAAACACATTTATCTTCCTGCAGTGCCCTCTGTGAAAAAGGTCCTAAGTCTGCATGTACCGGCATCCAGCAGTTTCTTATCTGGAGCTAAAAGGAAGTCGTGGTGACAACCACAATTAGGCAGGACAGCACAGGATGGGAGAGGGTCGTACACATAGTAATTACTTAGTCACCGCAGTGAGGCCAGTGACACTAAAACACTGGCTACAGCTCATTGAGACAAGCCGGGGAGATAAATATATGCATCATCGCGTGGGCTCAGAAATTGTCTTCACTGTGAAGAAGTCACGGAAGGGTCTTCAGCAAGTATCAGAAACCCTTATTAATCCCTCAGTCTGTTTCATTTTAAATCAGCACAATTTACCTATTAAGCTGCACCGTGGACTTCATTATGGATGTGTGTTTTATTCACATAAGAAATATATCTTTTTTTGGCAAGCTAAGATAAAAGTTCAAAACAATTTGCTTGTTTCTTTTATTTATAGATATATATATATATATATATATACAGATCATTTTCACCCCCCCAACATAACAAAAAAACAGCTTCATTTTTCTGAATTCATAATTTTCCCACACAAAATAGTCAAATTTTTTAACTATCAAAAATGTAATTTTAATTTAGTTTTTTTTTTTTTTTAAGAACAGCACAATATTAAAAGAATAGAAAAATGTATGTATAAAAAGGTTTTAGCTCAGTTTTGAAAGAAAAAAAAGGAAATAAAAATTGAACAACAAATTCCAACCACATCAAGCTTGTTTCTGAATAGATAAAGTGAATTCATCAGGTAGAAAAAAGAAAAGAAAGAAGCCATTTATGTTTTTATGGAAAAAAAAAAAAGTTTTTGGGTTCTGTTTGTCTCAATGACCGAAATAGGTTTAGAAAAAGAAATTAATTCACAACATATATGTATTTTCATTTAAAAGAAAACAAAAACTCAGTCCCTCCTAATTAAACAGCAACATTTTTAGGAGAAAAGAAAAATTGGACCTTGGATTTTCTGCTTCATCAATATTTGGAACAGACCAATACAACAAAACCTTGGATAATAAAAAAGTTGAAGTTGATAATTGGTCTGACCAGTATCAGTCACTGTGTGAGTTTTAGTTTTGGACATCTACTCAATTAAAAACAAAAAACAAAACAAAAACAAAGGTAGATTGTTTTCTCATGTTCATGCGGCACACGTCTGTAATCAATTGACCAACTTGAGGAAAACAAAAAAAAAAACCCAAAATCACAACTGAATTCTATTAAAACCTTGGAGCAGTGAATATCTGGTGTGCTTTACACTTAACTCTCTCATTTGTTTGCTATTCAGGGGCTGAGGTGAAAATATTGAACGTTATCTCAAGAGTGAGTTATTGTTTCAGCATGGGTCCAGGCAGGTCCTCAGAGCCAGAACAACAGAGTTAGCTCTGCCGTCTTTTGAAAACAAACCTGAACTCTGGCTGGCACGGGACGTTTATTTATCCCGCAGATACAGGCTGCATCGCTCCGGGCTGCCCGACAGCCATGCTCCATCTTTCATATATTCACCATGGATAAACAACACCGGCTCTGACAGTACCACTCATTGTGAAGTATGTCAAGATGCGTCTGAGTGTGTGAGAGAGGATGTATCCACTAACTAGTATGACTGTGATAAATCTGTGATGGAGCGGTTCTGCCTAGAGCTGTCCTTGAGAAGCTACTACTTTCCTCAATGACTGAAGCTTTTTTTTCTTTTTCTTTTTGCTTCCTCCCCATAGTGTCTATTATGGTCTTCTCAGTACTTGTGGATGTCATTAAGGAACCTGTAATGCAAATACTTTTCAGATAATTTATAAATTACATGCACAGGTTCAGGTCCTGAGATTTGAGTGAGCTTGTAAGTTGTTATTTATGCTCTACGTGAATGCTAACCGAATGTGAACTTCATTCAAAGTTGTTGTCGTGACTGTTACTATTTCACCAATCTCCTGTTTGCTGGAGGATGGAGGACTCACTTATCCTGACAGCAATCCAGATCCTGTGTTGACACAACAACGTGTCACGTGACAACACCTCATCCTTTAAAAAAGGGGGGCGTGGGTTTACGCTGCAGCTGCGGACAGAGACAACAACGATGTAGTTAGTATGCCGGACCATGGGAGGGCGCTGTTGCTTGATTTTGTAATGAAACCACACAGATGTGTGCAAAGAAGTATACGCTATAAACGTGAGGAAACTGGAGAGCACTCGACATCCATATGGACTGCTCGGATGACGCATCGGATGCCATTAGGGGTGAGTCTCACCTATAAAACTACTGATATGGATGACAAAACTAGAATACTGTCCGTGACTAATACCACAGCTGGTCGCCATGTTTGTTTACGAGTGGATGGGAGTGGAAGGGAGGGGGAGAGATGCGCACGCGCAGTAACAGGCTCTGTAGCCTCCGGCAGTCAATGCAGGAGGGAATAACAGCTGTGAAAGAATCTTTCCACCTTGGGAGCCGGTATAAAATCTGATGCAGTGCATCCGCACAGTAGTGCTGTGCAAACAGCCCCCCCAAAACTGAAGAAAGTTCTGTGGATGCACTCGTAATCGTTGTCGTGTAAATGGGGCCTCAGACTACTAGTAAAATTTAAAACACAATATGTGTGATGAGCCTCCACAAATAAACATTATTTTCTAATGAAGACTTGTCTGATGCTGTTGATAGTCTATCTTAACTATATTTTAGGGTCTTTCCCCCATAACTTCATATCTCCCTGGAATTACTCATGTCCAAAGTATAGTGCATTTAATCAACTAACTGTTGTAACAAGGGACTAAGGGACTAGTCACAATGTGTTTCAATAACTACTTTGAAAAATATATATATATATTTTTTTTAAGTATCTATTAACTGTAATCAAATACTAATTTTCAAAAACTGCTGAGGCGGTAAATAAAAACTGCCATGTACTTCCTCAGCCACATTGATCACACATTTCATTCAAAGGGTAGAAATAGATTGTAATTAATGATGAGGAAAGAACAGGCGGTTCGTGAGTTGTGCCTGTGTGCTTATGGTGTGTGCAACGCTACAAACCGAGACCGCTGAATTCTCCAGGATATTTACACCCGACTTGACTGATAACATAATTAAAGTTCATGTAGTGATCTGTGTTCCCAATACACACCGAGCCTGGTCAGTAAATAAAGCGCTGTGCCAGGAGGCGATCCTATGACACGACATATATTCAACACACACACACACACACACGAATAAATAAGAAACTCTACAGTCATGTCACACCCTGGAAGAGTTGCTGTTTGCCGATAAAATGTTGGGGGCGAAAGTACATTGGTGCCACTATGTTGCAAGACACGGCTGATAAAGACTGTTTGTTTGACGGCGTGCATCTTTAATTTGACAGGGTTGAGATTTCATGAAGTTTGTGTTTTCTGACGGATGATAAATTATTCCATCACGCACAGTTCAGTCGCATCAGCGTCACAGCAAGTCCACTCTGCACTGACTGAATAGCAGCTTGCCCTCCATTAAACAGTGTCACCGTGGCAAAATGAAAAATTTGGTGCCTGCTAACTAGAGTCAGGTGATTAAAGTGTCCTCATCATCAAGAGCCAAATTCAGACCTGTTACGAAAGGGCGCAAGCACATTTAATCAGAAAATAGTTTCATTGGTGCTGCTTTTCAAGTGTGAACTTGAAGATGTTCTTGGTGAACTTTCGTCGAGTTTTGGCTGCTCCTGTAGAGAATGGCGTTGGTATTATCTGAAAATGGCACTTTTTGAAATTGAATTCCTCAGTCCAACCTTTTTGAATGCACTCTTTATGTGTAAATGAGGAAAAGGCAACTTTCCTGACTGCACACGGTCACAGTCAGTAGTTTGAGTTGAGTAGTCTGATTGACAATAACAATGAAGGATCCCAAAGTGCTCATGCGTCCCACTCTTTTTAATTTAACAGTAATTCTCCAACAAAAGTCATAATTTATTTTATCATTTGCAAATACGATGACCATTAATACAATGTTGCTGTTTTATTGAGAAACAATCTTGAAATGTAAACACAAAAACAATGAGAATCTGCACTCTGTCGCGTGATGCTGAATTATATCTGAAAGTATTTGTTTCAGTCTTTATGTCTATCTAATCTATACAGTGAGACCATGCTATGGATGTCTGTGCGTTCTTAATGTTTTAAATGGGTGCAAAACAACAATGTCACCTTTCACTTTTCAGCTCATTGTTGCAAGGCAAAAGTGCTAACCGTGACACCACGATGCCCCACACAGAAACATAGATGCATGAATAAATAAATAATTTGGCCTCAAGTGTGAATGTTTGCATGACTTATGTTTGCTCTGCATTTGACTGAACGCAGTCTGAGGCGGCTTTTGCCCTGCGTCGGAGCCGCTCCTGCATGTTTAACCTTATTCTGGATAAAATTATAGAAGTTGGATGGATGGACGGATTATTTACTATTCGTGCTGAAAACTTACAGACACATATTTTGCACAGGAATTCACAAACACTGTTGTACATTCCCAAAGTTGTTGGCAAGAATCCTGTCGATGAGCTACGAGTACTTGTTGTTTGCAACATACCAGTGGATTTCCACAAAATCATGTCTGTATCCCCTTCCTACCTGGGAACCCCCCCCCCCGCCCAAAAACAAAGAAAAAGAAAATATGTGACATCACCACGTGAGATTTCAACTTGCGGAGCTTTGTCTTTCCTAGAAAATCGAAGCAGCTTCTGCTTTCACAACAGCAATGGAGATAATGTTTGAGAAGCATAGCTCACATAAAATCCATAAATATGAGTATTATATGTTCCGCTTTGACAGACTTATAACATCCAGATGCTTCAGTTCCCCCAGCTGTTGCCGTTCATGACAACATCTGTCTTTTTGGACGTGTGTAACTGAAGATTCACAGTCGCTTCAAAATCATAATTCACAAGGCAATATTTCAGTTTAGAGATTGTGGTTGATCATGTTAGTTCCTAGAGATGTTCCAGCAGTCATTTAGGAAAGCAAACACTGCCCTAAAAGTCTTCTTCATGCATAACTTGTTACAGATTTAGAGCACTTTGGATTATTAATGGCAGAGTAAAGCATGTGTACAGTGCATGAATAAGTGAGGATGTGTGGAACTGGTGGACTGATAGAAAGTTTTCACCCACTCGACTTTAATAAGGTCTTGAACTAAGAAGAGAAAAATCCTCAAACACCGAAGAGTCCGAATGTGTCTCTGCATCACACCCAGAACTCAATTAACAGATCAAAACACAATTTTATCATGCTAATTGTATCCTCTATGGTGAAGCACATCCCTCCTTCAGAATAACCTCCTTATGTAAATTTTTTTTCCGGCGGATGTCTTCCCGAGGCTCTCACCGCCAATCCGCGTCTCTATCTTCAAAGTAAACGACCCAGTATCACATGATTGAGACTCACCATCCAACTGCATTCAGACTTGTGAGAGGATTAAGGTTACTTTCAAACTAAACAGAAAGCTTCCACATCTGAGCTGGGCAGACACGTTGGGATGGGAGTGTGGGCTAGAGCTCAGCAAACCCTTGGCTGGGGGAAGCGAAGGGAAAGTCTGCCACAGAGGCCAGAGGGGCTGTGTGCTCCACTCTCCTTTGTTGCTCCAAAGAGGTGATTCTGCTCATTTTGTCACTGACTCGTCCAGAATGGTTTTTTCAGCCACCACAAAGGTGTGGATACATAATGCCATGTATACTGCTTTTTAGTGAGTTAGTTGTGAACACTGTAATAGTTGGGCCATGAAAGAGAAACAGTTTTCTATTTCAGGTCATGAGGTCATCACAGGACAAGCACAGACGGAGAGAAGCAAACACTCACATTCACGCCTGTGGGCTGTTTTAGGCACCTCGTTTTTGCGTTTTCGCGTTTTGGGTTTAGATGTTAACGTTTTGAAAACAAGGATTTATACAGAAACAAACAGAAATACTGAAAACGATGTAGTTTGCATGCCAGGCCAAAAGTTGCAGATGTTTGTTTATTTATTTATTTTTATAATGAAGTCCCAGGAAAATATGGTCTGTGAGTTACGTCATTCTGGAAGCCGCCATTGTTGTTTTGCTACATCTACTCATGCATGTTCCACACAGAGAAGGGCCCCTGCAATTCCATTAATGTTCTCCCTCAATTAAATTGTGCTCCGAGCTACATTATTGTAGTGCTGCTATGACAGATTGGCTTATTAACACTGTGCGGGTCAAAGGGAATGACTGGTTCACTTGTGAAGTTCAGCTCAAGCTATATTAGGAGGAAGATGCTCTATTGTTTGTAATTTGGCATGTCAGGAAATGTATCTGCAACTGTTTAATGAACGGTAAAAGTCACTCACTGAAACTTCAGCAATTGTTACAAATTTAATTGGTGACTGAAACATTGCTGTCAAAAGTAGGAAGACCGCAGTGCTCACTCTCAACACTCGCCCTGTGTTTTATTATTGCCGAGCACATAGTTGCTGTTTTCTGACACGCTTTTTTTTTTTTTGTGTGTGTGTTTTTTTTTCTTAGTTTCCTCGAACTGGTTAATTAAAACCTGCTGCACAGGCACCGATCAATGGGTGGTCACAGAAAAGATTTAGAGGTGGCAGAAGGATTTGCTCTCACTGGCACCGAGCACCTGTGCTCGTGCAGGCGTAAATGAGCCTTTCTGTTCAGTGTCGTTCACTCTCCTTTAAATCCAACACAGATGCATGTTTTAACGGTGTTATTCATAGGTCTGCTTCGGGTGAGAAAATGCGGGCTTAGTGTTGATGAAGGCTAAATAAGGAGGTAAAAGGATGTGTTTTTAGATCTGGCCAGCTTATATTGGACCCGGTCCGAGATGTTAACGTTTCCTTACTCCGCTGAAGTCCTTGGTGTGATATAAGTCAGGCCTCCTCGGAATTGTGCCGGCCTCTGGTCGGAGATTGTGCATTGCAGCTGGTTTCCACTTGTGTGTAAAAAGCGGGACAGCTCCTTGAGAGCAACTTTGTTTACTTTAGAGAGTACAAACTTTCAACAGCGCGCCAGAAGAGCTTCTGCCTCCATTTTGTTTCCTCAGCAAATTACAAGAGGTGACCAACATGCGTACCCCTTTGACATTGTGAGAAAGAAGCAGGAGCAAGAGTTTGAACTTCTGTCACTTTTTTTTATTTGAATGACCATTTTAAAGTGAATGAATACCTTCCTGAAAACGCACAGTGGCATTTAAGAGATAACAAAGACATCTATCCTTCAATTATATCTGCCATTATATCACTATCATATATTAAAAATAAGGAAAACTGATTCACCATTAAATCTCATTGAAATAATCACCCACAGTTTCATCCACTTTCTCTGAGAAGACCAAGAAAGAATTTCCCCTCGACACAACATGACCAGACAAACGTCTTTGTGAAGTATGTGCAAATATGTGTTGTCAGACAGAAAGTCCCCACCAATGATAGAAGTGCATATACACACACATCCGATGACATTGAAAAGTATCCAGGCGTTGGCTTTTCTTTCACCAGCTCTCTAGCATGCAGTTCAAACAGAGTAAATCTTGCTTGTGTCCACAAAAGCAACAGCGGAGGGGTTAAACTTCAAGACCGGGGAGATATTACTTACCCCCCGACGGCACAAGATGCTCACTGATGACCTGCCAAGAAGGAAGAAAAACACAAACTAAGTCAGCTAGTTTCCTGAGAACAGGTGCAAAATTCATCATTGGCTCAAGTTAAAAGTGTGTTTCAAACTTTGATTTCGGCCGCTTGTTCATCAAACAGCCCCTTAATGAAATCGATGTTTTTGTTTTTTTCAAGCACCATTAAATGTCTGAAGTGAAACTTAAAAATCCTAATCTGTGTAAATCAGTTTAACACACAGCAAAAAAATAAAGCTCTAGCACGAGCCAGAGAAAAGTAAAATTTGTAATCTCATTACAGCCTCAGAACACTCAAACCGAGGCCCTCCACCACAGCGCCATGTGTCCGCTGCATTGTCGGCGATCTAAAGTCAAACACAGGCTTTCTTCACAAAGACAATAGGCCTGCCAATTGAAAGCAGTCATTCTGCGGTTTTGAAGGAGGCCCTGTGTTAGCACATCCAGTGTGTGAGACCTGTCTCGAGCTCAATTCACAGAGTCTGGGGTTCTTTCATCTCCATGGGCCGATCACTCTAAGCTGGGAAACAGGACCTAAGGGACCCTCAGCTCGCAGTCCCCCAGGCTGGCTTCCCCTGCCCTCAAACCCCTCCTACCCCGTCCTGCCGTACTGGCCCTCTCAAAGGAGCCTTTCAGTATTGTGCTGAGGCCCGGTTCCAGGTCAATGGGAGCCCAGAGATTTAGTGTTGCAGTCTGAGTGGAAACAAACGGTTCGTTTTGGGGATCCATCCGAGGTAGCCTGAAAACTTCCGTAACGCCGAAAGTATTGCTGACTCGAGTTTTTCCTTGAGGTGCCGCCAAGCTAATATGACGGCGACGACAGAGGTGTCAGTTTGTGTTTTAAATCTCGTCGCCTGGTCAGAGGCAGAAGGCGACCGCAGGTCCTCAAACAAAAGTTCATGTCATCTTTTGTGTTTCATTGATATTGTAAAATGTACTCAACACGTCTCAACAAAATGTCACAAAATGTCCAAGATAAATTAAAACGGGTGACACCTGATGTGGCATTTCCAGAAACACAATTACACTGACCTGCAAGGGAGTGACATTTAAAAGAAACACATTTGCTCCCATCATTGGAATTACTACAGAGAAGTCAGTTTAGTAGTGGTATGAATATATATACAGCATTGATGGTGTGCTGCTGAGGAAATGGGAAGTGGAAAAGTTCAAGCAAAAAGTAGAAAGAAATCACAGTAAAAGGGGAATTTTGAATGGCTACATGAAACAAGTTTAACATCAGGAATGCTTTAATAAATAAGCATTATCACAGCCTTGCATTGTCTTTGTCACCAGGTCTCATACAGAGGCTTAACATGACTTTCACCTGTTGCATTTCAGCACATACCTTTAAATCACATATTGTTAATCATAGTATCCTTTCTAGAACAATGGAACTGGATATATTAGGAAATCCTGTATTCCACTTGAAGATAAATACTTGAACCCCACCCCCCGAACCTTCTGCTAGGATGTATTGCACACTTGGTCAGACAAAGACGATGTCCGTCTGTCCATTGGTTTGACTAATTCCATTTTCATTCTGCAGCACAAAACAGTACCACACTTGGTGTGCAGAATAATGTAGACAAAGACATCTGTGGCAGCTCGTCATAACATATCTTAATCTTATGCAGTAATATATTGCTATTATATGCTTATACAAGTCCCGTCATCATTTCATACAAACAATCATCCTTATATAATATTACATACTCATTGTTGCCACTTCACTGCAACACAAAACGCAGTATCACTGCTTAGCATTGACATGCATTCTATCCATATCTGTTCCCCAGATTAATGTAAACCCCGAGGATCCCACAAGGCCCATGCAAGTGTTTTAGCTGCCTGTGTACTTGACACACTAAACAAGACCACAGTGCCCGTTTACATGTACGGGGGTTATTGGAGTGTCCAGTGTTCATCATTGACGTTACAGTCACAGATTTCAGTAAAACAAACTTGCCCATTCGGATTTCTTGTGATCTCAGTGTCTCTACTGGAAATCCTACTGATTGGCTAAATTAAGAAGGAGACCCAGCAACTGGGGCTGACTCTGGTAAAAAAAAGTACCTTGATAAAACGCAATTGAAATGGTGCAAACCAGGCGATTCATTGATGATGGGAGCTCGTGCCCCCAAGTTTACCATGGAACACCTTATTCCCGCAAACTATGGTTTTGTGGTACTAACTTTACCAACTATTACATTTCCCAACCCTTCTCCAACTCTCAGCTCTGCACATACAATAAGTTGTAAAATCAATTGGGTGCAGGGTGCAATAAGCTCATGTGCATCTCAGCTCGGCCTTTAATTTTGATCAGTGCCACGTCCTTGTGCAGGTCCTGCTTTATCTTGTGCCCCATCCACTCTGAATGGCAGCTCAGCTTCATTTGGGAGAGCCAGCCCTCCCGTTTGTCTCCGCTCAGGCCTTTGTGTGAATCCCAGCCGCTGATTGGGCCGTATAATGTGACTGATGTCCTCTGGGCAATCTGCTGCTGGGACAAGGACGTGCTCAGGTGATCCAGAGGCTGATTGGCGCCCAGCTAATGGAGAGGACGCCGTGACCTCTGAGGCTGTCAGGTGCCAAACTGGCCTGTTAATTATGCATCGGGACGCGCGTCGGCTTCTGCAGTGGGCCTGCCGCCGCCTGCGCGGCGTCGAGACCGGCGAGCCCCTAAAACCCACCGGCGTTGCACACTTACCGGTCGCTCGGTTTGTGTGCGCGCGTGAGGATTTTCAAACCATCTGGTTTCAGGCTGAGCTGTCTCGCTGCGCTTTGTGTGAACATCAGAGGAGGGGATACTTCACTACTGTTCATAGGTGTGTGAAATGTCCATATTTCCCCAAGTTAGGATTTTATGGTTGAGCAATGTGGGCCAGCTGACCGCAACATTTTTCTCTCTGGCACTACCCAGCCTTTCTCTCTTTCTCTCTTTCTCTCTTTCTCTCTTTCTTTCTTTCTTTCTTTCTTTCTTTCTTTCTTTCTTTCTTTCTTTCTTTCTTTCTTTCTTTCTTTCTTTCTTTCACTACATCTCAATTGCCTGTCATCATTGTATGTAAAACTAAGCAAATACTGTCTTCCCCTCCTCCTCCTCTTCTTTCTCCCCATCTTCCTCTCATCACTCACCTTCTCCTCATAACCTCATCTGTCTTTAATTGGTCTCCTGTGTGCTTTAACTATGCCGTCCCCCTTTTGTGTCTGTCCTCCATCTCAATATTTTGCTTGAGCTTTCGTTGGTCACATGGATAGGATAATTTCTTGCTACTTTAGCGCCTACTTGAATCAGACAGGCATGAAGTACTGTTCTGCAGTATTACACACTGTGTGTGTGTGTGTGTGTGTGTGTGTGTGTGTGTGTGTGTGTGTGTGTGTGTGTGTGTGTGTGTGTGTGTGTGTGTGTGTGTGTGTGTGTGTGTGTGTGTGTGTGTGTGTGTGTGTGTGTGTGTGTGTGTGTGTGTGTGTGTGTGTGTGGTCCAGTTATTACATTGTTAGAGCCACTGCCTGCCAACACCATTTCTTTTAGATAGACAAAAGCCTTGTTTTGGATGAGCCGTGTTTATTGTTCATGCTGACATTGCTTTTATGACAAAATGACTAATGACTGCACTCTACTCTGTGTGTTAGTGTGTGTGTGTGTCTGTGTGTTTGTGGCATAAACACTATCAAAAAACAACAGCAATTGGCAATATTTTTAAATCCCAGTAAAGTGAAATTTACGATTTGAAATGAGTGCGCTCAGCGAGTGGTCGAAGGGTAACTGAAGGGCTTTGTCTCCACCTTTAGTGAAAAGCACTCCTGATACTGTTCTTTATTATATTGCAAAAAAAAAAACCCAACTAGATATGTAATGCTGCTCTCATATAAATCATATAAGTGTAAAATAGTCATTGCGGGTTATGTTTGAATACTTAATGCATGAATAAGAAAATTGTGTTTCAGTGATGCAACAAAAACACAATGAATCACATTACATATAGCTGTAAAACATATCTCAGCAATTCATTGCGCGGGGTGGATGGGGATGTCTCTTTTTCAGTGGCAAAGGCACGGCTGGCTCAGTAATGACGATACAGAGAGCAAATGTGCCAAGGCCAAGTGGACTGGAAACCAGGCTGCTGCAATAAATACTGAGATAAGCACATGACAGGAGCAGACATACTATCTGTGTTTCACACGAGCAGGTCATTCGTATAATTCAATTTGTATTAATGATTATTGCTCGATATTGGTTTATCTTAAGGGTTTTTTTTATTTTTTACTGTGGAGATAAGGTGTATGTCGCAATGTCTGAAAACATCTGAAGGTCCATTACATACCTCACTCCAGACAGGATGAGGTCAGCGAGGAGGAGCTTTCAAAGGACCGCCCGTCACGTCCCAACTGAAACATGGCTCAGTGTCCTTCTACGTTTTTTACAGTCAACAACAGGTTTTATAACAATAAATCTTTGATTTATGTCACGCACACTGCATCTGCTGAATATATTCAACTAGAATTTAAAAAAAAAAGAAAAGAAAAAGAAAGAAACTGAACCATTAAGCTTTGATAGCTCAGTTCTTAAAGATGATCACATCACATTGAAGGTTTTTAATATTCACCCACAGAGGGAAGATCCTGCATACGGTGGTGGTCAGCTGGTACAGTAGGGTTTTTTTTTTTCCCTCTCCATTTTTTTCCACTTAGAGGTATGTGACTTACATTTAAAATGAAGTATGTCATTTTATTGGCTCCATGCAGGATCCGTTAGTTACACATAAAACGCCTTCAAGTGACTGGCTGCTTTTTATAGCCAGAGAATTTGTGGGAAGTGCCTTATTCAGTTGGAGCCAAGTGATATAAAGTAATCCCATAAACTACCATACCCCCAATAGATAAATATCTACATAAACGATAACTCCTATACCATGATATTGATTGCTGAAACAATTTTATAAAGCACCGTGTGACTCCGCTCCCCCTTCTCCTTGCAAGGATTCAGTCCAAAAGTCCAGTTGCAGCTGGTCGAAAAGCCATTTTGATGCGTTTCCTTCATGCTACTATTACAGAGAACTTGTACTTGAATCTTCTCTCTCTCAGGAAAGCTGACCATGCAGTCCCGTTTTGCTCCTCTCTCTGTCTGTAAGATTGCTAACTTTGAAGCTTGAATAAACCACTGTGTGCAAATATAACTAACCGCCCATGTTCTGCTATAAGCAATCATTCTCAACCTTTGCCCCGGTGAAGGTAGTAAAACACCTTGTCTTCATTACAGCGGCACCCTAACAAAGCATCACCTCCTTCAAAGGAAAAGCCTGTTCAGAGTCAAAAACAGCATATCATGCAGCGTGTCTGTGCAGTGGGTGTTGCTCTGTATTGATTGTGAAATCGCGCTGCTGCACTGAGGGTGCACTGAGAGAGACGGTAACTGCCATCCAAGGAAAAGCAGAAATAGCAAAGTCAAATATCCAGAGAGTTTTAAACAGTGATGGTGAAACTGGGAAAGCAGCAAACACTCGAATCAATGTAGGAATGCACATCATTCTGCAGGATGAACAAGGATTAGCAAGATGAGTAAAAAGGTCTCAATGCTGCTTTATCCAACTTGAGGTGACGCGGGCAACTTTACAGTCTCCAGTTCACCTCGAATGCTTGTTTTTGGATTCTCCGAGAAAATTTAAGCATATACAGCGAGAAAGACCTATTCAACAGAGCCTCCTCTGGTTGTTAAAAACCATGCATTTGCTACACAGTGGGAAAAAAATGACTTTGTTATTGCAGTGCATTAGATCAGTGACAGGTTGTTGCTCCAGTCTCACTGAGCTTTGATAGCACGACTTGTACTGTATATTGTGGTTTTTTTGGGCTTGAAGGTTCAGCCGTTGCCCGGTCATGACTTTTATTGTATCTATAAAGGTCAGATGAATCAATCGCTATTCAAACACTGTCCTTTGTCACTTCATGCATTTTCCACCTCTTTCACCGGCAGCTGTGTATGTGCAGCTGGATATTAGTGAACAGAGGCCTAAAGCAAAGACATGAAAATAGCAATTTAACTTGGGTGGCACAAAAGCAGGGTGCAGATGATGAGGTAATGAATTTGGAGTGAGACGATAAGAGCTTAGGCTGTGAACTTAAATCACAAGTAAGTATTGTTGCCCTGCTCACTGCTTTATATACCATAACAATGGCTTCTCTGCAGCAGTACCAAAGGACTAATTATTGTAAAACATTCATTATCAATAGATGTGGTGTAAAATTCACAATGGCATACATTCTTGGATCGTAATTTTATACCAACTCCCCAACATCGTATCTATATTTATTATATGGATTAATTAATGCATTTGTCAATGGCATTCAACATTTATGAAGTTTTTATGACGATGTTGGTCACTCTGTCTGCATGATAAGCCCATTTTGTCACAATAAAATTGATTGAAGTGACACGAACAGCCTGAAAACTTTATCAGACAAAACAGATGTTGAAAGTTTGTCTTTGGGGATGTAATTTGCTGCGAAAAAAAAAAGTAATAAAATGAAATATATTGCACTTTATGGTCTTTTTTAAAGGCACATTAGTAGTTAGTAGGTAATAAATTACATTTACCAGTTTTCAACTGCAAAATGTTTTTAAAACACTCAGAATGTCATAAAAAGTTTCAGATAGAAATGTGCCATCACTCTCACATTGATACGTTTTGCCCCTCGTACTGAAAACATTACAATGCATCTTTACATTGTTGATAATATAACACTGCTCAATAGTTTTACCTAAAGACATAACTTATATTTGGAGGCAAAGCAACTGTCATTTTTATTTTTACATTTTTGTTTCTGATCGTGTATCGCAGGCCTTTCTGTGTGGAGTTTCCGAGACTGTAACGCAGCCTTCGCCCAGTGAGCTGGGATTGTCTCTGTGGAGAGTATAGAAGACATATGGACAGACATTAACAGGAACTCCCTTGAGTGGCGAATCAGGTTAAGTCTTGACCTTGATTATGTGGAGTCTGGGTTCAAACCTCGGTTAAGGCAGGGACGTTTTTCAACGTACAAAACTGGTGGAGTCTGCAGTGAAAGATTTGGTGACTTGTTGTAGTGTTAGAATCCTTTAGTACAAAACAACCTTATAAACACAGGGTTCAGTGTTGATCTGTTTTTTGGTGAAGAACTAGTTCTTCGGCCTGACCTTTCTATTGGCTATGGCTCTCCATCCCTTGAATAGAATACTGATTTCAACATGCATTGTGAGAAGCTCAGTATGTCATGTATGATTTATCTAATGTCAATGACAGATGCATTTTTGTGACTGCATTTGAAAGAAAAAAAAAAAGCCACCAAGCTCAAACTGGGCCAGCCCGCATTACTCTGATGTCCACTTCTTTCTTTGTTCGCTGCGGTTTGGCCCTCCAGCTTGCTACTTCATATTTCATTCGGATGGATATAAATGTCTGTGAAATGGGAGAGTAAGTGAGTCAGAATGACACAATAATAAATATAAGATGTTTACAAAATCCAACATGGATTAATGCGGGAACTATTTCATTGTCTGCTTCTATTTTGGGATATCTGACAGTGGCCTCTTCGCCGCTGCTGTTTAAATGTATCATACTCTGGATCACTGTCAGTAAAAGGGATGTTTGTGCTTTGACCACTGTACCATATCTGAAATAAATTTACCAGCAGCTTAAAGTCTTGAAGTCTAGTTGGAGCCGTGACACAAGGTGGGTTAAAATCCCCGCGGCTGGAAGCATTTCTTTTTGACCTGACTTTCCGTCAAGCCTTGCTGGTTTGCTTTATGTTATGCTTTCCCATCTGTGTCTCCCTCTAAGTGCTCCCACTGTCTCAATATTGACAGATTACGACGGAGAATGGCCCACCCAGCCTCTTTAAATTTCAAATGAGGCTGGATTAATGAGATCATCAGATGATTGGATTACAGATGGCCAGACATTTTCGGGGACATTCTGTACATGGAAGCCCAAAAGGCAAATGTAAGGATTGTTTTTTTTTTTTTGTAATTCATTTCTAATACTTGCATAACATCCAGCCATCCATTTACGAGATCTATTTATGTCTCCTCTGCTGGGTCATGTTCAGAGGGCTCTAATTGCAGTGTGCATTAGGTGAAATGGAGGTGAATTAAATTTATTTTTGAGATGCTGAAGGCATTAGAAATGGTTTTTAAAAATTCAAGAGCAGCACCACTTTCCAGAAACAGTGGCACAGTTATTTCTGGATAATCCACTGAACTCACTGTAAGCAGTTTTCATGGAGATCATTTCATCTCACAGAGCAATTTCAAATTCTGAATCCAGGAGCAGACAAATCCACTTTAAGTCATTCATTTTATTTCTGGTAGTACTGTAATGCAGCTGGCTGTTTTCAATGAAAATGAACAGCTTATCTCTATATTGATATGCATGGATTGGCTCAACCCTTTATCAGGCAAGTGAGCACATTTGATGACTTATATATTTATATATTTTTTTTCTTTTGCTTACACTTTGCCATAATGATCTCATGAAAATCACAGAATATATAACTAAATAGCTGCGATTAGTATTGAGATGTGTTGCAGGACTTCTGACCTTTCTGCTTTACAATTCTGGTCATGAATACTGTTGTATTTTGGCATATCAATATGGAAAAGTGCTTCTTTGTTTTAGTCATAACACCACCGATAACACCACCGATATTTGTTATTCGCAATGCAATCATTGACGCTGGGGCAAAAGAAAACCTATCTGGATGGCTTATGTCTCCACATTCAGGCTAAATTCTTCCCAAATAACTCTTGATATTAAAGAGCAGTCGTATTTTGTTGTGTACAGGATGTGGCAAAAGTGTTCGTAATACTTTTGTATTTTACTTTTTAGGATGTAATTAGTGAAAAAATGTGTTTTATGTTTTAAAATATCCTCCAACACTACTCAATCTGTCAAAGTATTTCAGTGAACGCACTATGGTTGCATTATTTTAAAAATGAAAAGAAAGCAGTTTCACAGCAAGCGTCAATTGTCTAAACTTGTCTTGCTGTTGATTTATTGAGTATTTCCTTATTCCCTGCAGGAACCATCAGTAGAAATTCTCTTTTCGTCTCATAAAGTTGAGCTCCAGAGCGCGTGCATTGTGATGATGACGTGGTATGCGTGGAACTACAGTATGTATGTGTATCCATGCATCATAAATTGCCTTGGCACTCCATCACTACCCGTGTTTCAAAATACACCACTCCGGATGAGACGGTGCTCCCGTGTGCGAAAGTGTTTCCTCTGATGTAGCGAGCCTGACGTCACCGGTCGAGACCGAAATAACGCACGTAATCTAATTCAAATATTTATCCTCACGGGGACGCAGGAGGAAGTGCCGCACTGCTCTCTGGCACCACCGGAGTCCTCACAATGGCTTCTCTCCATTCCTCCTCGTCCCTCCAGCAAGTCAAACACCTCATACCATCTTGTCCTTGTCAGAGCTGCAATATGCTTTTTTAAAAAATTGTTGTAATGCCACCTGTGAGCATCTGTTTTTTTTTTTTTAACTTGTCACAGTTTTAACATCAGATAACTAGATTTTTTATCAGATAAAAGAAATGAGAGCAAAAAAAACCAACCAAACTTTAAAATTAATGAGATGTGCATCACAAATTGGAGGGGAAAACAAACAAGGTTGCTTTCAAGGACATTGTGGGATGTTGCTGACATGTTGCCAGGTGAGTCTTTGTCCTTTCTATCCTCCTGCCTCTCTCTCACACATGCTCACACGCTGCACGTCTACTTCAAAACCAGGCCAATCTCTCTCCGTTTGTGCAGATTGAGCTGCTCATCAGAGCCTGTTAATTACAGCATTCTCTGAAGAGATGACAAGTTGAGCCACTCTCCTTCCCCTGGTTGGGTCCGAGGCATGGAGGCGGGACTAGAAGTTAATCCCAGTAATCCATTGGGTGGAGGAACATGTCTCTGCTGTCATCAACCATAAGTGACCCCAGTTATTGGTTAGAGGAAAACAACTATCCACGTGCCCTGTTAGCCACTACATGGATATTGGCAAATGTATCTGTGTCCCTAAACGGCATTTCACCTCGGTGGTCTTCGCACACCTCCATCATAGTCAACCACCATCCCCCACTCTCCCCTATGCCCTGCTCTATTACAGCATGAACAAGGACATAATTGCAATTTAACACAGTTACAGACACAGAGCGGATATGAGTCTCTCTGTGGTACTGCGAGAGTCTTTGAGGTCTCGTCCCCTGATGAGTACATAACCACCTACAGCACTGATCTCTCCTCTTGACTGTCACCGTATTTTAAAATGACTTTTGGGAATGAGTTTCGTTGTTTCAGTCGCTAAAAGCTGACTGCAAAACTCTGTGATCCTTTGATGTCAGCTCTTTTTTTATCATTGCGCGGCAGGATTCACTCAGCTTTTGGATCACTCGCCTAATACGGAACTTGAACTGCTCTGAGACAACGGAGTTTTCACCTCCTGATGTGTGTGATCAGCAGTGCTCCACCTCATCCATGTTTCCATCAGAACATGCTAATGTGGCTGTCTGTTTACTCACGCCGTCATTTTTTTTTTTTTTAATTTGACAAGATGATGTTTGGAAAAGGTCAAGTGATCCATCTGCTTCCCTCTTCTTCCACCAACAGCTTTTATTTAGAGCCACCGTCTCTCAGCATATGGCTTGATGTGTGAATATACATCTGCTTTAGCCACACAGATATGTACAGAAAGCACATAAGCTGGCAGGAAATTTGTCTTTGCCTTGATTGATCAACTTTTAAAAACAGCATTCTATTATGATATAATGTTATGATAAGGATGGTAAAGCATACCTCCATAAGCCTCCAATATATTTCAGTTGTTTAGATGCAGGTGAGATATAAGTGAGATTTGTCAACTTATTGTGAATTCCATGAGTTTCAGATTACCAAATCACTCAATGAAATTTCATAGAACCTCTTGAAATAAGGTTCACACTTTAACAGATATTAAAACCCAATAGAATGAAGTATGCCTGGATATCAAAACACTTCAGTCCAAATACCAGTTATGGCATGTGATCACAGCTTTCCCACTCAGATAATCAACATTTTAGTTTCTTTTGTTGTCATAATTGATATGAATTAATTCTGTCTGTTGAAAGCTTGACACTAAATACAGTTCGTGAACACTATTATTGTTAAAAGTGTTCTATTTTCACCTTCAAATTGTTCGTTTAGTTGATTAAACTACGTTCTTCTTGTCAAAATCAAGGTTTGGGTGCATGTTCATTTATGTGAGTCAATGGTTGGCTTTACTTCTTGGTATCTTTCAGAGCTGATAATGCTGCAGCCTGTTCACAATTGGTTGGGCATTAATTTGTCTGATAAGAACTGCAAAGAGTTACTGTAACTCCTTGAGAAAACAATTCAACCCAACCCCCATCTGCAAACATACTTTTATACACCTCTGGGAGTCTATTATGTGAGATTTGAGGGTTTATGCTTTGTTTCAGTCTAGTTTAACAATACAAATCTGTTTTTTTGGGGGGGGATTATTCTTTAGTTCACTGCTATTCAGCTCTAAACTGTACTCCCTTTCCATTTCTTTTCTTCTTCATCGCCTTCCTCGAGCAATACCCTACGCGATGAAGTCCTTCCATCCCAGCCTATTTCTTTGTAGCCCAGTAAATATCAATAGCATCTGGATGATATTTACTGGTGTGGGGAAGATGAATGTCCTACTCTAAATGCTTCAACCTCATTGCCTCTTGGAGTATTAGTCATGTAAACAACGTCTGCTTATTAATGGTAAAAGCTTTCCCTAATGATCCACACCTCACATGAGTCTGAAATATCAAGTCAGGGCATAAAGAGCAGCCATAGATCATCATAATGAATGATGCGAAGCCGGCGGAAGGCTGTGGGAGGAGACCTGTCCTGATGCTAATTCACTCTCTATTTCCCAGGCTGATTCATACGCTGTTTGGTCATAATACATCAAGACAGTATGTTTCTTCCATTAAAGTTGCAAGCTTCGGCTTCACTGCGCTGAAGGTTATTCGTCAGTGTTATAGGACACTTATGCATTTGGAAGTGATGCCAGATTTCTTTAAAAAAAATGGACATGAAAGAGATCGGCAAGTCACTGTAATTGCATGCAAAGATAGAATCGCAGTCTCACATCTGTTTGCATGTCAAGTTGTTTTGTGTCCTGAAGGCAACTCTGGAAGGGATGCAGATAATTTAAAAACCTAATCAAATGTGTTCAAAAGAAGCCGTATGTGTCTTTTAACGAGTGTTGTGCTATCTGGCTGACATGATCAGTCCCCTGAGAGAATCCATCAAAGGCCTGTTGTCTTCATCACGCTGGATGATTTCGAAGAAAATTGGCATGACTGTAAATTTGTTCTTGTCAAATGTTGAGTAATCAAAAGCCAGCCAGCTGTAAATAAACAAATTCACTTCACTACGCTGCGGCATACTAACTAGCTTCGTTGCAATATTGCTCATAATGGAGTATGATTACTTCTATGGTGCAGCTGAATGGTCAATGACAATGATGGTAATTCCCCGATGATTCAGAAGTGAACCTGTGAATGTACGCTAACTGCTTCCGTCACTTATTCCAAACATCCATGAAACAGTTAGCATCAATATATCCAATCTGTGTAAAACACAGACGCATCCATATCACATCAGTGTGATAGTGAAAGGGCCTCAGGGACCAACGGTTAGGGGTCAGGGAAAGGAAGTGGTGCATTAGCATCGCTGTAAGAGTGTAACACCATCCATGATGCAGGTGGATGTGTCTGTTGAGCCTCTTAAATCTGATAATTTGATTCACCAATTAGCTCAGAAGGTTTAGGTGTGCAGGCTAATGGATGGGTGACTTAAGTGGTGTTAAAACCATCAGTTTTTTTCCCCTTGAAGCTGATGCTGCTGAGAGATGACCCAACATGACATGATGTTAACATGATAAAAATAATCACACACAACCATTTTTTTTTATAAAGTCTGTGTGAAGCAAATGTATTGATTTTGTTGTTGTTGTTTTTTTAATCAAGATGTCATGTTGGAAAATGGCCACTGAAATCATGTGAAAATCATGTTTTTGGATACCAGTGAATACATGTAACTTAAATAGCACTTTTGCACTAATTCATCAGTCCCCAAAAAGCTTTAACATTTCAGTCACATTCATCCATTCGCCTGTGGCTTCCATGCGAGGCCCTCAACCATCCATTAGGGGCAATTTGTCTTTCTCAAGGATACTTGAAGGACAACCCATTGTACCAACTGAGCCACAGTGATCTCTGCAACTGCAGTAGACTAAACAGGAAAAACATGGACATTTAACAGAAAAAAAACCCAAACCTGGCATCACACTGAGGTTATCCTCATTTTGAAACGTTATTGTCTAAATATACTATATAGCAGCATTTCAATGAATTATTGTCTTTGCTAGTTCAAGGTTGGCATTGATGCACTCTGTTGTTGGCTGGTTTAAAATACAGGGGCCAAAATATAGAATTTCTTAAATGTTGTAAAGAAGCTATACTTTCAGTGTTTTAGATATGGCAAGTGATTCATAAACACAAATGTTCCTGGTGGTAGAAACTCAGACCATAATTTTATACTGATTTGCTTACATTTTTACAGGTATGTACAATATTAGCACCGGTATTTTTCTTCATGCTCTCTTTCTGTGCATGGCCTGATATATCCAAGCAACTCTCGTGTTTACACTTTGTTTTCTAAGACTGAAATGCATTTCGTGAGGGTGTGGAGTCTGTTAGGTGGCATTTATGGACAGAACAACAGTGGCATGAATAGAGAAATTACTTTTAGCAGCACATGTTGGTGTTGCCAGGATTTGTTTTTGTTTTTTAGTGTACTGTCGTTAATTCTTGCAAACTGTTGTGAAATACTGCTGCAATAAAGAGATGGTAGACTTGCAGGACTTGCTGAGCTTGATCTGCACTCTATCTCATATTTTTGGTTGTTCTGTTTTTTTAAGGGTGTGAAATCCTTTGCACATTTGATATTTTGGAATCAGTGTGGGTTAGTCTGAACAGTGAAGGAAAATGGAGCCATGACAGCGTATCTGAAGGGTAGAACTGACTAGACAAACTGCAGTTTGTTGCAAGTGATTGGTTATTGGTCATGATGGCATGGACACAGCTTCAGGATTCAGATGCACTGCTATTCGGTTCACTGAGCGTGGATCATCAACTTACATAATCATCATCAAGTGTGTTGGCTGCAGAGCCAAAGCGAGCAGAGAAAATTAGCTGATATCTGCTCACAAGATTACCATATCTCTTCGTAAGGTCATTTTTAAAATGATGCTCATCTGAAAAGTCACCAAAGTGATAAATTGGCAGTTATGCAGTTAGAGAGCTGTGAATGAAATCTGGTGCATAAACACAAGAGAGACTTCGGACAAATGGTCTCAAGTGTGGGTCGAAGAGTTAATGACATGGTGTGCAGCTTGCAAATTGAATCCCTTTTCAGTGTAATTCCGTTTTTATCAGTTTCATTTGCGCATGAATGCATTCTGAAACATTTTATTCAAGCAGCTACCGAATACAAGTTATTCGGTCGAAAGCAAGCATTTCCACAAGATCTGACATCCATCCACATTGACTCGGCTGTTACTGCTAATGAAGCCACCATTCACCGTCCAACCGGCCAACAAATACTTCTACTCCCGATGACCTGGGCGTCATTCATCATTTCAAGTCCTACAAAACCCAGAGTCCTATCCAAGGAGGGCAATCTTTCCCAAGAGCCCAGATCAAATAACCCAGACTCACACGTAGTGCATTACTTATGACCAGAGAGGCACTTGACACAGGAGTGGTCAAGAATATTGCTTTATTGGTGGCAAGAGGATGCCATTTGAGATGCAGCACGAGTAGCCAAGCTTTAAAAGCACAGTGGCTCTCAGATTCCCACTTGTAAAAGTGCTATCAGACCTGTCCAGCCAGCTCCGGCGCCTGTGCTAGCCTTGGCACTGGCACTAAGCTGGAACTGGGCCGTGCCTGGGGCTGACTGCACATAAAAACACAGGCACCATATCCTGTGTGGAAACACAATACTGCAATCCCTCCCCCCACTGTCTGCCTCACCAGCCAGTGCCTGGATCTTCTCGAGTGAGAAGCGTGATTAGGTTTAAGTGCTGACCTGTGTGTGACTGTTTACACTCTGTGAAGGCAGTAGGTTTTAGGGGTCACTGGGAATTTGTTATTTAAAAAGAAAGGTCTTGTGCCTGCACAGCCTTCATTGCATCATCTGGGTATATCACCTGTTACAAGAAATGCTCCGCCGCTCTCAATGTGTGCGTCTTGCAGTATGCTGATGAATGAAAAAAGCGGAGCTGAAAGGGATGACACAGGATCACTCTGTGTCACCCTGGAGCCCCGGCTCGACCCAGGGGCTGCATCATAATAATAGCTCTGTGTGACAGCCATACTGGTCCACTCAGAGCAAATGCTAGCTGACAGTTGTTTCTCCCAGAGAACCAGCGGGCGCCAGTTTCTGTGGGTTGTCTCTATCTAGCTCTATTGTACTAAAGGTAACAATAACACAGAATGGTACAGAGCCAACCCTTGACGATGATGCATCCAGTGTGGCTGTTGTACACAAGAGGAGTTGGACCAAGGCTTTGGGTGTAGTTCGGAAAGGGATGACTTCCATAGGAACTTCCTTTGTGAGAAATGCAATTTGGTTTAAGTGCTGCTATGTATCATATCATTTACATTTAATAGGGGAAGTATCGTTTAAGGATCACTGTGTCCATGTTATTGGATAAAGAAGATGATATGCAATATAAAGCACGTATAATGTGGTTCGTTTCAACATCCATTTTTCAAAGAGCATGGTACCAATCTAATCACAAGATATGTTGAGCCAGGTGTGTACATGTCCTTCTAATCCCATACTCCCCCTACAGAATAAGGGGATTCCCCAGGCTTCAAAAGAATGATCTGGTTCACTACAGGCTGGTCAGGTCTGTTGGCTTTGACAGGGTCTTTGTTTGTAATGGCCATTTTGTGGTTGCAGGGGACATGGGAGGGTTGAGTATCAGGCCGCCCGGCCAAACAGTCACCCCACTGTTCTCCAGCAGAGAACACACAGAGTAGCCTCAATTAGTTCCTCCAGTAATCTCCCTCCCCTGTCACATGATCTGGGCTGTTTGTAATAACACACAGGGGGCCTGGGCCGGCCTGGTCAGGAAATGAGATGATCCATGGCTGACAGCTTAGACACACAGCAGCCACTTATCTGTTATTACTATTCTGCAAAAACAATCTTGCTCTCCCCAGTGCGTAAGCGTGCGCGTGCAAAAACGCGCATGTTTGCACGAGACTGCAAGGGTACAAACAAAAATGAAGTGTGATATCAGAAGAAATCACAGATCAGAAAATTGGATTAGAAGGCTAATCAGATTTTTATTTTATGTCTCCATAATGCCCATGTGAACAAGATTGAAACATAATCACAATTCAGCGATCCACCTACCGACTTGTTGATGCCGCTGCTCAGTTCTCTGTGATTTAGTAAGTGCATGAAGGTTTTACAAGGATGCTGCTGTAAAACCTTGAACAGCGTTTCACTGTAATAGGCCTCTGTCAGCCCCCCAGAGGTCCAACGTCTCAAATAATCAGCATCAGCATCACCTGTGTCATGTTCTCTGTCAGTGATGTGGATAGTCTACTCCGCCCTGTACTGTATCCGTCTCCTCACTGTCCTGCTGAATATGTAGGCACTATCCTTCGTGGAACAGGATTGCAAATGATGTCCCCGTCGTGTGAACACACAGTTCTCCAGAAGTGTGTGTGTGTGTGTGTGTGTGTGTGTGTGTGTGTGTGTGTGTGTGTGTGTGTGTGTGTGTGTGTGTGTGTGTGTGTGTGTGTGTGTGTGTGTGTGTGTGTGTGTGTGTGTGTGTGTGTGTGTGTGTGTGAGAGAAAGAGAGACACCTCATCTGAAAAATCTCCAGTTCAAAGGCTGAGATTTGCTTCTCTTTGGCTCTTGGCAGAGTCAGAGATCAAAGCTAAATGCTGAGCAACAAATGTGTGTTTCTGTCACTGGCGATTTGTCTGTGTGTTTGATCAGCAGCCTCCCTTATCTCCCTGCCTCACTCTGCTGCTAATATGCAGTAATGGACTGCCTTTCATGAGACAAGAGACATGGGGTTGATGTGAAGGATGTGACTGAGGTGAATGGAGGAGATGGGAAGGCACTTTGCAGACAAATCGCACAGGTTCCTCAAAACTTCTTTGTGCACACACGGGCCATGTCTGTGCAGGCAGATTAAATGAATCTGATCTGTATTCTCTCAACAGTGTCACGTAGCATGTGATATTTGATGGTGACAAATATTATGATTGGAATAGAGATCTCCCTTATTTCCTCCTCTGATCCAAGAGCTCAGTCTTTTGCCTCGATATCCTTCCTTATCCAGTGTTTCACTCCCTCCTCCTAAATTTAGACATTACGTGTATTAAGACAGCAGGCCAACAAGGCTCGCTCGCTTAGTTATTAGTAGAAAGAAAATCCCATCCCTTTGACCATTTTATGTTGAAATCCATGTGGAGGTTGATAAAAGGAAAACAATTCCCACAGGATGGACTGAAAGGCCTGTTTATTCTGCCCTGGCTGCCTTTGGTCTGGCAAAGGAGGAAATAGCTTGACTTTTCTAGTCACAATGTAAATATTAGAAGAAGTGTGCCACTGTGCTTCACCAAAAAAAACAGCTCGATGCTTTCACAGTTCACACTTTGCTTTGCTTCCGCCGTTAATCCACACATCACTAGCTCTTGCAAAGAATTAAACACTTTCTGCCGGTTCGAAGTTTTTTTGGATGCTGTATTGGCCGCCTCTGGGCTAAGAAGCTTTCACACTCTTAAGAAAAGTGGTGTTTCAGAAGTGTCTGCTGGCCAGACCCAGACGGGCATAATAGCTTCCTGTCCTGTGTCTGACCGCAAGTGAGAATGTGACACCAACAGGCTTTTCCCAGTACTGCCGTCCTGATTGACCCCTACCACCAGCATTATGGCTCTAATTAGATAGGTCGAATAAAACTGTGGGCAGGGGGGAGATTTTAAAGTCTCTCAGTGTAAAAGTAGGGTTTTTGTGTTAAAGGAGAACCGGTCCCGTAATCATTTGATCATGGACTGTTTTTGAAAGCACCCTGCTGATAAAAATGACTCCAGTAAAGAACCGTGTTTAAGATACAAAACCCACAACCCCTGTAGAGAAATCACCTTTGTGGTCCAAGTCAGGAAAGCTCCAATGACACCAGCTGGCTGGCTCGAGTGCAGACCACAGGGTATTGAGACTGCTTACGTCCTTCTGCTCCTGCCAGTTTCACCCCACACTGTGCACAGCTGGGCAGGAACTAGATTAATGTTATTTGTGGGAACAGCTTTAAATGATGGCTTACCGACACTGTAAAGGAGGATGGGTTTGTTGTTGTTAAAACAAGGGGGCAATGAAAGGCCACATCTGAATGTGACAGATGATTTGCGCCGGGATCGGAGCTGGTTAATGAGAAGCCGTTGCCCTCCCCAGAGGTGATTTCTCTTTTGTTTTGCTGTGACAACAACTGAGACCCTCATCAACGTGTAACAGTTTATACTATAGTACAAGCAGAGACAGTGTTTGTCATAATTTAATAACATTTTACAAGTCTGCTGTTTCAGGTAAACCGTACTCGCCTCTAGCTTTCATTACCAGAGCAATAGATTACAGTTAATCAAATTTCACCAGGTCTACCTGTGCGCTGAGCTGGCTGACAACATAGAGTTCAGTGAGAAATGTAATCTTTACTTTAAATATTGCTTGAATGCATTCCAGCTAATGGTGTGCTCATAAATCATAACCCCATTTGTTTGCTAGCAGCAGCATTTTGCTGAATTTTTGCTGCATATGCATTGTACATTGTAGAAAGTGTTTAATCCATTTATCTGCTGCGGTTGCCCATATTTAGGGTGAATATCATCTCCTTTAACACACTCACATTGTCCTGTAAATCCTTCCAAACTTGAATTATATATAATTCCCTGGGTTATATGTTTATGATTTATTTATCTGGCTTTTAAGATGCATCAATGTTGAATGACTTTATTCAATAGTTGAACAGAATTCATTCAATATGGCTTCTTTTTGGTTTATTTGACCCACCTGTGCTTGTAGATTTCATAAAATAAAACATTCATAAAAAAAAATAGATAAGATGGACAGATTTGGCTGCAGGATCACATTCATCCATCAGTCTCCCACGTTGCTCAATGCAATTAAAGGTCACTGATGCTGATGTAAGCTGGCACCTGATCAAACTAGTCGCCAGTCCATCACAGGTGACACACAAAGTCACAGACTCACACATATAAGTCATTTTTAGTGATCAGTTCATCTCAAAAGTTGTCGGAACAACATCACCTGGAACAACCCTAACATGAAAACCATAGATACAAACACTCACAAACTGACTTGAACCAGGGATTTTTCTTGCTGCGAGGAGAAAGCGCTAACCACCGGCGTGCCAACCTCCTGTTCATTTGCTGTGGCTAAATTAATTTAGCCTTAGTGTCATTTTTCTTGTAGAGTGTGAAATCGGTGTGAAAAATACGAGACTAATGTGAAACAAAACCATTGGAGAGCAGATTGCTTATCGCAGCAGTCTAATGTTGAGTTTGGAGGAAAAAAAACCAAAGTGGTAAAAAACAAACAAACAGTGGAGTAAATGTATTTTATTCAAGCTCAGTATCCTGCAAGAATAGATCCATTTCTTTGTCTGTGTCTGATGAGTTGTACTTCATTAGGTCTTCCAAAAGATCAGGAGATACTATTTAACTTCGGAAGCTTTCTGCCTGAATATCATCTGTTACTAACATCCGTCACAGAAGCTGCTGTAATGGAAAGTCCCAGTTTGCTCCAAGGTACAATGTACTTGTGCCTCTGGCATCTTTGATGCTTCAGTCTCCCTGCGCAGGGTCATTATCAGATTTTTCTGGTGGAGTGAGTGTCTGGTTCCAGGAGGCAAGGGGGGGACAGAGTTAGCAGGAGAGTCTCGGGAGGGATAGGGTAACAGGTGGGCTGAGTGCCGTTCACGAGGGTCAGACGGCACAATGCGAGCATCTCCCTTTGATGTCGATACCATCTTTGGTGCGTCTGCTCAGCTCTGCTCCCTTATTTCACCGCTCAGCGACTTTACATCCAGTTGCCTCCGACTGTGTCTGCAGAACTGCCCCCAGATCTAATAACACAGCACCGCTGTAAGACAATTACTGGCTTTAATAACAACCGTCATTACACACCCAGTGGATGGAATATGAAATACGAATTTTTAATGTGAGTGTGCATTTGTGTGTGTGTGTGTGAGAGAGAGAGTGTGTGAAAGAGATTGTATGTGGGAGTGTAAGCAGCATCTAATCCACTCTGGCTGATCATTAGAGGAGGTTTTTATGAGTTTGGTTTCATTAGAGCTTTAAAAGTTCTCCCCTAATGACAATGTTGAGGTGAGGATCATTTTCATTACGTGAGCGATGCTTGTCATCGCCCGAATCCCATCTTTCATTAGGTGCACAGAAAACACATTAGCCGCCTATCTTAAATGTGGTCTTACATAAAATCCAGGGCCATAGTCATTCTAAGAAACGCATTTCAACAAGCATCACAACAAACCATTCATTACCAAGTCATTTTATCGCTGTGGAGGAAGCCATGCGTTTTCATCGACTTAGAGGACCAGTGTTGAACGCCCATAGTGTGCGCAGGACCGTAACATAGAGAGAAGGAGCTGAGAGATGTAGAAGGAGCTTATAAGTCATTTATGAGACATAAATTATTAATAAGCATCATGATGGCAGAACAGAGACCAAAAACACACAACGCCATCTGGACTTTCAGGACGGTTTGTCAAAACAAAATGGATAAATGAAATTTTGATTAAGCTTATTAGTAGATTCAGTTGTAATTTACACACACTCATTTGTTACCATTCACCAGCAAACGCTTGCGTTCCCGACAATGATTAGGATGTGATGTGAGCTTCCTGCGATACTGATCTACTATGATCAAAGTGTGATCATTACGAGATTATGAATATGTGCTTGACTTTTATTGTATTGTAAAGATTTAATGGGGCTAAATTGATTTTATGAGAACAATAAATGACTGAGTCTGATCTTTCTTAATCTTCCTCATTGGAGCAATATTAACAATGCTGGATGGTGGGTGTCGAGAGGGGGGGTCCATCATGTATCCCAGTCATGCACTCACAAGAAAAAGGTCATTTCAGAATGCCAAAATAATTAACTAAAATGCGCTATGATTAGGTGTAAGTTGAAAGCTCAATGAGTTCGCCAAAATGCATTTGTAAACAACAAAATTAAATGACTTGAAGCACTAAATTAAAATTTTTTATTTTACTAGCGTATAGGTGAATTTATGTATTAATCACTAAAATGACATATAAATACTCAATGCTGTATTTCTAATGTACCATTAGCACATTGTCATGAAACAAATGCCCGTATAATTGAATTCAGATGACATGTTTCCAAAGATCTATTTAATAAACTGTGCTGAATTTGATCATTAACCAAAATCCACATTATTGACGAGTTGAAGATTAGAACTTTGATCCGCTTCTGTGCTGTTTACTTTTTACCATGTAGTTTCACCAACTTTAATCAAAATCTGATTGTCACAGCTGAATGGAATAAAACCAACACAATGTGCTTAAAAAAGCAAGTGAATGTTTGTTGGCATATCTAAAAGTTAAAAGTAATGTAGCCTGGTCTAGACTTCTCTGATTTTGAATGAACGGACAGATGAAAATACAATTAACCACAGCTATGAAATTCTCATTGTTCCGGCTATATATTGAGGCCCAGATTGGAATCTCGCTGGATTCGTATTGGAATTTCAATCACACACCATATATCTAATTCAAACACATATATCTAATTCAATTTGTCTGAAATTTGGCAGGAAGAATTGAAAAGTCCTACCACTTCCTCAATATTCAATTATCACATTTCATAACTAGCCTGACTATTAATTACAATAATATAATTGTTTAATTGCAGATTCATTTCTATTTGTACATTTTCACTTTGTTACATAGTTTCATTGTTAACGTGTTCATCAACTGTTTGCTAATCACACCAAGTTATGTTTTTGGGAATGACCGTTCGAGTGTTTAGGTTCAACATGGAATTCCAATCTGGGACGGCCGGATTCCATATCGGCCCAAATTCCAATCTGGGCCTCAATGTACATACATGCCTTTAAACAAAGCAATCCATCCATTCAATTTATATACAGTTTCGTTCAATTCACTGGGTGTTGGAACCGATCCCAGTGGACTGTGTGTGGATGCAGGCCAATGTAAACCATGGACAGTCCACTGTTCCATCACAGGGCAAACACAAAGACAAACACAAATTACACTTTGTTTAATGTGTTTTACGTCCACAAACATATAGATATATACAGACTTGTAGTACATTATAGTTATAGTACACTTCACAATAGTTAAACAAATTAAATTGTGTGTGTCACAATTATAGACTCCTAAAGTTAACAGCATTGTCTAAGGCTGGGTAAAAGCACAAGTGATCATTTCATGAAGTATTAACGTATAAACATTTGTAGTTTCCTCTAAGCAGAGACGCTGACAAATTCATCTGCATTTACATTTATACCACATTGTAAAAACCTTTTTGTTCACTGGTTTTAAACACATTAAATGTATCATTACCTTTAAGTCTACTGCCCGTCCAGTAGTACAGCAATACCATTTGCATTGCTGTTAGCTTCGGGGATGGTTGTTACAATTACTCGAGTAAATAATGGGTATGTATAAATAGTTCGAGCATTAACTAAAAAGTAATTACCAGCCGTTTAAAAATATTAAGAAGTTGAGTCCAGCCTCCACCACCACACTGGGAGTGGTTGGATGGCAACCTATAAAGGATAATTAAAAGGAAAACAATCTGATTAAAGTTTTAATGATATGACGTCTTTTGTAGCATGCAGTAAAATATACTTTACACTAAATTCAAAATCAGACGTTTGACTAGTTTCACGTCATATTAATGAAATGCATTTCATATATCTGCTTGTCAGAAAGAAATCATTCTGGGAATCACTTCTCCAGCCCTTTTTATTGTGGAAAGTCACAATATAGTGACTCATTTATTTATTTGCAGCAACTATAATCATAAGCGCTATTACATAAATTAACGGTTGTTAAAAACAGTCATAAAATAAAATGAAGACCACTGAAATTTTGTAACCAACTAAGTGAGTGATGGATTCTGCTCAGTCGGGTTAATACCAGGCTGTTAAATGAGACGTTAAATGTAAATCTAGTCTACATAACTAATTCCTGGTGTCAGGTTTTTTTTTTCTTCCAATCCTTTTGTATTTATTCTCTCTCGTTGGGTTTGTATTTACAGCGGGTCAGTGGTCCTGAAGATATCCATACAGGTCTGGCAATGCCTGTGCAACCTACGGGTCTGACAGAAGATATTCTTACCTCCCCAGTGCCAACTCGGGTCTCGTATCATGTGTTGCTGCTTGAGCAGGTGTTTTACTGCTGTTGGAGAGTTGGCACCCACCCAGAGAGCCACAGAGGAGAAAGAAAAAAAGGGAGAGTGGAAAGTGAGATATTCTGTCATGCACTGGGTCAGAGAAATGTCTAACTATAATCATCTGTGATGGTATAATCATAGCTCAGTCAAACTCTACTCAGGGCTTCTATATTCTTCAACCCCCCCCTCCTTTTTTTTCTTCTTACAAGCGCATCGCGCTGGTTCTCTTTCTGATATGAGTGAAACTGGCAATCTGACTGTAGAGGGCCGAGTCTTCACTTCGTCAGAAGAGTCTTTATCATTCCGAGAGATTCTTTTTTTTCTTTCTTTTTTTTTTCCTCGGCAAATCTACGAGCGCTTTCCCCATTTTAATCTGTGTCTGTGTATGAAGAGTGTCCCATTGGAGCTGCCATACACCAGAAGATTAATGAACCCAATTTGCAAAAGTGACCTTTTGGCTGCTAAAGCACTGCTGCTGCTAAGCCTCTTAATGCCTGACTTTAAAAAAAAAAAAATGTTGTTATAGAGAGCAACTCTTCAGATAAGCACGTGAAAAATAACCATATCAGAAGTTTAAGGAAGCGTCTGGATTAAAGTCAAGCTGGTGTGGCCACGATACGAGCCTCGAGAGGGCACGTTTCAGTGAAGGGATGTCGAGTGATCAGAGCAGAAAGCAACAATCACAAGTTTGTATGATGCTGACAAGCCCCGTTCGCCACTCACACAATGACACTTAATCCATGAGAAAACAAACATGTCCTTTGGTAAACATGTCCTGTAATATAAATACGCTCCGTATGATAAAATGGTCTTTCCGTCTAATTTTCATAAAATGGAAATCATTTCCTCGGATAGGATTTAATTTTTTTTCACGGACTGGCGAATCTCTGGCTGTATGAATTTGAAGGAATATTTTAATGTCAGAATTGCTTGATGAGAAACTGAGCTCCATCACTAGGCCATCACCAGTTCTTAGAATTTCTTTTTTGAAACAGTTTTTTTTTTTCTTCCCCAAATTAAAATGACAAACTCCCACATCACAGAGGGATAGTGCGGAGCACTTTTCCTTAATCTAATTTATTCTAATCTAGCCCCTAAAGCGAGTGGATGGTATCAGTTGTGTTAAATGAGGCAACCTTCACTAACCGTTCGCGACATAGATGCCAAAAGCACCAATTTACACTGCAAACTTAATCAAGGAGGAAGCGATAAAGATAAAGGCTATACAGATTTTGTGGTTTCTTTCAGGCCAGTTTGTGTACTTTTTTGGTTATTAGTTGAGTTATATTAAAATGATCTACATTTTCAAGAAGTTTTTCTCTCTTCCTTCATGTGATTACTGTTTCTGACACTAATGAGAATATTATATGAGTGATAAGCTGGCAAGGACAATAGATAACTCCTAATTATTTTTTCAGTCTTTTAAACACCATTTCCTGTCTGATAGTTGAGCTGCAGCCGTGAATGTTGGTGAACGTCTAACATGTGGAACAAGCATATCTTCAAATTTATTGTTCACATTTCAGCCCAGTTAAGCCATTAGAATCAACGATGACTGGCATGGCGCCCAGGCAATTTGTAGTTCACATAATAAACAAATAGAGAGGATAGCAGACGAATCGGAATAAGACTTTTAGAAAGGTTTTTTTTAATGTCACAATCTGCTCATTAATTAGGGAAAAATCCCCAGACCTGAGATAGAAGAATTTGTCCTCCGTCTGGAAGTGTTGTCCATTCAATGTTGATCCTGTAAAATGCACTGACTTTGACTTTTTAAAGGTACATTTAACTTAAGAGTATTGGTATTATATCTGACAGAGTCCTGAGCAATTGGCATTAGAAAAAAGTGGTGGTGGAAGCACTTTGAGAAAGCATTTAATGTGAGCATCTGGCATTTCAGGTTGGTTTAAAGGTTTGTAACGAGCAGTCTCAAGCTGTTCTTTCTGGCCCACAGTCCCGCGAGCCATCACTCTTGCTGCGAGGACGTATCACCCAGGCTTTTAGAGGTATTGTAAGTGCAGTAAAATATGATTTAGCTGTGGAGCGCAGCTCTAACTCTTGAGTCATTTCTCGTATTCGCTGCCATATTTATTCTGCTAAGATGAATTAAATTCGTTTAAAAGAAGTAAACTGAGCAGCGGGGTGCCTTGGCATGCTCCAAATTAGGAAATGGTGTGGTTATTTAGCAGTCCCTGTCTATGGTAGTAAATACAAGAGTTTTAAAGGAGGCAGTGAGTGAGTTTGTCATTGCCACTGACATTGGGATTGATTGATTATAGCATCGTTCATTTGACACAAAAGTGTGTTTTAAAGCAAATGGGTGAAACATCAGGTCCGTGAGGAATACAGATGAGAGAGCTTTTGCAGAGGGAGTCTGATAGCAGATATATGCTGCAAGGACTTTGAGGTGTTTTTTTTTTTTTTTTCCATTTTGCACAGGTGCTTTTGCTTCTTGGAATTACGTCTGCAGTGTGTGTGTGTTTGCAATCCTTACCGCCAGGCATGTATGTGTGTTTGAGTTTGTGTGAGCAACTGGATGTATATTGTCATTGCAGAAAGACATATTGTCACTAGTGTGGCATGTCACTGATGCTCTGCACTCAGACTGCATCCCTGCATCCAAAAAAGGCAAATCTGTTAATTCTGCTTGTCTGCTTTTCTCTTTCGGTAATAAAAGTGCAATTTTTGGTGAGATCATATAATCTGATAACAATTGTTGAAATTCAATCTTGGTCATTTTCTCAGAGGTTTCTATATTCTGCAGACTTGTATGGCCAACAGACAAAGTGACCTTCCATGTGTTGGAAACAATTGAAAAAATGTCAACACTGACAAATTAGCTTAGATTTGTTTACAACGAATCGTGAATTATTAAAAAAAACCACGCTTTTTAATTGGCTTTTATGTGATATTTTCATGTTTAAGTGACATTGGATTGTTAGTTTTCCTTCCCCTCTTGGAATACATCAGACAGCACATGTTGAGTGTTAGTGCTTTTCATCCTGCCCATTGCAGTGTGTTTGATTACATTGAGGAAGTAGCATAATGTTTTTTTTTTTTTAACTGGACAAGAACAGTCTGTTGAGAATGTGGTCATTGGGTGAGGACATTAGTTACCCCCTCCTCATTCTCACAGCGTGCCCACCGGCGCTGAAGCCGTCACCTAGCAACCAGCCAACAGTTAATGGGGAAATTCCTGCGCTGGAAGCTGATTCAAACTGTTGAATTAGATCCACACTTTTGAAGACTTGTGTCAGATAAAACATTCATTCAACAGAGAATCCATGTGTTTCTTTAACTTTATTTGACAAGAGTTTATTTAGACAGGTGCATTTTTCCCTCTTGTGCCTCGCTTAGTCGTCATTCATGGGACGACGTTCTGCTTTGGGAGATTGACACAATCTGTTTTTTTTAAGTGTTTAGCATCTGTGTCTTGATAAGAAAAGCTCAAATTTAATTAATAGCATCTGAGAAGAGCGTGCGAAAAGGCTCCCATGTCCTCACAGTGTGGGACGTGTTCACAGTGGGGAGGTGGACAGACAGACAGAAAATTAATTTCTGCAACTAAAAAGAAGAGGAGGAGCAAAAACAGACGGAGAGAAAGAGAATTTAGAGAAAGAGCCCAGAGAAGCAAGCAGTCTGGGCCCAGGCGGGGTCCCTGGGTTCCCCCCGCGGCCCTCTGTTTACACACAGTGAAATTTCGGACAATTTCACAGCTCCCCTTTCAGCGGCCATTGAAAAGGGACAGATTCCTTCCTGGTTACTCACCCTCTATCCAGTGAGAGTGGTTGCTATCATGGGAAAATCCAAACCTTTGGCATCCTCTGTGGGTTACCTCTCTGCGTCGTGCTATAGCCTCAGTGCAAACAGCGGCTCCGGGTAATGCCTGTGAAATCTGTGTGTGCGTGAGGTTCAGGGCGCATTGCTGGGATTAAATCAAACAGGACCCCTCATTCAGGGGGTCCACTCTGCAGTGCCGGGGTCTGTTTGCATTCATGTGGTTCTTTCAGTCAGGTCCAGTAGGAGCGTCTCTCTCTGTTTGCGCTATGCTGGAGAATGTATACACCATTGTTTCTCATACGTGGGCTGACCCTGCCAGATGCCATGGCCACAAAAACCTCTTCTCCTTAATCAGAGAAGAGTGCCCAGAGGGCAGAGTGGCATGCCGCCACACACACCCAGTGGAAGGAGAGAAGTGCTCAAAGATTGACAGGAAGATAGTAATTGATAGTTATGAATGAAGCATGCATGAGAAGATGGGAGTTCTTGCCAGGGGAAACTCCAACAAGACCCAGTCTGGACCGTGTTTCAAGTCGGAGGAACAGGCCCGGCTCTCTTTATAGTCGCCTTAAATATGCTTAAACTAGCTGAGGTCTCTTTGGCCTCCCTCTTACAGACAGGAGCTGTGGGCCTCTTTATGCCCCGTCCCAGGTGTCTCATTACACAGCCACCTTAACACACACTCGGAGAACAGACTCATATAGAGTTATGACCATCTGAGGCAGTGTAAGCTGAACTATTACAACAACATTAGGCCGAAGCACAAAGGCAACCACAGACATTTCTGTGGCCGTCTGTACGCGTTATAAGGGTTATGGAGGCACTTCGGCGCACGCTTGTGTGTGCAAGGCAACAGAATTTCAGCTTCGAGTAAAAACTGCAGGGATCTGCTGGTAAATCCTATTGATGTTACGAAGAAATCCCTTTCAGACTGTGTGAAGGTTTATGACTCATTCATGTTGCGCTGTATGAAGTGAGCACCTGAATCAAAGTAATCAGGTGCGCTTGGCAGTGGTCTTGTTTCCTGTTACTGTTGGAAATGGCTGAAAGTTGCTGTGTTCTGTAATGCGGTTCGGCTGAGGAGCGTGAGACAATCTGAGACGCGGCTCCGAGTTGAGTATATTGATCGCTCTCAGCATCAAACAGCGGAGGCAGCTGAGAGACGGCAGGAGGGCTCAGCGTTGTGGAAGCCCACTAGCGCACTTCCTCTCATATTTTGCTTTGTTCATGTTCTTCCCCCGAGCTCCCCGCCCTGTCCCCGAGCACCTCCCCCTCCTTCCGTCTGAGCAATGACCACTCAGAAGGTAAAGGGGGTTTGGCAGAGGAGGGAAGGAGAGGAGGAGAGTGCAAAAGAGAGCACTTAGTCTGTGGGGCATTAATAAGCATAGCTCTTGGCGAGTAAGTGCTTCCTACATTCCCACACAAAATCACAAACACACAAACTCACTCACTCACACACACTCGGTGATGGTTGGCCACTTGCCAACACCTCCCTGGGGTTGAAAAGAGGGAATGTGTAGTGCAGACTACAGCAGGAGTGTCTGTCTGAGAGAATGGCAGAGAGTGTGCAGAGCGCTGTGCCACTGTGGGACAGTCCATTATCCATACACCTCGGTCTGCATTTCAATGGTTTCTGCCTGAAAACGGAGAGCTACAGCAGAAGGCAACAGGTGAGGGCTTCCTCTCCTGAGTATCGTATGTGTCGGCACAATCACATATCCAAGTTGGCGCCATAATTTAGATTCAGGCTGAGTGAAAGCAGTGATGTTGTTTTGGTTTTAATGACCTCCCCTGTCATTCAGTCTCATATCTGAGCCTCCTGCAGATGTGGCATGTGAAGATGGCAGGGACTTGAGGAGTTTGGACTGGCCTGTTTGACCCCCATGAACAATGAATTGCAATTGTGACCGCATGCTGAACAGCACAGCAAGACATTTGACAAATAATGGAGCAAGTCTGTCTGAGACCTTCTCGGAGATGCTGCACGACCACCTGGTTGCATCTGTGTCATCAAGTAACCTTGTTGTCATGAGAAGGGAGGCCAAAAGCCAAGACTAGTTCAACAAAGGCCACAAATAAACAACACACACACACATGCACACGCACACTCTTTCACTGATGAGAGAACATACAAGAGGAGAAGAAACATATTTAGGCAGAGTGGTCAGCAGTGAAAATAGCCATAGCAAAAGAGACTGAGTGAGTCAGGGATTTATTTTGAGTGACTTTGGAAGTCAAAATTGAGCTACTGCATGGGTCATTCGCTTCCACTTCTGTGCTTTGATCACGCAATATAGAGCACTCTCAGAAAACACAAAGACTCTTCTGGTTGAAAGTGGAAAAAAAAAAACAAAAAACAACCCGCAACAACAAATGACGAGATTTTAAGTGTGATGTACCAGCTCATCCACATAATTGACTTTAATAGAATAATTTAGATAAGAGTACGAATAAGAAAAATATCTGACTGAAACATCTCGAGCTGAATCAAATGTTCAGTTACAAATTAAATGATTGTCTTTATTCCGTCCTGTGAAGAATGTATGTCATGTCGTGTCAGCCCAACATAGTTTTTGATTATTTTCACTTTCAGAAAAATCTCTCTGCTGAAGCTCAATAACTCCCCCGGGGTAACGTACCATTTTTTTTTTTTTTCTATCTCATTGTTTGTCTTTTTTTTTAAATGCTTTCCTCTACTTTTCTTAGCTGTGGCGTCTTTTAAAAGAACAGACTCTGAATAGGAGATTTTCTCAGGTTTTAGGGAGATAAAGGAAACATTTGTCTTTTTTTTTTAATAACTTCAAGGGTACGAGATGTGTTTCGATAAAGCTGTCAGAAGAAAAGCAGCACACAGAAGCAAAAACACAGCCACAATCACAATCCTGGCCAGTCAAACATTTGCCTATGCAAAGTTGTTTTTTTTGTTGTTTTTTTAATCTATTTTACTTTGTTTTTATTGTGCAGAGAAGATGTTTTAGTAAAGGGCAGATTTACTATATATTAAGTGCTTATAGCAAGTTACCATTTACATCCTTTATAAAAAGGTCCATCAAATCATCGCGAGTATTTGAAAAATCCTCTACAGAGTACAAAGTTCCTTTACAGGAGCGTCCAGCTCTTTTGGAAGAATGATCAAATCAAGGGGGAAGCTCCTTGAAAGAGATAAAGCGACTTTCCTCGCATCACCTCCAGAGAGTCATTTTAGTGTGAAGTGGCCAGAGCAGTCTTTAATTTATTATTGATCTCCAGGCTCTATCAGACTTGCCCATTTGTACATTAAAGAGAGCCTTTACTGTCCTTCAAAGCATCCCCTGTCATGTAAAAGACATTCAGCCTTTTTGTTATCGGTCCCCGGGATGCATTTTAAGTCACAGTTGAAAGAGGCAATTTGTTGCTAAATTTAATGTTTGTATAGATCGTTTCATAATGAGAGCATGGTCATTTTGTAGTGATATGGTATTGCAGATTTCATAGGCTAGTTTTGTTTGGTAGTCAAACAACAGGATCTGAAGTACTTGCACAATATAAGAGTGAACAATCCAGATACTCTCCAGATCTCCAGCTCTCGCTGATGTAATGCTGCTGAAAGGTTTATTTTCTCTTCCAGCAAAAAATGTCTGAATATTAAGGAGCTCAGGAGGAAATCCATAACTACAAAGTGCAGAATACAGCTGTATTTCTTTCTAGAACCTTGACATCCTACTCCTTATTAATTGATCAGTCATCTTGATGGGCTGTCTACCTTGAAATGACATCTTGTAACAGAGCTGTACAATGTGAAGCAGCTCTTGATCACATTTGATCTCTAATGGAAAACAACACTGAGGATCATCTGTGTTTTGGAAATACATTCTGTATTTTCTGTATATTAGATCCACTGCCCTCATGTTTCACACTGTCTTTACTTATCTGATGCGACCGACAACACAACAAGCGTGCAAGTCTCTGTTTTCAAGCTTTAACAGGATTGAAATATGTTTTCAATTGTGTGATTTTTTTTAAGATGCTTTACCATTGAAATGCCTCATAATCTGTAGAATTTCTTGCATGAGAAGGTGGGAGCTTGCTGTATCCATCCCTAAATGGAGAAGCATATTCATAAAGCCTTGTGGTATTAGAACTTAGGGTAATATATTAACCTGGTATGGTATACTCCACTGGAGGAGGTGTGATCACAATCAAGTCAATGAGACCATGGCTGACAGTTTCTTTATACATCAAATAAATTGAAATAAAGCTGCATATGACATTTTTGGTTCTTATCCAAGCAGGACAGACATTAAATAAAAACGTAATCATCATGTAGAATGTAAAACAAAGTCTGACTGCCCGCATTATTGGGGGTTGTAAATGCAGATAACTTTTTACCTCTTTGCATACAGGGCACACTATATTTACAAAGCTGCTAAAGGTTCATGTAGGACATAAATCAGGAGGTGCTTGCAGAACTGGTCAACACAAGAAAGTACATAAATCTGAGGATATGGTCCTGAAATGAAACAGCGATTTTTATCAAACAATGTGTATCGGACAATTCTCTGCACATAAATATATGACCTGTACACATATTTTATGTTTTATTTACTGCGGTGTAGGACTATGACATAAACTTGTTCCAGCCCATCAATGACAGATTACACAGTCACACTGACAGTTAACAACGTGACTGTCAGGGGAGACATTAGTCTCATTGTGGCTGTAACAGATCTTGCTGGAGTTCGTCACTCTCACTTAAACACTCAGGTTGTCCGTGTTCAACACACTCGGCAGCATTACATTTGATTAATATGAAATGAACCACATCGGAAGTTCCTCATTACATAGTATATTATTGAACAAACATGATCACACGCATTTTTGCATGTTGGAATTTTAATTGGCTGCATTTCCCTCATGAGCCCAAATAAGCAGCACCTCATTAACACACTGCACTGTTTCAAAATATCTAACATGCATTAAACATGGGTCGTAATGAATGTGACCAAAATTGTGCCGGCTTGCTTTGATCTACACGAAGAATCTCTGCATACGATTATTCATAATGCGCGTATGGGTATGTTATGTGTCTCTGAGAGTTGGCCCATGCTCTACGACACGATGATCCGAGCTCGAGTGCACAGAGAGACAGAGACCCTCTGTCAGTTCCCGTTCCCTCCGCCCTCCGCGTTCGTATGGAGGGGTGTTCTGAGGCCAAGCCATCTGCCTGCTCCTCACCCACTGTGGAATTTATCAGGCACCGTAAACGACACAACAGGCCAGGTAGCCACCAGTGAGCTCGACAGTCAGCCAACCGAACGGCCGTGTCAGCCAACTTCGGACACATTCAGTCGAGCACTCGAGTTGCAGGAAGCGGCTAAATACATTTCCAATAGACGGCTTTCAGAAAGATAATTATGGTTTGCTGTGAAAATGGGAGCAGAAGGGCAAGCAGAGGGTCTGGCTGAGAGGGTAATGGGGGTAATAGGCCTGGTAAATGAAAAGCCAGATGATAACTCCGACGCTGATTTGATCTATGTTCATACATAAACCTTCTGTATGTGTGTGTCAGTTAAAGAGACAGAGCAAGAGAAGAGGGAAATGGACGCCAGGAACTGAAGAGGAGGAGATGGTACCAAGGCCAGAGACCTCCCTCTGGATTTCATGACTCCTTCACAGGTTTGAGAGCTTTATGAAACATTTATGGTGCCTTTTTCTTCTGTCATTGTCTCCATCCCTCTATTCAGACCACTAATTTGTCTATTTTTATATGACGGCAAAAATGTCAGTCTACAATTACTCACCTGTGTTGGTGTTTGGGTTTCTTGTTCCTCAGAGCCAAACGTTTGCCCATTTTTTTTTCTGGCTCAAACAGATTGAATGCTGCCTGTGGAAGTTAATAATTCATACATGTATTAACCTCAATTCTTATGAGGAGCAAAGCTCGTGTGTACTTATTCTCCCTCCATCTTGGTCTTTCACTACCAGAAGCACAAACGAAGAAGAGAGAGGATCTGACTGGTCTTTGGGATTGTGTGCATTGTTTATGATTTATTTACCGTTCACCGGAGATGGTTTATGATGTGAAGTTCCACACACATACACTCGCACAACCGCACACACATCCACATTTAAGTGCACTGTCAACAAACAGGGGATCAGTCTTTCTCCCATCTGCTGAGTGTGCCAGTTTGCCGCAGGCATTAAGACACCTTCAGATGCTTTTCTCTCTCTCTCTCTCTCTCTCTCTCTCTCTCTCTCTCTCTCTCTCTCTCTCTCTCTCTCTCTCTCTCTCTCTCTCTCTCTCTCTCTCTCTCTCTCTCTCTCTCTCTCTCTCTCACACACACGCACATTCACACAAATGCACACGGGCAAGCACAGACACACACACTCACACACAACAGTAGGAAGAAAGTGACACCACAACAACGTTCTCAGTTCAAAACTGGAGCAGACAGCCCAGTAACAAGAGGCATAAATTACTCGATCTCCCTATAGGAGACAGTCCTGGATAAAAATGTAAATTAGACTCCATGGAGATGGTACAGTCTTTGGTAAAATATAGCAATCATATTCTCAAATAGTCTTCTAAAATAATCTCCTTAAAAGAGCTTCATTTTGATGCTGGCACTGTCTAATTTTTTTTTTTTTTATTTCTAAAAAAACCCCAAAGAATTTTACTAAATAACATTAATGCAGAAGTTAGCAGAAAACAATGCCAGATATTCCCAGCTGCCACACCTCAAAACAGGACCCCGTTCAATCAGTGCTTCTTGGCTCTCTTCCGCATTAACGACCGTTCCGACGAAATATATTCCAACGTTTGTGCTCAAGCTGCATCATATGGCAGCATAATCATTCGGAGGGATGCCAGCTCAGGCTGTGGTGGTAATTGTGGCTGTTTCCTTGGTTTGATCTCATTCCAGCTCATGTGCACTGACACTGTCTCTAGTCTAAATCCCTTCGTTTAAATGGGATTGAATGGTTCTGGTAGCCTGACCTCTGTTCAACTCAGTGTGATAGCCACTGTGTGGATTGCTGTCGGTGTGCTTCCATTAGTTTACCTTCTCTATGGATTTTTCTTAGGATGTGGATGGCACTCATTCTATGATATTGAGCTCCAGCTCTTCTTAAAAGCTTCATTTCTGTTTGATTAGTTCCAACCATTATCCTCCATTTTCAAATCAATATCTTTACTCTGGCCTGTCTGCTGGGTGGCAGGGAAACGAGAGTTATTTACTGAGAACTGCCATAAATTGAGCATATTGTATGTTTTTATCTGGACCAATGAGGCCAGCACGAGAAATCTGAAAGCCTGTGTGTGTGTCTGTCTATTTGCAATCACCTCATGAAATTATTATTTTGGACGTAAGTTGAGGATGCAAGTCTCACTGATGTTTACAAAGTGAGCGATTGGTCAACTTATGCCTTCTCAATAAGCTGTTTCAAATTTTCTGATTGGGACCAAATTCTTTAAATAAATGGTAATTATGTCACATAATATATTTAATTCAGGTATTTAATATTAGATTCAAGAGATTGTATTACACACTTTAAAGAGTTTGTGATACCGTGTCTACATTGTGATGACTCCTAGTTTCCTTACCTATTAACCTAGTTTCTGACTTGCACCAAGCTCCACAGGTGACATGTTGAGAGGGTTTATCGGCTGTTTAAGAGGTCACAGGAGTCCAGCTGGGTAAGCACCTTAGATTGTGACCAGAAGCTCTCCTGACGTGATGTGACTCCTGATGCTGACATAGATAAAACCTACAACGTACACCTGCTGTCTGAGCTTACTACAACTCCCGTGCAGCTTGCGTCAGGATGTGTCAGTGTGTATACTTATGATGACAAGAGTTTACTGTAGTGAGATCCGTCTGTACTGTATCCACCCGCTTAGTATTCTCCGGCATGCCTCCCTTACAGCTGCGTGTAGCTACAGATGAAACGAGAAGGCGAGCTGGTGAAAAGGTGTGAATAATAAATGTGCTGCTGAATAACATTATAACACAGTTAAAAAGAATTACAATAAAGGCCCTAATATAAATTACATAGGGTTGTGTTTATGTGCATGCACTGATGTGTATTATGCATATTTAGGTCCGCATGTGTTACTGTGAAGCGTTAAGCAGCCGCAGGTAATGGTGGATGACAGCAGTTGACAACGAGGCAGTTTGTTGCAACTACCAAGAGCAGGGCAAAGGCCTCTTCTCCATCCTATAAGCATGCGGCCATTTAATTTACTTACAGCACCAAGGCAATTATTGCCACAGTAATTTAGAGTGGCTGAGGGCCTGTTTACACGGCCCTAACCCGAACCCAAGATTTCACACGAAACCACCTAATCCATTAACAGAAAGGTAGTGTGTTTACGTGTATAAGCTATAAATGGGAAGAAAATGGAGAGCACCCGACATCTGTATGGACTGATGACGCATCGGATGCTATCAGGGGTGAGTCTCAACTTTAACCCACTGATATGGACAATAAAACTAGAATACGGACCACGACTAATACCACTGCGGGTCGCCATGTTTATTTACAAGTGATGAAAGGGGAAGGGAGGGGGAGAGATGCGCATGCGCAGTTACGGGCTTTGTAGCGTCCGGCAGTCTCTGCAGGAGGGAATAGCGGCTGTGAAAGAATCTTTCCACCTTGAGAGACGGGATAAAAACTTCATGGATACAGTGCATCCGCACACTGGTGCCATGTAAACGGAACCCCCCAAAAAGTGAAGAAAGTTTTGCTGATACACTTGTAATCGTTGTCGTGTAAACAGGGCCTAAGGAGTCTTTGTGTGTTTGTATTGAATTAGGCATGGTGGACCTACTGCTCTTTGAAAGAGACATGGATCTGTTCCTATGTAGATTAGCAGGGATGGCCTGGTGACTCTTGCCATGTGTCAGGGCCACTCCTAGCTTTGTAACTTTGTGTTTATAGGTACACGTGAGTTGTGATTCTTGAACTGCGTACGTGTGTGTGTGTGTGTGTGTGTGTGTATACACAACACCATCTGCCTGTGGCTGCGCAGCTAAAATCCCTGATAGCCTGTTGTTCCCGTTTCAGAAACAGCTGATCAGTCATCCAACTAGCTGGCTGGCAGGTCCATCAAAGACAAAGCTGTCCCAGCAGAGCCATGTGTTGTACCCACAGACGCACCACCTACAATAACACATTCAGTGGTACAATATCATCACAGTGGTTGCAGAAGACTGGCAGTAGTTGCAACGAAGTAAGCTGGAGCTTTATCATGTTAGACAACCTCAAGTACGACAAGGCTTTATGATGGGGGATTCACTGACAACTTTTTGCTAAATGTTTTAAATATATTGACAGATTAAGCTGTTACACTTGGATCGGTCAGTCGCGTCATCAACTGCAGTACTTTGACTGTTGGCATATCCAATATGATGTTTCAGCAATGTTAAATGCCCACTATTCAAAACAGTCGTCTCAGTGTTTAAATATGTACGTATATACATACGTATAGAAATACATGTTCTTTTCATTCGTATAAAGTATATGGAACGTCACATCCAAATTGGTAAATCAATGTATTTGTATCAATTAACCCAGCTCCGCTCAGCGACATATTATCAGACCCCATGTTATCCATGCTCCAACCTACACATGGGACTTACCGCACCCGAGCTATGCTAATTAAATCCACCAGACACACAGGCTCTTAATAATGTCAGCCATGACAGCTTGGACCATGCATGTCACAGTGACCTCGTAACCTGGAAGCTGCCCTGTGTGTGCTTCTTTCTCTGTGCTTTTAAATGTTGTGCGTGTCTGTGTGTGTGTGTGTGTGTGTGTGTGTGTGTGTGTGTGTGTGTGTGTGTGTGTGTGTGTGTGTGTGTGTGTGTGTGTGTGTGTGTGTGTGTGTGTGTGTGTGTGTGTGTGTGTGTGTGTGTGTGTGTGTGTGTGTGTGTGTGTGTGTGTGTGTGTGTGCGTGTGTGAGAGAGAGAGAGAGACACCCTGGCTGGGGGTCTTGACACTCGGGGAAGGGGCAGGCACCTGTCTATGGCTGAACGAGAGGTCAGATTTTAGGGCTATGGGAACAACTGTGACTTAGCCGCTCTGCAGGAGGACAGCTATGTTAGCAATACAAATCGTACTCTAGGGAGAAGGCACATCTAATCACCATTTTTTCCCATGTTGGTGTTGCGTTACAGGGGGGATAAGATATGAATAGGAATTAGTAATGTACAGTATAAAGATTTACTTTCAGGCCTCAATTGATCATTATTAATAGTTTTGCAGTTACATCAAGGCTTCAAGGCAGTTGAAGAACTGCAATGTTCCTAACTCATGTAGAAAAATCATATTACTAAAAAAGTTTGGAACTGCTCAGCCACTGGAATGGACAGAGCCTGAATGCAGAGGCCTTCACATTCGTTCATCAACCAGAAGCTGAAGTTCACCAAAACGCTCTCGGGTGGATGGATGAAGAGTTCGGTGTCTAGTAACACAGAGTTGTGTGGTGACATACACTCAGTACAGAAAGATAAACAGCTGGAGGATGGTGACATTTGTTCGGATGCTTTAAAAAGGAGAACCCCTCTACACAGCACTTGTGGCTCTACCGTAAATGATAAAACCCTATTAGCAAATAGATAAACAAGTTAAGCTTGTGCATCAACATGGATAAATGTGGCATTGCTGTTTCCGTTGCCAGAATTGGCACTGCCTACTGAAAGATGTGATATAAAAAACACTTACCTTTTTTCCTGATTTACAAACACTGCATTTTATGTCTAAATGTCACCAGCCCACCTCAGTCAGTTTCCAGATTTTTATCTTCCACCCACTCCATTGCTTTTGTGAGTGATGTGGGTGGTTCCTTCTAATATTGTGTAAAAAAAACTGAGTGCATTCAGATACATTTCAGAACAATCTGTAATAACAGTGATTAGGTACTTTGGAGCGGCATTATCTCAGCAGCCATGTGAAGCAGCCCCAGCCTACTGACCCGAATCAGTGTGAATGTGATTGCATATTCACGGCTCAGGAAATAAAATTATGTGTCAAGGACGGGATGCAGTGAATCAAGAATGTGTTCATGATGAGCAAATTAACTTCATTACAGAAGCATCTTCATGCCCCGTTTGATCTACTTTGCCTGCGTATTTATAAGTCTGAAGAAACCTAAAACAAGTCATAATTAGTTGAATATTAGAGCATGTGATAATGGTGCTGGAGAAAAAAGAAAAACAGGTAAACTGGGTCATGTGCTATACAAGCTGCTTTGACCTATATTCAGGAGCATTGAGTATCTGAAAGAGCGACTTTTTCCAAACACCACAATTTTGAAATATTTATTAAGCCACTGGTGTGGGGTCTGTTTCTCCATCTATACATCCTTTCTCAGTGAAATGGGGTTTTGTTTGTCAATGTAGGATTCAAATTCAGTGCGCCCCAGACAGTAGAGATGGATCGCTTTGAATGGGTGTCTGTGGCTGCAATGCCCATTCTAATTCAGCCCGGCTGCCACACCCACAGCTGCTGCCTGGGGCCAGTGTGACAGCAGCAGGACAGAGTTTAGCAGCGGTGAACGACGGTTGCATGGGGCCAGACGGAGAATATAGGTCATTCAGCTCCGGAGATGAAAGATGCATAGGACTGCCTGCCTAAGTAGTAGCAGGGTGGAGATGGGAGTAAATATAGAGATCCTTCCAAATGCTCAGCATGGGCAGTTTAGATGACCACAGGGAGGGATAGAGAAGGGCATGTGCAGGGTGTATGCAGAAGGGCAGATGGAGGATGAGAATGCTGGAAATTTTGTCCAGGGAGAGGCATTGGGCGGGGTGTGCGAGAGCGTCGCAGAAACAGGCGTGCTTTCAGTGTTTTGTGGGGAACCAGTATCGAATTCTCTTTCGTTCCGATGAAGGGGAAATAGGAAAAGCAGGGTGCCTTCCTCAGAGCAGCTGCAGCTGGCGCACAATATCGTCCTCTGTTCAAAGTTGCGGCTGGTGGTGCTTGCGGGGCGAGCGTAAAGATCACATTCGCACGGCAAATATCCTTTTGTTTTCTTTGCAAGTTCAGACTGATGTGGTCACTCTCGGGTTCCCAGAGCTGCCGTACATCGCTCACTGTAGCACCATTTCAGTGACGTAATTAGATATGATCTAAATTTAAGTCGTATCGCATGTCACTGGTTCTTGTCTGAACTTAGAGGGAAAACTCAGATTAATTAGATTTCTTCCTCTAAAAACTTTGCTTAACCTTTGTGGAGTTTTAGGACTGACAGAAGCATCATTCTTTGGATATATTGGTTTTGTAGAATTTAAAACATACATTTTTAATTTTTGGAGTGGTAACCCGTGTACTGTGGTCACGACAGTGCTCCTCAGAGATGGATGTCTGAACACTAAAAGTGAATATAATCAAATTGTCTGTGTGCTAAATACATTCCTTTATTGCATTTAGTATACTAATGTTGTACACATCTTAGCTGTTTGGAAATTGCCTTGTATTTGTGGAGCAACTGCTTCTTAAAACAAACAGCAAAAAAAAAAAAAACTTGAAAAATGAATTTGTCTGGTATGATTTTGTATTTTGACCCCTGCTAGCGAGTATGTCTGGATTGTGTTGTAGGTTTGTTGGAAATCTGTGCAGACAAAAGAGGAGCTCCACTCTAAAGGCTCCCATTGACATGAGGTTCAAATCATGAACAGTCTTGACTCACCACATTTCCACTACACAACCTTGTGCTCGATACCACAACCAGGAATAATGAAAACATGTTCTGCGATTTGTTTGAACCAACCCTTTAAATTGTCAAAGAGACATATAAAACAAGAAGTATGGGAGTTGAAATGATATGTATTCTTAATGTGTGAGCGTAGGTGTAGATGTAGTCCAAGATGAGGCTTTTTTTGTGAGAATTTCTGATTGTACTCTTGTACCCCCGGCTACAGCCTGCTCGAGTCGAGGTCAAACCTAGGCATGCACTTATGATAAGTGGCCTTTTGTGAAGACAAATGTTTCAAGAGGTGCTTGTCAAAATGTGCAGTTCAAGAGGCAGTGGGGTAATATATGTGCATAACAAAAGAGAAAGCCCTGCAATTCTTCAGCGACTGAACATGCACAATTTTCCTATTAAACTGAAATTATGTTCATTATTCAATCAAATTATTATCCCTTCATTGCATGTTGTCTATTACTCCCATCAGTCAAAGTTTTATTTTACCTGTAGATGTGCAGTTTGATTATAGCACAGCGTTTTCAGTATTTTCTTCATGACAGTTATAATCAGCCTGTTATTAATGGGCACATAGTCCTCCTGATGGTTTCCCTCCTGCTACATCAAAACACAGGTTGTTACATGAGCAAAATAAATATTTGAATCATATGCTTGCTCAGTTCTCGACCCCTGAAACCCAGAGCAACTTGATTGTAACCATTTGCCTCTGAGAGAAAGGGAAATGACTGAGCTCGTACATCCTATCATTTCAGAGGTATCAAAGTCCAAATGAAAATGATACAAACTGAATACCTGAGTAAATTTCCATTTTAGAAAGATTGCAAGAGTCTGAGAAAGCAATACTCGCTGAGTGCTTATGCGCTTTCATTTTAGCCAAATCACATCTAATGAGGGAGCAAGGGCTACCAGAAGAGAGTAACGGGAAAGCACTTCAGAGTCTGAAACAATAAAGTCCAGGATAGACTAACACAAAATGGGTGGACTGACTCAATGAGGAAGGCTGACTGATGACTTGACTTAGATGTGGGCGTGTTTGCAGAGGTGAGAGGGTCACCGAGGTACGAGTCCGTAGAGAGGGGTTAAGGCGGGGTCTGACAAGGGACAGCTAAGTGTGATAGGTCATTGCTGAGAGTGGAGCAGTGCCTGCTGACACAGACAGACTGTCTGTCTCTCCTGAACTGGCAGTTTAGAGACACGCAGAGACGAGCTGCTGGTCCAGACGACAGTCAGAGATAAAGCAGCCAGGCAGTCAAGGAGAAGTCATTGCAACCCCCCCCCCAACATCTAGATTCTTTCCGCCAGTTCTCATGCAGACAATAGGAAACCTTTTAAATCCTCCATACGCATTGCAAAGGAACGAGTGCCAACAAAAGCCGACCAATCCAAAGCGTTGCCCTGCCTCATGTCTACGTGTTCAGGACTGACACGTAAGATTAATGTGCATGTGCTGTCAGCTTACATTAGCAAACAGATTACGTGGGAAACTTAATGCCACCATAAGATTTACCTCTAAAAAAATGATCACTGATCACAAATGTTTTTTTTTCCATTTGTATTATTTTCCCTCCTATTAAAAACCAGAATAATTGAATGGGTTCTACTTTGTTAACGTAGTGATGTTGCGGTTTCATCCGTAGAATTTTATAACAAGACTTTCTCGTGGGGAACCTCTCTCCGAGTGTTATCTGAGAATTTTAAATAGAGGTGTCCGATCCCAGTCTCGTTGGGCCGCCGAGCTGCATGTTTTAGATGCTTTCCTGCGTCAACACACCTCGATGTAATGAATGAATCACCGAGCTGTGCAGAAAGCCTTGTATTGAGCTACACATCACAATGTGGTGAGCTCAGTTTTTTTTTTTTTTTTTGTGCAGGTTATCGCCCAATATCAGCTGAAGGCTGGTTAATTTAGAACGTGAACATCTTCATTAGAACAGACGAGAGGCCATAAATGGCAATGTAGCTCTGCCTCATCTGCTCTACTTGCTGCCACCTCCGTGATAAGAAACATATGGGTCCGGGACAAAAGCCAATCTGCCACAGGCACACAGTTTCTGACAACTGCTGTAAGTGATAGTGATAAAGATTTACTTTATGTTACAGAATGCTGACTAATACTCATTCAAGCATTCAAATATAAGCTAAAATGTACTTGCAATTTAGATTGTGTGCCCCTCAGTCTCTTCCTGCAGTGGGACCAATGAACTAATAGAAGATACGCTTTTGATTCGGGGTGTCACTGTTCAGGAGAAAGAAGAAGACAATGTCATTTTCTTGCCTCCCGGCTATTTGCCATGGCGACACACACCTGTGACACAGCAGGAAGGTCACCATCAATTGAATCAATGTAATTTAGGTGCTTCTTTCCGCACCCCTCCGACAACGGCTAAATGCATTACGGGTGGACTCCAGCTGTGAGGCGGATGCGTCTGCTTGCCCGTGTGTGTGTGTGTGTGTGTGTGTGTGTGTGTGTGTGTGTGTGTGTGTGTGTGTGTGTGTGTGTGTGTGTGTGTGTGTGTGTGTGTGTGTGTGTGTGTGTGTGTGTGTGTGTGTGTGAGCTTGTCTGCCTCCCTGTCGACCCACTGTCAGCCTGTGCGTCTTTCCCTTCGTCTTTGTGCCCGCCACTTCGATGCGGAGGTGCACAGCAGATGAGCCACAGCAATGATTGGCTGGTCCCCGCCATGTGCTGATAGGTCGTTGTCTTTTCCTGTTCAAACACTGCTCTAATCAGACACTTTAACAGGCTGCCTTGTTCAAACACACCGTGCTCTGCACTGGGGATCTGGCAAACACAGACTTGTGTTTTTGTGTGTGTGTGTGTGTGTGTGTGTGTGTGTGTGTGTGTGTGTGTGTGTGTGTGTGTGTGTGTGTGTGTGTGTGTGTGTGTGTGTGTGTGTGTGTGCGTGTGCGTGTGTGCGTGCCGAGGGTCAGTATAATTAGTATTGTTGAGGAGACAGAAGTGGGATGTAGAAATCTGTCTTGCTCAGTTTTCCTGCACCACGGACCTCATTCTGTCACAACTCCCTGTCTGTAATACTTTTCAACTCCCTCATTCCCTACGTGATGATAAAGTGTATAAGCGTGTGTGTGACTCATAATATTCAATTCCCACTCAGAATAGTGCTACGGATATTGACCAATTACAGCAAGCTGTCCTTCACACACTTGGAGTACATAGGCACGCACACACACACACACAGGCCAAGTTTGGTTTGGGTTTCCGATAAGATCCATTTGTAAGTCATATGCAAAAAAGAAATTGATTCAACTGGATTCTTCTCACTGTATCAATAATAAAATATGCAAATAAGTCCTTTTACCTCACTTTTATTTTTTTAATCGGCAGCACAAAGCACCTCAATGCTCCTTTTTTCCTCTCTGCGTTGCTTTTATTTTGTCCTCCCACAATAATTCTGCTCAGTGTTGCCTATTGTGTTTGAAGCTATGAAATTTTATGTCAGGTTGTAACCATAACTGACTGTTACTGTTTGACTGGGACCGTCTCCAACTGAGCCGTGTCAGCACAAAGCCCATTTCATGGTTTCTCTATGTGCGCGACGGTTTGATGTGGACTTTAAACGCAGGCTGTTTGCATGTGTGTGGCTCCATTCATACTACAGTTATGTATATGCAGTCAGATTGGTGTGTAGACTCAGGGAGAAAAAAAAAAAAAAAGGCAGCAGCTTGTTCCAGATTGAGCTGTAGGGAGAATAAACTTTGCCTTAAGGGTTTTCTGTCAAGAAGACTTTCAGTAAGAAATCTCCTCTTTCTTCATCTCTAACCCCTTCTGGCACGAAGCCCTGAAGGCAAACTTCTTCCATGTGAGAGAAATTGTGTCTGATGGACAGTAATGGAACAACAAGATAAACACCCCAAACAACCCTCCAGGAGTGTGCCTTGTTCTTATGTTTTAAATGAATCTAGTCCTCGTGGTCATACTTTTTGGGCGCGCAAACCTTTAAGGATTTGCCTTCACTTTCATGTTTACTTCTATGAGGCCAGTAAAAGTCTATGTTTGCTGTAAAACTCATCCATCAGCATATAAAACCTTTCCAACACAGGAGTCATCAGTGGCCGTTTCAGATTTATTACACTGTCGGTTACTGAGTAACGTAGTAACTGTATTTATGCTTTCATGTGAGGGACTGAGAAGATTTAATCAAACATTTGTTCTCTCTTCAAATGAGAGTGAGGTTGCCGAAATTTCAACACATGTCTGAATATTTAACCCAATTCTGGTACTAGCTATGGGTATTGATAAGATCTTTTTGATATCGGTGCCATTATCAATCTGATTCTTTTGTCAGTTCTCTTTATTATTGAGCATCATGTTTTAATGCAGAGGAACACTTAACAAACTTTTCTCATGAAATGCTTTGGATATTAATTCATTGCTGATTATCATTTGGTCCCCAGGTAAATAAACCTGATTAGTCATCCACGATTTTTAGCAACAAAAAAAGCAACAAGGACCGATTACAGGGTTGTGTTTGTGCTGTGGAAGCTGAGCTTGTTATGACTTTTACACATTTTCACGTTCTCTCCTAATTTGTCTGTTTTATAATCCGACGTGACCTGGAGCAGATGTTGTACTTTGTTGTTGGCCCACTTAAATGACTCTTTCCTCACTCATGCGCCCATCTTTGCCATTGTGCGTGTTTTCAGTTTCATGTTTCTCTGCAGAACTTTTCGACGCTCCCATTCCGCTAACATTTCTGAAATGCTTCTCTGTAGTAAATATTTCTTCTGCATGTGCTTGAGTAGATGGACAATAACAACAATGTTTGCCACCAGAGAGGCATGACTCTCAGTCCATATTCTTCTGGGACTTGGTAGTTTTATAGTTGTCAGTCACCGTTATAGCAATCCATCATCATTTTCAAAACATTGCCATGTTTAGACACTTGTGATACAGATTAGTATTACTCCACTGATAATGTGTTGTTGTAATAGTAATCTTGCTATTCCAATAGTAGTTAATAGTCATCTGAAAGGAAAACGCAAAAGCAATACAATTTCTCCTGAAATGTTGTTGTGTAAATGGGGCCTGAAGCAAAAGTGAGAAAACGTTGATGTCATTTGTTCTCATTTCAGCTTTATTTCTCTTGTTTAAAATATTTAATAGGCACATGCAATGAGATGTGTTGGACATTTGTCCATGTTCTAATGGATTTCTAATTCTAATAATCCTCTTTTCAGTTCAGTTTTACATGTAGTTCTACCCTTCCTGATTGTGGGACGACTGTAGTAACACATGATTGTTAATATATTGTCCTTTCAGAGGACATGGGTAAAAGACAACCTTTCTGAAAAGGTAAGGACACACTGCACTATATTGTTAAAGTGAAACCCAGCACAGCTAAATGCAGTAAATTGCTCCACAAGCAAAGGTATGCCTCATTTTAAGATTATAAAAAGTGTGGTGCAGGGTATTTTCTTTGGGGGGGGACGACGACAAAACAACTTGGGATATACAATGTAGCACCAAGAACTGGTGCTTTTAGTTTATGTGATATGATTTAAAGTATGATCATTTGTAGTCTTTCCTTCAAAGTTAGAATTTCATCCAGATGGAAATGTGAAAACATTTAATAGATTAAATGTGGATGGCCCTTGGCTGTGGTGGACATTATGTTAGTTCTGACTCACTCAGCCTCTCTGTGATGTTACATGTGAATTGCCTTGGCACTAATTGCCTTGGCACCTGAAGCGTTTACTAATTAGAGACATTTTTAGTTATGAGAATGTTAATGCTTTAGTTAAGTGTTCAGCGACTTCTTTTGAACTAAATTAGCTTTCTGCACCCTACCCTCACGTGTGTGTGTGTGTGTGTGTGTGTGTGTGTGTGTGTGTGTGTGTGTGTGTGTGTGTGTGTGTGTGTGTGTGTGTGTGTGTGTGTGTGTGTGTGTGTGTGTGTGTGTGTGTGTGTGTCCTAGTTTGCATAGGGTCTAGATAACCTCAGAGCTAACTACACCTGTGGGATTCGGTCTAAACTCGGCAAACCAACTAAAATTCTGTCCCCTACAAAGTTTCATTAAGGTTAAAATGTGGTTTTATGGCCACGGAAACAATTTGGTGGAAGTTATCGTCTTTAATATTTGAGGTTAAAGCGCTTGAAAGGGCATCGTTTGAATAAGTAATGCTGTACAAACAGGCCTTTTTTTTTCTTTCAAGATGACTGAAATGTGTTTTCACACTCAAATTACAGTAACACAACTCCCTGTAAGAAAAAGTCCTCGGTGAGTACCGGTACATCATTTTTGCAAATAATGAATAACCATTAATGTCCCCAGATGGCATAAAAATAAGTCTGTGTATTTCTGTGTATGCGTACATTAAATTTGTTTTTTTGTGTTAGAACAAAGTGAGGGTTGTGTCTTGTGGCTGGGAGAAAAAGCCGTCAATGCTTAATTGTCCACATATTTTGTTTTTTGTGGTACAAACTAATACCACAGAGATATCCTTAAAAACCATGAACTGTCTTCTTTCCTTCACATCCACCCACCAGTACATATCCGTACAGTGCCGAGCAGTGACAAGCGTTACATTCCCCGAAGGGCAGCTGCTGTGTCTCAGGCCTACAAAAACATTAGATAAAGATTAAGTTGCAGCGAAACTACAAGCATACGCTCGTCTTTGTTATTTCAGAGAATGGTACACAAATACATCAGATTTCATTTAGACCCCGGAGTCCTGCCTGAAACACGACTGCATGACAAGACTTCAACTTGAACCTGCGGCTCAACGTCACATAAGCAACCAAATGTCATAGGACCAAATGCAAATGTGGCAATTATTCACAATAACAATTGAGATGTCGTGTCCTGATATCCAATTTAAAGGTCTTAAAAGTATTTTATTATGAAGTTTTTCAAGAAATTCACATAGATGTCAGAGGTCCCACAATCTTGTATTCAAAGTGTATTTTCCCGATTCCAGTCTTGGTTCTGAATTTCAGCCAGTCTAAAAGTCCCTCTACTGAGCCCTTCTGAGAACAGGCTGTTTCTGTATCTGTATGTTTTAAGTGCAAATGAGTTGTGTTTCTCCTCGCCTGCTCCATGTCTGTTTCCCAGTCGTGTTTGTGAGGAGGGAAAAAAAATGCCACCCGATCGCAATTCCAGAGTGCAGAGCTCCTCTACCTGTGAGAAGGTCAAAGTGGGTGTCCACTAATAGAGGGAGTGGTTATCTCCCCACATGATGTCATGAAGGGAAATGATTTGCCTGTATGTATGTACATATTTGCTAAAAGGTGGAGCAAGCAAGTGAGGGAGATCACAGAGTTTCCTCAGTTCTGGGTCGTGATACACAGCCTATGTGGACATGTTGCTGTTAAAAAAAACATTAGAAAGTGAATTTTGCATCATATGGAATATTTAACATTAGTCTAACCCAGTGGTTCCCACTGTAAGAGGCGTTCTTGCTAGGGGCACAGTGAATCACTTTGATTTTGCAAAAGTTGATGTCCAAGTTTTTTGTTGTTTTGTTTTCAAAGCACTGCTTGTGTGTTATGAGCATTTTTGCACATCCAGGCAAGTTTTGGAACATATCCAGAAACAATTGATAATATAATATAAAAATACTCTATGGTCTCAAAATGTAGGTTTCAGAGAAGGGGGGGGGGGGGGGGGTAGTTTTTGAAGTTTGTGATCACTGGGCTAACCTTAAATTATGTAAAAAAAAAAAAAAAAAGTAATGCTTGACTTCATGGGGACCTCAACACACCACACACACACACACACACACACACACACACACACACACACACACACACACACACACACACACACACACGCACACACACACAAAGATCATGCCTCCATGCGTTAATCCCTTTGTGCTTAGTGGTTCAATTCCATTGAGGTTAATTAGACATAATCAGAAGGAACCACTGTTCTGCCACAGAGCAAACTCCACTAATTTGTCATCACTGAACCTTTTGTCTTCTTCACAGCCCCTTGTCTTGGATCAGTGTGTGTGTGTGTGTGTGTGTGTGTGTGTGTGTGTGTGTGTGTGTGTGTGTGTGTGTGTGTGTGTGTGTGTGTGTGTGTGTGTGTGTGTGTGTGTGTTTCGAGCAAAGTTAGCTACGGGTAACACAATATGAATGTGTTTTGGTGCAATAGCCTTGAAAAGTGTTGTGAGCAAAGGGTGTAAACTCTTACATTTTATTCTTTACTGCAAAACCTTCCCTGCACTCACCATGCTTGAAGGAACTCAATAAAAGTAGATGACGAAAACTTCATTAACAAATGACATACCTGAAAGCCCTTAACATCTCAGACGGAATTATGCACAGGTATCACAGTGTGCAATCCTTGAACAATGAAGGTGATCAAAGGTAAGATAAAGCTCACTGTAATCCGGAAGGATGATGGAAAAGAAAACACAAAAATGGCATCTGAAGTACTCTCAAGTGTAGAAGGGAAGTTCAAGCTTGGACAGTTTTTTTTTCGGGGTTTTTGGCAGATCTGAAATCAGTTTAATCACATACACCTGTGGTTCTGTCTTTCTATCTTTTTAAATTCTGGCTTCCCACCAGTTTTCCTGTAGGAACAGCTGCACACTCCTCTTTCTCTCTTCTCTAAACTCTGATTCACCCCAAAATATCGACACTGGTTGGGTACATCTCCTTCCACAGATAAACAAAAGCAGGATCCTGGAATCAGTTTCAGGTCTGCTCGAGATCCTAAAAAGTGTCTTATTTTTTTTTTTCCATTGACAGTGCAAATGTGATTTTGAAGTGTCGGCAGGCTTCGCCTCGGGCGACTCCTGTGATCCGTAGCATCAGCTAACCTGTTAAACGACTGTATTAGACTGATCAGTGCTGAAGGACTGAGGCACTGAAACTTATGTTACCTGAAGGTACCTTTGAGGACAGGGAGAGACGTTTATGTTGTGACTCTACTGTTTCGATGTGATAGTGTGCAGATCTATCTGTAGATATCCAAAGACTCTTTGGTTGCAAAGTAATTCTTGGTTCGAACAAAACATCACAAGCATCCAATGCATTTGTACTCTCACATACGAGTAATAGTCTCTGTATCAAAGCTGGCAGATTAGCAATTCATTGGAAATGAGTGCCACTAATAAATGTTTGATTACAAAGGTTAAAATATCCTATTTTATTTGAATTACCTGTTCATTTTACCGAGTTGCAATTGGTCCTTCAGCACGATGAATTAACACAAAAGTGTCTTTTATGAATTGTCAGATTCAATAGTTGTGATTATGCTCCTCGCTGAATGTCTGTGTAGTGTGTAGGAGAATTAGCAGTGAAATAACAAGCCAGTGAAACCAGGATAAATAGAGGTTAAAAATATCCCTGAGCGCGCCTCTGTTCTGTCGTCTCCTCCCCTTTGATTGATGGCAGGATGTGTCATTCCTAACATTGTTTTTTTTTGTCTTTTTTTTTTTTCCTTCAGCTCTTTCATGAGAATATGTTAATTTCACATTCCAATTAAGAGAAAGTCACTCAAAGGAGGCGAGACGAGGTTTAATGAGAAATTATTGGAAATTTTACAGCTTTTTGCACAAACTTGAAGTGCAACTTGGTCACTCGCTCCTCATCTAAAATGAATGTAATTAGTTTCTGCTGGAGTAAATAACGATTATTTCAGATGATGTTCATTTTAACAATGGCTTATTAGTCGCTGTTTGAGGATGCGTGCTTTTGAATATTACACAGAAACGCAGCACGCGTTCATTGACCGAAGCAGACGAGTGGTAAATCGAACTGCATAACTGAGAAAAGTGATCGATCGGAATAGTCACGGAGGAAAGGTTACTATTCAACTCAAATCATAAAACACCTTGGAAGCGCTTCGCAAGAGAGTATGAACAGCATTTTTTTTTTTTTTTTTTAATTTGTGGCAAATGGTCTCAATTCACCTTCACTGTATCAGACAGAAGATGAGTCAAGACAAGTGGGAGATCAACTCGAATGAGACAACCCTGAGGGAGCGGAAAGGCACAGAGATAGAGCCATACAAAGTAGAAAATAAAGATGTCATTCTCAAATTTAAATTTGCCCTGAAGTTTATGAATTCAATCTGAATGCAAATTTCAAGACATATGGACAATTATGGAAAGAATTTAAAGGACCTAGTCAGTGATTCGTTTCCAGTGTGAAGATGTTACTCCTGGAGAAAGAAACCCCTCGTATCCCAACCGGAGGTCCAGGATTCCTTTGAGATGATGCCAGAAATCATCAGGGAGGATTGAGGATTTATCTGTTCCGAGGCTGTCAAAATTTAACTTTGTTCATCTCAGAGGAAAACACAAGACACGTTCCACAATGCAGAACAGACCTTGAAACCTTAGCCTTTGTTTTTCCATGCGAGCAGTTCTGTATATCAGGGACGTTTCTGTTGATCGAATAAATGAACTGTTAAATTAACACTAGTCGACAAAATAAAAGCTCTGAACATAGTCAAAATTCTGTATTCATAGGTAGGTGTTTAAAACTCTGTTGCCTAAATATATTGTGTGTATTGATATTCATTTGAAACCTTTAGTCACAATCTGCAAACTATAAACACTATATACACAGCCATAAACACTGATAAAGTAAGATTCACTTTATGACTTGCAGTACTTCGTATTTCATACGTGAATACGTGTGAATGGATCCCATTAACTTTCAGAAACTTTACCTCCAACTCATTCAAGTTGAATAATGTCTTGTCGGGTCATTATCATTATAAGTTGCCTTTTCTGCCCAGACCATGTGAGATGATCAGAGATGGTCACTTTCATGTGTTTACGCCGATTTTTTTTTTGATTTATCACTCCACTTGTTTTTTTTTTAAGTCTACACGCTATCTTGTTTTTACTTTTGAGATGAACCTTCTGGCAAAAAACACGTCTGCTTCCTCACAATGAGGTTTTGAAGTCATTGTTTACTTGTGTACCGCTGCGGATTATTGTCTGACGGCGCCAAAACTCTGATAATAAAACCCCCAAAAATATTGTGATGAATGATCCCAAAGCTTTTCTGGCTAAACTAAATTCTCAAGTTGTGCTTTACGAGAAGTAACAATAATCTAAGCTGTAAAAAAAAAACTAAACAAAACAAAAACATGTTTCATCTTTAATGAAAATACTATTGCCTGCACAATTTCTTTGTCTTACAATAGTGCATTTTTGCTTGATAAATGTACCATTTTCTGTCTAACGCAGCAGAATTCATACATTTTAGATGTGACCTCAATGTCTAAATTCTTTTTAGGGTCACTATACAGTTCATCATGGGACCTTATGGGCCATTTCTAAGACGGGGAACAAGAGAGCATGTGTGTTACTCCACATATGGTCGGGCTGTATTGTGGACATTTTTTATGAGGTGTGTATTTAAAAACTGTGTGTGTCTGTCTTCACAATTTGTAGCTGCGTGTGTGAGTGTGTGTGTGTGTGTGTGTGGTTGGTCATGCAACGCAATGGATCATCAATAATATATCAGCTCTACCCTCATGCATTTAACACTTGGTTTCACTTGATTTACTCATCTGGCTCCTCAGCCACAAGGGGATGAATCCATCATTAAAACATCTTCATTCTTTCTTTCTTAACAAACTCACCCCCAGCCTGCGTCTGCACACGAGGCGTTCAGGTGGAGTATTGAGTGTTGGCCACCTGTGTGTTGTTTGGGCAGACTTATCGCTGCAGTGAATTTCATCAAGCAGAAAGAGAGTGGATTTACAGTATGAAGATGATCTGTGCTGCAGGAAGTGTTTGTAGTCTTGTAATACAAGAAAAACACGTGCGATGCCCCGTGTAGTCAGCTGTATATGATATAAAATAACGTCTCTGTCCTGACAAGTGTGGACGACTGATAAAAGTGTTTTCAAGTGAATCATCCGTGTAGTGGAAATCCTTGGCACGCTGCACAGCTTTGCATAAAACAAATTAAACCTGGAACTAAATGAATTTAATTTAGAAAATTAATAATGTGACTGCCATGCAGATTTGAAGATAGAATATGATCTATATGAGCCTGAACAGGGTGAGAGGATTATATATAGATATGTTTTGAAGAAACAAAAAAAAAAAAAAAACAACAGCAAAAGAACGAAAAAAAGATTGACATTTGGGCTGATCCCTGATTCGGTTGAAGCAGAATAACATGATGTGTTTCTGCTTTGAACCTCGCAGCTTCGCCGTGTGACTCTTTCAATGAAATGTAGGACAAATAAAAGGTTCAAACAAGTCACAAAACAACTTTGCTTTTTTTTCCCCCAGCATGGAAATACGAAGCACATGAATAACACGCTCATCCAATTAGATGTAGGAAAACATCTAACTGAAGGAAAGCGTTTATCATTGTGTTGTGTGCTTGTGGTGACTTGTGATATCACACGGTGCTTTGAGAGAAACATTCTTTTTGATTATTTTCAACCATCAGATTCATACAGGTGCCTCAAACAGAGGTTTCCTATCATAATGCGATGCATTAGTCAGTCACCGTAAACATGTATGTCAGAGGCAGGGCACTGTTTTTTGGGTTACGTATGAAGAATGAAGAATGTACCTCATAAATGTGAGTGTGATGAAAAACAAGGCTGGATCATGGCTCTACCTCTCCTATGACATCCTTATTAACTTCAAATTATTGTGTCAATCAATTTTGACCCTTGTTACACTCGGGGAAATTGCCTTTTCACCCAAATAAGCGGGTCTCAAATAGAGCTAATTATTAGCAATTATAATCATTATTTTTTTTCTATTCATACTTTATATAATCCAATTTTTCACAGCTTTGCAGGTCAGACTGGTGTCACAACTGAAGGAAAGTCTTTTTTTCTTGGTCTTCCTCAAAAAAGAAAAATGAAAGAAAGCGATAACAGAAAGGGCTTTAAAATGAGATGAACTTTAGAAAATAAATTACTTAAAGTGTATAGCAGGGAAAAAGAATTGATGGTTGAGAAAGCAGTGGAGAAAACAATAGATGGAGTCTGCGGAGAGTGATAGGTAGAAGAGGCGGTAGATAGGCCTGTTTATGTGCAGCAGCATTAATCTCTGTCAGTCTGTTGGTCAATATTGTCTGTGGTCCAAACCATTGGATGTCGCTGTAAATGATTGATATGGCAATAACCTGTTTACCCAGGTGGCGTAAAGCAGTGGTATTCTTGGCAATATTGAATAAACAGCACAGATCCGATCCTCCCTGCAATACTTTACAGGTGCATGTGTGCACATAAACATGCAGACACACACATTTTGGGTTTTTGTAAGCGCTTCACTCGTGCACACTTCTTGAGGGTTGTTGCCTAAATGGCACTAAAATAACAACAACTGGACTGCTAACATTTAAATCACAGCACATAAAGTATATAAAATAATGAGTAAATCTTCTCGGTCCACGCCAGAATTGGACCGTGTGTCCACTGTATTCAGGTCACAGTAAAATCGTCATCCGTAAGGTTGGAGACGAATCATTTACGAGGTCAGTTTCGTTGCCTGGAAGTCGCTTCGCGGGTCCGAAATGAGCGGCGTCTGGATCAGAGCTGAAGGTCTTCTGAGAGGCAGCAGGAGAAAAGACGTCAGGGCCCCGGCTCCGCCCCTTGTCCGAGACATTTTGACTTTTCATCTGCTGTTTTCTCCAGATCCCCCTACCTCAGAGTTACTGGTGTGTCTTGCCCCAAGTCTCAGCTGGTCAGCTTATCAGCCACCAATGCTTCCCCAGGCACGCACGCACACACAGAATAGATGAACAGATTAGATTTCTGACTGCCCTGCCTGGAGGGAAACTCCTGTCCTCACAGTATTTGATGCATTCGGCTGTTAGTGAGTCGGTACGCTGAATTATTTTACACTGAAACATACATCAATTCAGACATTAAGGTATAACTCAATTTTGGCATCTTATTTTAGGTTGATTGGCAGAAGCATAATGCAAAATGTAAATGCACCGCTATTTTCTGCACCTTGTGTTTCTATTTAATAAAAAAATATTTCATCGGGATTTGTGAAATATTTTCTTTTGGTATGAAAGTTGGTATGTTTTGCACATGTGCCTTACAAAAATATGGATGAAGTATCCTCAAACATATTAAACACTATTACTGACATTTGCATTGAGAATCGTGAGGTTGTTATCATTAATCCTCAAGTTCTTCTCAAACAAATTTCATTTTTAAAGTATATTTTATTCTAGATTTTAACAATTCCAAAAACAATTAATCTGACTGAACATCTTGTCAAAAGAACATTTTAAATGTATCTTAACATGCAAGAATTTTCCACTTGTGAAACCCTTTGAATGAGAACTTTAAAGTCAAACCTTTTTCCAAAACAGGCTGGCGGTTCAGATAATTCGGTGACTTGAACTACGCCACATGCACATTGTGGAAATAAATGTTTCATGACACTTTCATTTCAGTTTAAATATGCTAATGCATTTTTCTGTGCCTAACTTTGCGGCATGGGGATGTTGGACTGGGAGGCTGTGTTGAACAACCTTCTGTTATATATTTCACAACTTGTGGCTATTAAAGGAGATCTATTGCTGGGAAGCCACCATATACAAAGACATTAATTATACAAGTCCTAGTCCCCAATACTCTACAGTATTGACTTTTTACCTTCTTAAGCCATTTTCTATTCAAGCTAATTAAAAATTTTGAAAGGCTTTCCTCATCGCTCTAAAAAATGAAAGGCATCTAGACTGCAAAAAGCTACTATAAGTACAATGAAGATGTAATAAAACTGTCTTGGAGAGAAAGGGGACACTTTCCCCAGCAGACTTTCCTACAATCAACTTGTCCTCTCAACCACACATATTTTAAGTCTCACAATAAATCCCTAATATCCTACCAGGGAGGGTTATAATGAGATATCGGGAGTTAAATAGGTTGCCGGGCACCTTTATTACATGTAATGAGTCCTTGAGAAAAACAGAGTAATGTCTAGGAGGAGACAAGGAGCAGAGGTGGTTACCTAAACAGAACTAAAGAAAAAAAGGGAAAAAAAAGAGTAGGCCAGTCAGACGCTGTCGAGGGCCTGTGGCCAGCGATTTTCTTCACTATTTGTCGTTCATCCAGCTTTATTGGCATTGGCCCTCTGAGTGACCGCTCCCCTGATTGAGCGTGTCGAGTCGGCGGCAGAGGAAGGACAAGAGACCGTTTAAGTTGGTGAATTAGTGTTCAAGTGTTTTGGAGTCTGGTTTTGATTTATTTGATTTATTCATCCTTTGTTTAGTTTAGTTTCTTATGTTTATTCTGACTTTCAAATCCCTATAAAGTTTCACAGCTGCTTTTGTGGGAACATTTAGCATGAAAACTTATCGCATGTAGACAAATCAGCCTTTAATGCACAGTATAACTTAAACAACCAGTCCTGTTGTGTTTACTGAAGCCAAAGGCAAGATCCACAAGTAAATGAACAGTAACCTGCCTGCCATCATTTGCATAGAGGATATGAGACACTATATTCCTGTCGTTAGTGTTTTAAAGCTATGCAGGCTTGATTGCTGCCAAAATAATACAAGTTGATATCATCTCTGTACCTTCAACAAGAAAAGTTTCTCAGCTTTGGCTCTGCACTTTCTTTTGCACAGGATAACAGGACTATCAATATTTGTCTGCTTGTCAGGTGGAAATATACAGTACGTAGGTGGTCGGGCATAAATACATAAGAATGTTGGAAAGTACCAACGACAGGTGCACCAGATCTCGGTGGTTTTGCGGTAATGATGATGGGTGATTAGTTTCAAAAATGAATCCCACTTCGGTTCAGCAAAAGCACAACAAGCACTGGATAGAGGCTCAGCTGGTCCCAGCTGGTGATTCCATCTCTATAATATGTGTGTGAATGAGTGGATATAAAGTGTCAAAGTGTCCTCTGTGAGTAAAATCCATTTACTTGAATAAATATATGAAAAGATGATGTTTGGCTTACTAAAGGTACATTGACACATTGATGTACACGTACAGGATGTCATAAGTGAATGTCAAACACTATGATTTCCTGCATGAAAGTTCCGCGTGCAATTGCCCTAACCCCCGAATAGCCACCTCCTTAAACAATCATTCTCACTTTTAAATTGTCTGTCTTTGTTTTTTGTTCCTGTCAATGATGCAACCCCGACAAAACAACCCTTGATACCTTTGAAATGAAACCAGGCTGCTTGGGCAAAGAAACTTTCATTTCTATTGCCCTATAAAGACCCGTCTAAATTAAAGAGCCGGTATGTCAGAGAAGTATTGGAATTTTTTTTTTTTTTCCCCCCAAAGAATGCATCAGAAAATGCATCAAAGTGACATTATTCTTTCAGAAGAAAAGATACCTTCGTTGGTATTTTTGGGGAATGAGAGACGAGCAGAGGAGACCTTCTAACCTCGTCTTTGTGTTGATGAGATGGGGAGGAGATACAGAAACAGTTTTCTTTGTACAGTGAGAAGCATGGCCTGTTGAAAAAGAGCCTATTATTACAGCCGGCTACCCGAGTCAATGTATTTGCAGGAAAAGCAGTTCAGCTTGCCGCGGAGCAAAGGAGGAGAATCATTAGAACTCTGCCATATATTAAATGAGTATTCATCCAAACTAAAATTGTGGCTTGTGTGTAATTTGCATTGTAGATAAATTCAAATTTTCCATTTTCATGAATATGCACAGTCTCCTAGTTTTTCCAACCAAAAGAGGGCACTTTTGACTCCATGTCCTTTGGCCTATTTAAACTATATGTGCAGCTGTTGGAGGAAGGACTGTGTGGTTGTGGGTTTTCTCTGAAAATAAGAGCCAAATGTGAAGTGGCATGATAAAGATCCATGTAGAAGGAGAAGAAATGAGAAAAAGAAAGTTTTCAAAATAGAACCTCTCTCTACTACTTTCTCATATGGTTACAGTAAAAAAATGTCTCACAAAGAAGATAACGTCTGGAGGAAGCAGCTCATTTTTTTGGTTAAGAGGGTTCACATGTTTTCAACATTTTCCCGTAGGGGATTTTTTATTGATGAATTATTGATGAATCAACATTGTATTGTAACCGATGACATTTTGTCTGCTTACATGTTATTGTTTTGTTTTGTTTTTTGGTTTTTTTACATACAGTGCATTGTTTTAGTATGTGTATCATTTGGGATTATTAGTGTTTTTACTGGCTGGTGTGTACATGAGTGTGTGTGTACACACACAGATTGGAGGTTTATGTATCTTAGTAAGTCAATGTGCTGTTCATAGATGGCTCCCAGGTTAAACGACCATGTGTTATTTGTTTGTGTGCTGACTCGGCATAGTGCTTGTTTGTCTTTATGGAGTTTTAATGAAAGCCTCAAACCTGTAAGTGATTTATTCTGTTGTTTGTCTAATATTTTATTGTTAAATGTCCCATAGTTTGTTTTTTTTATTGTTCGTGAGTTTACTTGAAGAAGGGATATGTCCTCACATCACAGCTAATGTCGATGTTATTATGATGCTGAATATGAATATGAACACAGTCAGAGAGCATACCAAATATAGATATAACCACTGCTGCTTTGTTTTTTTTTTTCTCTAAATTTGTTGTACTTTATTTATGTTTTACTTCTTTCCCTCAAGCCTGTTATTCTTCAATTTTTGGCCCATACATAATGGATGCTGTGTGAGTGAGTCAGGGTGGAGTTTGGCTCTGGGGCTTGTGGGCACTGCAGCGAGATAGAGTAAGGGAATAGAAGGAAAGGGAGACATGGAGAGCGGCAGACTGACCGAGACTCTGAGCCAAGCCTTGGCAACTATGCAAAAAAAAAAAAAAAAGGGAGAGATCATTCGCCTCAGTGAAAAGAAGAAGAAATCATGGCAGACAGTAGCACAACCACTGTTTATGACCCCTGTCTGGCGCAGAATGAATTGAAAGAAAATATTTCAGGTGTTTGACATGTTTTATATCTAAATTGTATAGAAAGGCCGAGCGAAAACAAGCGCTGAGAAGAGGCATGCCTTTGTGACCCATGCTCATTAAAGCTTCTCTGTTTCAGTAGCACTGTCCTATCCATTATATTTGTAGTCTTCTCTTAGTGGCCACCCAAAGGTACATTATGTGACTTCTCCACGGGTGTTCTTTCACTGGTTGACTAAGTCACAGAAATCAATCTACAGTCACTCACAACATTTCAAACGAGACAAAAGACAAAGTTGTTTTTTTTTTGTTTTTTTTATTCAAGAAACTTTTTGAGCAGCTGAATGAATCATCTGGACTCGTCATGTTGAAGTCTCTGAAAGTTACTAGAATAATGGTCTGATGTTAAAAATACAAAACAAAAAACCCAGCAGATTATTTTCAATGATTGAGCAAAGCCACTATTGAACTGAGTGTAAACGCTCGAAGTAGTAACTATTGACTCAGATCACAATTGCAGTAATATTGAATAGAGATGGAGCTCCTCTGTGTTTTGTAAGTTTTGGAATCGGCAAGTTTAATTTTGATTACTTATATCTACTTGCAACACCAAAATGTTGTGGAAATAGATCTGACAACCATAGACGTATCAGGCCAAACTCACTCTGACATTCCCGCTGAATGAAAGCGCTTTCTCGTTCATTTAAATGAAACCACGTCAAGGACGCGGCGATCGAGCCAAGGCAGAGAGCTTTGATCGCGAGAATGTGGGGCCGTCTGACAAAACCGTTGACAAAGAGTTGAACACTTGCTCAGCTTCAGCGGTCTCGAAAAATTGTGCTGCAAGGCCTCGTGCAAGCTCGTCTAATATATTCTGTTTACGTCCGCCATACCTGTGACGGAGGATAAAATGATGTCCTGATAACTCTCCAGAGTTATAAAACCCTGTCTTGTTGGATTATAAACTGTGATGCAGGTGTGTACGGTGCAGATGAAAGCCCTCAACCTTGTGGATCTATTATACAAACCTTAGGAGTGTTCACGAGTTCATATCATCGGAAATGGCGAAACAGCACAATATTTGTTCACTCTAACAAACTTGCTGCGTCACTAACTGCATAATGAGGAGCAGCGAGCAGCCATCTTGTATTGTCGGCACGGCTAACGGGAGGCTCATCGAGACTGTAGGACAATCTCTGGCTTCAAACCATTCCTCTTCCAGATATCGATCGAGGCTGAAGCTGATAGCTGAACTGCAACCAGCTTGGGAGCTCACTCCCAGTGTTCCCTGTGCTGACAGGCCAAGACCGCCGTCATTATTACAGCACTCAGCATTGGCAGTCAGGCTGCATTCTCCCCTCGCTCAGCCCATGATAAACTAGTGGCAAGGACTCTAAAGCAGATAGGCATTTTGTTTTGTTTTTTAACCATACATCAGCTCCAAAAAACACATCAATTATTCAACCTCACATCGGCCTATTGTAATTACTTTGCATTGATAGGCTGCCAGCCATAACAACCATAAGTCAATGAAATAATCAACAAGATGCAGAAACTGTACTCTTGCAGTATTGCCAATTGCTTCCTGATTAGGTTGTCCTTGTAGCCAAGCAGGACACTAAACCACTGAGCCAAAGCCCATGTGTATTAAAAAGGGAATAACGCACAGCACAGTAAAAAAAGTGATGATGGATGTGAGGATAGATACTATGCTTGACCAGCAGATGGATTTTTTTTTTTTTTTGGGGGGGGGGGGGGTTGTTTTGATTTGTTTGTTTCTGGACGTTAATCTTTGGTGCAATCAACTCGTCTGTGACTTGCTAGGCATCCTAATGCACAGCTGCCTGGGAGAAAAGGAGAAGCCACCTCAACATATTGGCATAGTCACTGAAATCAAGTATTTATAAGTCATCAACAGGCAGAAGGGAAAATAGGCTGACTTACAGACAAGCATCACAGGCTGTCTACATAACCACCTGACAAAACCACGGTTGAAATAAATAGGAGTTGAGGAAGATAATCATTGTCTTCCTGTTTGCATTTCACATGAGTGTCTCCTCGCCGTCACTTTCACAAAGCCTCCTAATCTCCACAGAATATAGATGGGTTGTTCATCAGTCTGTGCATGAGCTCGTCATAGGATATGGCAAACAGAAAGTGAAGAGTACAACGGACAGAAAGGGAGACGGTTAGTCAGAGTGACAAACGGTATGCTCCAGTGTGACATCCCCGTCTCAATTCTTCAGGTTTTTTTTTTTTTGGTTTTTTTTATCGGACGAGCAAATGCACACTCAGGAGAAAGAAGGGAAGAAGAAGAGGAAAGGAGAGAAACAAAACGTGACTTACTTCAGAGTGAGGGAGAAGGCAGACAAAGAGTCAGTGCTCCCGTTGGTTTCAGGGAGAGCCTGATTGAGTCGTAACAACCTCTGGTGAAACAGAGACACAGACGGAGAGAGTGACACTGAGAGGGAAAGAGAACGAGAGTGGTGTGAAGAGGAGATGAAAAGGGAGATTCGAGGCTTGACTCAAGAGTGCCGGGCTTTGCTTTGTAGTACACACTACTATGGAGGTGTGGTTGAGTACCTTTTTTTTTTTTCCTTTTTCCTTTTTCTTTATTGCTTTTTTTTGTGTTCACACATACCTTGGATATGCTGTGTGCAGGTGCACTTGACAAACTTTTTCCTGATCCTTCTTGTTCATTCAGCTTCTGGGCTCCACCACATGCATGGCTCGTCTAAAACATACACTTGTTTTCACACACAAGGCACACACACACACACACACACACACACACACACACACACACACAGACAGCAGTGTTTCCAGCTGGAGTTTTTAACACCACACAGATAATGCCATACTCTGTAGGGTTTTTTTTTTTTTGTTGTTTTTTTTGTTTCCCCTCCCTAAATACTGATTCATATGAAAGTAATGAAACCATCTCAGCTCAGAGCAGGCAGGGAGTTTCAGTGTTTCGGAGAGATAAGGAATTTGGGCTCCATTCACACCAGAAACAGACTGAGACAAATTGATCTCCTCATTCTCTCGGCCAGTTGTTTGTAAGTGAGAATAATGTTAAGAGAGTTCAGTGTGAGATGACACATTCATAGATATCCGTACGTTATTATCATTGTTAATTCATCTTTTTTTTTTTCTTTTTTTTTTCCTATTATGTGAAGTTAATTTGAGTCAAATTGCGCATCCTGCCCTTTGAGAATTACGCAGAAATCTACAGAGGACCGGAGGCTTTTCCAGCTCGCAATTAGCCTTTTGTGTGGTTATTGTTGTAGGGAATGAGAAGAAGCCATAGAAATACGAAGCATAATGATGGCAGGTGTGGAATTAGTGTTGTCTGGTTGTTTCCACACTGCTGCTGTGGAAGCACATTCAAAACAACCTTTTCTCAAGTTTTGAGCAAATTTTCACAAACCGTCGGCAGAAACTTTGAAACAAAGACATCAGTTATGACTGGTGCTTGGAAGGAACCCCAGTTAAATGAGTATTGATTTTTGCCGTTTGGAAGGATGTTAGTTCTGTATGATCCTGACAGATTTTCAGTATCACCTTGTTTTTTTTTTTTTATGTTCCATGAGAAATGCTGACTGTAACCGTACATGTCAGTGCCTTCATTGGGACTTTTAGCCCCCATTCTTTTATTGCTTATGTTTTCCTCACTTCTATTCTCTACCAAGCTTTGTTTGTAAGTAACTTCATCCTGCCACACCCAGGGCAACCTAGTTTTTTTGTTTTTTTTGTTTCTAAAGCGGCATAAATGTGAAAGCTCTGACAGTGTCACCCTCCCCTTTCCTCTTTCACAAAATCTCAGCCTGAGCTGTGGTCCACCACTGCATGGACGCTGCCCTGTAACAAGACCAATATTTTCCCCTTGGGGGTTCACAATTTATTGCCCGTAGCATTTATGGAGAGGTCCCAGTAGGAGATGAAAGCACACGCTCACATAAACACACGCACACATGCCGAGGGAAGAGGTTTCGAAATGCTAATTCAGACATACAGACGGGGGGTGTAAATCCAGTCCTCATTGTGAATTCAGCACGTTGGCTGTATTGTGCAGCGGTGAGCCCCTTTATTCAATTGAGCTGCCATCCATCCTGGCTATGGCATTGAGCAGGCACGTACAGGGAGCTCCCACAGGAGCCTTAGACTCACTCACACACACACAAGGGCTGTTTGCATACACACCAATAGACAGTGTGGAGTGACAAAAACCCATTAGGACTGTAATGGCTCCATGTAGTTCTCTCTAGGGTCATTATTATCAGCTAAGGTATGCCAAAATATCACTTTTAGGAGCATAGGTTTCTGTCGTTATGACTCTAAAGATCACTGTGTGTTAGTGTATGTGATTAGAAGCAAATAGTCTATGGTAAGTTATAAAACCCCTTTGGATTTACAAAAGAGACACAAAAAACTTTTTGTTTGAGACACTGGAAAACTCAAAGCAAGAAAGGGTTCTGTGATGTATCAGTGAGCCGCCAGTGGTGGACTCTGATACCTTTTGACCGTGAGCTGAGATATACCTCCAGTGTCCCTGTAAAGGCAACTAGTCTTCCACATTAAACGGCAAAATACGTGCATCAGTGCCCTCAAGAATGAATCCACCCCATCTGCCTTCCTTCTTTAAACTATCCAGGTGCAATGAGAAGAGGTCGAGCTGCCAAAGTCTGGGCCGTTAGTAAGATACACATCGGACAGTGTACCAGTCCATCACAGAGAAACAATTACTCACCAACATACTCACCTGTGAGTGTTTGGAGTTGGATAACTTTCGTCATAACTCATCATAACTTTCTTTGTGTTATAATTAATCATCATAGGTCATTTATTTCTATATTTTAAAGTCTATGCTATTTATTCTGCACCATTTTCTTTCTATCTTTCTATCTTTCTATCTATCTATCTATCTATCTATCTATCTATCTATCTATCTATCTATCTATCTATCTATCTATCTATCTATCTATCTATCTATCTATCTATCTATCTATCTATCTATCTATCTATCTATCTATCTATCTATCTAGCTATCATGTGTGAGTGAAGATATTTATTTTTACTTAGCCACATTACTGACCACCATTGCTGTTTCAAATACATTGCTGGATCTTGGTGGTTGCAAGTATGTTGGCCAAGAGGAAGCTGATGCTGGCCAAATCCCTATTAAGCCTGCGAGTGGGATGGCACATCAACAGCGTCCCCCCTCTCATCTGCACACTGATAGATGGCCATAAATATAATTGTGATGATGGGTGTGAGGAGCAGATGAGCGCGGAGAGCAGATGAGATGTTTAGCTCGCAAAGGTGGGCTCTGGTAAGGCTACAGCAAGGTGAGCTATGGTCTCTGGCCTTGGTTATTATCATGCTGAGTTATAGGCCTCCGCCTCCATCACCAATCTGCACACATTGCAATGCCAAGCCACGACATGCAATCTTTCCTTATGCTCTACCTCTAGGCACGGCCTCCCTCTCTCTCTCTCTCTCTCTCTCTCTCGCTCTCGCTCTCGCTCTCGCTCTCGCTCTCGCTCTCTCGTCCCATCCCGTTGCCATCTTTTAGCCCCCAAAGTAACAATGAACAAAAAAACAATGAATGCAAGCTGTGTGATTCTTTTTTGTGTGTGTTTTATGGAGGAGGCCTGGCAGTCACATGTCACATAGCTCATAAGTAAAAGTAAACCATCCACCCAGGTCATGACAGTATAGTGATATGCATACTTATGATCATATTTAGGAATTATCTGTGAACCTAGATGACACTGACAGTCTTAAAAGCCTGGATTAGCGCCAATGTTCTGCTCGTAGAGTCAGATAGCAAGTAAGTACAATATTTGACGTACCACATCTGAGAGACATATTAAATATTTCTTTGGATGGTATTTCTTTGACCAACAGTACCACTGTGATGGAGTTACTTTTGACCTCTTCTGATTTAGCCTTTGACTCCACCATTAAACAAGTCTGCAGGACTGCCTTTTCTCACTGGTAAAGTCTCTGAAATCAGGAACATGTTTACTCGGTAAAATTTGAAGATTACAGTTGAGAAAGCTTCAGGCCACACGGGACCATTTTCATGTGTAAGATGCTCTAAGTTCAGACTTCTAGAATATGCTTAATACAATGAACTTCGCTCCTGTTTCACTCTCCATGCAGATAGATTTCACTGTTCCGTGTCACTAACATTCTGTCTCTCTCCTGTAGCCTGTGTGCTCTCTTCTTTCTCTCTCTGCACCTTCATGTTGTATCTCCAACAGGTCAGGTTTGTGATCTGAGCCTCCTGCGTCTATCAAGTCAGCACTGAGCGTAGCAGCTTCCTAGAGGTTATCACCTCTTTCCTAAATGAAATAACCTTAAACAGAATGTATTAAGGTTATTTAAAGCGTTGCATGTTTGTCAGTCAGGCAGTTTCATCACCAAAGTGTCACCTTGTGTTGCAAAAGTTAAGTAGCTTTAAGAATGGTCAATTGTTATAAAGGCAAAACAAAAAAGACACCTGAAGTTTGAGACACACGAAGACAAGTCATCATACTGCATTAGAAAGCTGCCATATGTGAGTAGCAAATGGACATCGCTGCTCATGTGACATTCATTGTGTGGCTGCCTGCTGGTGTATAATGCCGACATGCCGTGACTGGCAAAAGTCTGACTGTAGGAGCCCTGCTGTCTATCACCCTCATCTCCTGCTGTGGAGGCCTGCGTGTTCACCCTGAAGGGGCGGAGGAGGAGGAGGTGAGGGAAACAGACGGGAAGAGAATGAGAGAGGAAGAGAGCAGGAGAGGGAGAATTAGGCTCGAGCGAACTTCAGTCCGTATCCATCTTCTCCATCCCCTTATGAATATGTAAACCAAACAGGTCAAGTGGCATCAATGTCTCTCCTCCCCCTGGAATTCAAGGCAAGAGGAGGAGGAGAGGGTTGAAAGGAGTTCTCCTCTCTAAGGCTTTCATCCAGTAATAGTTGATCTCACCGTGACATGGTATAGGCATGTGTGTGTGTTACCAATGAGAATCCTGGAAGTCATTTGTTTAATACAACTGCTCAGTGAGAATTTGCTTTTCAATAACGTTTAATCCTCTGTCAGTTTTTTTTTTTTTTTTCCACACTATGTGGATTCACAGGAGATGTGGGGGTCTTTGTCATGTCCTCATCCTTTTCAGGAGGTGTGGTTGGGGTTTCTCTGTTTTTGTCTTCTCCTCAGATGTGGAGGCAGGACTTGAAAACCTTAATATCATGATGGCGGTGCCAAAACCACTCCCTTTCCCTTTGCTTTGCGCCTGCCTTCCCACTCCCATGCTGCCCTTGGCTGTATGTCTTTGAGGGAAGCGTTGGCACAGCATCAGTAACGGATCATACCTCACCACAAGTCCTCTTTGATGGTCTTGGACGAGAGGAAAGCATTTGGTTTTAATTTTTCTCCTTTTCTTGCAGACACACACACACACACACACACACACACACACACACACACACACACACACACACACACACACACACACACACACACACACACACACACACACACACACACACACTCTAACAGTGTGTTTGATCAAAATGAGAGGTCGAGTGAGGATCATTTTTCACGGCTCTTATCGATGTCCTGGCCACACTGTCTCTAAATTACACTCTGCTGCGGTGTCTGCTTGTACACTTCTTGTTTTTGTGCTGCTCAGTGATTTGTCAATCTAAAATCCTAAGATCAATCTTCTTAGTTAACCGATTTCCTTTGCCTCTTTGTGACTTTTACATCCTGCTAAAACAGTTTAAGTTGGCATTTTTACTTCAAAGCACCTTTGGGTATTAGGAAAAAAAGAAAAACCTCTATTCGCCTGTTGTGTCAGGGGATTGACAATAAACAACAACAAAGTTGTTCTTGTACTGAGTCACACAGTGGTTAGTAATCCTGCCGACACAGAGACGCTCTGTCTTCAGGTGTTGTATGGTGTTTGCGTGTTCCCCCTTGCAGGTTTCTTTTCAGATATTTAAGCTCATTTTTCCAATCAAAAAACATGCAAATTGGGTTAATAGGTGTGTCTGTTTCTGTGTTTGCCGTGTGATAGCATGATGAGTAGGGATTAATCCCACTGTGGATAAAGCAGTTACAACAAAGGATGGTTGGTTGTTTTCATTCTGAATCAACGTAATCAATCATTTACCAAAACAATATATATGAGAGTAAATATCAGTGATGTGCCTCACGACCATTGTTGACATGGTCAACAATTCATAGCGTAACAATACAGAGATAAGTTTGCCTATTGACATTACTTCATACAAGACTTAACAGTTTTCCAGGATGAAAGTCAGACACTCTGTTCAACCGTGCCTCCTCATGCTGACGGTGTGAATGTCAAGGATAACAAGATTTATTCAAAACTTTTTACATTGTTAAATCTACCTCATTTTACCTCATTTACACTATCAACAAGTGCCATAGTATTTTGACGTGGTAAAGCTTTATGAAGTGCTGTCACCATGTCTTCCAAGCAGTAAAACATATTTAGGCCACGTTTACACATCATTTCAGGGGTAAAATTTTGCATTTTCGTTTCAGAAATCCTGAAAACAGTATAGTTGGCTTGGTTGGCAACGAGTTGCCTCTCATGTTTGTTTTTGTACTGAAACCACACATAAGTGCATGCAGAGAAAAATAAGTTAGAATCTTTAACAACGGCGAGCACATGGACATTTGTATGGATAAATGCTGGAGTTGGATCGCCATTATTGTGATTCTCAACTATAAAACTCTTCAGTCCCAGGAGAATATCAACTGGCAGTCATGCCACCCTGGAAGCCGCCATTATTGTTAATAGTGACCTACTTGCACATGTGAAGAAGAACGATTTAACTATGGCCGTGGTGCACATGTGAAGTTTATCAGAAAAGTTGTGTTTTCTGAAAGTTCCACCGTGCGAGCCATTTTAAAAAAAAGTTACATTTTCAGCAGTTACACCCAATACGCAACGGATGTTTTCCATTTACACCTGAAAACGTTGTCATGTAAACATGGCCTGAAACCATATCACCAATAATGAAAGTTTTCATTTATATTGTAACAGGAATAGTGGTTAACTGTTTCTAGATTGAGTCTGGGTTGAGCTTGGGGGCTTGCCTGTACCTGTACATGTGCGTGGATTTATTTCTTTTACTCGGGTGACCGCCCACTCTCCACAAAAGATTTATTTGAGGTTAACTGATGCCTCTAAAAATCCCTGTGTGAGTGTGTGTGCATGCAGACCATGAACCATTGAAAGTGCTGAGGGTGAAATGTTTTCCAAGACCAAGTCGAGTCCATGTGACTCAATTGCTTCGTGAAACTCAGCAAAGTTGTTGTTGCTTGCCTAATAAGGATCAACTTTTTAAAAAATATTTTATGTTGGTGGGTAATTTCACACAGCTACTTTTGATGGACTTATTAACAGATGTATTTATTCAATTATATTTTCTCACAAACTCTATTATGTTGTTTGTTTATGCACATCTCTTTTCATATTCCTGAAATGCTTTTTTTCCTCATCAAACTAATGGAAACACGGTGCTCAGTAGAATGGCCTTTGAGCCTATCAATAGCAAGCTTAGAGCTTTGAGATAATACCAGGGGGATCAGTAGCTTCCTTGTAATAGTTAGCCGAATATAAACCAATTCAGGATCCAGTCGGTGACGTCTGTTGTCCCCTTCTATGTCCTGTGGAGGTCAAAAAACACATTTCATTATTTTTCTCTCATCCTTTAATCCTCTCCTACCTGATGTAAGCACTGGGCCAAGGCGTGTGAGCACACATACAGGAACGCTGGACGGGAGTTTTCAGGTCATAAATACTGATGTGTAGCCTTGCTCAACAGTGAGAGAGAGCGATTCCTGGCGGAGGAGAAGAATGAGCATTGGCAGACAGAAAAGGGAGACTGAAGGACGGGCGAGGAAGATACGTGCATGAGAGAGAGAGTTAAAGAAAAGGAAGAGGAGAGACGGTGTGCATGCATGACTTTTGGCAACATTGTCATCTTAATCCCTTGTCAGTGACTGAGCCTCGGTTTACACCGGGATTACAGCTCAGGACCAATTATTACCTGAGAGACTGAAGGAGAAGCGCAATGTCAGACCGTGGATCAGCAGCCCAAACGTGATGTGACAAGCATGCAGTAACTTGAGCCGTAACAGGTCAGCATATGGTCCAAATAGTGGCGAGCTAGCAGTGTGTCAGCTGCTATTAGCGGAGACTTGCTGCTTTAATGGGTAATAGTCCACTCCATCATGGCTGACAAAACCACAGACAGCTGCCAATCATCATGAAGCCACGATCCCCCCACATGGTTGTGTTTACTTCTGTGTGTGTGTGTGTGTGTGTGTGTGTGTGTGTGTGTGTGTGTGTGTGTGTGTGTGTGTGTGTGTGTGTGTGTGTGTGTGTGTGTGTGTGTGTGTGTGTGTGTGTGTGTGTGTGTGTGTGTGTGTGTGTGTGTGTCTGTACATCCAGAGTCACAACAGGTGACCTTTGTGTTCCTGCTGACAGTATTATTCCTGCGTTGCGTTTGGCTCGCACACCTCATGAAACGTAAATTGGATTGTAAGATATTTCATCGCGCCACGGTTGCTGGAGAATACAAGTAGATGTCAGTACGATGGAGCCTCTTTTAAATTCTCGTGCTCTGACTGCCTTGACTCAAGGGTAATGTATGCAGAATCATGGCCAGCCTGGACACACGCAGAGAGAGGGGTCATCTCTACGGCAGCATATCCGGCAGCACATTAGGCGGTTCTTTGTTTGACAGAGACCGTATTATTCACCGGGTGTGTTCTCCCATTGTTCTCGGTGTTTCATCCGAGCAATCAGCTAATCACCAATCAAGTAATCAAGACATGGCATGTATTAATTAGACAATTACATATCACGAAAATCTGCAGAAATTTTAACACAACAGAATACACAATTCTCTCTCTCTCTCTCTCTCTCTCTCTCTCTCTCTCGCTCTCTCGCTCTCCCGGCTTTGGTTTGGTTTGTGAATAATCAAAAGGTTTTCCCCACAACACAAAAATAAATGAATTCAGTAGTGCTAAGATGAATCTTTTCACATCACCACACACCCTGAAGCTCTGATGGTGCCGACTAATGAGTTCATACCTATTAACCCTGACAAGAGATGACGTGCACTTTTGGTAAAAGATTAAAAGAAAAACAGAAAGTATTCAAGTAATGCCATGCGTTTGTTCTCGATTAACTGGGGTACTTTCACTCCAGATGTGATATGATTAATATGATTTCACTGTTAATTATCAGCTGGCTGATGTGCTCATGCTGGGCGAGCATGAGTATCTGCACTCCCTGCAGCTCGCTATAGCTTGAAGATAGATGGCCAACAGTTGAAACACCATTGTAAGAGTAATGTGGACATACACAGAGACATTAGTTTCATTGTTTACCGGAGCTATAGATTGTAGGCAATAAGGCTTTACTAATTGCTTCTTGTGCGTAGATGGAGTCAGGTATTCCAGCTCTTGCGACGACTCCTGCGTAGCTGAAAAGGCTGGAGGCAGAGACCGTAATGATTATGGAATTACCATGGCTGAGATTGTGATAGCTATTCTAATGATTTCATGTTACTGTAATTAGCATTACGAGGGGGAGTGGCGGACGGACAGGGGAGGTGAGGGGAAGCTGAGGGAAGTGAATTGAGAGGTCGCTGGAAAGTCTGAAGGTAGAAAAGAGGTAAAGATGGGAAGATGGAGACAGGGAGTTAGTCAGAGATGGAGATGGGGTGGTGGTGGCGGTGGAGGGGAGGGAAGGAGGGTGATGGTGAAGCGGTGGGTTGCAAGACAAAAGAGATGGGGAGTGTAGGAGGATGTTCATTAACTAAATGAGGATGAATTGTTAGCATGACTGTGGGCTGGTGAGGTTCCTTCGCTTCAATTTCAGAAATTCTCATCTCACACAGGGAGGGAAGTCAACCCCCTCACAGGCTGTCAGCACCGACTCCGGAGAATGAACATCGCATCATCAACATTTTTATCTCTCAGGCAACCTCGTTAGTCGCTAAATCACCTCTCCACTGACTGCACCTCCAAAAAGTATAGATCCATAACTATTCATTGACATCAAGCGGAAGTAACAGTTAAAGATGCAATCCTGTAACCTTTTTGTGCCTTAATGAGACATTGATTGTGATTGTGATATAAAGATAAACAGCTTATAGCATCAAATAGTCCGGGTTTTGATGTTTTCGGAAATTTGAAGAGTAAAGACGAGATCAATTAATACATGCCAATGCCAAGAAAATAGAAACGGGGGAAAAATTAAAATCACAGCAGTGGAAAAGCAATTGTAGTGGCAAAACATTACAGAAGTGAGAGACGGAAATGATAGAAACTTATTTCACAAGTGTGATTCTTCGTACAAAGATGACTCACAGTGTTGCAAGTTTTGGAGTCATTGGACGATCCGGAAAGAGTGGAGAGCAGGAAGAGCGCTCTTGGTTTAAGTCGTATCAAGTGTGAAACTCAAGGTGGCTGGTTTGCTTCATTTTTGCATTCATGAAAACGTGTGCCAACTTGATATCGCATGCAAACACATGTGGAAGCTGATCTAACTCGGTGCACTGAAGAATTCATCTGACAGCCGGCAAAAGTTACAAGCACTACCCATTTATCATATTAGTATTATGAAGATGCAATATTAGGCGTGTCTACCAGAATAAGAAATTGACAGGAAACCGTATACGCCTATAGATAATTGAGCAAACGCAATAAGATGTGCAACACCTGTCCTCAACTGGATTGTTATGTTTGTGTCTATATTTAATGCATTTGAAAGAAAGTGCAAATGAGCTTACCCTTCAGAAGAGGTGGCAACTTTTAATCTGTTGAGGAGAAGACACAGTGTAATAAAAAAGCATAAAGAGCATGAGATCATTCTGCACACATTGCCCTTTCAGAATTACAACAAATGAAGATGACCATTGCACGACCTTTATTTAAACACCTCTGTTGGTGTCGTTTGTCAATCATCCTACTATTTATTCTTTATTGATCACCCGCAAAATGCATGTAAACCAAATGTGTCTTTATTTACATAAGCATGCAGTTTAGCGCTCTATTCTTTTGGGATCTCAGTAAATCAGACTGTAGTTGTGGGGTTATACAACGCATGAAGGCTCCATTTACATGACGTTTCAAATGAAAACGAAACGTTTTTTGCCTTAATGTTTGAGAAAAGTTACACGTTTACAAAGCAACAGTGTGAAAAAAAATCTGTTTACACGGAAGTGACAGTAACGGCTGACAATGATGAAGGAGAGTACACGAACATTCGTATGGATAGACGATGAAGTTGGATCGGTATTATGGTGACTGTCAACTATGAATCTACTAAGTCCCAGGAGGAGATGGACTGGGAGTCCCTGGACGAAAACACGGGCAGAAAATACAGAGAACCCGGCAAGTGAAGCCCCAAGGAAACATTACAGTGAAAATTAGAATGCAAGACACACTGAAACATTACAAGCATTAGGAAACCAACCGAGACCCGAGTGGTGACTGAGAGTCCTGACAGAAAACAACTGACAGCCAAAGAATTCGCCACCAAAATGTTGCATTCATAAGCATGATGAGGAGATTATTTAAGCTGCAGTTCCATCTGAATGGATATTTATATTTAACAAGTCAATGGCAAATGATTCACTTTCAAACTGTTGCTTGTGTGTGCGTGCGTGTGCGTGCGTGTGTGTTTATAGCTGTTTTCATGCACACACATTTGGTCTTCCTGTGTTTTAATTAGCACCTTATTGTGTGCTGCCAAAGCTGTGATTATAGGAGATAATTCTTCCAGTTTTTTCGTCTCAGCTTCTGAGATTATTTCCCCCTCGACGAGGTAGATGAGTCGTTTTCTTCAAGAGAGCATAGAGCTAAAATGAGCAAGGTGAGGGTATTTGTTTTGTTTTAAAAAGGCCAACATAAATTATACTTGATCCTCAGTGAGGAGACAAGCACCAGCGTGTCTCGAAGGGTTCATGCACAATGTGGAGGTGTACTGAAATTTAATGTGTAACCATAAGGGTCTACTAATTGTTTTTTAAAAGCTGAAACTCAACAATGATTACTGTCTTTGACAAGAAGATTTTGGCATAAAAGAGCATTTCATCATTTATAGCTCAGTCGGTAGAGCAGTTCGTCTTCCATTCCCATGATTGGCAGGTCGGTTTCCGTCTCGCCTTGACCATGAGAACGTCCTTGTGCTATCTGCTGACCTGCAGGTTCATCCCAGTGGTGTGTGAGCATGTTGCATGGTAGCTAGTGTGTGTGCGTGCGTGCGTGCGTGTGTGCGTGCGTGCGTGTGCGTGCGTGTGTGATAGATGTGAATGAACGTGATGGATCATGTGAATCACAACTGTGAAGCTCTAACTGTACCTTATTTTCCAGACTCCAAATGTAAGTCGCACCTCACTAAAAGTCACATCTGTCAAAAAAAAAAAAAGGCATGATGGATAAGATGCATTTTTTTTCATGTCCATACTTAGCGGCTTGCTCTTGGAAAACACATCTGTGAATGTGTTCCTTCAGCTCTGGACGTCATCGTGCTTCAAGCCCATATTTTGCAATTTTTGTTTGCATTGCATTAATTGTGCCTCTGCTTTTCTCTCGTCCCTTTCAAGCTTTTCAGATACTCCAAACTCTTTTTGTGATGCTCTGTTTCAATTTTGTGTTTTATATATATATTTGTTTCAATTTGCAGTGTAAATTCTGCTGTGCAGTTTTATCTTTTTTGGGTGACATTTCACTTGCACTCTCAGTCAAATCGCATCACTCTGCTGCCATTCAGTAACCTCGAGTATTCCCAGTTGGTACACACTAGTATATTTTGATATCTAGAAGTCACATGTCTGACCAAGCGTACATAAAACTGTGACTTAAAGTCGAGGAAACTCTATATATGTGTGAAATACTGTTTTGTCAGTTATCAAATATTGTTAATTGCTTATGGTTACTTCGCACTCGGAAAAAGTACTTCCAATTCAAAGCAACTCATTACAAACAACCGTATCATTGCGGTTTAGTTGCCTTGAGATGAAAGTGACGCATTTGATATAATATAAGTAAAATTTCCTCAAATTAAATTGGTTCAGTAAATACAGCTGAGTTGGAAGAAGATGCTCTGTAATCTGGATGATCTCATATCTTGGAAAGCCCAGACATGCAGAACACGGAAGAACCAACAACCAGGACACACACAAGAGGCCCAACATAAAGCCACCAAGTACCAACAATCACACAGTCAGACACAGGTGAAACACATCAGGGCAGGGAACAACAACAAGACATGAGAGGGGAAAGTCGGGATCCTGAAATGAAAGACCGCATCAGAATATGAAAAGAACACAAAAAACTGAATAAAATCCACGATAAAACACGACATATATATAGACAGCAGCTCTCCAACTACTTTATTGGACGACAAAGGTATTGAGCAAGGAGCGATCTCGATTTTCAAAATAGTAATCAATCCTTACATGTTACTGCTGAATGTAGTCGCAAGCACATTTTTTCCGTCATCTGTGTCGACGCAGGAAAAAAGTTTTCATAAGTCCTGCATGAAATGCCCACACTCCGTTTCTTCAGTTTTTCTCTTTGACGTATTTAACACTCTTAATTCCTGTTAAATCACGTAAACCATGTCAGATTCTCACTCCGTGTTGGGAATTAAGCTAATCCCACCGTTATGAAAATGAAAGTTTGAGTCTTCCTGGGTTACCCCTGCTTCTTTATTGTCATGTCACACTGGCCTCCAAAAAACTGAGCCCCCCCTCTTTTTTTTCCCCTCTACGCCAATGAGTGAAGGGATGGTTTATTCATTTAATGAAACACAGAACGATACTCGCATGAGGGAGAGACTTGAGGCAGCCAGTTAATCCTCCTCTGTCTGTGTAACTACTGCTCTGGAGACCTCTATATGTCAGTTAGCATTATACTGTAAATACCTCCTCATAAGGCAGAAAGCTCAGCAGTGCGTACTTGTGAAAATTCAGCGGCTATAATAATGACCTGCATTAATGTTGTGCTAATTTGGCTCTTATCGTTTCCTCTGCCAGGGATGAGGTTGTTATTGCTTGGTTTAATCCAGAAGAACTCATAAGCGACCCTCAAAGAGAAGGAAGCCCAAAGATGCACATGTTTTAGTGTCACTTGTAGAGGATTTTTTAAACATTTTTGGGACACCGTGGGCTAATTACCAAGTGACATCTCCGGAGTCAGCAGCAGGTGTTGGAAAACTCACTCATTATCAGGTTTTCCTACGTTCACCCCAAATATTACTCCCACAGTCACTTAGCAGTTCCCTGCATATTCTTACTGACTGTCTCATACCAGCACTGCTCTAACATTAAACTGTAAATCTTCATTCATTTTGGCGTGACTACATTTGCTTGTATCTGTGGTGTTTTTCTTGTACTTTTCGACTGTCGGTTTCCGCTTGAATTTCACTGTTTTCCAATGTTTTTTTGTGCCAAAAATGTCCGTCATGGGCTGGAAACAGTCGCCATCTCCTTTCTAAGTGTCTGATTGGATGAGCTGCTCTCAGAAGAAATTGGTCCATCGCCAGTGAAGCAGTTAAGGACACATTGAAGGCAGCGGAGTGAAATTACTCCAGCGTAAAACATGACATACTTTAGATGGTCAGAGCACGCAGAGTCTTCTGTAGCGCCATGCTCAATGGATTTGTTTGGATATAAATCGGTGTAGGATCACTGCACTGCAGGATTTGGATGCATGTGGGATCAAGGCAGTGCAGGGGAGCTAATGGTTGAAGGAGGGATGAACATGTACGGTAAAAAAAAAAAAAACGAGAGCTGCGACTTCCTCTGAACAATCTGAAAAATCTGAACACTTAAACATGAAGACCAGGAATAATAAAGTTAATGTGCAATGAAGTCATAATACACAGACTATTGTAATCTACTAGGGTTTTTTTTTTCTCCATATTGTAAGAAATGTCAAGAAATCAGCACCCGGTTGAACACAATGTAGATTGTCAAAGTTTCCACAGGTGGGCAATTTTCTCATTCTCCTTTGGAAGACAGGTTTTTACAACAAATTGACATTTTATTCAACAAACCTTGCAACTGATGTATTCAGGCCCTGATGCCATTTAATGAAGTGCTATTAGCTAATGGCAGGACCAATGCCGCTGGAATTGTATTACAAAAGCCGAATTACAAAGTGCATTCTGCATTCTCTTCAACGCTCACCATTTTAAACTAAGTGCTATTACGTGTGGACATTTTGTTTCACCAGTATGCTTTCAATTCATGGAAACATTATCCAGCTTTAAAAAAAAAAAAAGAAAAAGAAAAGTACCACCAGACTATGGCAGCTTGAATATTAACCGTCCTGCATTCAATGTGTCATTGTAGCAAACAATGTGAAATAAATACACCGCATGTATTTTAATGAATGATAAGTATAAACATGAATTCTGTGTTTTATTTCAACATGTTTAGATCATGGCTGCAGCGACAGCGCGGTTCAGTTCCTCACGTCGTCCTGATTCAGAGCTTAAGCAGCTTTTGTACCATTTAAAAAAATATATATATATTATTAAATGTACAACCATTTACATATAGACTACAAATGCAATCGCTTTAGGGTTTCTAGAGTTTGCACATTATTGAAACGATCATTATCTGGTGATGAAATCGGATGAACATGCCATGATTCCTCACCGATAATGTGACATCTCTGTACAGCCGATATAATCTGGATCTGATTTAGTCCCGTCACATCTGCACATTGGTAAGAAATATTTCTAACGTCATATCTGAAAAACAATGAGTTTTTTTGTTTTTTGGTCTTCCCCATCAGGTGAATATGCATTAGAGTTACAGTGAAGCGAAACCCACACAGTTTCCTTAGACCAACTTCACACTGAAATAATTTGAATCTTTTCTGCCGTAAATGAGGTGAGATCTGTGTTGAAGTTTAATTCTGTGGTCACAGACAGTGTAACTACAAATCCATGTAGATTAAATCCTTTTGTTAATCTCCCAAAATCAAGTCTTCAATCTTTAGTTGTGGAAGCATATGTCAAAGATATAATCCTGTTGTACAAATTTGAGTATTAGCAGATTGTCCTGGATTAATCTCTGATGTGAGATCTAATCCACAGTCATCCCGTGCCCACTAGAGAACTGCGATAATCCCACATTAGAATAGGGCTGCTAATCTTGTTCCTGATACATGACCTTTTCCACAATGTGATCATATATGGTGTGAAAGCCTGATCAAGGTGATCCAATGCAGGAATGTTTTTTGGTTCGCATCAAGATGACCTGAGCTGAAAGATGAAAATGATTTAAGGAAAATGGCGTCAATTTTCCTTCTCCAGCAATTTCCATTGATCTACTTTGTATAAATGTTTTGATATGTTGTTAATGGATCTGCGAGAGCAAACTAATCCACTGCATTCAATACACGCAAACATAAAATCTCCCCCCACTGCTCAGCTGCAGTCCTTTGGTATTTCACCATGCTCAGTATTCAAAGCATGAACGGCTCGAGATTACAACTCCTTCGGCGTGTGTGTGTATGTGGGTGTGTGCGTGGGTGTGTAACTGCCCTTTTCATCGGCCCTTATTGGTAATCAAGGGACGCCGAGGTCTTTCTGCCTGCAGAAGAGGAAAATGGCCGGCTCCGCTGGCCCCTCGACCCAACCTCGGCTCCACGCTGTGATTTATGTGACTTATTAGTGGGCACCCACTGGCAGGGCCCATCATCTGAATTATAACTAAGGATTAGGCCCCAGGCTAATGATCGGACTGGGAGGGGAAATTGACCATGTGTTTGGCCGGGGTGTGTTTCCTGTAAACCAGATTACAGAGGACATGTCGAGCCGCACAATCGTGGAAGACAAGTACACACAACAAATCCGGTCTGGAAACACACACGAAGATCAAACACACACTGCGAAACACATACACGGGTGTAAAACTAGCCTATGAATATGGGGGCTGCAGATGTACATCTTAGATTATGAATCTCTATTAACCTTGCCAACCCATCAACTCAGTCTTAATGAGGCCACACGCATACACACACACACGTATGCAGATGAACACGGTGAAAATGGAGTTTGGTGATTAAAATTCAAAGATGTTCCTTATTAACCTTTATAGAGATTCAACACACGTGATTCAAATGAGCATTTTTATTTTACTTTGTAAGAAACTGTTTCTTTGCGCGCCTGAGTGTCGGTGACACACATGAAATCCGTGTGTGGGTCAGTAGTTTGCGCGCCATCGCTCGGGGCGGTTTTTATATGTGTTGCTCATTTCTAGTGTTGTGGAGTAATGGCACAGTTCGACGTGGCCTCCAGCATAAAGATAACCCAATATAAGCCCGCAACCTGACAGCAATTGTTTCATTTATAAGAAAGCATTGCACTTTAATATCACAACACATCTGCTCCCTCCAAGGGAATACTTCTTTTATCCAGCTTGTATATATATATATATATATATGTATATATATATACAGTATATGTGTGTGCATGTGTGTGCGTGCATTTGTGTTGGTGTGTGCTAAGTGTAGATCACAGGATTCCCTCCCTGCAGCTCACAAGCCTCCTATCCAATCAGAAGAATCAATACGCCCCTGGTCTGTTATGGCCGGTATTGGTGGTTCCCTTTTAAAGTTAAAGAATATTATAGAGGCAATTCCGGGAAGCCGTTACAAGGTCAAGGGCAGGTGTAGTGGGATCAATAGGACTTGAGCACATGTTGCCCTGTAAAGATCAGAGATCCTGGAAAACTCCTTCTCTTCTGTCTGTTTTCTGCTGTCACTTAATATCACAATTTGAAACCGAGTCTGGATTGATTTTTTTTCATGTTTTTTTTTGTCCCCCTCTTCAAATATGTTACAGCCCCAGGCCTCTGATGCAATTCCTCAATGATATTTTTTTTTAACATTAATGTGGAAAGGATTTCTGGGACTGTAGCACTAAAAGAGATCCTTTGATTGCCAACAGAACAGTTTTTTCTCTTGCTGATATAAGTCCCCATTGAACGAAGTTCAGCGTTGATGTTCAATATCCAAGCATGGATCAAAGTAGCCCTCCTTCTCCTCCTCATCTTCTTCCTCCTCCTCCTCCTCCTCTTCCTCCTCCTCCTCCCATCCCCTCCCACTCTTGGGTTAGTCTAATGCTGCTTTGCCCTGCATATTAACACTGCTGTAATTGGACTTGTTGTTTGTTTGTAGCTTCTCTGTTTATTTAGATTATGTTTGAAGCCTTGCTCAATTAAATTGCGTCCTTGGTGTTAAAGTCTCCGAGCATGCGAGAAGCACACGGCCGGGTAAACATGTTAGACGATAGAGAGACAAAGCTCTTCATATATGGTTGTCGTAAATAACCCGAAAATATCTTAGCCTTATAGCGGGACCGCATGTTTTGCGATCCGTCTTCATTTTGCAGGTGATTTTCCTGTAGTTTATTCACACAGAACTTTCAAAGTCCAAGCTAATAGAGATGGTGGGATTAACATTTAGCTCAACATAAGTTGATAATTGAAAAAGTTCAGACTTGAGAAATAAGAACTTATTGCAAGATGAAATGAGATCTCCAAAACTTGTTTTCTAAGTTTGGCTTTTCGCTGGGTTTTTTTTTTCTTTCTCCCCACCCGTTTGAGCAGATCGAACTGTAATTGTCCACTTTTCATTTCCTCCCACTATTGTGGGACTCTGAAGTGTGTTTATGATTGAGTCTGGAGAACATAAAGGAAGTTACCAGACCATGCAAACTAAATATAGCCTTTAAAGGCTGGCTTTTCCTTGTAAGTCTTCATACACTTACACTTTGCTCTTCTGATAGATGTAGTGACTTCCCTACGCCGTTACGAAATGCATGCAGGGAATCTGTCGACGAATGGGAGTGGAGCAGACTCGGGCCTGTGCTGCGAGATGGAGAAAAAGTCTGACGACTTGTTTAGAAGTATCCCAAATGGCTCCAGACCAAATCACTGGTCTTGTTTAATGGCCATTGATGTTATTATTGCGGATGACTATTAGATCTCTGTGCCACTTGAGAGGGATTAGGGAAGAGTAATTCACCAACAAACAGCACAGCCGTGGCAGCCCATCTTAAACACAGACATCCCGTCGATGGAACAGAAACAGCCTATTATTTTCTTTTTATTTCCATGAGGTAATAATTTAGATTTTGATTTAGATTTTGCACAACGTTAAGCTTTGATTTGTCTGCCGCACACGTCAGGAAGACAGACCAGGCTACAAATTTGCTCTATGCCCGCTTCTGCCTACTAACCCTCTTAACTGCCCCTCACTCCAGACACACAGTAGTGTGGCTGTGATAGCTGGAGCTGCCCTGTGTTCTTCGTAGGGTCACGTCACAGTCAAGTGTGTTTTACCCGAACGTCACTAAAAGTGAATGGATACAGTGCCCGATATTAAATAGCTAGACATATCTGGTAGCCACACCTTGTACTAACGGGTTAAGACAGTTGATTGGCTGGTCAACGCCAGCTGTCTCGGAAATTGTTTTGGCATGTATTTTTCCATGGCTGTGTCCTCCCTCTGTCCTGCAGTCCAATCAATAAAAGCTTCCACGAGGCCATCTGTGTGTGTGTGTGTGTGTGTGTGTGTGTGTGTGTGTGTGTGTGTGTGTGTGTGTGTGTGTGTGTGTGTGTGTGTGTGTGTGTGTGTGTGTGTGTGTGTGTGTGTGTGCGTGTGCGTGTGCTGTGGGGACTAAATCTGTTTACACACTCACATGGCTAATTTGCTGTCCTTGTGGGGACTTGATGCAAGTGAGAAATGTGACAAGACTCATTACGTTTTTAGGTGAAAACATATTTGAGGTCAGACTAAGGTTAGAATTAGGTTGGGGTCACACTGAGACACGTAATCTGCAGGAAAATAATTCATTCACTTTAATGCAATGTCCTCATGGGGGAGTGTGTGGAAACACTAAATGCATGAGAGAGAGTAGAAAAGAGAGATTTATTGAGTACTCCTGATATTTTAAAGTGTTTATTTTCATTCTGGCTTGTATGAGGCTTCATCATGAGAGTAGCTGCAGGATGCAGGTGAAAGCTAAAAAAATAAAGAATAATACATCTAATTGAACCAAGGTCAACCAGTCAAAACATGGCATATGTTGGAAATATTTAAGCATGTCTAACACACTTCAACATCACGACAGACATGATTACAATGGCACTTCACACTTAAGTTGATCTCTTGTTTTTGTTTTTTTTCCCCCCACTTTTGGTGGGCTGTAATATTCGGAGTTCAAAAGAGGAAAACATTATTGACAAAAGCAATAAGAGTACTAGTATGGCTTTGTTCAGCAACCCAGCTAAACATCTTCTCATCTTTAAATTGTATCTTTAAAATAGCGTGTTGCATTCACGGTGCTTCATAAATGACTGAAATTACAGAAAAATATAAAAACAACAAAGATTACCAGTTCTTGCTGGAACACTGAATAAAATTGAATCAAAAGTTTCTCGCTTGATATGCCAGCGAGAATAATATCAAACAAGGTATCAAATAAGGATTGCTAAAATAAATTAAAAACTGATTGAACGGCTTTAACTTGCTATTTTAACCATATTTTCTTATAACAAGTGTGGAATGGAAGAATAATGGCTGGTTGCTGGTTACAGACGTCCCACTTCATTCACAGGGCTGCCGGAAGCAGCTTCATACTTGACGTCGCCACAGTTTCTCGCCATGTTTAAACGACCATTTCCTGTGCATAGTTGTGGTAAATAAGGGCTCCCAGATCTTACCGCTCAAGTATGAGAAAATAAAGTTGTTGTGGCATCCCTCCCATTTATAAAAAGCTGCGTAATTTTAGCAGAGGCAGTTTTTGAGGAATGTTGCACTCAATCAATGGATCTTCATGCTGGTTGTTCAACTGCTGCTCGTCTTCCCACTTAACGTGACCAAACGCTCCACTAATTGTAGGTTGGATCTTACAAATGTGGAACTGAAATTCCCTTCGAGGAAGAAAACATCTCCTCCGTTGCAGAAATTTCAATCCCAGTGTGGTTTACAGAGAGGAGGTAAAGACATCCAGTGCTGTCAACAGGAAGAGAGCGTCCCTGAAAAGACGAGAAAAAGCAGGCGTCAGAAGAAGGTAAATATGAGATGCCAGGTAAACATCTCAGATGCTGCATGATTTGTCTTTGAGATTTATTCGTAAATCTATAATTGCTCATTGCACGTATGTGTCTCAGTGACCAAGATGAACCTTCACCCATAGTCAGCTGGGATCCACTGCCCCACATTTAAATAAATCAGATTGATAGATGTACCATTTTACAGCATATACTCAAAACATAATGTGTGATAATACACAACAATTTATTTTTCTTGAGATAATGCCATTGTGTGGGAATTTGCTTTCTGATTTCATTTCAACTTTGCATGGAATAATATCTTTCTTGTGAGGAAAGCGCCTAAATATTTGACGTTCAAGATGTGTTCAAAAGTGAGAATCTGTTACCAAGAGCATCTTCTTGCTTTTTCCTATGATGGTTTGCCACAGCGGTCCGTCTCCTTCCACTCCCCTCTGTCTCCTGTCTCCTTCATCACACCAGCCGCCCGCATCTCCTCCCTCAGTTCATCCATAAATGTCCTCACTGGCCTTTCTCCATCCTGAGCATCCTTTTCCCTGACATTATCATCATTTCTCCTACATGCATGACTAAACCATCTCAACATCGTCCCGCACGTCTTTCTACCAAATTGCCCAACGTGAACTTTGTCTCTAATGTACTCATTCTTACTCCTGTCTATTCTGATCACTCCTGGTGAAAACCTCAGCATTCTCCTCCTCCTCCTCTCTTTGTCATCTTCTCTAAAGCACCCCAGGAAAAGAAATTAGAGTAGCATATGTTTTTCTCTGAAATATCTGAAATTGTGTTCCAGCAACAATCATGTTTCGCAGCTGAAAGAAATTTCCCCCAATCTTATCAATCACTGTGACGTGAATGTAATTATTAAGCTGGACTCTAATTTCTAATAAATCACACAGGAAAGACATTTTCAAAAAAAACCATATTATTATAAAGGGATAACATTGTGAAAGCTAATAGTGCAGAATACAAGTAAACCCTGAGGGTATCCAGAAAAGGCTAACAGTATTTTATTCCAGTAGACTGTTTTAATTAAAAATGTCCCTGCTGGTAATGAAATCACTGAGTAATTGTATCTCCTATAAGCCATCACAAATATCACTGGGTGTTTTCTCCCACTGCTTTTCTCTGTCTTATGAGTCGAGGTCGTCTTATTGTACCACGTCTCAAGGTCATCTTCGCACCCACTCCTCTGGGCTTTTCTCACATTTGACCTGGGAAGAAATCGAAAGTCCTGTTCAGCAAGAACAAAAAAAAAGAAAGAAAAAAAAAAAGTCAATTCCTCTGTTGATTCAATTAGTGAAAAGCAGTGTGTGAGATAAGGCTTGTGTTATTTATCATGGCTAAGGTAACACTCAATATTGAGCTATGTTAATTAGAGCTCTGTAGCTAAAACCAATGAGTGTGGGAAGCAGTGCTTCCACAAATAGTTTCTACCTACCCGGATCAATTGATCTGGATGCAGCTGTTCTCCAGGTTTCTTAGCAAAGCATGGCTGCAGGACTTAAATCGCCAATAAGGTAACAGCTTCATTAGTGTCAGCTGCTTAAAGAAACAGGCATTCAGAGCTGAATAGCAGCAAAATGTACTGGAACCTTCAGAAATCAAACATTCTCTTAAAGGCAGATCAACTCACCGATACTTCTTCTGCCAGCGTAACACGAGTAATGCACCGACTTCACGTTTTAAGAAAAAAAAAAAATCAAACCTTAAACACTGACCTCTGTATATCGACCAAACACTGCTTTATAATACGAGTCAGAGCTTGGCCTTTTGATAAATGGGAACCGAAGCTTCTCCGGCAACTCCTGCTTTTTCTCTTTTCTTTTTCTTTTTTTTCAAGCCGATGCAGGAGAATTTTATTTATTTTCTTTTAGGGCTTATCACTGCCATTTCAATTGTGTCTGTTTGTATGATTTGTGTGTTTCTTGCTGCCTCTCTGTGGTCATTCTGAGAGAAAGAGAGAGAATGCAGTGCTTTGTATTCATATTATACCAATCCTTGCTGGATTGGGGCCGCTCTAATTTGCACCTGAAGACACCTTATGAAAAGCATTTTTGTATGTATTTCTTTAACAAGAAAACAATGCTGTCCTTGATTTTGATCTTTGTATGTATTATATAAAGGTTAGAACACTTTGGAAGAAAAACTGCACCCATCTTGGCCTTTGTCTTGTGTTTGACAGTAAACACACTTAAGTTTCAGTGCAAATAACACTGGTCAAACATCCAAGTGGATAAAAGGGGATGTGTGTGCTGAGGTGAGTGCCAGTTACAGAACTGCAAAGCCCTTGCTTTTCTTTTTTGTCATTCCCCTGCCCCGGTCTCTCATTTACATTTACCGACACGAGCATTCACGATCCTGTGATCACTCTGCTATAAGCTTCCAGGTTTGTACAGGAGCCACTGAGTCAGTCAAATGAAAGACAAGGCACCAACTGCTTGACAGACACGATGCCCTGAAATTGTTTTCCATTGAAGATTTTTTTTGATGTATTATTAACCTTAGCACGATAAATGCTCCAAATAAGAAGAGCAGAGTCATGCCACTATTCAAGTGGATGAACAATGCTTAGAGTGCACCTAAATTAGGATGCAAATTGGGATAAAAGGTGAAAAACAATTTACTGACACCAAATGGGAAAAAAGAGGTTGCAGCTCAGAGACAAGATATCAAATTGGGTAAACAAACCCAACGAGGCTGGTTTGGCATGTCAGGTAATCAACAATTGAGTGTTGGCAACAAGTGATCAAGCAAGAAACGGACACGAACTGTGAAATCATCTTAGTCTATGCGTGTGAGGGGATCACAATGAAACAACACATGATTGCATGAGGTGGTCCACGAATGCAAACTGCAGCTTTTTTTTGCCCCAGGTTGTAACGGTGAGCTCTAAGTGCAGCAACTGTGAAGACATGTTGGAGAAGTGAGTGGAGTAGGGAAGAGCAGGACTGCGTGGGCTGCCAGGGAGCAATGGATTCAGGCAGAAAGTCTTGGTAGGTTGACTACGAGGTAGCACCAGCAGGAGAAACACCTTACAGGGGCAAACTGCAGCAGCAGACCCAACGCAGAAGAAAAAGCCAGAGGGAGAACCTGAGTATGAGATGCCAAAGCTCACTGTGACGAGATTCTGGGGAACGTCTTGAAACAAATTGAAGTTAACGTCTCCACACAGAGGCTGAAAGAGGGGGGAAAACAAGAAATTGTGAAGAAATGAGAATTGTTTGGTCGAGACACTGACTCAGTCAATGAAACAAAGATCTGGCATTATTTGCTTGTTCTGATGGGGGAAACAGCCCTGGATAATGAGCAGAAGAGAAAGGCTCTGGTACACATACAGGATGAAAAACAGATAGGGGTATTTCCTAAAAAGCGTCCTCAGGCTCAAGTTCAGAAGCAGGAAGATTGCAGCAGAAACTGGCTCAGGCTCAAAGACAGTGAGACGGACCGGTTAAAACTCAGAATCAGCTCAACAGAGGTTCACGCTCCGGTTCAGACCAGAATAGAAACCAGAATAGACTTGGTATCAGACACGGGAGGTTTTTGGAAAACAGACAGAGTGAGGTTCAGACTTTGACCGATAGACTACTCTGGGCTCTGACCCAGACAGCATTTTGCTGTAGGTATGACAGAAAGAAGACTAAATGTTGTGACAGTGTTTGGCAATATAAAAACCAGAGTAAATATAAAAAAATATATAACTTTTATGTGGGACACAGTCACGCTGGACCCCATAGCATGTTTAATGGTTCAGTTTCTATTTAATGCCTGTGTAAAAAACGTTTGGTGTGATTCCATGTTTATATAAACCGAGCATTACTCAGGCTGCCTTGTAAACAACATGTCATACGTCCTCACAGAAGCTAGCTGTTTTATAAATGTTGGCTACTGTGGGCTCAAAGTAATCCCGATGATTACTGCCCCCTACCCCACCCCGCACCCCCACCCGCCCTCCCCTTGCAATCATTCCCTCATTCTACCATGACTTGTCTTGGTTCGTGCTTGGCCCTTTGGGTTCTGCTTTACTTGAATATTTATCAAAACAATATGAAGCGACACGCTGCTTCTGTTCTAAGCAAGACAGGATTGCCCCAGGTACAGCCAGACAAATGCATCCAAATATGTTCAAAACATGCTTACATCAACTGGAAAGCTGCTCATGTGGGTGCACTCTGAGTGAAAAGAAAAGCAAAAAAATCTGCAGTGATGGAAGCTCAGGCAACGCTTTTAGTATTCCGTCCAATATTCTTGCCAAAGTATATTACTGTATTCCTTTGCAACACCCTACCTTTAACACTGTCGATGATTGAATTGTTTCTTTGTGTATTAATATTGTATACTCCATCTGCCGACATGTTGCACGCATCAGTAACAAATGGTGGTAATTATAAAGCTGCAGCACTGGTTGTACGTTTTGCATCGCAAACCCCTGACATGTATCACATGCATGTAATGGTTTTTGTGAATAATTAATTAGATGGTCTGCACTTACACTCGCTCCAGAATACTAAACATTAACATGCATTTTTAGAATCACTGCTCATATTAGGGGCCAGTAGTATCTGCAGCCAAATGAATACATGATTATTCAACATTTGGTATGCTTTTTTTTTTTTTTATTTTTTTTTTTGCAGAATCACCAAAGCGTTAGCATATTCCCCATCTGCATGTTTTGTTTTGCATCCAACACACACACACACACACACACACACACACACATATATATATATATGGAAAGTAGTTAATGCTGGGGCCAACTAAACAATCTATCTTGAGTTTGTGTTGTGGGTAAATGGAGTTTTGTGGTATTCAGGCAGGCGTGCTCACTCACTGCTGCCCCTCCTGTCTCCCGAGGCTCTGTTTCTAACCACGGCCACAGAAACACATCAATCATCTCTCCTGGCCAGACACTTGGATGGACGTGGAATATTGATATGGTTTTTAAGATGTGGGGCATGAATATGATCTCTGACACTTATCAGTCCCGCTTTGCCATTGCTATACATTTCGCCACTGGAGTGTCGGTAGAGCTGCGTGCGGAGTGTTTATCTCAAGGCCCCTTATAGGCTGTGGGCTGAAACACTAGAAGGGTAGTTTCAATTTGGGAGCAGCAGGAGTGTCTGCTGGAGAGGGATAGCTTCTTCGGAGTGCTAATATAACTACCAAATAATTATAAGAAACATATTTGCTTTTCACATAGTTTTCTCTGGTTTTATTGTTTACTTCATCCAACCCGGAGAGACAAAGCAATTTCTAGCAGTGTGACTTAAAATGTTTGACGCAACTTTATGATTCCGTGTGGCCATTGTGTGTGTTTTGTCAGTGTGTAAATGTGTGTCACTGTTCCGCAATTAAGTGGTGAATGGAAACGTCTCCCCGCAGACGTCTCCTCATTACCTGCTGTGTGTGCGCTCTGCTCACACACCATGTCTCCTCCACTGGAAAAAGAAGTGTCACTGTCACCATAAATAACATCATTTCCCTTTCCCCCCCTCATCCTCTCTTTTCACCTGGCAGTCCCAGCACTTTCCGTGGGTCTCCATGCGAGCAGATTTACTGCTTTATATATCATTTAAAAATCCATTTAAAATCAGCTACCCTTATGTTCAGGCAGAAGAAAGATGGTTTGGTGGATTTATCTGTGAATATGTGAAGAAGGACTGGAGATTCAGTCGCATAAATAAAAGCTGACTGTTCTCCATAAGTGTGAATATTTGCCTGACGGCCTTTTATTAAGGTCAACACAGGGATGTTGGTGTAGTTGGTTGGAGGAAATCTAATGTTTTAAAAAAAAACCAAAAAAAGACTTCTACAAGTCTCTTTTAAAATATAAAACACAAAAAGCACAGTGTATTGGGTAGTTTAAGTTTTATTTTCTCAAGCAGTAGTGCAAACATGTATTACAAATAAACTATTATTGCCATGAATGGTGAATTGTGCGACAGCTATGGCCTCCCTCACAGTGCCTCAAGAATAATTCAGGTCAGGCAAAGAAGGAAATGTGCCAAAATGGATCCAGTCCAAAACTGTGGTATCTCCCACCCCCTGAAGCAAAATGAAAAATCCAGAGTTTTTTAAAGTTCAAACAATGTGCTTTGGGTGACAGCAGAGCAGTTAAAAAGGCAGAATGTGGAAGACTTTATACATGAAAAGACCCAACATATTTCTCTGGAGGATCAGTTTTTAGGCAATCGAAGCATTTAGTTACAGTTGTTTTTTTGGTTTTTTTAAAATCTCAAACACCTTTTTTGAGTTCAGTTTTTTCTTCTTCTTTTTTTGTTGAACCGTGTACTACTTAAAGTGAGAACAACACGAGACTTGACAGTAACAGTACTTAAAGCTAACCCTAATATCGGGAAATAGCATCTCTTAGCAGGGTTAAACAAAACAAATATACCATTAAAAAAGTTCAGCTGAAGAGCAATTTTACCTTTTTTTCACATTTACATGTACATAATGTCACATGTCAAACTGCAGGCTTTTAAAAAGTATAAATGCATATTTAGACACACATGCACATGCACAATATGCATACTGTTGTACAAAAAGAACACGTAAACTTCATAATGAAAGGCCCTCCAGCTTGGAGGTTTTGACTGTGACGTGCATCTTGCTACACAAATCAGTCACCTCACAGTCCGAAAACGACTGATCCTTCAAAGTTTTCCTGCAAAGTAGCCACTGTAATTAAAACAGCCAATTGAGATTAAATAATTGTTTAGAATATGTTAGAATGTGTGTATCTGTGACATTTCATCTGGCTGCACCTGTTGAACCAAGAGCGGTAAATAAGGAAATGTTTCTACTGTTAGACAGTCATGGCTGACGAACTGAAAATGTGTCCTTGCTCATTCTGAGAAGCAAGATGATGTGGAGAAAGGACAGTGATGAAGGGAAGGAAGAAGTAAAGGTGTGCACAACTGTTGGTGGTCACAGCCCAGTGGGTACATCCCTCCTGGCTGCCTTCAGGCTTGACCTGCGTCTGAGCTCTGTCTGTCGCTCAGAGCCAGAGCGTCACTGGACAAGCACAGCACACGCATACACAACCATACCCGCCTGTCCTGCAAATGCAAACAGGTGTGCAGACTTGGTTGAAAACACTTTAACACAGTGCCTTCATGCACACATGCACACATATACACAAACATAAGCACATGCAAGGCTGCCACCTGGGTAGCCGATTTGACAGACACATCTGGTGGGTCAGTTGTGGTGCAGGCTCTTCCTGCTGCCGAAGCTGTAAAAATCCCCTCCTGTTCCCACACAATCCCCTCCCCTACTCTGACAGGATGCATTCTGTGTCCAGGCTACCTGTCAGGCTGCTGTGTTCCTATTGACAACGTCTATTTTTTGCCACATCAATGCACAGTCCCACATCCTCCTCGTATTACCTCCCGGTTATATTCACAAATTACGCCCACTGTCGCTGCTTATGCAAATAGAAATGGGCATCAGAGAGAATGTGTGAAAAGATGCATTGGATTGGACCTTTTTGACAAGACGAATGAGTTGCCAAGATATGTCTGTAGAATTTATCAGCATAAAAATCTCAGAACTGAGTTTGCACCATTGTAAGTTATCAAGAGATTAAATATATGAATATAAAGCTGGACTTTCCCTATGCAGACTATAAGGTTTCATTGAAAGTGATATGAGGTCAAGATCATATTAAACATCCACATCCACAAAAAGCAATCTAAGGATTTCTGTATTGAAGCGTAATTTAAGTGACCCTGTATATGGCGGCCAATAAAAGTTGTGATATCCAACACTGTGGTAAATGTGGAGAACAAATATCTCCATATATAGAGGAGTGATTCTCACCCTGTAGCACTTTGTATCATAGCTGATGTGTTACCAGTTCCACTGCAAGACAGATTGGCTGCGCAAGACAATGTCTCACTGCATGATCAATATCTATCTCTGTCGCCCAGTTAAATGAAAAAAAAGACAATCTTCTGCTAATGTATCCCCTTTATTACTCGTATTTATCACCAAGTGAGATGAGAAAGAAAAGGAGGGCGGGTGGCAGCAGCCTGGCGCGTTGAATATGAGCACAGTGAGTCACACATAACAGCCTGTCAGCTACAAACAGGGCAGTGGAGCTTTCTCCCACCATATGTGGAAGTGTGGTTATGTATGAATATGGTAAAACAGACCAGATTGTCATATCCTCGGTCTTATATGCGGTGTGAGTCCTGCTTCAGGAGTTCCATGTTCCCCATACAGCCTTTCATGCCTGCTGCTTTAATTTTTGATGAATCTTGTAATGGCATAAGCAGAATATATTGAGAAAGTGGCCTTTGTGTGCAGGGCGACGGGCGTGTTCGAGGGAGGGCGGCACCATATGTTGCAAAGTGGAGATGAAATTGGCTTTGTCTAAAATGGTGAGAGATCTGGAGAACGTGCCAGAGCCCTGAAGGGAAGAAGAAACTGAAGAGGGGGAGAAACCCTCCCCCTCATTTCCTCATCACCTCCGACAAAGCAAGGTATTAAAGAAACACCTGTGGTTTGAGCAATGAGAAATCCAGAGCTTTCCCTCCTCTTCCTCTCACTACTGACTCCCTCATCCTCCATTTCGGTTTCCCCTCCTGCTGCTACATCCCTTTCTGGCCTGGGGCGTAATCTCTTCCCCAGACAAAAAAAGAAGAAGAAAGGAACGAAAGGGAGAGATGCTGACATGTAATAAAGCAGGGCTGAGGCTGGTCATAGCTGCTGTTGGAGATTTTGGGTATCAAGAGTAGTAAGAGAGCGACCTGGCGTGTCGGCTGCCGAAAGATGAGATTACTCGCCACCAGATGCCTGCTAATGAAGTGTTGACAGGTCGGGTGAAGGGCCACGCAATGCTACTGTATGGAAAATGTGGGGAAAGGGAAGAAAGAATGGGTGGTGAAAAGACCGATGGAGGAGAAGGAGGGGTGTGAGAGCTTGTGTTCTCCAGCGTCAGAACTCCATCATCAGGGGAACAGGTAGCTTTTAGCAAGCTGCCCTGAGGTGGAAGAGACTGGCTCAGTCTCCCTCTTTCTTGCTCTCTTTTCATTTCATCTTTCTTCTTCCAAGCATTTTGTTTTCCTTTGCAAGTCCAGTGACTTTTTTTTTTTTTTCCAAAGGCTGGTTTGAAGACAAATTCGTCTTCTTTCCTATGTTGCTGTGGTGGACATGAACCTTCCTTATCCAAAGCAGTGAACGCTCTCATTGAAACATGTGTTTCCTTTCTCAACTTCACATGTCTGCTGATTAATAGCAATATTTCATGTTGACTTCCTTTTTTTTCTCTTTTTTTTTTCTTTGTTTCCCCTCGCGAACAGATCTGAGCCGTATGGCAAACGTGTAGAGACAAAGCTGGTGGGTGATGAAACACAAGGACACACGGTAGAGAGGTGTGGAACTGAGACAGTGTGCAGTCTGGTAGAGAGATGTGTGAAAGAGCAGGTGACAGAGGATCTTTGTATTTTTCTCTTCTTTTTTTTTTTTTTTTTTTTTGAAAAGTCCAGCAAAGGGACTTGAAAACGAAGAGGACACTCCATCAAATCCATGGAATCACACATTTGACAAAGGCCAACGACTTTTGAACTTTTTCCCCCCTTTTCTATACCTGAGCAGATTACTTTCTTTTCGGTTCTTATATACTCACAGGTAGCTCACCATCCAGTATATGGATGCTTCTAACACCGTCTCCCTGTGCTTCCTTTGTTCCCTAGAAATGAGCAATGTATGATCTGCTGCCTCCTCGTCTGTTAGTGAACCAACGTACCGAGGTTTCGTGGAGCAGGCAATGCCTCCTGCTGCTCCAGATTACAGCTCATTAGTAGTTGTGGCAGGGAGACAGCCCACACCAAGCCTTGCCTCTGATTCCTTCATTGTGCTCAGTGACTCTGGAGCAGCGTGCCACTGTGACAAAAATAGTGGAGGTAGTGGTTTAGTGGTTACGAGTGGTTGATGGAAGACGAAGACAATAGCTTGACACTTCAGTTTGTCAGCTGCTCATGAGCATGTGAAGAACTACTTTGTGGGAATCGAAAAGGCAGTGAACTGAATGGAAGTCTACAGATTTGACAGGAAGAGTGAGATAATTTATTCCATTTGTGACAAATTGACCTTCAGATAGTTGTTCATGGCAATGTGTTGACCTGCAACCAAGATAAACTGATGAAGAAATAGTAATAGTTATGGCTAATTATGGTAGCAGTTATTTGGAGGATCTTTGTGTCATGTACATGGTCAAGTGAATGAGCCACGGCGTGTTGGCTCATTGTTCAGTTCAGCTCTTTTGCATGTGCTTAGGTCTTTCTTTTGTCTTTTGTTTGCAAGAATAAAACATGTTAAGAGCGCTTCTCTCAAACTGTCAGCTGTGCCAGGCTGTGCGTGGTAATTCAGACTGAATGGCTTTGTGTGTCTTCACATTCATTATCTCTCTTCCTCTTCCTTCCTGAGTCGACAAACTTAAGGAACTCAAGCACATCCTTGCATTGGCCTAGTTTTTCTATCTACCCTTGGAAAAGTTTTGCCAAAGTTGCCAAAGGACGCAGATGCCAGATGTACTTACAATATGTTGAATCTTTTAAAATAGGGCCTTTTTATTTTTTTGTTTTTCTTTCATTAAAAAAGAAATCGTCTGTCCAAATTCTTGAACCACGTAACTCAGATGAATATTTTTTTAATAATACATTTTTATATATATATTTTTTTTTTTGGTAGCCAAGTACAGATTATGTGATAATTGCCTTTCTTGGTTTACAAAATCGTCCCTCTACTTTCTTCCATGAAAGAAAATTGCAATATTTAGCAATATCATTTGTAAAACAACCGCAACAACGGACTATTTTTTGCCCTGTACACAGGAAGGCAGTGCATTAGCAACTGAACTCATAAAAACAAAGAGCAGATTAAAAATCAACCACTCAGATCGGGTTCAGTTTACATCTTCTGCCTCTCCTTAAGGGGTAGCCCTCCATCCGTGCACAGCTGAATGATTTACATCTATCCTATCCATCACGGACCTTTCAGACTGAATAAGCCAGCATGATAACAGCCTTGTGGGCAGTGGGGGAGAATGAAAAGACGAAAAAAACAAAAAAAACAAAACCCAAGCAAAAAAAAAAACCCCACTGCGAGTATTCCTTGTTCGTCTCGCCAACAAACATGGAGAAAAACTGAACAAAGCTCCATAAAACAGCCTCCTTTCCACTATCCATATCCCAACATGAACTCTGACCCTGCAGCCGTCAGCCTCTGACAGGTTACACACTGAACAATGGAGCATGAAACAGAAGCTGTCACTTTTGAAATGCTGAAACTCTCAACGCCCATTGATGTCAGACCCAACTCGGGTTTAATTGCATTATGCATGCTGTTGTGAGATGTTTCAGAATTTACGGGAGGCTACATTAAATATTTGCAAATACTGTATAAAAATAATATCGGTGAAAAATGTCGATTTCGGTTCTGCCTGTCACACTCGCCTGTAAGAGGATGGATATACTTTATTTTCTCTCCTACCTTTTGTTGGGCTCACCACTCAGGCTGAGTTGACCACTCTCTCAGCACAGTTCAGTTGACCCTGAAATGGCGAGCTTCACCTCAGACTGGCTTTGAGGTCAACCCATTTTCCAACTGATCTCTACAGGCTACCTAATACTGCTCTCATGAACCATAACAATGACACTTAATTTCTTTCTTTCATGGCTGGAAAAAAAAGTTGTGGCGCTACCATTGACGCAAGGTCAGATTGTAACTCAAGACCTAACGTGTGAAATGGCCGCAAACTCAAAAAGCTCTCATTGACATGCATCTTTTTTATTTAATTGACTGTAATCCAATTTAAAATCTGCTATATAAGAGTCCCAAAACTTGCCACTTGCTTTTGTTTCCCCCTCAATTCCACGATACAGCAGTGACGTCCTGTAACCCAGCACTATGTGCCAGCATGCCTGGGACACTCACTCAGTCACAATCTCGACATCTCCCATCTAAACAATGCTGTTGTCATTTGTCAAACTCTTCTCTCTTGTCTCCCTATTTCTGCATTTGCAGCTGGAGTGGAGTGGGGCTGGCGGTGGGGTGTGATAGGTCTCTGTCATGGCCCCCGTGCATGTGAGCGCACACCCTTATACACGCACATACACACACACACCATGTGTGGCTGATGGAGATGGATGCCCTGTGCATTTGAGCATTCAGAGAGAGTGAGTGTGTGTGACAGACAGTCAATCAGGATGTGATGAGAGGTAATCGCACAGTGGACAGATCAATTAGTTATTTTCTCAAGAGACAAACAGAAGAAAAACACCACCGCTCTCCAGGTAAATGATTTGCATTTCACCGCTCTTTCATCTCTCCCATCCTTCTTGAATCTTTATCTCTGTTTTTTTTTTCCTAACCCCAGTTTCCTCCCTTCTGTTTGTCTCCCTTTCTCCCTCTCCACTTTGAATTTGGCTGCTTGGTTGTTTATCTCCCCTCATTTCTCCTCCTGCCTCTCTCTTAGGGAGGGAGGTGGAGATCCAGCCGATCGAGGCTGAGTAATGGTACATGAGTGCAGCCGGTGAGCGATGAGCGCCCTACTTGGCTGGGTCATTTATACCGGGTATTCTGGAGAAGAAACATATGTATCTGAAAGCCATCAGAGACATTCCACGCGAGTTTAAGCTGAAGTGGACATACACACAACTAAGCTGCAACAACACATTTGGACGTGCCAAGTATGAAAGGCAAGCTCTGATTTCCTGAAGGGAAGAATTCACCTTCTTTGTGCTTTACACGTATAAGTACAGGAAAAGCTATGTGGCCTATCTGTTTTCAAAAGCTCAATTTTCTTGTTATGCCCTTTTGTTTTCCCGCTGCCCATTGAGTCAGCACAAGCTCACATCAGCAGCTCGAATTTGTGGATTTAGGGCTCTTATGCATGTAGGTCATGCGCTGTTATTTTGTTATGCTTACTCGCTGTAGCAGCGGACATTCCCCGAGGTTACAGAATTGTGGTACAGTCTTGGCTCTCACTGGAGATTGCTCTGTCCTTCACACCCACTTAAAGTCAGATTCAGAAAGTCCTTGTCAGTGCAATTTTACACAACAATCTTTATTCACAGGGATACTACCCATGGTCTCGCACATACTGAGGCACACATGTGCCAGCATATATTATAAAAAGTTATCTCGAAAATCTTACCAGTTGTTATAATGAGGGTTAAGGTCAGGGACGTATAATTATGATTATGCAAAGCAAAGTTTGGGGGAAATCAATCAAGAAAAGTCATGAAAGTGTCCCCAAAAAGTATGTGTGTTGCTCCACTCTTTGCCCTTTATGTGTTTTGGTTGCGCTTGTGTTCAATCCCACTTGAAATGATGCATCTGTATATACACACGCTTGGATACACACACACACACACACACACCACCATGTGTTTCTCACTAATACAGACCTGTGCCATCTCATTTTACAGCTAACCGCTGCACATCAGTCTATGTTCTTGTGTGTCAGCTGGTGCTGCTCAGACATCCCCAGTCCTCCGAGGCCGAGCCCAGTGCGTTTTGTTCCTGTTCCCAGTCCATCTTCTTCTTCTGTGTGTTGACAGGACCACCTGGTGCCGCGGGAGGTTGCCAGATTTTGGATTATCCTGCATAACAATGGGCTAAAGGACTGTTTGGATCGGTTCCATTCTTGAGCTGCCAGGGACGGCTCTGCCTCTTGCCCTTCAGAGACTGTGGCTGTCCACCCTATCGTGCACACATGGATGCATGGGCACTCTGGGACGATGCTGCCCCCCCTCATGCACATTCAAACTGTTAATTAAAGCGTCCTTGCATTTATGGCCGTCGCGTAGCCCGCAAGGGAGTCCGTAAAGTCTACGTCTGCATACACATACAACCGCACACAGGCAGGAGTAAGCTTATACACACAGTAGTATGTGAACATGTACTTAACGTTGAGTGGCCAAAACTGCTTATTTTTAGAGATTGTTAAAAAAAAAAAAAAACCTAAAACCTAATAGTAAAACATGTCAGACATAAATATTAGCATCGTGTTTTCCCTATAACCCCTGACTGTGGAGCAAACGTCAGGGAATACAATTAGGAATATGGGCGGAGTTAAACATTTGAGGCATTTACACATTTGAGGCAAAATGTGGGTGGGGTCAAACATTTGCGGCAGTTACAGTCCGGAGAGTGAAATGGAGAGAGACTAATTTAACTTATTTAGACTGCTGCATAATCCTAGAAAACTAAGAACCCATAAGAACAAGAAGAAAATTTGGGCTGTGACGTCAGCCAGCTGTCGAAAAAAATGCTTTTTCGGCAGGAATACTCCGTCATACTCCGTTAAATATGACTGATAGTTATTAGCAAGCTGGAACAGGATATGGCAGTGCCAAGTTTAGGTACCAAATTGACTAATAGGTTATCTATATATATTACAAATGTATATATAAATATATTATGTGTCTGTACATTCACTTATTACCTGATCTGTGGCATCCTCATGTAACCAAAGTGACATTGGTGGACACGGCCTTCAGACATCCAGATAGACCCTTACTTTATGATGGTCAAAAAAAAAAAAAACATTTTTGAAGGTGGAGTATATGCTGAAATCACACCAACTGTCAGAGTCACGACCCTACTGGAATAGACTGAAACCCGTAAAATAGAACTAGGCTCTTGCCGTCTGACGTACAAACCAAATCTGTCACTCAAACCGCAAATGGGGACCACTGGAAAGGACGTAGGGAAGTGCTGGAAAAAAAGAAAGATATCTGAAATAAGATAAAGAGCAAACAGGGAAAAGGAAGAACAATGAGATATAAATATTTTATCAAAGAAAGAGATTTAACTGCAAGTGGATGACATTTTATTCAACATACGGAACAAGCTGCAGACAAGATCATTCCTGACATCTAATCATCATTTACTCACTGCTAAAATATTTTCATGGTTATCACTCTTCCGTCAAAGTCATTTCATCCACACGACACCTAATAAAAAAAAATTGCATTAGTGTGACTAAAACGAAGCATTAAAAGTACATTTACATATGTTAGCTCTGCTGAAATCTTTTGAAAGTTGGACAAATGTACCTCGATAATGCAGTTCAACATTGACCAACCGAGCTGTCCACTCTGAATGGGATCAAATGTTCTGCACATGTGATCAAGCTCCATGTCAAAATTTCAAACCATCTTCCTGTTTATCCTAGAAAGATAAACAGGAGATCAAACAGGAGACGTTAGCTGTTAACATGGTTAATTGTTGAATTTTGGGACATTAACTGACCAGCTCACTATTGACTATCGTTGTATGTGAAGTTTTAGGTCAACCAATAATCACCATTAACAGATAAGCTCAAAGAGTGCACATCCCCACCTATTGTTGTGGAAACAGCAGGATTTAATTACACACCTGTATTTGTAGACCAGAACAAATACGGTGCAATTAAACAATTTATTTGAGCTACAAGTGTAAAAGGTGACAGCAAAGATTAATTTTTAAACATGTTAATGCAATCACGAGCAGATTGTATAAATTGTTGTCATGTTGTGACTTTACACCCACCACATGATGTTTTTCTTTCCATTCATTGCCAATTCTGCTTTACCCGAGCTGAGTCTGGGCAAAACATACCAACAAACCATCACACACACACCTGAATCTGTTGTTAAAAGGTGAGCATACTCACAACTGCACTACTGTGGGGCCTATGCTGCTGTGTCCAACAGAATATTTCCTTTAAAACTGTGATCTTTTCTGCTGAATGCAATCCAGCCAACAATTACACTGCAAATAAATCTAATTGAGAAAACTATTTACTCGTAGAGGAACCTAATTTCTTGGTTTCTGGATTGAGGGCAATATTACAAAAATGAGTTAGTGACTTTTACTTGCAAGTATTCAGTGTGTTGTACAGAAATTGTTTGTGGCGATATTTCATCAGTTACACTCTGTTCCGTGCTCCGCATGGAGCAGAGATGAAAATGTGCTTTACATGCTGCCCTCAGAAATAGAGTTGTCCTGTGTGAACATTAGTGAAAACTAAATGAGTCACACTCCCGTAAAAAAAAAAAAAAAAAAAGTAATTTCAGATTAAACTTTAATGAAAAAAAAAGTCCCTATTTCAGTGGATGAGACTGAAGTTGTTGCTTTGACTATCGATATTCAGCCCTCCCTCTTATAATTGTGGTATCAAGAAGGAGCAGCTTGTGGTCAGATGTCATGGGAAGACACTATTCCCCATTTGTTATTCACACATGGAATGGAAACTGCAGGAATTAGAGGTTAATTATGATGGAGAATGTTTGGGAGGGGAACGCGAGGGTGAAAGAGAGAGACAGGGGAACGGAGGAGTGTGGTGGGGAAAGTTAATTTTCATTTTTGTTCTTACTGTGTTGTGCTGCAGCTGCTGATGAATGACAGACAGAGAGCTCTCAGCTGGAGGAGGACGCCTAATAGAATTGTACTGCGTCAACCTCAAGAGTCACAAGGAGAGCACACTTGCTTGCTATTATTCTCTTTAAATGCTTGGCCTTGTTAGGGAAATCCAGCTTCCTATATCGTGAATTTAGATTTTAGATTGTCTCTATTCATTTGTATTGTTTTGACTCATTGTCTTCATTGTCTTCCACAAAAGAAGAGAGCCAAATCCGTTTTTGCTCTCAATCAAAATATGTTTCAAACTACTTGTTTATCAGGTGAGTGACTTTTCAATTAGACGACGTATGTCATCTATGGCCCATGTGTTTCGTACTGTTGATAACGACATGTGGACTTCAAAAGTACGCTGAGCCAGTTTGAAGTGTAATTCTACACTGATGATGTTCAGCCGAGCGTGAGCACAGCCGAGATGAGAACGCCTTCATATTTTGCTTTCTCCTGGCTGTCTTGGGTATTGTATTCTTTAAGGTGCACGCATGCCTCAAGTGTTCCCTCCAACTGACCACAGCACTTTTTACACGTAGTTTATGGTTTTATTGATTCACTGTTAGTATTTACTGCCGGAATTATGCACTGCTTGGCTAAATCAAAGCACACGGGCAGAGTGGATAAAGCCATCACATGCAGCAGTAGTGATTATCCCCATCAGATTTCCCCCCGGTCCTTTCCTTCATACTGAACTTTCCGATCCTCCAGTTGAATGAGTTGTGACCAGAAGACAGGACACCGGAGGAGGAGGACAATGAAAGCATGAAGGAAATGATGCAATTTTGTCATGAACTAAACCGAATCCAGTTTCTGGGTGTGTCACAGTGTGTCTCGGTATTTTCCCCCATCCCCCACACAGAGCCATAGTCTTCATTTTCCAGTCTGCAGCTCTAACTTCTTTAGAGGATATTATGGTCCCTTGCCATCAGGAAAGCCCATTACTCCATCGGCAAAGCTTTATCCGAGGAGGTATAGCTTTACTTCTCCACTTTGAACGTACGTGTGCGCGCGCGTGTGTGTATGAGCGTGTGTGTGTATGAGCGTGTGTGTGTGTGTCTCCATGATAATGTAATCAAAGACTCTAATATACAGGATAATGTCAGTAAGAGCTGCAGTCCTGGTTTGCTGGACTGGAAGCTCAAGACAGTGATACAGGATCGATGTCAGGATGAAAAGTTGATGTGTTACGCAAGAATAATTTTAATTGTATGCCTTCCGTTTAATACATCTCTGTCAGCTGAGTGATCGTTGATATATGAAGATATGGCAAAAATCTAAGGTTACATTCAGCGACAATATCGTAATTGGATTTTATCTTGGATCCGTAGCTCCAGAAAGTTCACTGAGTCAGAGACCTTTAGAAAATTGGTTACAAAAGATAAAAAAAAATATTTGTAGGCATTGTCATTTGAGCCTGCGATGCAGATTATATAGAATAACTGTTTGAGGCGCTGACTCTGTTCTGTTTCAGACAGTGATCTGAATGCAATGTACTCATCAGTGAGCAATATTTTAACAAAGCACAATAGCCCAGTAAATAAATAAACATACAGCAGAATGTGATTCTAAAAAAAACAACTATATTTGTGAACAATTTAGTACCAGAATATAATTTCATCTTCTCAAAAAAACAATAAAGATAAAGCACTTTTCGAGTCCTTCTTTATGAGGATATTTGAAAGTTTATCAGTGTAATAACCATCAATTCAAGCATTTTATTGGTATACTGCTTTTTCCAATTCAGGGCTGTTGGAGGCTGGAACACATCCCAGCTAACTATGGATGCAGGCAGAGTACACGCCGGACAGGTTGCCAGTCCATCACAGGGCAAGCACAGAGAGACAGACGGTCAGAGACTCTCACATTCACACCTAGGGGCAATTTAGAGTCATTAATTAACCTCAAATGTATGTTTTTGGACTGTGAGAGGAAGCTGGAGAACCTGGAGAACACCCAGTCCTGCAGAGAGGCCCCCGACTGGACTTGAACCAGAGCTAGCGAGAGTCCTCATCACTACACCACTCTGAGGCCCTTGTGATAAACAAAGAAATCAGAAATGTTCAATTGAACTTGTTCACAAATTTACTTTAAGGCCTTGCCCCTGCAGATTTTTTTTTTAGATTGATTAAAAAAAACAAGATTTGCATTTCTTTATGGTATATTTTCCTTTTAATTCAGTTAATTCTTGTTTTAGATTAAATTCGAACCTCGAAATGGAGTAACCTTAAAACTGAAAAGGAAACATTTATGATGTTTCTTACATTTTAATGCTTCAAAAATGTTACCTGAAGTCCCAGTATAACTTCGATGAAGATTTGCCTCAAGTTTGCATGCATGTTGCATAAGACTCGCTCGAAATGCTCATACCATTTGCTGGATACAATTGCAACCTTTGCAACTGACTTGAAACAATACATAGATCTGTAGTTGCGAAAAAGTAAAATAGACCTAGGCTTTGGTTGATTTATTTATTTATTTTTACTGATGTTTTAAACAAGTATCATTCCACCATATATTGATATTTTTGGTTTAATTTAGTTTGCAGTGTCAACACTGGTGGAAGGCTTGTGTGTTCCAACAAATACATTAGACTTTAGTCCATTAGATTTAGATACAAAACAAAACAAAAAAACATGTTCTATCAAGTAAAGACTACCCTCTTCAGCCAGCCAATGGCCAGCCGTTCCTCTTATTTGATCTAAAATAAGATAAAGTTGCACAGATCTGATGAGTAATATGAATCATCTCTCTCTCTCTCTCTCTCTCTCTCTCTCTCTCTCTCTCTGTCTCTCTCTCTCTCTCTCTCTCTCTCTCTCCCTCTCCCCCTCTCCATGAAGCCAGATTGCCCTTCACTTGAAATAATGAAGCCACTCTATCAAACACCTGTACCTCCACTGCCTTTGCCACCCACATCACAATTCTTTCCTAAAAGGACAATAGGACACAGCTATGGTCGAGCTACGCTGCACAACTTAAGGACATCATTCGATCTTGCCGTTTCCTTTGTCTTAAATTTGTTGTTTATGCTATCACTCACAGTAGCTCATAAGCAGCACTGTGAAAAATATACTCATCAGCTGTCACTGTGGACTGATGCTGTGCTGCCTAATACTCCGTAGTCTTAACTCTTGTTGTCCTGTTTTCCATTAAACGACCTTGAGATTCTTCAGCCTCTCAGCTCAGTCAGAAATGACGGCTCCGTGGAGGGGGGTGAGGGGGGTGCTTCACCACCAAATAGCTTTATGGGCATAAATGACAGCAAGACATTTTTTTTATTTTTTTTGGGGGGGGGGATGAAATCCATTCACGATATGGCCAAAATCTGCTTTTGCTCCAACTGTCTCAGTGCCCCTCCAAATGTCTGATATGCCCCACCTTTAATTCTCCAGAAGTGTGCTGAGAGGGGTCGCGCCATTGGCCGTGACAGCATCTGCCAGCAAGGAGAGGGGCCAAGGAGAGTGAGTGCCTCCTGTTTGTCTCCGCTGTTGCCAGTCCCCCAACCATATTCTTCCTGTTAATTAACCTGCAGATGCATCCTTGCTGTGTACATTTTGAGGGGGCGGGATGGTGTAAGGAGGGTGTGCAGCAGGTGAGCAGGGAAAGATGTGCCTGCTGCTGCCCGGAAACTTCAGTCCATTCTGCTTTTCTTACATTTTCCACTTGCATGTGTACCCGCCAACCTGCCTTCCTCTGGGGAACATCTCCAAGTATCGAACGTTTTACCTGAAGCCAGTTTGTGTTGCTGATTACGGTTTACAGCTGTAGGGACAATCGTAATCCTCATCACATGTGTAAAAGTGCATTTATTGCCAAAACCTTCAGCTCCAACCATGGTTTCACTTGATGGATGAAAATGGAGGCAACATTTCACTGGTTGTAGAGCGAAAGAGTGGGGCACCAACCTTCCTGCTGACACACACTGTGAGGTTAGAGATGCAGATGGCAGAACTGGCTGTGACTCCCCCCTGGCTCCAGGTTGCCAGGCTTGGAGCTGGAAAGTAGAATATCTACTGCAGTCCAAGCACTACCCTCTTTAACATAGAAGTTCAATTTCCTATCATTTCTGCCAGAGGTCCATTAGCATCCATTCTGACTTTTCCACTTTGTGGTGAGAGTGAGCACTTTTGTTTATCCTTATGAAAATGAGTTCCTGAAGGTAATTGCATCCGTGTAGCATTCAGCGTGTTGTTCATTAGGAGAAGGAGTTATAAATGGGAGCTCTCGCAGCGTATGTTCACGTCAGGCTCGGCTGCTCCCTCTGCCACCGCGGACGACACGCACATCGCTCACTCCCTCGCAGGAACAGACGAATGTATGGCTGCACCCTGCCAGCGGGAACGAAAATGAGGAGGGCGGGGGATGGAAGAGGGAGGAGGAAAAAAAATAGGGAAATAGAAGCCGTGGAGGCCACGGAGAGAGAGTGAGAGGGAGAGAGAGAGAAAAAAAAAAAGAAGGTGTGTGATCCGACGCGATAACTCAGAATATGAAACAAAGCGCAGAAAAAGTTTTCGACTGGAGATTGGTAAAGCCGACGAGGTGGAATGAAGAGAAGGGGAGGTATAGTATGGTAGATTAGGCAGACGGGTATGAGAAGTTTTCAGCCCTCCACCCATCAGAGAACTCGGCTGTTCAGATGTTTGGTTGGCGGTAAAGGCAGACAGACAGATTGCAGCCAGTGATATGTGTTGGGAATCATCTCAGAGATGGGCTAATGACAGGAGGGAAGAAGCAGGCAGATGGCTCCCGTCAGGGAAATACACTTGCAGTATTGTCCCAGTGGTCTGTACAGAGGCGTCCTCGACACTCAGGATTGTGGGGAATATGTAATGGTTAGAATAAAAGAAGAAACTGATCCTCGAAAGAAAGAAAGAATACCGTGAGGCAATGATGCAGAGACCTTTGTTACAAGAGGAAGCTACTTGTAAAATGTCGAAGCTTACCTATTGCTTTTTGCATCGGTTCACATTACATAACGTAAGTACGTGGCAGCATGAGGACAGATTGACAATGATTCAGGAGGTCATGCTGCCGTCGGCTCTGTAACTTTACATCAACAACGTTTGAACCCGCTGGCCAACATTACCTTTTTATTTAGACTTTGCCTTTTCTCTGTGTGTGTGAATGTTTTGTCGAAAGAAATCCAGCTTCTTCCTACAATGTGATCTAATTTTTGATTCCTAACATGCGAGTCTGGGTGTGGTTGTTTGCTTCAGCATGTTTTAGCTTTGTGATGGACTGCCCACACTGTTTAAGTGTGAGAGAAGAGTTGGATGGACAGGCACCAAAAAACAGATGTAATTCTTTGTGAAATTGCACCATATTGCTCAAGTGATCATACAGACCATTGTCTTGGGGAGTGGAAAGTATTACAACATGTATTACAACATTTCTGAAGAAATGTTGTAATGCATGAAATGTTGTAATACATGAATATAAACACATAAAAAGGTCAAACAAAGCATACAAAATGACTGTATTTCTCACCTCTATACACATCACCAAATGCTGGTTTGACTGATTCTATTGTGCCTTTAGTTTGTTCATAAGTATTTTGCTTTCTTCTCTTCAGAAAAGGAGTTTTTTTTTTTTCTTCTTCTGTATTCATCAGAAACATCATCCTGATGTTTGTGATGTGGATGGAAGAACACATCAAAACATTTCAAAGCTATGTTTTAAAAACTTACTTGCCCGAAGAAAAGAAATACTTTTGGCCAAATGCTGTTTCAAGGAAGTATGCTGACTGCACTCCTTGCTTTTTGGAAATGTGACAAAGTTTTTGCAGGAGGTGGTTTTTGAGGCTCCAATCTCATCTCTCATTGATCTCTGGTAAATGCAGTGAGACTAAATTAATGTGTCCCCGACTCAACACTTTGCGATATTTCTGCTTAATATCAATTCCGAGTACTACACACTTAACTGTGAAAAGCGACTGAAGACCTGATCATCAATTATTCATTAATAATACCTCCTAAATAACTGAAACTAACGAATGGAGGAGATTAAGAGATACTGTTGTAATTAATCATTAGCAATTACTTCATAAGTATCTATGAGATGGACAAATTACCACGTTTTATGTTAGTTGTTCCACTGCCTAATCATTAATTACTTTCATCACAATGTACTATTTTTTCATGTTTTTTTGCTGAACCCTACCGACTCATTTGTGGCCACTGAAAGAAACTTTTTCCTCATACTATCTGTACTTCTGCCTTATTCCCAGTATTGCCCCCATGATTGTAAGAAACAACCAATATGCTAAATATCTGTTGATAAAAGACAAACATTACCTTCAAGATAATGTGAATAAAATTATGTTTGTGAGATAAATATTATCGATGGACACTGTTGTTTTTGTCGCAACCCAATCATGCTGACTAAGCTATTGAAGCCTGCTGTTTTTCCAAGGTGTCTCCTTTCTTTTTCATTCTCTCTCTGTCAGCACCTATAACTTGACCTCTTCTCCCTTTAATGTTAGTCTTCTAGTCCGTCCTCGTTCTCACCTCTAGTTGTAGTTATTTTTTTATTTCGGACTTAGATGAAATCATTCTTATCTTTATCAGTTTAAACAGGAATTTCGTTGTGTTGAAACTCACCTCAACCTTTAACACACCATGAATATATATATAGTGAATACGAAATAAGAAATAATTGTAATTACTGCTAACCTTGGTACTCTCTGTCTTTCTCTCTCTCTCTTTCTCTCTCTCTCTCTCTCTCTCTCTCTCTCTCTCTCTCTCTCTCTCTCTCTCTCTCTCTCTCTCTCTCTCTCTCTCTGTCAGAAGTTCCTATCTTGTTTTTTTTGTTTTTTTTTGTTCATCCCTGTCCCTTTCTCCCCAGTTTCTCTGCACAGTGTCATGTGATCAAGGGTGGCAGCTTCTGTCAACACTTCCTTGGTATCTGACTGCGTGTCATCTATTCATGTGGGCCCACATCCCCCTGAGGAGCAGCTAAACAGATCAAAATGGACTAATCTGGTTCGGGCTCCTAGTGTCGGCTCCGCTCGCTCTGACAGTCTGACTTGCCTCAGTCGCGTGTTGTCTGACTGTCCATGTCGGTGATGCTCAGCTCTGTTGGGCTGAGTTCTGGATGAGAGGATTTCAGAACAGCTGTCAATATGGCATGTAAACCGGAAGACCAGTAACAGATTGACAGTGACAGCGTCTCATGGGCAGATCAGATGCAATCCGTGACTCACAGACAGCCCCAGTGTTGAAACTGAATCTATTGTTTATTTACTCTGTGAGTACAAGTATTACGTCGCACGGGGCATGTCACCGTGTCTACCACGTTCACCTCGCTGCTGCCTTTTCTGTGTCTGTCAGTCACAGACTTAAAAAAAACAAATGTTTTTTTTGTGTTCTATCAAAGACAAAACATATGAGGAAATAAAAACCAGGATACATTTCCTTTTCTTCAGCTGCCTCTGATCCTGCTCGTCTCCATTTGTCTTTGTGTTCACTGTATCTGAAGCGATTTTGCGCTCAAGACAAGAAGTCTGCACATCAGGATATTCTGTAAGACGAGAGAACTGCTGATCCACATTCATTACATTTAAAATGATCTTGAGTGAGTCATTCCGAGTGGCCATCTTACTACGTCCTGCCGGTCCGTGTGGGCGGATGACTCCGACTGTGTCAGACTACTGATGCATTTAGCCGACGCCATTGCACCACGATGAGGGGGAAGTACTTTCTAATGCAATTGGGAAACGGTCATTACTTTGGCAGCTTCATCATCATTATGGGGCTGAAATAGGTCATTCGCTGAGTCCAGGAGGGTGAAGTTTGTCAGCGGAGGTGGAAAATTTCATCTTTGCGGTCATCAAGGTCAACAATTTATGACTTGAAAGTGAATTTGTCATTTAAAAATAGATCAGTTTAGTAACGAGGCGTGCCTTTCGGCTGAAAACTACAATGTCAGTGCAGGACAGCAGTTTGTGCTGCAGAGTTTGTGGGCAGCTGTTTGCTCACCGAAGTGACAAAAGACTGTAAGAGAGCTTCGATATGATAAAAGTCCATTTATATGCAACTGTGATTGTACACTATTCCCCTCTGGCAAAACACAGCCCGGGATATGCTATGCTATGCTCCCCGAGACAGTAAAGGTACTGAGGGAGCAAACATAAATTTCATTTCACACACCATCATAGCTTTAGTTGACTCCACCTGTTTGATAATGCTCACACTCTGGCTTATATTGTGATTTTTCCCGGCTGGAAAAGGGATTCTTTATGGTCTAAACAATAATGGAGACAAAATATGGATTAGATATAAATTCATCATACACTGTAGAGAAATGTGCATATAAATATGTATTTTCCTCAGCCATGGGGATAAACAGGTCTGTATATTTAGAAGAATGTGCTTATTATCATTCAAGCTTGAGATTCATCTCAGGGAGCTTCACCCTGATATAAAACACTGTTCTTTGATGTGCAGTCTCCATAAAAGACTCATTGTTTTATGTTTTTTGCCCATTTAAACAAATCTGTAGATTCTCTATTTGCTAATCATGTATTGTTTTTTTTTTTTATACTGAAGGTGGATTATTAAGAGATGTTGAACTATGTGGAAGGAAGAAAAAAACATTTTGAGGTGACAGAAAAAGGCAGCCAATTCAAGTCCTTGTTGTTGAATGTCACAATACGTTCCAAGAAATTCTCATATTCAGACACCACATGGCTCTTCCCACATTTCTAGCTAAGCAACACAGTAATATTCTGTAGACTCTTCCAGCATGTTTTCCAGACACAGCATCATTTCCTGACTATTTTTAGTCTTTTTTTTTCTCTTCATGTTTCTGAGCAATATTCTTAGTTCTCCTCTCATTCTCGCTCACTAAATCAATTTCAGTTTCCCTGTCTTGTTATTTTCAATGCCTGCAATAGCCTTTCAGCACCCGCAATAGGAGCAGGTGAAATGCGTAGAAATTTTCATTTATATGTACAACATGCATTGATATGTGGCACGTGTTTGAAATGTGTCATGGAAACAAAGGCAATGCATACATGGAGGATGCAGCGGTAGATTTACTATTAATGTGATAGCCTATATGCACATATCTTCTGTCTCATACTGTAAAAGTAGCATGCAGTGACGTGTGTGCATGTATGTGTATAAATGAACAAGCTCCGTAGAGTCTACATATACACACAAATCCAGAGATGGGAGGAGTCTGACCTTGTGGTTCCACTTCCAAGGACGCTGTCATCGATCTTCTCGTGGAGGCGGTCAGTTTGCAGGTGTGCTCTGGATTAGTCTAAAACAGATAGAATAGGTACTGTCAGAGATTGTGCGGGGTGTATTTATGTACAGCAAGTGCCCGTTTTTTCTCCTTCAAATGTCTTTGTTAAGAGTGCACACTTATCATATTCATGACACAGAGGTGCATGCTTCAGAAACATAGACCTGCTTCAGCAAAAATTACCTAATGAACATTAATATGCAAGCGTCTCTTGCTGCAGTATCTGCTTTTTGATATTAGTGTTGCCTTTGGGGCGAGGAGAATTCCCCTCTGTTTGAGCAATGGGACATTTCCTCATGTAATATGCAGCAGAGCAGAATATTGAACAGCTGCATCACTGCTGTCTCAGAATGTACAGTAAACCAGTGAGCATTGATTACATATCGTTTCTTCAAATGATTAATGATAGCGAACAGTGGCGGTGCTGGGCGTGGCATCCTGCCTCGATTTGTCATCTGAAAAAGAATACAGTGTGGTAAGCGAGTGTCATTCTGCTCGCCTTGTCTCTGGAGCTGTAAAGTAGTGGCTCGGGGCAAAACTCTTTGAAATGTCTCTGTCACAGTGCAAACCTTCACCTCCGCTCAGATCTGCCTAAATGATTTTAGCTGCAGGTGAGAAATCCCCGCCTTTGATTTAGCATGAGGGCACACAAGTAAAGATTTCCCAGCGGAGGGCGAGTTCACAGATATATATCCAGAGAGGTAAATGTCTAGCTCATTTCCAATTACGGTTTAACGAGACGGATTCAGGTCAGAGCCAGAGAGCACGGCCACAGGAACCAGCCATCAGACACACTTGTGGGAATGCCAGGGAGAGAAGGGGGTACAAGGGCTGGAGAAGGGGAAAGAAAAAAAAACACAAAACATTGGAAGTCCTAGCACGCCACCCTGAGTGAGAGGACTGATTTTCCCTCCGTCACCATCCCTTTCTTTCATACACACATTGAGGGAGCAGTCAGACGCAGGGGGCTGATACGATGCCAGCCGCCCATAAAGGCCCCAGTGAGTCTGTGTGCAGAGCCAACCTAGCAACCATGGAGAGAAAGTGAAGCAGCTCACTCCTTTCTCCAAAGTCCACTTTAAGACTGTGTTTTGGGAGAATATTGTCCCCTGTGATAACTCCTCCAGCACAATGCATCATTTCAGGGGGGGCTTGGCAAAAGTGCTTTAAAGTCAGTGGCGAGTCAATGATATGGAGAGGAGGGAGGTGACAGCCCAGTTCAGACTGACGGCTCGAAGGCGGACTGAGAGAGGTGTCACCGCCACTCTGTCTGAAAGGCTGCCTGTTGTCTCAGCTTGTTTGTTCACTTGGGTCTTTTCACTGCGGTTTCCTGTAGATAGGACAGAAGAAAGCCCCCCTCAAAACACAAATCCCTATTTAAACATCTTGTACTAGGCAGTTTCTGGTTTTACCTGGAAACAAGCATCTATTTACCTCTCAATGACTGTAATCCCTGTGGTGGAGTTCTAATTAAGACACATCTAAAGGATTAAACACCTACAAGCCTTAACATTTTTACAAGCTGTGCACGGTAAAGTGTTACACTTACCCACAAGCACAACCATCTCTTCTCGCAGTTACAGGGAATGAGTGCAGGCAGCTGTGCGACCGAACTTTTAACGCAACTTCAGATCTGTCAGCAGTGTTGATTTTTTTTTTCACACACTCTTCTCTTTTATGCACTCTCACATGTTCAGAAAGAGAAAAGGTTTTTGTTTGTCTATGGAGCTGTTAAAATCGTAGCAGGTGTTTGTCTGGCAATCTCATTGTCTGTCAACTAACTGATTCGATCTACCAGCCATATGGAAAGCAACTCTGGTATTTCTCTACAAATTCTCTTTATGTCTTTACAGTTTTTTTTTTTGTCCAAGCTACCAAATGGAATGGAAAATTGAGAAGTGCTTGGAGGTAAAAAGATGAATCTTTGCAAAGGTCAGAGAGTCTGGTCCTCTGGGATACTGCTCATATTTTTGGAGGCAGTTGTTTATGACCAAATCATGTGAGCACATGTGTATAAGTGCAGAAATGCATGCGCGCGCACACACACACACACACACACACACACACACACACACACACACACACACACACACACACACACACGAAATGGGCGTTGTTCTCCAAGAGTGTGCATATCTTCAAGGGCTGCTGCTTGTATCAGTTTACGACAGCCCCAGAGCTAATGCGATTCAGAGCAGAGAATAGGGCTGTGCATTTTAACAGCTTGGCCAGTGGCGCATGGCGGCCAGCAAAGCAAGAAGGAGCAACAGTAGCCCAGCTATATGTCTGTGCCAGATAGTCTACCAGGGCTGCTTAGTAAGGAACTGCAGTTCCAGCCTGTCTCTCACAGGACCGGGCCAAGCTGAGAGATGAGGAAACAATCTGAGAAGGAACAGAAAAATCATTCACCTGTTTATATCTAGAAGCTCACAGGTTGCCTTCTGCTCCAATCCCCTTTTGCCTTTTCGTCCCCTCTCCGTTCCTCCATGCTTCCTCGCAAGCTCACCCATCTCTCCAGCTGTCGGTGTGTGTGTGTCCATGCGTGCATGCTCATAAATCTCTATGAAAGCTACTATCTGGAGTAAAACCATTTTATCCATCAGGGAGTAGAAACTATCCCGCTTGATGTACACGTGCACAACGACGGACATGCACATACACACAGATGCAAAAAAGGCAGTCCGTGATAGATGCCTCGCACGCAGCTCAAAATCATGTGACGGACAGTCGGGGTAATTAATGTTGACAAAAGGACAGATATTTTCAGACCGGACACATTAAATCGAAGGGGCATTGGGGGAAGTCATACATCATGTTTCTGCCGTCTAAACGTGTATGCTGGGCCCTGTGCTAGTCCAAAAACAATCCCCAGGACATGCATTTACAACGTAAGACAAGAATTTCTTGGACAGACTATAAGATTATGATGAATTGTCCAAAAAAAAAAAAAAAATCAGAAATGTTACCTGTGCAGATGTTGCGTCTCTATTCTAAACCTGCTTCCAAATCTTTAGAAGTGAATGGAAATAAATCAGCACTCCAGAATATTTAAAACCCACAAACAATGTACTAATTAAACTAATATGCCACAAATTAAATAAGATGGCAAATAATAATATGAAAACATTATTTAGATACTTTATTTTCTTGTTATTAATTCCTTCTATGGGTTTTTTTTTCAATCTAATTTTAAGTTGCTTAAGCAGTAGTTTAAGTTAAAGCTGTTTGATGTATGTCATGCTTTCAGACTAATTTAACAGGTTTCACCTTGTCTTCATCTAATTTAATTGCCACTCAACTCTATTTATAGGTTTCTGTTGCGTGCAAGTCAATATGTTTTCAAGTTCACTTTTAGGTAACATTAATCTTTTAAGACTGTCAATACTTCAGCTGTTTGCCAGCCAATATTTATGTTTTTTTTTTCCTCTTTCACTAATACAGAATGAGCACATGGAGCACGACATCCTGCATTTTCATATTTAGCAGCAACTGAGCACCATGTCTGGCATCCAGGGGACTTTTAAGAACAATAAATAGGGATTAATAGCCATAATTAGTTCCTACCAATATTAATGATCTACATTTCATAAATTGTACAAAATCTATGGTGTATTTATATCTTTCAAGAACTTATAGTTCATATATTGTGAATAATTTTCATGGAAAGCATTTTTTTTTTTTTTTTTAATTTATTTATTTATTTATTTATTATTATTTTTAAATACTTTACAGTCATTCCAATTTGCTGTTATAGAGAAAATAGAAAAGCCCAACATATCCACATGAGCAAGCAGGTGTGTTTGCGACTGTGGAAAGGAAAAACTCCCTCAACAAGGAGAAACCTTTGCAGAAACCAGACTCAGAGGTGGCGGCATTCTGCGGACCGGTTGGGGTGAGAGGATAGAGGAGAGGAGAGGAGAGGAGAGACAGAGAAAGGCTTGGTGAAACAAAATAAATACAAAAAATACAAAATACATACAATACCCTTGTTAGTGCTACATACTATTTTTTTTTGTTTTTTTTTTATAATACATTAACCACAGTGATCTAAATATTTTCCAACTGCCATGAGATTAAGACCAGCCTGAGCAACAACAGAGCAAAAGACCTAAATAATGACAGCAATTATAACAAAAGCAAAAACAAAAAGGACATAGAACAAAAATAAATAAATAAAACAAACAAACAAACACAACAACAACAAAAGCAAACAACAACTTGGTTTTGATTATTAACAGAACAATCTCGTCAATGAGGAGTGGAAGTGTGTGTGTGTGTGTGTGTGTGTGTGTGTGTGTGTGTGTGTGTGTGTGTGTGTGTGTGTGTGTGTGTGTGTGTGTGTGTGGTTTGTCCTCTGGATGTGAATGGAACTGTTGTGGGGGGGGCCGCAGCACCACCCCGGAGCCCAAGGCCACCAGGGCCGGACGCCGCCACTCCGGCACCCAGCGACCCGCCGGATCCAGGGAGGCCCCGACAAACCCCCCCGGAGAGCCACGCCCCAACCCGGAAGGCACCAGATGGAGCGCGCAGAGAGGACCCCCCCCAGGCCAGAGGGGCCCACAGGAGAAGGATAAAGGGTGCAGAGCCCCGGGCCCCGACCGAGCCGCCAAGCCGGGACCGGCCAGTGCAGCGCCCCCAGGCCACGCGGGCAGGGAGCCCCCCCGGCCCCGACAGCGGAGCCCGCCGCACCCCCGGGGGCCATCCCCCCACCACCCCCCCAACCCCCGGCGGGACAGAGAAGGCCCCAGCCGCCGAGCCCCAGACCAGCCCCCCCCCAGACCAGACCAGGAAGAGCGAAGGCCCAGCCTGGAAAGCATTTTTAATTACTTTACATGGGAGTCTAGTCCATGTCCCCTCCTTGTTGAAGCATTTGAAGTGCTTGAGTGTAAAACGTCTGACAAACCTAACTCACAGTTTGCAAAACAAACACAAACTTGTCAGGACTGAAGTTGTTTATTTATCTGAAATTCGTTCCAACTCTGAGCAACTGCAACCGAAAGAACCTAAATTTAAAAGCAGGGCTGTAAGACATGTCTGTCAACCTACGGTCGCTTTATAAAACCACATTCTCAGAAAGCCCAGGCACAAGGAAGAGCCATCACATTGGCCTACAACATATTTTATCAGCCCAAATGTTACGGAACCTGGAGACTGAATGCCATGTTGAGTTAATAGAACTGTGCTGGAGTCAATATGTTATTGACCTGCTAAAATGTATTTAAAAAAACAACTCACCAGGCCTTGCAGAACCACATGGCTTGAAATTAAACAGTAATAGCAAATGTCTGAAAAGTAAATGTTCAATTGTCTCATTCGATTAGCATTCAGAAACCTTAAAGTTATGCTTGTTGTGTTGTAAATTGCCTTGTGACCTTGATACTGCTGTACTTTTAAACTTTGTATCAGTGGTACTGCCAAGAAACCACTGAGGAGCTTCTTTTCTGCTAGACTTTCTGCAAACTATAAAGAAATATTAGAGAGGCACTTGAAGACCGGATAGAGAACAGAAGGGTAACGTATGTGGGGAAGATTGCCGAACAAAAGAATGATTAAGCGCCGCAGATCAGAAAAAGAGACGAGAGAGTTCGTTGCAGCAGGGAGGCAGAGATGGAGAATAGAGCAGCGCCACTCCGAGAGAACAGCTAAAAAAAAAAAAAAAAGGAAAGAAAGCTTCAGAGCGAGGAACACTGAAGGTTGCATTAGCGGCTTAGATTAGCACAGCAGCAAAAAGGATTGTTGACAGCGTGTTTCATCAGTGGAGGGTGGCGGCACTGTGATGGTCGGCTCCCACTCAGGTCCTGACCCGTGTTATTGCAGAGCAGCTCTCAGCAGATCCCAGGGCTAAATGAAGACATTGTGCCGTATGGGGGGGCGGCTCGATGTTATTCTAATGAAGACAAAGATGTGTGTCACATGCCAACTGGCAACAAACTGCACACTTCGAGGGAACACACACACTCAGGCACAGGCAAGGTCACATAAGCTCATCACAAGCACTGTATTTGTCGTGTTTCCAAACCGATGTGAGACATTAAATTTCTGTAAATGTGGCTGATGGAGCTTGATATTAGGTTTGGAAAGAAGTGATAGGAAAAGGGAATGAGATTGTGCCGCAAATCAGTATTTGTCATCCAGATTTGAGGACTTTAGCCCGCCGTGGAAGTCTGTTGTGAATCATGTTCTCATGAATGTTACAAGTTTCCACTGAAAATGGTGTCACTTTTTAATAGCTCGAGACTTTTCCATATAAAGAAATGTCTGGCTGACCACTGGATGACCTTCTGTCACAATCATTGGCAAAAAAAACAAACCCAAAGCATACTTTATTGATACCTTTAGGGAAATTAATTTTCTTCACTCATCCTATTCTATTCATAATTAACCAGAACTACACATGCTACGAGTAGCTGGCTGTCATTGTGCAGCTTCAGGGGAGCTGCTGGGGGTCAGCGGCCTTGCTCACGGAGCCACAGAGCTCCTCTCTCAGCAGTGGAATTCAAATTCTGCAAACCTCAGAACACAAGCTTCCCTCTCTACCATCCCAGTCCCCGCTTTGTGAAGTTTATCAATGAATGCATTTGTAAAACTATATAAAAAAAAAAAAAAGTGAGAATCAAGTCTGGAATAGCCGGTACAGTGTTTAATTGATGGAACCATTCCCCAGAGAATTCCTCTTGAGAAATGTCTTTGTTGATTGTCTCCCAACAATTGCCTGCAGTTTATGCCCTTGGACACATTTATTTAAATCAGGCAAAATGGGTTTAATTAAGTCACCTTCAATTTCTGGTATTCTCACACCACAATAATATGCCTTACAAAAAATACGACCAGTTGGTGGCCAAGCAGTTAAGAAGGAAGTCAACTTGTGACCAGAAGTTAGCTGGTTTGAACAAAGCACCACAGTGAATCCCTGAACAAGCCTCATAACCTCCAACTACCCCCTTGATTCTACTCTTAAAGAGCCACTAGTATCTAACCACCCGCTGGAGGGGCACCGAAAGGCTGGGGTTGCTTCAGGAAGGTGATCTCACGTATAACAAGATCAAATTAAAAGTCTTGTTTATATTCAGCAGAGTTAATGTACTGTACGTCATTGTAAGGTCAATAACAGGACCCGGGTACTTGGGACGGTATGCACATCCGTAATTTTACTATCGACTTTGAATTGCTTGCAGAGAAATGTCCCTGAACAACCCTCATATTAAGGATCACAGTTAGGGGACAGAATTTTCCACAAACAAGCTTTCGACAGCAATGAACCAAGAGACAACGCTCTTTAAGCGAGTGACATATATGCGAACATTGTCAATGTTGTTGATGCAAACTTTAACAAGGTCTTTCTGGTAATACTGCACTTTACTTTAATTGTAATGCATGTGAAAGAACATCTGTTTGCGCATCATCATCAGGGTGTTTTCAGGCTTGAGGTTTTTTTTGTTTTTTTTTTTACTTCAACAAAACAATCATCGGCCCACACTCAGCATGTTTGGTTCCATCAACTTTTTCATCTTCCGCATGCAGAAGTTCATGCCGACGGGTCACTGTCGAGTAGATTCAGGGAGGAATCGAGACACTATTTTTAGCATCGAAATGCTTTTTACTTCCAAGAAGTGGCAGCACTGTGAGAGGTGTATTGCTTTAACCGCTAATTACCGAGGAGGAGATGGAGGCCAACTTTCAATCAGATAATGATTTTATTTTTCACAGATTCAGTCGAGGAGGTGTTTTTGATCACACCTCTTAAAGCACACTCAAGATAACATATCTTGGCTCTGAAGAAATGTATGGCTTTCACTTGTAAATAACACAGAAACAAGGTATGCAGAGTATGAGACAAAACTGGAGGTTTTACACTTTCAGAGATTTTCCACTGAAATATTACACCATTGTCCTCTGTGGCCCTTTTTTCCCCCTCCCTGGATCTTTACAGTGCCAGCAATTATTGCATGATTCATAAAACACATGTACAGTAAATGACTATATTGTAAAGTGTTACCCAATGCTACTGATATGCCATGTCTACACTGTGCAGTCCAACACACACGCACACGGAGGCCAAATGTGTTTGAGAAAAGCCTGCTGGGTTTCTCTGGTCATGTTGACTCATCGTTGTGTGAAACGGAGACCAAACATTTGCTCTGCATGGCTTCAGCTCCTCAGCACACCTGCTGCCGCTGACCCCCACAGCTATCAGCACTGCAATAACTGGCACATTCATTGGCTTTCTGTTCATCGGAGCGAGCATCTGGATGGGGGGATGTGAGCAGGTAAAATGCAAAAATGGGCTGGCAATGACAAAATGACAAAACATTTAGACCTTGGAATGACATGTATCACTGAAGTGATACAGTTCTCTGATAATGACTCATATCTGACCTTTAACAGGAAGAGAGAAAAGAAACTCGCCCTAACCTCAAATTTGTTCAGATCATTTTCCAAATCCACGACGTCGTCAAGTTCGATCTCAATGATTTCCACCACCACTCCTTTTCCGGCTTGTGTTGGTAAAAGCCTGCCTGCCCAGGTCGTTTCTGCAGCCTCCAGCTTACATGTCACTCTCACTGTATGAATTTGCTAATCTAATTTTCCAAGCCAGCATTCACTGCAGCGCTGCAGAGCTGAGGGTTATGCAAGAGCTGACATCCCATGTCAATGTTTGCACACGTTCAAAAAGAACATTTATTGTTGTATTTATTTTCTCAAGAGCTATTTCTGATTTATTAAGAAGCGGGAAAAAAACTTGTGCTTCCAAGGAATGGGGATCCAGATCGCTCGGTCTGTAATTTCCACCTGTCGTGTCGAGTAATCTTATCGAATCCAGATTGAACAAGTGAGGAATAGATGTTTGTTTTATTGAACAATTGCTTTTATTGTCCTCTTTTTAATTTTTACATCATCCCATGGGCCATTTTGTGGCATGTTGGTTGTATATATTTTGATACTTCTGACTAAAACAATAATAATGCTTAATTTTCTAAAGCCAACATTTATTGCGTCATATTGGATGGCTGAAGTATTTCATTATAGTAGAGGTCTCCTTCTGAGATCATTCAGTCTTAATCGTCAATTCACAAGCTGTTTACAATTGTTTAGCTCCTGTATTGTTCCTCGGATGAATTCCTATCTGATATTTTCACAAACTTCAAGTGGATTAATTTTTCAATTTGTCCACCAGCTGTAAAAATAAGCACAATCTGTCCATTTTTGATTGTTGTCATCTGTTGTCCCTGTCCAGTTAAAATAAAGTTGAAAGAAGGCAAGAAAATAATCAAAGATGAGAGCAATTACATAATAACTCCACGTCTAACTTTAAAATAAAGAGCTATTATATAAACATTGATATGATGCATACCCCTTTCATTATTAGTAGAATATAGTGATACACTGTATTACAAGTAGTTTGTGAATGTATGTATAAGTGTGCAGAGCTATAAGGGTGTTTGTAGATTTATATGTTTGTGTACTTGTCAGATTTGACTGTATGTTCCCTTTTGTATTATATCTGTGTCTGAGTGTGAGGCTAAGTGATCCATCCGTGGCACAAGGGGGCTCAGAGAGGCTGTCAGACACCCACAGCATGGCGGCAACGCACACAGGTCAACGTGAGGGCATCTCTGCCTGTCAGCCCGTGTGTGTGTGTGTGTGTGTGTGTGTGTGTGTGTGTGTGTGTGTGTGTGCGTGTGTGTGTGCGTGCGTGCGTGCGTGCGTGCGTGCGTGCGTGCGTGCGTGCGTGCGTGCGTGCGTGCGTGCGTCAGTCAGCACTGTGTAACACAAGGTACCTTCAACCATGAACCAGTGTGACAAACCTTAGGGAAACAGTATCAGCCGGAGAGACGCTCCTCTGAAACCACAAAGCAGGAGTTGAGACAGACGCAGTCAGGAGAGGCGACCCCGGTCTGGCCTCATGCCTACAAACTGCACATATTTTCTTCAACCAGGCTAAATGACACAAAGGCCAAACATGAGCTCAAAAACTGATTTTTCTGACGTTTAAAGTGTCATCCTTTCGACACTTCACTGGAGTACAAACATGGCCGTCAGGTAAACACGTCTGCTGTGATTACACTGAACTACTGGAGCTAACATAAAACAAAAACAAAAAAAACATGACGCAGTATTACAGTCGAGACGGTGTGACCTGCAGAATTTACATTTCTCTGCATATTGTAGACATAAATGTTTAATCTAGTTTTGGTTGGGTATTTTTTATTTTTTTTAAATGAATCGGGATGTTTTTGATCATAAAATCTGAGATGCTTATTAGAACCCGTATTTTCTCAGTGCAAACTATTTATGAGGAAATTTAATTTTGCTCTGAGGTGAAATGAGAAACCGAGTGTGCGCTCAGGCTGTTCTCTTTGGTCTAAATGATCACCTGTAGTCAGAATATTCAATTCCTCACTTTATACTAATTTAAACTCATATTATGAGATACTTATAGTCCAATCAGAGAGGCACAGAAAATGGAAGTACCAGTCAAACCCACACAGACGCTCAAGGCTGCATTTCTATCACTTTTAAGGACATTACTTTGATTGTCAGTCATTTTTTGTGAAGACTGTCAAAATTCTAAACTGACCCCAACCACCGGCAGACCAAACATGGAGGGAAAATGTTACAAACTAAACATAGACTCTCCCCAAAAGTCTAAACTCCTAACAAGGTACATGTTTTCAGACAAATAACAGAACATCCAAACCAAAAGAAGTGGGCCATGGTGAGAGCTCTGCAAACTGTAAGATGACAGCCAGACTAAACAGAAAGTCATGAGGTAACATACACCTTATGGTGCGTTTTTGAGTGGCAGGGCCGTGGAAAAGCTCTTACTGCTGAGTGGGGGGAAATCAGTAGCCTTCCTTTTTTTAATTTGTATTTGCCCTCTACCAAAAAATATATATATATTTTTTCCAGAGCAGCAAAAAACATGTATTTAAAATGAAGCTGAACCCAGCTCATAAACATTCATACATAGTTTTGATATTTTAACGAAAACTCAAGCAAACATTGAGGAAATTGAACCCCTGAGAAAAAAGTCTAAATGTCCACATTGAATGAAATTCTGTTTCAATGAAAGGATTGATTTACCTGGGTTGGCGAATTATTAAAATATGCTTTTTATTCAAGCGTCACATTCCTTATCTTAGGCTGAAGAAGGTCATCTTAATCACATGTTAACCTGATATTATTGTATTAATAAATGCATTTGAGGGTTAAATACTTTCATGTCGATATGTGTTATGTGTAGATATCTGTGTGTACCTCCATTCCCATCTAAGGTATCGCTGTTATTTTGGGGAATGATGTGGCAAGAGGTCAAGTACTTCCTGTGCCGAGTAATACCGTGTGATGTTTGACAGGAGGTATCCTCACTGACTTCCTCCTCCTGTCCTGATGTGAAGCACTCTGATTGGAGGATGACTGCTGATTGGCTCGGCCCCGCCCACCAGCTGAGGCCATTTAAACAGCTCCAGCAGACTCCTCATGGCGGCTGAGGCAGGAAGTGCCTGCTCAGTCTGCCTCGAGAAAACCTTGGTGTGTGTTTTGACTCGTTTATGAGGGTGTGAATTTTAGTTAAATGTTATTGAAACTGAACCTTAGTCCAACAGTTTGGTGAAGGTACCAGCTGTTTTGTAGTTAATTTGGTGTTTTGTTTGTTTCCATTTTGTCACGTGTGTACAGCAAATTTGTGTTGCTTGAACCTTTAGTTACCAGCCTTCTAGTGAAGAAACTGCCTTTTTGTTGTACTGTATGAAATCAATCCTTGTGCAGTTAATATTGGGTATTACCACATGTCGTATACAATTTTTAAAGGAACTTAAAAGCCACAATTTGCCCTTTTCTTTGGAATCCTTGAAATCTCTGGGGCTATGATCAAAGTCTAACTAACTCAATGAGAGGACTCGGATCAATGAGTCAGAGTTGGTTTGGGCAGTTTATTTAAATCCAGGTGAGCTGTGGTTCGATATTCATGAGATCCGTTGGCAAGGCAAAAATAAGAGACGAGTTGAATTCGGACAGATGAGAATGGGGATGGGCTGGGGTCAGAAGGGGATGGACGCACTTAACAGAATTAGCCTTTCAGAGGCCGGAATGGATGCTGATGCAAGGACATGAGACATCGAGACAAACTGGTTAGTGGTAATGTGAACTTAGACATCACTTGAACAAAGAGCAAAGTAGCAACACTAACCACGAAAGTGCTCAAACATGATGATGTGACGGAACATAGAAGAAGGAAACCTATGTAAACATATACAGGGAAGCAAAGGTCAGACATTCAAATAAAAAGCTGGAAGCCCAGAGAAAACATCAACAAATGCTCGAAAAACACAAACGATCATACTAAAGTTCTTACCCGAAAGTCCAAACAGAAATGCAAGGAATAACACCGGGGCCATTACGTGAAAATAATGTAATGTACATTTAACCTCCAGCCCGCTTTACTTAGATTTACATCATGGACAATCAATTTTTCTCCACTGAATTCAAGCAGAATCCATTTGAAACTCAAACCAAATAAACAGATTTTCCTCCCCCACAACATGACTAACAGGAGTAAGAAGTCCAAGCACGCGCACACAGGCCCGTTGGCTGTAAAGATATTCTTTGATGGCCTCTCTTTCTCCATCTCGAATCTTGAATCACAGACTTAATGGACAATAACTGAAGCCTCATAGCTTCTCGAAGCCACAGTAGAAACACTGTAAAAAAAAAAAAAAAACCTTGAAATTCTCACTGGGCCCACTGAGCTGAGACGGTACGTTCTTCACTGAATCAATGTACTTAGACAAGCTGCAGCTTCACAGCAGCCTCACTAAAATATTTTTGCTTGTTAGGGCTCGTAATGGAAAAGAAGTCACTGACTACATCTGATGTTATGGTGCTGAAAAGACTTTTTGAGTACATGGAAACCCTCACACGGGTTCTGTGCAATCCTTTTCTCAAGCTGTTGGTGTCATGAAAGTTCTCTTGTTTGTCTTTATCTGTTTATCTTTCTAAAAAAACAAAAACAAAAAAAAAACCCACACACAGATTCTGCTACATCTCCCCTGCAGGATGCACTTTTTTCTCACTCCCTTGGAGACGTTACCAGAGTTGAAGTGCCCCTCCTCTCTACTGATGCACAAACTTCTTTCTGCTGACCTAGTCTACCTCTTCTCTTCGTTTGCCCGAAATGGAAGTGGTGATGCATATATTGTACCTGAGCTGGTAATATTTTGAGGGCTTTTTTTTTTTTTTTTTTTAGCACTCATCAACTGTTCCCCCATGAATCCGTGTAGCTTGGCTGGACTATGTGCTTCCCTGTTTGCATATGCAGGCTGTCACTCTCCCAGTGCATCTCTAACAGTGGGGCTCCAGGAGCAGAGCTTTTCAAAGTTTGCAGCTTTGGCTGAAGGGTTTCATACTTTCTTGCAAGTGGCTGCCACTCTTGAGAAAACAAGCTGTTTGGAGAACACAACCTCTCTATTTTTAAAGACTCCAAAGGATGGATGGGTGAATAAATGAATGGGTGGATGTGTAGATGGGGGTGTGGCGGGGGGGTAAACAGGTGAAGCGGGAGGCTGTTTGGCTGCAGCAGATGGAGGAGCAGCAGGTGTCGGGGTGGGCAGGGACCGAGGTTCCCATCGTCAGCGTTCCATTATGATGCTCATTGACAGAGTGGGGAATGGTTGTGTGGGAGATTGTACTCTCTCCCCATCAGCACATCTCCAACCCAAAGCCGCCTCCACTCCCGGCTCGCCTCGCTTTGCTTCTCCCTCCATCATGGCAAGAGCGTCTCAAACAGCTGTGAAGGTGTTCCTGTCGAAGGGGGAGCATGTCATGGAGGTGATGGATGAGTCACTCACTTGCTGAGGTGTCACAGGGGTCATGGGCTGTGCCAGCACTTGACTTATTTATCAGATCACACATTCAGTGATATGTACGGTTTGTTTTTCTCTCTTATCAGGCTCAGTAGAAGCATTTCTTTTTTCTTTTTTTTTCAAACGTTGTCTTCTGGGTTTTGTTGAAACAGCTTCTTAATATTGTAAAGATTAGTGGAGCTATCAGGGAAAAACAGGTGCTAAACTGGCAGTTCTCAGGGAAAAAAAAAAATCTATCCAAAGGCAAAGAGGCATAAAAACATAAAATCAAACATCAGAACCAATCAAAATAAAAAAAATAAATAAAAAAACAAGAAAAAAAAAACAGTCTGTCAGTGTGCGTCCAAAAAGGATAAAGTTGTCATTACATGCGTATGTCTTTGTGTGAGGAGAATCACTCGGGTCTGAGGACAGCATGTTACTTTGCTTTAAGAAACCACAGGCTGCGACTCGCTCGGTGAGCAGAGAGTGCTGTGAAACTGCCTCAAATGAGGATGGAAACCTTTTCTCTAAGGGACCAATAAACACCCAGGCTGGTGCCTCAGCAGGACACAAACACACACATGCAGTGCACATGAACCTGCTCACTGCAAGGAAATTCAGGGCTGATTAATAGTGTTTTGTGTGGCACATTACTGGAGACAAACAAATAAACCGTACGTGCTACTATATTTGCAGTTGTGTCTTGGATATATGAGGCGGTGACTGTGTTTCATTAATTCTCTCTTGTTTTTTTAAATTGCCAATAGCAACTTTCAAGCTCATTTGTAGCATCTTCTCCTCAGATAGTTTGACATCCTTCACGCTGATGTAACACTGCATCGACTTACGAGTGGTTTAATTAAAAACTGTGGAGTTTCATTCACATAAATGCACCCTCCACTTTATGACGTAAGATAAAGAAAAAAAGAAAACACCTGACGTGAGGATGACTCTCGGTATGTGTCATCGCTCCCTGAGAACAATTACTTTCTATTCATTTTTATTATTTCTTGGGGAGATTCTCCAGACGTAAGCCTGCAATCTTTCTTGTTTTTGAAGCGCAGAAATGTTTTGTTTACTTTTCCTTTTTAATGATGCAACATCAGAACAGATTTAAGATCTTTGGCAGGGGGAAAGAACTATGTTTTCATGACATACGTGTGTACTTCATTTAAACTTAAATTATTTTTGCCATTGTTCAGCAGGTGTTTTAATCAAAAGGTGAATAGTGTGAGTCACAATTCATGGATACAAATGACATCATAACAAAGGCTAATTAATAGCATGAGGATGAAGACATATTTAGGGTGTGAATTTATGGCTAAAATATACATTTACTTAAACAAGAATGCTAAACTATATGTGTGTGTGTTCATGATAATATGGAAATCTATTAAGGGCACTTTGTCCAAACTCATCACTGCAGTTCCTTCATTTGTGGTGCTCTCTGTCTCAATCGCAGCACATTTGATTCAATAACCCAGCGTTTGCATTCACATCTCATTCTACATTCATGAGATTTTACTGAACCGAAGCATGAGATCGAAATGAATGGACGATTTATGCAATATGCAGTGACACCAGGCATCATTAATGAAAATTACCATTCTAATTGATGAATGACTATCTCCCTGTAATGAAATTATGGGGTGAAAAGCTAAAGAGTTATTTTAGGTGAAGAGGATGAGGTGCTTTTGTGGTAATACCCTTTTTTTTTTTTTTTATCAAAAAAGATAATAGGCAAGCTCTAATTGGAGTGTTGATGAGGACACTACAATAGGTCCTCCCTCGAGAAGGGATTTCTCGGGGTCTATCATTTAAAGATAGGCCCAACATTTCGCACAGCTTTTAATTGAAATCCTGTGGAAAAAAACGGAAAGAAAAGCTAAATAGCTTTCGCCCGAGCACTCAACCAATCACAGAGATAGTGGCAGGCACCCATTGACTCGGGTAATTATTTCAGAGTTTAACTCGTGTGTGTGCAGTATTTGTACTTGTCCTTTACGACGGAGCCTCTGCTAAATAGTAGAATGTGTCATGTTTGGAGGCTCAAGGCAGGAAGGAGTGCCAGGTGATTTATTTTTAATGAATGCTAATTTGTGTTGATATTTTAGCTGATTTGATTGGAAGATTTCCACCAAGTCCGATCAGAGGGGTGTGTACAGTGCAGCAAGCTCTCATCTGACAAGGTTTTTACAAAGATGGATGACAGTGATCTATGTGTGGATGTGTAATTTAATCATAGGTCCTCTCTTGTAGGGGGAGCACAGTATACTACAATATTAATGTATGCAGATTATTGGCTGGATCTCAGCTGCTGGTTGCCTTGACAAAAGCCTCAGAGGATTCGCAGCTGTGCTGTTGTGAACCTCCTGTAGCTCCACTGTAATCTCAGATCTTTGAGGGACTGTGCCGCTGATTGACAGGTGAAGTGGGGGTGGAAAGATTACTGCTTTCTGACAGTACCTGTCTGCACCGCATAGTCACAACGGTTATATCAAGCAATTTTCAGGCTGAACCACCTGCGTCATCACCGGTTCAAATTTAGCTGCTGTCAAATGGAGCCACAAAGCACACAATTAAAAAGTGAAATTGCACTAAACTAAATGAAGATAGTTATGTTTACCGTGGAATGTTTTTCCCCGTAACTCTGAAAATTGCAGGAAAAGATAGCTGGCTTTTATTCTTGGAACCTAAATATCTGGATACTTATACCAGGACTGATCTTCATCATATGAAATTACATAGTTTTCATGGTTCACAGCTTAAACATGTTTTGTGATTCTTAACTCACAACATTACATATGTATCACAACCTTAGCTAATGTTAGCTTGACTTATGTGACTGATATTAACTCTTGAATTTTAATTTGGATAAAATGTGTAATTTACCAAATATAGTCATTCACCCAATAAATTTAGTAAAATAGAAAGTGAGTTTAAAACGAGCTTTAAAGTAACAACGCACCATCGAACACCTTTATAAGACCAACACGCCAATGGGAGCAAAGCACAGATGGGCAATAGTATATTTTCTTTTTACACACTTTGGAAGCTGGATGGACTCTGGGAACAATTCGTGGTACGTTCTAGACAAATCAGCAGGGCATGACAGGGCAAACACTGAAAGACAGGGAGTCAACAACTTATGTAATCTGGAGAAAAACCGAGGATATATGCAATGTCTACACAGACGGGCTTAATCGAAACCAGGCCTTCTCAATAGTATGCACTGCAAAACTATATACCCTGTCTAAGTTTTACTCATTTAAATGAAAAGCACCTGCTGCACAGATTGACACATAATTTTCACATTTTCTGGTCAAAGACTCCCGAGGACTTTTGTGACCCTGTCACTTTTATTTCAACGCCTCTGTGACATTTAGAAGTTAAAATAAAAAAAGTAATTCAAAGCATTCATTAATGGCCTGTCTCTGGAGAGAATGAAGCCATTTTAACATTTGTGTCATCAAAGGTCAATTATGATTGTGTTCAAAGCTCATGACCGAGCATCAAATATCCAAGACTAACGACATTCACGTCGGCCTCACATGAGCTCAAATACATTGACACCTTAAATTTTGCTTCAAAGAAATGGAAACATGAACGGACTGCTTTCTTGTTATTTTGTGTTCCACCTTTCATTCACAGAAGAAAGGATATTGGAAATCACAGTTAGTATTCAGATATACTAAGAAAAACCTTTCACTCAGTTGTGCGCCATATAGTGAGCACTCTTTTAACAAGGTGCCTTCCAAATTGATATAATAAAAATGTGCCTTCTTCCCGCTCATCTTTTTTAGAAACACCTCATTGCTCTCCGCCACCATCGCTCACCTCGCTCATTCTTGCTCTCTCTCATTACTTATTAGAGGAACAATCACAGTTATATTTAGCTCATGTTTGAGGATATTCTCAGTGAGTGTCATTCTCCAGTGAATTTGATGAGAACCTTAATATAGGACAGAATGTGAAGGCTATTCATTTCTAACTGGGCTGCTTCTCCGTAGCCTCGGAAGGCTAACAGACTTTAAGACGGCGAGTCGGAATAATAGGAACGGGTTGGGGCAGATAGAAAGCAGCTTTTAGTGAGGCAACTTCCTGCAGTGAGAAGGTCGAAAACATAACACATCGAACAAAAGAGTAAGAGAGATTTTTTCTTTTTTTTTTATCACAAGAGGTTTCTAACAACAGATTTAATATGATTTTTTAAAGACATGATTTCTCCGGTCGATTTAAATGTAAAAACATTAGGAGGTGCTTATAAATAGCAGTATAATGTTCCTTAGGAGGCTATGGAAGTACAAAGGGGGACACTGGGGTGTCAAATTCTTTTTTTAATCTACTTTCCATTTCCACGTTTTGACACACATGGGAATACCGGTGCAGAGCGCAGCTCTCCGCCATCTCCGCTCACCGTTCACTCCCTCCCTCTATAAAACAGTTTCCTCCCATTTTCAGCTTCCCTTCTTCTCTAATCAGGAGATGTGCTGTGTTTGTGCTCCACTGACAGAGATTGTGTGGCTGTGGGCTTTAAAAAGAAAAGAAAAGAAAATAGAAAAAGAAAAAAGAAAGACGGAGGAAAAAAAGTCAGTTGATCCCTGAGGGTAGCTCCCTGTTTCCAATCCTGAAAATGAGGCTGCCGTGACTTCTCAACCAATACAATTGGTCATCAGCTCATACACAAAAATGTACGATAAAAGGTCATTTCCTTTAATGGATATACAGAAGAACACACACAAGAAAAACAACTTCACTGGCACGTGACCTCTCTGTGCTTCAAACATGCAAAAATATCCATACGACGAACCACACAATGTATGAATTACAAACCGTTTTATATGTGTATATGTGTGTTTTAGCCATATAGCACAATGGAGCCATACTTGCACAGATACAGTGTAGAGAAGAAACATTTGCAAGGATTGAGTGAAAACATGTTCATATATAAACAGTGCTCATCAAAGAGATTTTAGTATGATCCAGAGATATCCTCGGTGAACACAAAGTCATGACTGCATTAAATAAGGGGAAAATGTTATCTAAACCATGACCCCCCCAAATTTTTATGACAACTGTAATAAAGTATTTGCCATAACTCGTAGTGAGTCTTTCAAAATCACCGCGGAGCAATGCTGGACCACTTTTCTTTGAAGAGTTGATTTAATTCAGCCACATTGGAAGGTATCGTGTATGAATGGCCTGTTTAAGGTCAAGCCACAGCATCTCAATCTGATTTAGGTTGGAACTTTAGTGAAACCAGGCCAGAACCTTCATAATTTTTTATTTTTTTTTACCATTCAGTGGTGGATTTCATTTTCCTGCTGCATAGCTCAAGTGTGTTTTTAGCTTGAGGTCACAAACTGATGGGTGGGCATTGTTCTCCTTCAGGATTTTCTGGTAAGAGAACAGAATTCATGGTTTCATCAATTACGGCATGTCGTCCAGGGCCTGAAGCAGCCGACCAGCCCCAAACCATCACACCACTGCCTTCATGTCTGACTCTTGGTTCCATGATGTTTTTACGATGTTCCAGTTGTAAAATGACACACCTTCCCAAAACTTTAACTATTGTCTCACCAGTCCATTTTGAAATCTAATCTTGAGACCCATTTCTGTTCCTTTGCGTTTAACCAAGCCTAAAACTGGTCCTGTTTTTATTGTCGCCATTTTATTGTTTTTTATTTTTATAGTTTATGATTTTAGATTTTTATGTCTATTTATGTGCAGCACTTTAGTTCAGCTGTAGTCGTTTTTAGTGCTATATAAATAAAGTACAGTTGAGCTGAGCTGAGCTGAGTTGAGAAATATTTTCTCGAGAGTCTTGGAGGTCATCAAGATATTTTCCGCATATGTAAGACAAATCTTTGTGATCTTTTTGGTCAGCATTGATATTCGCCTTGGAATTCTTCAATGGATGCCATGTTTGCTCAGTCTTTTTCTTATTGTTGAATCAAGAACAGTAAATGTAAATGAGGCAAGTGCGGCCTCGGGTCATGGTAGCCTATAAGTTAGAGAAGCAGACATAAGATCGGGAGTTCGCAGGTTCCTCCATCAGCTCCTTGGAGCGCTGTAATGTGGCTGCACCCAGACATCAGGCCTTGGTGTGGCTACGGAAATCAAACTCAAAATAAGATGGTTAATCACAGTTCATTCATGATTTAACACAATATAGGTCAGGGACAGTATTTCAAACATCTAACTCTAAATTGTTCAACATTTTGGCTATTTTAAGTGCATTTTTCCTTTTTTCAATGGAGTCGACAAATGTTAATTAAAATTTTCATTTTGTTCATTAAGACAGTGACATTTCCAGGGACCTCCCTGGTGCAAGCAATGAGAATACTTGGTCATATTAGAGGATGACAAGTCATCTCCTGGTGGACCTTCAAAGGAAGGAGTCACCTTACCGTTATTATTCAAAGTGGAGCTAAGAATCCCAGCTGACAACAATCAGTCCAACTCAGAGTAAACACGGAGAGAGTGAGAACCACGCACTCACATTTACCCATTTGGACAATTTACGGTGTCAAACTTACCACACCAGCATGTATTTGGACAATGAGAAGATACCCAGAGAAAACCACAAAGGAAAAACATGCAAATAGCACCGAAAGGTTCCCTTTTTTTTTTTTATTTATTTATTTATTTATTTTTTTTACATATCAGGATTTTAATTCATTGGTTAAATTAATTGGCTCATTAAAGTTGTTTATTTCATTTCGATGCATTGTTTTTTGTTTTTTTTTAAATACTTTACAGTCATTCCAATTTGCTGTTATAGAGAAAATAGAAAAGCCCAACATATCCACATGAGCAAGCAGGTGTGTTTGCGACTGTGGAAAGGAAAAACTCCCTCAACAAGGAGAAACCTTTGCAGAAACCAGACTCAGAGGTGGCGGCATTCTGCGGACCGGTTGGGGTGAGAGGATAGAGGAGAGGAGAGGAGAGGAGAGACAGAGAAAGGCTTGGTGAAACAAAATAAATACAAAAAATACAAAATACAAAATACATACAATACCCTTGTTAGTGCTACATACAATTGTTTTTTTTGTTTTTTTTTTGATAATACATTAACCACAGTGATCTAAATATTTTCCAACTGCCATGAGATTAAGACCAGCCTGAGCAACAACAGAGCAAAATACCTAAATAATGACAACAATTATAACAAAAGCAAAATAGACATATATAAATAAATAAATAAATAAAACAAACAAACAAACACAACAACAACAAAAGCAAACAACAACTTGGTTTTGATAATTAACAGAACAATCTCGTCAATGAGGAGTGGGAGTGTGTGTGTGTGTGTGTGTGTGTGTGTGTGTGTGTGTGTGTGTGTGTGTGTGTGTGTGTGTGTGTGTGTGTGTGTGTGTGTGTGTGTGTGTGTGTGTGTGTGTGTGTGTGTGTGTGTGGTTTGTCCTCTGGATGTGAATGAAACTGTTGTGGGGGGGCCGCAAACAGTTTCATTCACCGAAAGGTTCCCAACAAGACTGGAAACCGTCATTTTCACCATGAGGTGCATTTGTCCACTATATCACTGTGCAGCTCAATTTTGAGGTAAGTGAGAAAAATGTGTTTTCCCCTAACCTTTTAATAGCTTAGTCCACTGGGAGATGGCAGTGTTATTGTTGATCTACTGCTATTACTGTTTCAAATGCCTCTATAATTGGCTCAGTGACTATACATCTCTTCATGCATCTATATCAGTCTGCTTAGTTTACACACACTACTACTTATTACGCTTTCTCTGAAGGGGCTAATTAAGCCCTCATGTGTCTCAGCTCCCTGCTTTTTCTTTCACTCCATGCTGTTTGTTTTCGTTGCTTATTGTTCCCCTCTGGCTTCTTCACATCGAGTATTTGAATGCAGTGTCCAGTTGTTTATCTGCTCTTTACTGAAGGAGGAGATTTGTCTTTCTCACCAGATTCTGCCTGTCAGGGCGTTGTTGTCTCAACTGGGCCGCATGCCTAAAACACACAAAACACAATAATTCTCCCGGAAATAAAAACAGAAAAAAAAAAAAAACACACCTCCTCGCCAATCACGCTTGGACAGTCAAGTTGTCCTGCTTCACTTCTTGTCAACAGGACTGAAAACCTGTGATTTAGCAACATTTTGACAGAATAATGATACTTATTCCTGAGAAAGTGACAGAGAAAGGGCTTCCGTTAATTTTCCAAGTATGGGTGTGATACTGGAAGAACGGCAGAACCTACCAATGTACCAAACTCTTGTCCTTTTGCTACTGTACTGTCTTTCCTCACCCTTGTCTACATTGAGACGATATTCTTTGACTACTCACTGTGACTCATCCCCTAATGCATAAAGTCATTATGTGACTGTATTGATCATGCTAATGAAGCAGAAGAGCAGCGCAAGTAAGCAGGCATAGAGGTCAGGCAATGACACAATTGACAGATATGTGACAAGGACAGGAGTGAGTGAGTGAGTGAGTGAGTGAGTGAGTGAGTGAGTGAGTGAGTGAGTGAGTGAGTGAGTGAGTGAGTGAGTGAGTGAGTGAGTGAGTGAGTGAGTGAGTGAGTGAGTGAGTGAGTGAGTGAGTGAGTGAGTGAGTGTGTGTGTGTGTGTGTGTGTGTGTGTGTGTGTGTGTGTGTGTGTGTGTGTGTGTGTGTGTGTGTGTGTGTGTGTGTGTGTGTGTGTGTGTGTGTGTGTGTGTGTGTGTGTGTGTGTGTGTGTGTTGGCACTTGCAAAAAAACCCAGAAGTTTCCAGAGGTGAAGACTTGAAGAAACCAAGAAATAAGTAAGTGTTATGGTAATGTTGAGGATTATACAAGTAGTTTAAGCTGAGCATAGAAAATGCACGTCAGCCAATGTCCCTGAAAGGCATGAAGACCCCACACCAACGTGCGTTTGACATACATTGGTTGTATTAAGGAGGTTATATGGGGGATGAAACACACAATGATTGGCACATGAAGCCAAATACGTAATGTGCGCACACACACACACACAGTGTGCAGGCCAATTCTTGGAAATGGAACTCTTATTTAAGATTCCTCGTTCTGAGACACCAGTCAGCAGATGATATGTGATGCTTGGTGGGTGATGGATGCTGTCACCTTGTGGTGTCCCGGCTGGGGTGGAGGGAAGGAGGGCGAGAATCATCTCCACAGAGTTCCAAAAATGTAAACCAGCGGAAACAAAATGTCAGAGCTGGGAATTACGAACAGACGGCGGAGCGCCTCCACGGTGGCTTGCGTGTTTTGTACAAGTGCGGCGGGTGTGAATGTCAGAGGGGAGAAGTGCTCTCCACACTCCATGTTATGGATAAATCACATCTATCAGGCAGACTGTCGTACAGACATGAAGTACGACTGAGAAACGCCACACATCTGCTGTTGCTTCCCCACGCTAGGGAACATTACCCTCCTGAAGCTACAAGGCTGTAATTAGGACCATAAAACTTACTTCAAGTCCGTTAGCATGACCCCCTTGGTGATACATATCAGTAATCAGCATTTATATCCCTGACTTCAGATGCTTCCCTGTTTGACTGTCTGCAAATAATGAAGCGCTGGTTTGTTCCTCGTTGTGGTGTGACTCAAAGCGTGACTTAACATAGTTATAAAACTACCTGTGAATTATTTGAACACACCGACATGGATTTACAGCCTGTGTGTGGCTGCGGACTTCCTGTCAATGCCTTAGTGAGAATGATTCTGTTTATGAGGATGTCCTGACACTTAGATTTCCTTGAGATTTTTTTTTTTTTTTTTTCTACAGCAGTTGGGAGGCATGAACCATGAGGATTTATAAGTCCTTGTGCATCAATTAGAAAATTGCTCTTCGTAATAAATAATTTGTATCCACAGATTAGTCTACCGGATAAACAAATCAATTCCAATTACCTAATTGCTTCCTTGAATTGATAACGGTGTGCTTCGACTGCTAAATCGTGCTCTCTAATTTCCTAAACCTGCAGTAGCTGATTCTTTTGGCAACTTGTGGAAACTGGCTGTAAACATACTGCCTTTTCGCTACTCATTCACAAAAGGCTGCAAGATGAGGAGGAAATGTTTGGTGTCACGTATCTGCTCCATGTAATGAATGCAAATGTGACATTTGCCTAATATACTTATAGTTTCTCTTCTCCATCTGCAGAGGGAAACATGATTTTTTCTTAGCTTTGCTTCAATATTGTATGTTCGCTGGCGTCTTTTTACTCTGAGGCCTAATGTGAGCTGTCAGTTGCTTCTTGTAGTCATTGGGTGATTAGTATTTTCACCTCACAGCAAGAAGACTCAAGAAGTCATTATATTTTAGAGCAACATGCACCTCATTTGAATCTTTAGTAGTCCATAGAATAAACTATGGCAATGTCCAATAATTGTTGTTGTAATTCTAAAAGTATGTTGTTTGTACTGATGAAATGTCCAAAAGCCATTTGTGGCTCCTATTTTACGATAAAAGACGTGATCTTCAATGTTTTTTGTTTAATTAAATGCTGCACTATTTCTGCTTCAGCTTGGCTTCTAAATGAGAAATAAGCTATTTATTCACATTGAAAAAAGTGAACATCTTTGCGATTATACTCTTTGCTCAAGATCATACTTAGATTGTCTGAGTGTCAAACATCCAGCCGACGATCCAAATATGGCCTGGCCAACAAGAGGTTCCTTTTCAGAACATTTAAAGTGTAAAATGCTTTTTCTTTATAAAAGTAACTGCTGTTTAGAATTAATTCAGAGGGTGTTGGACTCCTTTAGCAAAAGTAGCAACGTAGCGGTGCTCATTTTGGTAAAATTTTATCGGTCATTCATGAAAGTATTGGAAATATTTCTTTTTATATTTCTTACTTTTTAGAGTCTTAAAAACACCAGTGAATGGTAGTTGTATATAATTGAACTGTTGGAAAGCTTAAAACAAATCAAACTTAAATGGTTTTTCACCACTGTAATGTCGTAAGACATTTGTAAAAAAAAATTCAATGGAACAAAATCAGAGCCAATTAAATGTGAAAATACTTTAATAAAAATGTTTGGGACAATTATTTATCATTAGCAAATCATATATGTCATTGCTGTCCCACAGAAATCACCAAACCCCAAGCTAATTGACTTCAATCTGATACTCCTGACAGGGTCACTCATGCTGAACCGGTCAAAAGAGAGAGACCAGGGAAAGATTGATCCGCTGGTCCTCCAGGTTGGCGGTTGTGGGCAAAATTAACCTACATAAAACCTTCTTCAGTTACAGAAAAAAAAAAAAAAAAACATATACAGAAAATATCAAGCACGGGATCACATTTCCATCTTGGAGCTCGCAGGGCAAGACAACCCCCATCCTCCAAAAACTGAGCTGGAAACAATCAGCGGAACAAAAACTGTTACCAGATTGACTCAAGATCGTTCGAAATGGCATATTTTTTTTCTGAATGCCTTATGCTCCTCTTAGAAATGATGGGTTAACTAACTAACTAACTAACTGATTTGTGATTGGTTAGAAGATTAATGAGCACCAAGCAGATAAACCAAAACTATAAAAACTGTGGGAATGTGTGTGTGTGTGTTGTTGTTTTTTTTATAGGGATTAAAATCTCACATTTGGGACACACAGGATTTTAAATTTGAGATACTTCCCAACTTTATAAACTGCATGCAGATGCCAGTATCTAAACATATACTTTCCACCTAATTGCAGCAAACATCAAGGCTCTCCTGTGGTGCAATTAACATATTATTATGTCTCATCTTGTTCTGATGGTCTGCTGGCAGATGCATGCATAAATTAAAACAATGCTCCTTAAAATGCAAATATTTGTGGGCAAAATCTGAACATTGTTTAAAGCTATGTGAAATGTGCAATATTAAGATTAACATTAACATTAATGTCATTACCTCTGTAGATATGTCATGTTTGGATAAGTGTTTGCCAATACCATTAATATGCTTGCCTAATCAGATAATTGACTACAGCAACTATAAATCATTACTTCCAGATGCCCTGCAGCAATAAAAAGCAAATATAATTGATTAAACTACTTAACTAGTTATATTTTGGTCTGGCTTTTGTTTTTGTTTTTTTAATCCGGTTGGGGGTTGGGGTTTGTTTGGTTAATATTCTATATAAAATTTCAGCACATTTTCTGTGTGGCTCCAAAATAAAACCAAGCAGTCTCAAAATGACAGTAGTATTTGTACAACTGACATCCCAGGAGGGAACGTTGTCCTCGCATGTCTGCACAGTCTGAGTGAAAGAGAAAGAAAGCGAATGAGATAGGAGGGAGCTGGGAGAGGTTGGTGGATTCCTGCTGACTTGCAACATGAACAATGAGGGGCTCATTGCTGAGAACAACTCATCACTTTGCAACACACACACACACACACACACACACACACACACACACACACACACACACACACACACACCGCCGTGTTCACACCTGCAGTTTGGCTCCCTTGGGTCACACAAAAGGGGAGAGCAGGCTCATTGTTGTCCTTTCACTTTTAGTTTATTTTGTTATCACACTGACTTGTCAGGAATAAATCCGTCGCTGTAAACAAGAATCACACAAACAGACTAGTCACACATTCACCGAACACTTTGGGTGACCTATTCTGCCTCATCAGCAACTCACACTAAATCTCACACAGCTGCTTACGGAATACGTCGCGTCAGCGCGACAGTTATAGCATAACTTTAATAAACTAACTTCATTTCACATGTTGATGAATGTTTACTGACATTGACAAGGCAAAATCCACCACAGAAAGTTATTACTGTGATCGCATAATTCAAACGGGGAACCCAACATTCACTTCTGCCCTCTTTTATGTGAGCATGATTGGCGGCGGCGGCGTTTGGGAGGCTAAACTGTGAGGCCCGCTCAGCATTAGAGCGAAGACGGGAGGCTCGGGGAGATTTCATCTGATCCGCTGGATGAAAGGGCCCACTTGACAGAGAGATTTAGGGAGTCTCCTTAATTTAACACAACCTGCAAAACTGAACCCAAACTTGATGGCTGTTTACCCATTCTGTTTAGTCACAACAGTCCCGCAAAACTGTTTCTGCCCCTAAAGCGTGGAGTTTTATTTTCAAAGAACTGTATGTTTTTGGACCAACTTTTTGTTAAACACGGTCGTTTGAGGTAATTTTGAAAAACAGCACTTCCAAAACTTAAAGCACAGCTATTTTGTGTGATTTTAATGACATATCCGACCCTGAATACTAATATACTAGCCTGCTAATACCTGAATATGTATGTCATTGATATAATTAAAAGTTTTGTTAGTTGGTGAGGCGAGACTGCCTGTTGTGGAGTGTATAACCATCCTTCACTGTCAGGAATGATCAAATTCACCTTCTCCCACCTACGTTGGATGAACCACTAACAGTTATTAACAAAACAATATAACATATTTGTCTAATTGTCCTCTATGATGCCCCGAAGGAAGAAAACTGTACCCTCAGTGGGAGTCCCAGGCAAAAGACTTGCTTTTCATTCTCTGAGATAAAAATTAACTGCATACGTTTGGTTGATTATGTGATTATAGATCAGCGAGTTTGAAGTGTTTATTTCGAGGTTGGTTTGTTTTAGAGATAACGGACATTTAATGATAGTGTAATTAATTCTTCAATCTGACACATGGACGAGCAGGAGCAGCAATGATGCAGTATGTTTCATTTGAATCGAATGTGCGGAGTTTGTCTTGTCTATAAAAACCACTGACGGTCAAAACCGAATTTGAATAGAGGGAAGAGGCAGTGGGGGGGCTGGAGGGGAGGATGCACAGAATCTGAAGGAAAAGCCCGACAGTGTGTGGCACCCTGAGGGACTCCAAGCCATCTTTTATTCATACTAATTAGCTTCTAACTGAATTAACTTCCTCCCCCATAATTTGCAGAGAAAGCCATTTCAAATGTGCTCCCTCCTCGACTCAATCAATGCACACACACACACACACACACACACACACACACATACACACAACTGGAAAAAAAACAACTAATTTATGCATATATATATATTTGTGCTTATGTTCCAGGAATACTGATTATGTGTAACGGTGAACCATTACTGTTTTGCCATCCCCAATCTGCAGTCATTTACCAAATACAGTCCTGTCGATGAGCAATATTTATGAGCATTAGTATCTTACAGTAATGCTTTCTGAATAGTTTATATTCCACTCCTCTGTGTGACAACGGCAGCTTTCGTATAGAATAAAAAGAATAAAAACATTTAGCACAGAGGTTAGCCTTTGCTTTGTTTAGACGACAGCCTCCACATTGATGGAAAAATCGTCTTTGTACAAAGACATACCCGTTTGTCTTTTCTGATTTTTCTTCCTGTTTTGAAGGGGAAAGGTATATGAATTTAAACGATTAGCTCCAACAAGGGCCAACCGGTGAGCACTGAGGTGTGTTTGTTTTTGTTTTTTGTTTTTTGTTTTTATCTCCAGACTTCACATAAGCAAACAAAAATAAGATGTCTGTCTTTGGATAAAAGTTTGGCCTCAGAAATCCTTGCCATGAGAGAGATGATTTCCATTCTAGACAAATTATAAATATAAACAGTGAAATTAGACCTAAGAATAGAACAAGATCTTACCGAGTCAAATGAGGTGCATATAGCAGCCAAGCAGGATGTCACGCTGGTTTGAAAGTCAGAATGAATTTTAAATCAAGTACAAAAATAAACTCAGAAAGATCAGAAGCGACAGAGAAAATGCAGTGAAAGAGGGATGTGCGATACAGATTTTCTTTACAATTTACTGAACAAAGATAAAGTAGTCTCAACTTATTGCAGACATGAGCGCAATGCCCTGAAAATAAAACGATGTTAACTCTTTATAGCCCATTTAATTATTGGTAAACAAACAAATTCAACACTCAGACATTGTTAATAAATATTTCCAGACCTGCTTTTTACACCATTGTGGTTTATTAGAGGTGGTCTTGAAAAACACAACTAAATATTGTTCATGTTTAATAACAATATGTTAGAAAGTGTAAAACTGAATACAGTGACATTGTATTTCATAATCTCTAGTTAAACAGGCTAAAATTCTCACCAGATGTCTTTGAAAAGTTTTCACAATCTTCTTGTTTCATCCTAATAAACATGTGTTTTTATCACAAATGTGATTTATTATGTAATTATTTTTTTAAAGATTTTTTTTTAAAGGGACAAAGGGTAGACTGAATGGGTCAAAGAGTACAGTTTATCAAACAACTATGCAAAAAAATCAGACTACATCAAATCAGATTACAATACAACAAATTAAACATGTAAACAAATTGTACCTGCTTCAAATAGAACTCCAACACAAACTGAACAAATGTTTCAATATTAAAAGTCCGTGTCACATTTATTGAACTCACGTTTCATATTTCATACTCTAGTGTTTTGCCAAAATAGACTATTTCATTTATGAGCTGAATTCTAAAACTTTGATGTGGTGTCAAAGGGTTGAACTGCTCATATATGAAAGCTATTCCACGTGTTTACATAAAGTATTCTAAAAATTACTAAAATACTTTATTTAAAACTTGCCGCCTTTATTTGCATTTTATGAATGAAGGAGATTAGATTGCAACCATGTTTATTTGCTTATACATTGCGCTACAACACTGCTTTTATGCAGTGTTCCCTTTCTCTTCCACTAAACACTGTAACTTTTATTTACACATTAATGTATCATTTGAAACAACCACAACAGTAGTAACATTACACATATTATTGATGATAATATCCATGAAGGTAATTGTATTTATCACATTACATGAACCATGTTAAAACTGCAATTTATGATTATATAGCAAGAGCAGAAATAATAAGTGGCCCTAATTATAGGATTACACACTATTAATAAGTGAAGCATTTACATACTTAATATTAAAATACATGTCTACAAATACCAACAAGCACTTTCACATACATATTTACCCATAATTGCTTTCACATACAGTGCACTGTATACACACAGATACACACATCAGTGGGTTCAGTTTGGTCAGCGGCCATGGCTACAACAGCAACAGCAGGGTGGTGCGGGAGAGAAGGCATTGTCAGGGTCAAACATGCTATAAGGAACAAAGCACTCATGTGCTTCTAGGAAATACCACCAGACAATCAATACATCTGTTGAGGAATATCATCCAGAGAAATATTTAAGCAGCAGCTGTAAAAGTGGACCGAGTGGCCATGAAAAGATAGTGCTCTGGAAGAGGTGATGCATTGGCTGGAATAAAAGTTTTAAAATGTAGAACGACCGAATAAAGAAGGTCAGCAAAGCAGAAGAAGGTCTCAGCCGAGTTTTCCCTCCATCTCGTGCTTTCGGAGTCACTGCTCGCTCGGCAACACCAGAGCTTCACAGGAAAAGGCTCTTGGCCTTCAACCTCCACAAGCTGGCTTCCCTCTTTGCAGAGTTTAAATGTTATCCTAAAGCCTCCTGTGGGATTCCTCTGCTAACCCAACGGCATGCAGGTCAAGAGCACTGCTGACCTGGACTCTGCTTCCAGTAGAAAGTTTATTCTATTTTCCCTGCTGAATGTCCTCTTTCTATGTGTTGATACTGTTGAGCAACATCAGAAGTCAGTATGGATTACTACTTTTAGTATCGTATTTTCCCTGTATCTATCTGTATTTTCTCTGTAGTATCTATTTTCTGTAAATATCTAAATTGTTGTATGTCTGTTGCAATTAACTGACAAATCAGTGCAGTTCACTTCATGCATCTGTCTCATATACCTGCTTCATCAGACGAGGGTCTCTGGGGGACTGAAGACTATCCCAGCTGACACGGGATAAAACACAGATAGAAAATCACACACACTCACAACCAGAGTCATCAAATCAGGCTATCACACACTGAGCTCAGCATTACTACTTTATTTAGTGATAGTGATACAAAAACAATTCCTACATACACAGGAGAAAGGCTCGTGTCAATTTTACCAAATAAAAACAATATGGTCTGTGTAATGTTAATGATGTTTAAGCGTTTATGTAAAAACACGTTTTTATTTCTTTTTTTCCTCACAAAGAAACTGCACTTGATGTGAAGTGCTTTTGAATGAATTCCGCACAAAGATCCAGGTTTGTGTGGATTTTGCATGTTCTCCCCATGAGTGCGTGGGTTTCCCCCGTATCCTCCCGGTTAATTGGTGACCCTAATGTGGGTGTGTCTGTTTGTTCGTGTCTCTATGGGTACGTCTGAAATGTCCCTCCTCACTCCTTATCCATCGACTTTCACTTAACCCCGGAAGTGTTTTATGTGGCGGCCATGATAAGGACTGTCCCAATTCTCAATAAGCAAGGAGGCTTGTTGCTTCCTTTCGAGCCTCCTTTAGCATAGGATAGCACTGATGCATCCTCTTGCAAAGGAGGCGAGCTCACGCTGCCCCTGATGGACTGGGACTTGTCCATTTGGAATTCCACCCTCGTCAGTCGTTAGCTGGGATTGGCTCCAGCTCTCCGTGACCCCCCCGTAACAGGATAAAGCAGTATAGAAGATGGATGGATCCAGGTTGAGGTTCATTCTTTGCGCCTGCTCTGCCTGTGCAACGTAACATGTTCATCTACGAGGGTGACAGATTGCTTTAGCAGAAGCGCGTGCGTACTTCTGTTCCACTTGGGTGAATAATTCTCTTCCTTGCTGACTGTATAAAAATATAGCAAGACACTGACCGGCGCTCAGGTGCCTGAACGTTTCAGTGGGATCAATATAACACAGAATCCCTCCCCTGTCTGTTCTACTTAAGCTGACCCTGAGATGGACAAGACATGAACCCCGGACACCTGACCGTCATTCACAATTTATGAGGCAGCCATAACAGTGTCAGACCTTTTTGAAGTACCTCTGCCCACAATGATTGAAGTGTCCTCTGGAAATGTTATAAAGTGTCGCGTGAGAGAGCAGATCCGTGGAAACTGATTCGTATTTTTTAAATGTCTCTTGTCTTTATAGCACTTCTGTCCAAATCAGTGTATGATTTTCTGCTCGATCACATCGTGAGTGACAGTGGGATTTTATTCAGGAACACTTTGACACATGCGCCGGAGGAAGTGGTGAGCAGACTGTCCTCCCTACGAGCAGAAAATCCTCACTAAGCCACAGCTTGGGTCTGAAAATCACCGGGTAAATTCAGGTTCAGGTGGTGGCGACGTGTGGATCCCCATTTGTATTTTCATCACTGTTGCATATTTAGATTTACCAACACGAGCTTCAGGATTTATTGTGTAGAATTTGCGAGGAAGAAAAAAATAAGACCTTTATTACTGCAAATGTAAATTTTTTAGCTGGCAGGGTCCCGTGCCCCCTTTTCACTATGCCCTAACTCATTTTCCTAATGACTCCTACTCTCTTCTGTTCTTTTAGCACATTTTTAATAATTGTATCACACCGCGGGTGGAGAGATGGTCAAAATGGGTGCGAGATTGGTTTTTAGCAGGCATCTGTTACATGACTTTGCAGGAAAATGTTCTAAAATTCAACACAGTCAACATCCCGGCTGCTAAACATGCTGACTGGCGTTTTCACAGATGCCAACAGGTGACACATGCACATGATGTGATGAAACTTTTTTCTTTTTTTTTTTACAAGTTACTTTGCAAGCGAGCATAGAAATGCTTGTAAATATTTTACACCCACTCCTCCTCTCAGATATCTTATTCAGAAAGACACATCCCAAGTCGCTGTTATCCATCAGACCGCAAGAACCCGACCACACATGCGTACGTACACCCACAGACCTTGGCGAATGCCCAGTAGCCCCTAGGTCACAGATGTCTGCATGTCGGGGGATGACAGAAATGAATATTGAGTAAGTCGAGTGATATCTAACCTCGCCCTTTTCCTCCAGATGGCAACCTTTGGTCCCTCTGCTGTGCCAAGCTTGTCAAGTAGGAGGAATTTTCCTAATTATTAGCATCGCTGTTCTAGAAATGCCTTCTGCTGTTTCTTCTAGCGGAAACAAGTGAAAACAGCAGATTCTCCTCAGCGAGTTGGACAGGAGTCATGGCTCCTGCGGAATTTTGAAGTGTCAAATAGATTTTAGTTCATTGGGCCACAAACTGTCTGATTTCATCTTGGATGGATGGATGGATCCAAATGATCACACTATTTGCAGCACACTGTCAGAAACTTTGAAAAGCAAAAAAAAACCCAAATCTTTAAAAGCATCTTGAATCCACAAGTGTTTTCTGTGCTCATCATCAGACCTCTCACTGAGGCCAACTCAGAACATTTGCTGTTGCTTTAGTTTCGGCTTTCCTTATTATATTCTGTAATAACTTCAGCCATCCTTGTAAATAATGTCAATATGGCTTTGAAAAATGCAAGACAGAAACACATTTATAAAAATTAAAATCCTGGAAACTACAGAAGTTTGGTTATGCAACACAAGGTTGATGGTTTCTTGTGCTGTTTTTAATGCAGAAGTCCTTTGGGTCCATACAAGGCTTTTTCCCCTCCCGTTGGATTGCAATTAAGCTGGATGGAGTGATGTGGTGCCAGAGGCCTTAGTATGAGCTACTTCACACAGGTCCTCTGAGAAATAACACAACTTACCTCTCTGTAACTCTTTCTGTCTCCCTCACCATGCTGTCAGACCATTTACTTCACTTTCACTCTCATCAGTTCTTCTTCCCTCCATCCATCTTCTCCATTCCCCTTTTTGAAAAATCTCTCTCTCACTTTCAATGTTTTGTTTATGTTTGTTTTTTTTCCAACTGACTGATTTGAATAAACTGCCAGGGTGTAAATGAATTATTGATTGCGGTGTAGACTTTAGTGGATGGGTAAACTCCTGATAATCAAACTTCACAGAAGGTTACCGATAATAATTATTTCTAAATTTCCATTTAATGTCTTTCTGTCAAAATGTATAAATGCATCAATATCTGATTGGGTGACTTCCATTGATCATTGTGCCAATTCAATAACTACAACTTCCTCTTGTATTATTTGTGATTTGCTGTCGAGTTTGATCTGCTAACATGCACATAATGATAATGGTAAAGATGTCAGAGGGACTTGAAAAATGCACACTAAGACCCAGCACAATGCAGTTGTGTGTATTAGGCCTAATTCTTAAAAAAATAAAATACAAATTATATATATATATATATATATAGTATGACAAAAAAAAAACCTCTCTGGCTCGACATATTTAATACCTGCATTGTTGAATTATGCTTCTCATGTTCCTTCCAGCCCTTTCCTCTTTGGAGACTGACTGCACTGGTTATCGTTTCTTTCCAGGACACTGGGATGGCGAATGCTCCACTATCTCCCCTCAGACACTACACAGAGGCAAATAGAGTTCTTGGGCCTCAAAGCATCTGAGAGCACAGCCTAACAAACATCCTCTACATTTTAATCTGACCGGGTTTTACTCATTTTTGCACCAAGCTGCTTTGTTGTGTACGCCAGTGTTTTCAATTTATTCAAAGAGTACTGCTTAATTTCTCATTGCCATTGATTTCTAGGTCTGCCACGAGCCTGGGTAAGGAGTCTATTGATTCACAGTTCTCCTCCTTTTGCCCTCGCTGCTGACCACCTGCTCCGGAGCTGTGGCGCATTAGATGGCAGGAGGACGAGATAAAGGATGTCTGAAGGAGGAGGGCAGTTGTAGATTCAGTGGGAAATGTGGTTTTACAATATTCAGATGAAGTTTGTGTAGACGTGAGAGGTTTTTACTGAAATGTTGTCCTGCTCTGGATGTGATGAGGAAAAACCTGCAGTTTTACTGTGATGTGTGTTTCTGCTGAAGACCAAGTCTTTCAGCATATCATACATTTTCTCTGGAAATAGAATATCTGAACCTGCGTCCCTGATGTATAAAAAAAACTGCCAAGTCCTTTCATGTAAACAGCACTCAAGTGGGACTATATATTCTCACCGCAAGGATGGATATTCATCGACAATTATGCAGAGACATACAGCATTGGTACGAAGACACACCCCCTGTGACTAATCAGATGAGAAGAGCTTCCCCGTTTCACATGTTGGGAATACAAGACCATTAGACCTTTAAAATGCCTTCAGACTTTACATACATTAACATTGGAAATATACAACATGTGCACTACTGTGGAGTCGTGAACCCACAAAAACAAGACACATTTAAACCAGATTTACCCAGCAAATGCCAGGAATTCACCCATCATAAAATAAAATAGATATATAAAAAGAGAGATTCTGTGCGGTGTTAATTGTGGAAAAAACTGAAAAAACTCTTATTTTATACCTGACAGAAAGTAAACAACATGGTTAGTTGATAGAAGAGGGACTACACTATGATAATTTGTTGTTTTTTAATTTATTGAGATAATATCTTCCAGGAGATGGTAAAATATATCACTTTCTAAAAGATCTTGAGTTTTTTTATTTTATATTGGGGATGAAATATTGGATTATGAGATTTGCAAGTCACAGCCTTCAGTTTTGATTATATTTATTGCAGCATCCCAAATTTTGTAAACCTGGGATTGTGCATATATTCAAAACCTTGCTGTCATTTTCCATTAGGATGTATACATTAGACAATGTATAATTGCAGTAGGGATGATGATATATAAAAAGGGAAAATAAACTACCAAAATCCAGTGAATAAGATGTGGGATAATTGTTCTTAATGTCATGTTTTGTGCTGTATATATTGTATTTTAATGCCAGGACAGTATGTGGGTGTCTATGAAGTGATGTCTGTTGTAAAATACTTGTAAAAAAAGTTGTTAAAACCAAAAGCAGGGAAAAACAAACTTATCTTACAATTCTGTGCCAAATAATAGGAATACTAAACCACAGCATACAAGAATTCTTCGGTTCAGCTATTTCCATGTTATTTAAGTCTATGAAATAAAAACACTGCAAAGAGGGTACGAATCAATCCCATTTGATTGTGTTTCTGGTTTTTCCTCGCTCACATTTTAAAACTGTAATGAATGTTTCTTTTTTTTTAATGAATTTCTCTTCGTATGATCGGAAAAAAAAATGTTTCTACAAACAGAAAAAGAAATGTCACATATAATAGTACCTATGAAACAGATAGACGAGAGCCCACAATGGAAAATATCATTTTTGAATTAAAAACTACAGATTTATGTTCAAGTCAACAATTAAAAATGGTTTCTGCTGATTAGGGAATAGTTTTAGTGAATGCTTAGTCTTCCGTGTGTGTGTGTGTGTGTGTGTGTGTGTGTGTGTGTATGTGCACACACACACACACACACACACACACACACACACACACCATACAGTGAAGTAGATACTCAAACCATTAATGGGAAGCTTATCTCACTGGAACACACACTGACCTTCACTGACCTTCACTCCCAGCTAATTGGCGTAGGCAGGCTTTGGCGTTTACAAGACTGTAGTCAAGTACGTGTGCATGTGTGTCTGCGCTTTCAAGTTGGGAAGTTGAGAAAACACCTGCACCTGCATCCTATGCCAATTACCTCACTTAACCCTTTGAAGACCTCTTTCTCCGCCTCCTCTTTCCAGAAGCACCACTTACTGTGAATCCTTCCTTTTCTTTTATTCTCAGTTTGTCACCTTTGGCAGCTCAAGCCTCCCCCTGTCTACCGTCTGTCTTCATTCAGCTTCTTTTTTTTTTTTTTTTTTTTTTTTTTGGAGTGTTTGAATGATGCTTGTGAGTTGAATGGGGTTGAGTGAGTTTAAGTTTGGAAGAAAATGAAAAGAAACTCATGGCAGTCAATGTCATTCAATGAACAGCGATCTAAAGGAGCACAAATGCATAAAGAAAAGGTCGTTTCTGAGTTTTTCTCGCCCTGTTGAAAGTTTCATCTTGTCAAATATTCATGTGTATTCTTCTGCCATTCCTCGTGGCCTTCCATTTATGGAGCAGTGCAACGTTTCCACTACTGAAGGTGAGAAATAGTGAGTCATTGTGACAATGGCCATACCATGTAGTGCTTTGCCAGAAGCAGTGGAAAATGTTGGCTTCACACTGCCAGCACTGAAACAAAATGCTGACACCGCATGCAAATGCAAAAGGCCATCATCAAAAAATAGAACAATGACACAAACAAAAAAAAAAAACGGTTTGGCGTGAGGTGGATGTTGCGGCCGGGAACGCGAAAAGAGAAAAGCATCACATTTTCTGAGGCTTGTTTCAAGCAGCAGGAAATGCATGGAAGACCAAGGGTTTATATAATAAATATAATATTTTTCACAATGATATTATCACGATATCAATATAAACATAAGGATTTAATCTGTATCAGATTGTGTCACACTATCAAGCTCATCTTTAACTTGATCTATTACTTACACTTCGTGCACTAAATTCAAAAGTAGCTCCTGCCGCTAAATGCACAAAACATAACTTAATAGAAGTTCTATAATAGGAGCTATAACTGCTGCCATTCTCAGTACATTATCTGTCAGACTCTATCCTGCCAACATCTATCTTATCATAGCAGCGGCTCAGTATTGGCTAAATGGGTAATTTACTGTCAATACCACCATGATATGATAACGCTAATGTCATTTATTTATTCCCACTTTATCCAACCTAACATGTATGTCTTTGGATTGTAGGTAAAAACCAGAGTACCTCAGGAAGAATGTGTAAACCTCACAGAGACAAAATTCAAACCAAAATTCAAACCTGGAACTCCACACCACTGTGTTGTCATAAAACCTCATACAGTACGTGATCATAGATACTGTATGATAGATGTGTTAAGTCGCAGTGGTCAAAAAGGTTTAATTTGTCCGTTTCAACTTCACTTTGTTCAAGTTTTTCCTTTAACTAATCCAATTTAAGATCTACCACAGAAAGAGATTGAATGACTGCAGTGAAAAGATTTCCTGTTAATTAATTTCTTTAATTGTTTTTCCCTTCAGACACAGAAAATGATCAAAGTCCATGCATTCCAGCAACGCCACAATGTGTATCTCCCTAATGGGAGAAAGACAACATTACGTGGCGCTTTCTCTCTCTGTGAATTATTCAGTCCTACCCCGGGCCATTGTCTATTGATGTTCTTACAGATTTCCCCAATCTACAACTGACGATCCAGACACGAGCAACATCTAAACAGCCATCCTCAATCATCACTATTTTATCATGTGAATGTGTACGTTTTAATATTAATTCCAAGGAAGGATTTACCAAAACAGGATATGCAGTGACACAATCCCGTCTTCACCTCCGACAGATGTTTTCAAACATTGCGGAGTGATTAGCATACACTGGATGGCGCTTAACGTAATAATGATTTTATGAAGCGGCATGAGCTAATACATCAGCACTTCAGTATTACAGCACATTAAAAGATACAGCTACTGGCTAAACATATGTTACATTTACATATGCAAAAGGTAATTGAGGGACTGAGAAAAAAAAAGTCTTAAACATTTTAATGATGTAAGTTACCCAGCTCATTTCAGTTGCCTAAAAGCACAGAAAGCCCACTCCTCTGCTCCTCAGCTTCGAGTATCATTTTATTTGATTTCCACAGGCGGTGTTAGATTACTCACTGACGTTCAAATCGTCAAGCCCGCTCATTAGCATTCTCCCCAGACCACCAGCAGTGATTGGTTTCTTTTTACGACGCCTGTTCAAAGCGTTTGCTCAATGTTCACCAAAAGGCCAATGTGTCCATGCTATTTAGCACAAACGTAACATTTGGTCTGGCACCTCTTTCTCGTTCTCGCTCCCAGCCTGCCGAACTGAGCAGCCCGGTAGCAGTTACAACGGAGAGCCGAGTACACGCTGAAACACGTCGGCTTCGCAGTTCAGATGAAGCGAAATGTACGCGCGCGTGAGTTAGTCATGCCGTTCGCGTCGCTATCACCTCACTGGCCCGTGCGTCGCTGAGGGTGAGCAGCTGTGTTGCAGGATGTCTCTCCACAGGTGCGGAGCCCACACAGGCGACCGGCAGGAAATTATAGCTTCACCTGGGCCAGCATTCACCTGCGCTCCATCCTGACTCAGCCTCTGTTGCCCGGTGGGGGAGAGAACCCTCCAAAACATTTCTCACACGAGCTATTCTCGCTCACTTTCCAGTTGTTTGCTAATTTCTCTCTTTTTTTCTCTGTCTTATCCTCCTCATGCTTTTCTGAGCATCCCCTCCCACCCACCCCCACACACCCGCACACACCCGCACACACCCCCACCCATCTTTAACCAACGACTGCAGGTCTCAACAGGCTCCTTTTTACAGAGTCAGCATTTGTTTTGTTAGTGCAAACACACACTCTGAGACGCGGTGCACACAGCATTCAGGTGTTTCTCGACAGATAACCTTGGAGCTCTGAGAGCTGTGTGGCGTCAGGAGCTCACTGTCAGGCAGCAGAAGACTGCCAACTCTTGAATTCTGGTCTTGGCTTTCAGATAGTCAAGTGGCCCATCGACCCTCAAAATCCTTGAATATAAACAAGATGAAGTCCTACAGCCAAAACAAATGCAGGTTTTCTTTTTAATGGGCCAGTCAGTTTTGGTCTATCTGGGCTGATATTTGTGACTGAACCCAGTGAGTTTCTTTTTTCAGTTATTTTTTTGAAAGAGGATTTTTGGGACCTTAAAGAAAAAAAAACAAAGGAGGTATGGTCACGAGTTCATGAGCAGATGTCCCTGTTACTCCAATTAAGATGGGAAATGGCAAATAAATAAATAAATAAATATCGTGTGTAATGTTGTTAAACAGCTCATCTCAAAAATATGTGAATACTTTCGAATCTTGTTTCTACTGTGACAGTCATGAGGGCCACTGTCACATCTAATGGGTGCAAAGTTTTATTTCCCTATTCCCTGTATAATTGCTTTTCACATATAGAGTTTTGGTTATGAAAATAACAGATGCCAAACCTTATTAGTGACTACAGGAGAAAGAAATAAGAGTTAAAGCTCTTGTTGTTACATGTCGATGAATAAAACCGTACCAGTGCTGCAGATACACAGTGCCGTGGTTCTTTTGTGCAGTGGGGGCAAGGATGGTATCACTTAATGCTCCTTTGGGAATTTATTTTCCAGTAAAAGATGATACACAACCGCCAAAGCACTGCTGGCTTGTCCTTCGAGCTTCTAAAATGCCTTGAGGCAAAACCTCTTCTGTCTCTTTCTTGTTATCTACACTGTTTCAGCGATGAACTCAAGACTATAACTTAAAGATGAATGAAAAAGCAGCTACACCTAAATATGATAATTAAGCGTCAAATCATACATATGAATGGATCTGATAAATGTGTTTTTGTACAAAACCCATAAAACCTTCTCAAAATTGTATTAGATACAACAAGTATAGATTGATGATTTCTTGTTTTTTCAAGACGTGAAAATTAATTATCAAAATGTATCAAGAACAAAGAAAATCCAATTACAGATCAGCTTTAAATGTCAGCACTCACAATAATAATGGGCAAGTGAAAAATATGACTTAATTTTGTTTTATTGTTGTTGGCATTGTCATTGCTGCGAGGATATTGAGTATAACAATATAATGTAAAACATAACTGACATATAAAATAGCCTTGAAACACTAATTACCAAAGGTCGCCAAGGTTATAAAGTCTACACTACACTATATTACTCTGTACGATGGCTGTATAGAGGAACGCGTACATGGGGATATATTAGTGTATGGTGTGTTAAACTGTGTTTTTGTTCAAAGTTGTCTTTTGTCTCTTTTAATTTCAAAAATGCACCTCCCTTCATGATAAAAGTTGGTATTCTCATTTTAAATGACCCAAGATGTAATACTGCGACAGGTATAAGAGCCGGTTTATGTTCAGTTATGTCAAAGAATCATTCTAATGTGCCAAAACAAGAATTTTGCAGATGAATGGCAGCTTTGACTCAGTTGGTAGACCTGACATGCTGGTTAGATGAAACGGTGAGTTTAAATTGGCTGCCTGTATGAAAGCGTTCGAATGTCTGTTCCCCCGTTCGATGAGGCCGATGATCTTTCCATGCTGCATCCTGTCTTCTGGGATTGTCTCCAGCTGGGTGGAGTAGGAATAGAAGATGGATGAAGATGAACTCTCTGTCAAATGTTTATTTTATCATCTCAAGTTGACTTGCTTTTTATTATCCGCCAGGTCAACATACAGCTGAACACACTGCATATATGGATCTTTCTCTCCCTGCTCGTCTCTGTGGAACCTGCTGCGGTGGCTTCTGGAGTAAACTGCTGCAGGTGAGTCTCACTGATTGGCTGCGTGAGTGCGTTGAAGGACTGAGCAGGTTTTTAGTGGAGCTAATTGGTTCCATCTTGACAGCTACAGGTTAAAGGCTGTCTTTCCCCAGCTCCTGTCGGCTCTGCTCTCCTCACATCCAATCAGCATGCTGTGGACTACAGCTTCTCTAAATACATTTAAATAGATTTAATAGAAGTGTGTATATTGGCCCTGGGACCTTAGCAATAGGTAGCATTTTTTATTTAATCTCTCTCGTTTGTGAAACTGTTCATTTGAGCCTTTTGCCAGAACCCTTTTTTTTTTTCTCAGTCTGTTGAGGAATCAGATTCTCCTTAATAAGTATTTCTCATCTACCCTGAAACTATTAAATATTTGCAAGGAAAAACTTTTGTTTTGTTCTTGAGTTCCCCTAAAGTGGAAAATAAAAGAATACATTAATAGTATATATCTTCGATCACAACCTAAAACCTACAAAGCTAAATAATCTACGGAATGATTAATGTGATGTTGAAATGCATATTGTATGACTTAAAGGGGGATGGTTGTGTTTTTTCTGAATCTGAGATAGCTGGTGCAGCTTTCTCACCTCTGTGTCTAAAGCAGCGCCATTATTCTAGTTGTGTGACATTTCATGGGGTTGAGCTCATTTGTTTATGAGGCTTTTCTCTGCAGGGTTTGGATGTTCTTCCATCTCCCCAGATACTCTGGTTTCCACTCCAAAAACATGCTTTTGAGATTTCTGGTGACTTTAAATTGCTGCATGGATATTTCAAGCTTGTTCAAGGTATTCGTCTGGCAAACAGTCGTTGAACAAGCTGATATTTCGACACAGTAATTCAGTCAATCTTGGGAGCTTTTCAATATCTTTTCCGTTAGCACTAGTTTCTGGTGCCTGAAGATGGTTGGTTGAAATAGTGTCAGTCTAATGGACTTAAAAGCCATTTCAACAAAGGAAAAATTGAAAAAGAAACAATACTCGTGTTGACAGAAAGGAACAAAAGCTTTGGTGTTACTATCAAAACTACGTACGTGTACCATGGCCAAAGGCATGGAAAAGTTGTTTTCTCTATAGTTCACACTCTCCGCTGTGTATGCTTAATGGATTGAGCTACAGTTCACGTCTTAAGGCTGCCGAGGATGAGCTCTAACAGTCTGTCAGCGACCTTTCTTGGCTTTCCGTCTGATCAAAGCCTTTGCTCAGCAGCACCCGCTGCTGCAGGTCCCAACCCTGCGTCCCTTTCACTTGATGTAGAGGAGAACAAAGGCGGGCTGGAGAAGGACAGACAGAGGAGAGGAGGAGAGGGAAGAAAGTAAGACTCGAGAGGGAGAGAGCACGGGGAGGCCATGCTGCGAGGTCGTGTTTGATGAGAACTCTGGATTTCCTGCAGATAGACAATGAGAAAGGTCGACTCGGCCCAGCCAAAATAGAAACATGGAGAAGGTGGGCAGAGGACAAAGGAAGAGGAGGAGGAAGGAAGGAGTAAGAAGAGGGAAGGGGAGGGTTGAGACAAGAAGGAGGACCCCATCAGACAAGAGTAGAAGCTGCAATTAAGATCGGTCAACAGATAGAGAGATGTGTGTGTGTTTTTGTGTGTGTGTGTGTGTGTGTGTGTGTGTGTGTGTATGTGTGTGTGTGTGTGCGTGCATGTGGGTGTGTGTGTGGGCAGGCGGGCGTGCATTGTGTGTGAACAGAATAGTCAATGTGAGTATATGCACTTATACAGGAGTCAATTTGTGTATTCATGCGACTTTTGCTGTTTCTCCGATTTATAGGATTATAGGCATGAATTCATGCATTTGTGAACATTTATACCGATGTGATTGAGTGTGTTTACTTGAATGTGTGGCCTTGCAATGCATATACAAGTGAATACACAAGTATTCAAGTGTGTATGTCTTCCTATAGCCACATGTCCCCGCAATAATATGAACTCGTGATGTCTGTGAATGCCTTTTCGTGTGTGTGTGTGTGTGTGTGTGTGTGTGTGTGTGTGTGTGTGTGTGTGTGTGTGTGTGTGTGTGTGTGTGTGTGTGTGTGTGTGTGTGTGTGTGTGTGTGTGTGTGTGTGTGTGTGTGTGTGTGTGTGTGTGTGTGTGTGTGTGTGTGTGTGTGTGTGTACGATCAGCCTTGCAGTAATTAATTCCTCTGTGATCCAGCATGTCAGACGTTGACCTTGGTTGCCACAGCGGTCACTGTGGGAATCGTGTCAGTCGGATCCTGCTGGCAGGGAGGGTGTGAGTGTACTGTACATCAGCAGAGCGAGTGGACATCACGCTGATCAGCTCTGCACATTTTGTGTGTGGGAGGATGAAGTGGGAAGTCGGCGTGCGTGTGAGTGAGTGAGTGAGTGCAGATGATAGCATGAGGGATTTCAGTGCTCCTCGTCTGTTGCCAATGGATACAGATGATCTTTCAGCCTCATACAAGGACGGTGGGGCAGAGTGTCAACACCCCCACCGTGACTCAATCTTTCCTTCTCCAGTGTCTCTGTCTATTGTTATCAGTGTCCTTGTCTGTCTTTGTCTGTCTGTCTTTCCTTCTCTGTCGTTACCAAGTATATTCATTGAATCACAAAAGACAAAGTATCAAGATTACAAAGTCTGGATAACTTAATCCATTATTTCATAAATTTTTGATCAATATAAGATAAGAAATATAAATTATTTATTTGAAGATGTGTGGCTGAAGGTGAAGTTATTGAGAAACATTTTATATACTTTTATTACCGTAGTCATTTTTGATCAATTCTTGCATTTAAAAATGTTTTTATTTAAAAAAATCATTCCAGTCTGACTTTATTTACAGAATACTTTAAAACTAGGGTTTGGATATAATGAAGCGTATATACTTGTGTAACAGCAGTAAAAAATATGAAAATACACAGTTTCCACATATAAATAAGTATCTTACATAGTGAGAAAAGCCAATGAGGAGAATTGAGTTTTGATTTACAAATAGACAGAGAAGAGTATGTGCATGTTTGTCCAAAGTCAAAAAGCTGTAAAGGTTACTGCTAGAAAATAATAGAATAGTTTATTGAAATTGTACATGTACAACAAAATTAAAAGACAACTCTCATGGTACACGGTACATCTAGGATAAGACAAAAAGATAATGTCTTTAAATATAAGGATAAAAACTATAAATATATATATTTAAGTAGAAAAAATAAATAGGATTTTTTTGTAAAAACGTTAAGCATGACGGCCAATATAAGCAGTCTGAGGCAGCTTGCCTTTGTTAGAGTGATATTCATGAGAATAATATTGTGTTATGCTGTCAAAACAGTCCTGATCTTTTGAGACGTGGACTCCACTGGACTTCTAAGAGCCTCCTGTGGTATCTGGCAACAAGATGGTAGCAGCAGATTCTTCAAGTCCAAGTTGTGAAGTTGGGCCATCAGTGGCTAAATTGCCCTTGACCCTGTGACCGGCTCATTGCTTTTCCATCCTCAGAACACTTCTGATATATTCAGACCAACATCCAACAAGAGTACCAGTTTGTCCCAGTTTTCTCAGGAGCAATAATCCCGGAAAGGAAATATGAATGTCAAAAATAATTGACAAAAATATCAATAAGCAGAATAACGATGATTAGACACATAAACTAAAACGTGCCACTGGCAGTGATGGCCCCTCAGAACAGAAATCTGTGGAATTTTGACAAAAATTCCAGATAAGTGTCACTGTTTTTTCCCATAAAATCATCAATAGGAAATTTAGCTTTGCAATAACATTGAAAAGTGGGACACATTGCCTTTTCAAATGAAATGTAAAGAGAGAAATATATAATCGGGATTGACTGAAGAAATTATCATTAAACATTGTAAAAATAAGATGGTTGATCTGTAGAATTTATTTATTTTTTTTAAGTGTTTTGGTGATATAAAAGGTCTTTGATGAAAGGAAAAAAAGGTGACTTTCAATAAATAGACCACTAAAGCATTTCAAGCCTTACTTTGCCCCACATTTTAGCCATGCTATCAAACTTTGTGGAAGCAATTGACAGCAATTGGACTTCGAAGTGAGATGGCCTGCAATCCAAAATGTCTCTTCACTTGTGCCCAAATTCATGAGAAGTGCTTAACGGCAGAAATGCTGATGGAAAAGTCAGAGGCAAGTGGAAGCACAGCTCCAAAGGAAAAAAGCAGGTAAGGAACCTGGACCTTTGGTGCAGATGGTAAAAGAGCAGCTAAATTGTCACACTCGTATTCACTGCCCTGTAATATTACTAAAAATGATTAAGCAGTGATATTTACTGTCTGTGATTAGTGGTGAAACTGTTCTGAAGAAAGGGAATCTAATAGGTCTTAATCTTCAATTCAACAACACAGAGGCGCAAGCTTGACCAAACAAACAGAGCGAGTTGTGCATGGAATTCATTTTCAAAATAATCCTTATCAGAGAGAAATTTTGCAACAATTGTGATGTAAATCTACAACTTCTGGGTTTTAAAGCGAGCATGGTTAATCCAACAAAGTGAAAATGGGTGAACGTTCAGTCTGTAATTTTATAGGTATGCTTAAGACTTTTGCCCTCTTGTCCTGGGCAGAACTTACTTTGCTCTTGTTCTCTCACATCTTCCTCTATTTTTATGGAGTCTCCACCCTTAAGCTGAGGGTGGAGACTCAATAAAATTTTACTGGTCCATCCATCTTTCCATCTTCTATAACCGCTTATCCTGTTCAGGGCAGCTGGAGCTGATCTAAGCTTTCAGGTAAGGGCAGAGTACAACAAAATCAAAATGTTCAACTTAGAATTACCTCCCAGCCTCAAACGTCAACAAAAAAACAAAAAAAATTAAATATATATATATAGTACAAGGAAAAACAGTTTGTGTTTGACAAGATTAAAGAAACTTGCAACAGTGATTAAGACGTCCATCTGTGCTGATGAGCTCCACTACGCGGTGCAGTAATATTACATGTCCCACAGTGATGAGTATCCCTGCAAATCCATGCCCATGACATACCTGGTGGCAAATTCTCAGACGGCTTCAAGAATTTACATAGCTATCAGGCAAAGAACATAAACCTCTCCACGACTCCCACCTGCTACGCTCTTCTGAACAAATGTTCGTCTTTCCCATTTAGTTTGAACTATTTCCAAGCACACTTCAAGCCCTGCCACTTTCATGCCCTGGCAAGTTCAAACGTTTGCATTATCTCCTCAGGATTCACACGTTTCTTTTGGACCTCCACGTATCGTTACATTCCAAACTCAACTCATCTTATATTCAACTCATTTAAATCATGAATGAGCCTTTTTACAAGAGCGTATTTAATAGCGCTCACTGTTTTACATCCGACTTCAAATTTGTCTATCAGTGCCTTTTTTTGACCAGAAGTCAACATCAGAAAAAGCCTGAAGTATGAATTCTCAAATTCGGAGCGTCTGTGCAGTTCGACGGGTTTTTTAATTTAAATATCAACTCCTGCATAAACTAAACAAGAGCCTTACAGTCTAATGTTGTAGTATTTGGTGAGGCAGTATATATTATTTTATTTATTATATCAAGTTCAAGGTGCTCGTTCTTCAATTAAGATGATAGAAAGGAAAAAGGGCTCTTTGTCACTCAGGAATTGCTCGACACTTTGACTGTTGGGGGAAACTTTGATTTTTGGATTTATTTTCTCTCTTTCATTTCATTTTATGTTATTTCCTTTCCACTGGACTTGACTTGTCGTGTATTGTTTGAGGTGAAGAAAAACAATATAATTCAGAACTTTTTGCCAGTTATTGAAAATATTTTATGGGCTGAAAAAAGTTTGCACATTTTACCTCCCAAAAGGTTGCAAACATTATGCAGCTCAATTGTCAATGATATTTTCTATAAAAGGAAGGAAGAGCATAGTGTTAATAAGGAACTGCTCAGCTGTTTTTCAAACATTGTGCATATTCCAGACACTTTGATCATTTAGAAAGTTCGCTTTTAGTGGCTTTCATTTGCAGTGTAACTGTAGTATTTGTCACTGAAGAAAAAAGATTAATCATATGTGTAGTTGGAACAAAGTTTTGCACTTTATACATCCTGAAAGTTATTCTTAATTACGTGGACTGAAATTTTATTAAAAAAACAACTCTTGTATTGAATTTTTGACTCGTCCTTTTTTTTTTTTATATACGAGGAGTGACCTCCATCAAGTTGTAAATTTTACTCAACTGACTTTTCTCAAGTAGATTTTCAGTAAAGATCATTTTACCCAATCAGAACAGTTCAGTACTTTTCCCACCTGTGACTATAAATAAATCAATCTATGATGTATTTGATTCATAAGCTCCCTGTAGCTTCAAACCTATAGGAAACACTGTGGCAGTGCTCGAGTCATTCGACTGCTTAATAAACGTTTCTGTATTATAAAGACAAGCCATGAGTCACTCTGGGTGCAGCCATGGATAACTTTAAACTCGGGGTCCTCGACACTGTCTGCCCTAAAAGGGTCATCTCTTTTTATAACTTCCCCTCTGCAACAGTAAAAAAAAATAGCATGGACTTTTGAGGAGTGAGGCAAACTGGAACACAGCTTGAATACTAACATGATAACTGGAAAATACAAGCGGAGGGACGAGTAGACCTCACAAAACAAGAAAAACTAAAAGAAACAACAAAAAAACAACTTAAATGGAAGATGATTTTGAAATACAGAAAATTGTATGAAAGATAAATGTGTCTGAGTCTGCATTTCCAGCAGCCCGTTATAACAGAAAGTGGATTTATAACTGCTGTGCAGCACAAGAAAGACCATGGTGACTTATTCATGGGAAAAGGTTGAAAATATTTAAAGAATTTGCTCAAGAGGATATATCTTAGCTATTTGAAATATTTAAGAACATATTGGAAAATCTTTTTCCCGTCCCCTTCAGCCATCATCAGCATGACAAGTCTCATTAGTGACTCAGTGTGTGTCATATCTCCTCTCCTCGGTGCGAGCTCTCACACAGTCCAAGTCATTTCAAGTTTCTCTCTCCGCGACTTTTAATTCCCCTCTCTCCCTCACTTCACCCCCTCTTGTCTGTCCGCCGTCTCCGTCTTTGCAGCTTCTCTATTCTTCAAGGCTCGTTGGTCACAACAAGAGATCTGTTCTCACTGCCCACCAGTCTGGGACCTTCAAGACCTGTAAAGGCAAAGTCCGAGTATAACTTTATTCCCTGCTTGAATAAATGAATGGAAACATAGAAAGAGGATTTGACAAGTCTCCTTTCCGAGGTGGTTTTTTGACATATTGCCAATTAAATCGAAACAGAAAGAAATATAGCACACACCTGCCATAGGACCGCAACTAAATTAACTGTTTTAATTTGCATTATGTTCTTTTTTTTTGGTGGTTTTAAATATGAAAAATTAATCAGTATCGTAACTATTGTATGTTTAAAACTGTGAAACTCAGCCACTCACATTCAGTTCATTATGTTTCCACTCAGTGTTACTAATAAAGTCAATGGGACCATATTTGAAATCATTTTTGCATTTCGTGGGCAGATTAGAGCCAATGCTGCTTCATAGTTGTTACTAATTAAATTAAATAAAGTGAAATTCATAACTCAAGAGGGTGTTTAATGTACTAATGCACCTGGCTGCATATAAAATGATATGTTTATGTTTATGCTGAGCAGTCAGTACTGTTTCCATATTTTAAAATATTAAGGAAACAAAATCTGATGTTTCACATCCTTATTCAACAACATTAGCAAGATTAGTCAGCAATTACTCACAACTTGAGTAGGTTTTAACCCAAATACTTTCTTAGTTAAGTAAAAGTATGCTGAAGTAACCGTACTTTTACTTGAGTAATTGTTTAAAGTACCCTACCCAGTACCCGCCTCTCCTGGCCTAATGACATTTCTGGTTAATTAAATTAACATTCCAGTCTCAGTAGAAAAGTGCTGTACAAGCAATGCGGGCAGCAGTGAAGAGTAAACATTACCACCCCGCAGGGAGCTATATATCGTTCTGTTGCTCCCGTTGTCATTTGGGAGGGGAGAGTTGTCAGAAACAAGGCTGGGCTGTTGCTTTCCTCTGTTGCAAGGCGCTACTGCCGTTCTCACACTTTGCAAGTACTTTTCCTGCAGAAACACATCGTCCTCTAACACCCTTTTGCTCGCTCCCTTCATCCCGGGTCTCTTGGGTGGTTCCTTGTTTCTAAAAAGCACCAGCAGGACTTTCTGAACAAAGATTACAAATACAGTAACCTGTCGCTGAACTTTAAATTGGTTCAAAAGCTGATGTCTATCTGACATAAAACACCTCTTTATCTTGTTTTCGTTTTGATCTAGTCAAAACACATTTGCTTTTTACATGTCAGGAGGAGGGCTGCAAGGTTGTGTAGAGGTTAGCACTCTCACCTCGCATTGAATAAACCCTGCTTTGAAGTACCGAGTGCATCGGTACGGATTCCATAAGGAGGAAGTACAACGCAGCCGTCGGCTGATTGGAACTGACAATCGTCACTCTGGAGAAATCTGTTGTATTTAAATAGTTCATTGGCTGTTTAAACCCTCCCAATGTTGCTTACATACGCGGCTCTGTGCACACTGATATTTTTTTTTTTTTAAACGAGTTGCAGACGCTCGTCTCCATAGCAGGAGAGGAGGACATTCATCGGGAGCAGGACAGTGCCGTTCAGAATGGGAACGTTTTCCGAGTTGTGTCACAGTGAATGGAGGTTCACGGATCCACTCGAACGTCTGAGAAGTTCTGCACCAAACGTGTTCTGTGTCTACCGTGACGATGTCACATACCTGCGTTGTTATGTCGACGTTCAAAACCCCGCCTGCATTTTAACCATACATTCTCTGTCGGAACCAATCAACACACTTGGGTCTGGGTGCGCTTATCCTTACCCTACTGTGCAATAGAAACAAGGCTTATGTTTGCATTGCGCATGCTTTTCTCTGGTGTTGCAGCTTTCTCCTGTAATCCAAAGGCAGTTTTTCTTGAAATTAGGTCTGAAAAAGTGTAGCTGTCTTTTGGCAAGCTTACGTTAAAGGATCGCACGATGGCCTCAGGAACAAGATGTGATCCGCTGACCCTTAACTGAGCCAGTTAAACGTCAGATGGCCGTAAGAATGACACACTCAAGGACGATCGGGCAGAACTGGAGCATGAAACTAACAATAGTTGGCACAAAACCAGCAAGGCAGGAGATATGTGCAAGGAATAGGTTGAGGACACTGGAGACAGTGTATCAAGCTGAATGTAAGTAGGAGAAGTTCAGACAGTCTGCACTGTGTGCCAACCTGTCACAGTGACCATACATTAATTCAGTTTTGTCCACAGCGCCAGGACAGGCCGAACTGACGATGACAAACAAAAAAGTACTTTGTGACAAAGTAATCTGCTCCTTTTTGTCTGCAGATAGTCTTCCACTACGGAAAGAAGTCAAATGTAGTCAAGGCCTGAGGACTTATCCACACCACGACGCCGTTTCATACAACGGTGTTGTTTTTGGCCAATCATCCACACGGCGTTGCATTTTAGGAGCCTGAAAATGGGTTTTTGTGAGAACGAGTTTCCAGAGTAGAGAAATTGGAAAACACAGCGTCGGCACAGGTAAGACACACAATTGCTGAAAAAGTATGATGTCATCACCCCACCTCTTGACCTGACAGCCCCGCGACTTTCTCCACGACATCACTTAACAACAACAACTGTGGCAGACTATGAATGAATGAATGGTTTATTTCGGGTTACATATACAGTGCAAAAATACAATTTTGTGCATTCAGTCACTACATGCTCCAGACATCCACATGTCCGATTTGTCGAGTTCTCCATTTTTGGTGTATTTCTGTAGCAGCATTACAGCACCACCTAAAGGCTTTGGCATATGTACTACATCATTTTGAGTGGGTTTTCATGTTGTCACGTGGACGTGACAGACGTTTTCTGTGTGGACAGGGAACTTTTTAAGAACAACAGGGAGAGGAAAAGATGAGGACAGGGCCTGAGTCAAAACCCTGCTCAATCCGTCAGCCTCATCTCCTGGATCAACCCCCCCCACCCCCCCAGACGCAGCTCCTTCGTCCAACAGAACATGCCTCTCTCACCTCAGGGTCTGCTCGCACTTCTGTCACTCAGCTGTGTGTCAGCCATTCACACTTGGCCTGTGAAATCACACTCTCTTCACAGGGGCTCTCCAACACACTACTCTGCTCTCTCTCTCGCTCTCTCGCTCTCTCTCTCTCTAGATTGTAATTGATTGAACAATGAATCCATCACTATTTCCTCTCGCCTGTAGTAAACAGATGGGGCACTGCCACTCCCTCCATTTTCATTGTCCCTCTACATCTCACCCCGTCACTATCGCCACCTCATCAATCTACCTACCTGTAAGGCACACCCTGTCCCTCTCTCACCTGTCCCAACAACTCTCCTGGAGATACACCACTCTCACTGTCCCATAACCACCTCCTTCATCTACCTCCATTTACACACCAGCTGGCTCTCCTAAACAATACAAACAGCAAATGAGCAAAATATGACATTTTTGGGGGGACTCTAAATCTTTGTTTGAGGTAGCGTCTGCCTCCCGAATAAAACAGCTTATATGTTGTTGTGGCTTGAATATAGTTTGAGTGACAAATTTAGCATTTTAATGTCTGCCAGGAGAAACTGTTTCAGACTCGAAAACGCGGCTCTGAAGTATTTAATCATCTTTACTATCAACTGGTTTCTCAAAGAAGCTAGATTTTATGGAAATCATTTGTTTGTTTTGTAATATATGCAAGCATGATTGCTTTTACTAAGTGTATGCACAGAAGTGTAGCGCTGTTACCTCATAGCAAAATGTCCAGGTGAGGCTTTAGGTGGTGGGAGGGGGGGCTTTTTTTGCTGGAATTTGCATGTTCTGCCTGTCAATGTGATGGATTTCTGTGGATATTTTGGTTTGTCCCTATACAAGTGTGAGGGTGTATGATTGTGAGTTCCTCTGTGTGTGGGTGCCCTGTGATGGACTGGCAACCTGTCCAGGGTGTATCCTGAGAGCCAGACATAGCCATATGGGGGCTGGGGGGAACGTTAGCGAAATAATCTGATGTGTTTTAGATGACCAAGCAAATGAAAACAAGAGAACATTTTTACAAAAACTGTAATAACAAGTATTATTATGTGTTTGCATGCACCTGTGCCTGGGCTGATTTATGTTGCAAGGACCTAAAAAGAACACACACACTTGGAGAGAATAATGTGTGTCTGCTTGGGTGTGTGTGTTTGTATGAAAGTGACAGACAGCCTGGAGTGGTGCATTGTTCTAGCTAAAAGAGAGAGAGAGAGGGAGAGAGGAAGACAACAACACTCGCAGCATGTATTGTGGACTCTATTCAAAAGCTGCTGCTGGGAAAGGTTCACATCTGTTCACTTCTGTTACGACAGCGACTTTGAGCAGGTTTTTGATCGCAGCTGAAATAACAGATGAATCCTGTTAGCTACGAGGTCATGCCTTTTATAAATCACCATCAGGTTGAAACAAGATGATGATATTGGAAAACAAGACGAATAAATATATAATCTGCACATTTTTCTCCCCCAAGTCATTGAGAGTGGTGAGGAGTTGGCGCTCATCCCAACTGACTGCTGGCATGTCACCTGCTACACCTCGGACAGGTTTCCAGGCCTTCACAGGGCAAACTCCGACTGAATATTTCCGGTCACCAATTAACCCGACAAAGCATGTCTTTGGATGGTTGGACAAAAGCTATACCACACAGCTTGAAGGCCAGAAGGTTTGAACTGGTAACCCTCCTGCTGTGAGGTGACAGTGCAAACCAATATATCACCTTGACGCCATGTAATTCAACACATTGTATCTAAATAAACAGTTTGCTGTACAGAGGAACTGGTAAAATATACATAAAACACAGTACTTGGATTTTTTTTTTTTTTTTTTTAAGTTTGACTAGTTATGTTGATTATCACCATGTAACTTTATCTTCTGACTTGAATTAAACTAGAACTTTCTCTGTGGCCTTTTAGGAATATTTAGTCATAGGAAAAGAACTAGAAGCTCTTAACTGTACAACTAAAAAGTAATCCCTTGCTCACAATTCCGGGATGAAACTGAGGAGGCATTCTAGAAAAAGATCTAATCAACCTCCCACTCACTTCACACTGCAGTCAAACCAGTGTAATGCTGAGACTTGGGGGGTTTGCTGTGCAGCACGGTGCTGTGCAGAGCAATGCTGCGTTGTGTTGTGTTGCTGTGAGGGATAATGATCCGTGGCTGTGTAAGCCATTAGTGAGTAAGTGGTTATGTTGGAGCCCCTGTATCCCTGACGCCTGCTGTCACTTTGATAAATATGCAGCACGCAGATGCCCTCACATATAAAAAAAAGCTCCCCGCTGCAGTTAGAGGTTCTATTTGGTTTATTAGGTTCGTCAGATTTTATTAATTGATGTGAATATCCCGAGTTTGGAATTGAGCTGAAAAGCGCGAGAGTGTTTGTAATTGTTTTTTTTGTGGGGTTTTTTTGCTCTCGTGTGTCTGTGTGGATGGCAGTCAGTTTGACAGACTGTAGTAAGTCGTGGTTACAGTTGGCAGACCAGAAAGCGGCGTTGTCCTGCAAAAGGGCAGGGCCCAGAAGACAGGCAGCCACATGATGAGGGCCTCACAATGAGAAGATGACAGCACTGGCTCTGACATGCATATCCGCTGACAGCACGAGAAGCCTGCATATGTGTTTGTTTCCCAGTGCGCCGAATTCACCCTTGACTCCTTTCAAAAGCTGATTAGTTTGGGTCACCTCAGCAAACCCCCGCCGACATTCGGCGAAGACTTCCTGCAAAGCTCTTTCTTTTAAGTCCGCTTATTTTCACCTCATTTCACACCAGTATGAGATGGGCTCCGATGAAAAGGCTCAATTCACGGTCCACCGAGTAAGTTTTTAAAAAGAATGCATTAATAGATGCACTCCCTGGATTCTTTCTAATGTCAGGCAAGTAGCCTGTCCTTACAACCGCATGCCCTCCCTCTTTCACAATATCCGTATGAAAGGCCACTCAGTATAAAGCATACGTATATATTTATTCATGGTGAGTGTTTGTTTTTACCCAGGGTGCCTCTGTCTCACATGCAGATTCAAAGCTGCGGTTCTCACGTGGAGTGGAGATGCAGCAGCTTTTTGTCTGATTGAAAGGTTGGAGGAAAAGAGGCTTTTCATGGTCTGAGTCCACCATGAATCAAGCTTTACATCCTGCTCAACTCTTTTGCAAGTGAATTAGATCCACTGGCATTATACTGAGAATTCCCCAGGGGTCAAACAGACACGGATAATTGTATTTTCTATTTACCACGCTTTGCTTCTTCCTTTGCATGTGCATGTGTATCTGTTCGGTGTTTGTCTCAATAATCTCGTTTTTTTTTTCTAGGCTAGGAATCTCCTAAAAACCCTAATGAATCTTTTATTGTATTTCTCTTGTTAAGCTTCATTATTGTTGTTGTTCAAGTGAGGAATGTGAGACATCTTCTGCTTAAAAAAAGAAAAATCTTGTGAAACCAAAATGTCGCGTTTGCAAATTCATACAGCATTTGTTTTCATGATATTAATGAATGGTGCACCCTCAGGTTAGCAATTACACCTCAATTTGTGTGTATGTTTCGGTGTGTGTGTGTGTTTTCTGGTTTTGGGGCATATTTGAAAAAGTGAAGCTCAGACAAATCAGAAAGTGCAACACAATAAAAGTTTCTAAGACAAAGAGGCTGGAACTTTTTCAATTGTGCTAGTGGGTTAATCTTCCACACAGCACTAAGCTACGGCTTCGTAGGCACTGGAACCAGTGGAAACTCTGGTCTGGCAACGAGCCCTACGAGCTGGCTGTGCCTCTACGAGTCAGGACGTGCACTGCTGTGGCCAAGACACTGTTCTGAGAGAGTGGAGATACCAGCTCTGTTTTTCAAGATTGAGCCAAAATCATCATTTTGCCTCTGTGTAAGTGTGAGCAGGACGACGGACCTCTTATTATTACTAATCTTGGGATTAGGAAAAGCAGCTTTGGGCCTCCAACTCATCCTCTCTAATCAGCCTCAGCGTATTCTACAAATAGGATCTATAACTGCACTTTCAAAATGCATCTGCGCAAACAAATGGACTCCACTACAAAGCAAGAGTGAAGATGTGGCAGGAATGTGGGCTTCGTGATAGATTTACCGTCCAGTTTTGCAGAAGCAGCTGCGCCAACAGACTAAGACAAAAGCTCAAGAGGATGTAACTCTGACTGACTGCCCTGCTCGCGCCTCATCTTCATCACCTAAATTTGAATGATCACCAGGCTCTTTGTTCAGTTAAGCTCATAATCACTATCAATAGACCTGAAGTATTAAAGAGCTAATCTGGACTTTAAAACAATAGCATTGGCATTGAAGTATCCTCACATTGATCTCTGCCAAATCCCTAAATTGTTCCTAATGAACTTTCATGTCCCTTCGGAAACACCAAACTGTTCACATTTACATCTCAGTCATTTATATTTCATGTTTTATATATTTCCATCAGCCGATAACGGGAGTCATGGAATATGTGAATAATATAACATCTTAGAACTGTGCAGGCCAATATAAGTGATTGCCTGCAGTCATATCGCATTCCCTAATATCCCAGGACTGTGTGTGTGTGTGTGTGTGAGTGTGTGTGTGTGTGTGTGTGTGTGTGTGTGTGTGTGTGTGTGTGTGTGTGTGTGTGTGTGTGTGTGTGTGTGTGTGTGTGTGTGTGTGTGTGTGTGTGTGTGTGTGTGTGTGTGTGTGTGTGTGTGTGTGTGTGTGAGAGACAGTGAGTATGCCAATGCTGGGGAGAGTTTTTCCTTGAGGCTTTGTTCAGTGCCGCCTGGCTTCCTGGAAATAGGATTTTGATCTTTTTGCATTGAGAGTGATTACTGCTCACTTTGCTCACACATGCTGGCACCCAAACTTTAACAAGCTACAGCTGCGACGGTGCAGAGTGTGTCAGAGAAGGGTTGTTTGCTTGTGTGTGCATGCGTGCGTGCCTGAGACTCCTTGTGGCTTCTTTATGTGAATGTGTGTTTATCTGTCCACCTTAGCCAGGATCCCTGGTGTTTGCAGATGGCAACCAAACATGCCAGGCACGCGCGCGCGCACACACACACACACACACACACACACACACACACACACACACACACACACACACACACACACACACACACACACACACACACACACACACACACACACACACACACACACACACACACACACACTTACACTTGCAGAGCCAACCTGGGACCGGGGCCTTGCATCCTGGAAGTGCTTCCTGCCAGCTTACGGCTCTCTTGGACTTTGTGATATTTCAAGATGCCCGACTGCCTCTCTGATCTCCATGAAACCTATATCAAACTGGACTGATTTTTATTTATTTTTTTCTGTTCCTTTGACTTGAATAGCAACAAAGCAAAACCTATTTGTTTACATACATGTGCCACAGCCCTCTAGTGGTCACACTAATAGATACTCTTTTTATTATTTGAAAAACAGGAAAACAGCATTAAGAAATCCATCCATTGCCTATACTACTTCAGGGTCACGTGTCGCTGGAGTTAATCTCATCTAACAGCAGGGTGAAGGCAGGCTGCACCCTGGACAGGTTCGCCAGTTCATCACAGGGCAAATATAGAGACAGTCTTACACACTCACGTTAATTTAGAGCCACCAAACAGCATTAAATACTCTGCATTTTGTCAGTGGGAGGAAACATGTTATTGCAAAGATAGAATGTGTGACTATTTCCTTTTAACGCTGACTTTCATTGGTCCCCGACATTGAACAAAAATTTTGACCAAGATACCACTTCAACCCTCATTCTTCATCTTGTTTTCCCTTAAATAAAAGACCTTAATTTCAGTATAAAGCAAATTCTGAGCTTCTCTTTTCAATATTTCTTCAAGGTGAGAACATGAATTGATTATATTCTGTGAAGAAGATACATTGACCTGTTTCTGCTGCAGCAGTGATCACTTCACTCCTGACAGATTTACTAACTTCCATGAGAGAATTTCAAGATTTCAGTTATTTGCTGTTAATGCTGAATGTAGCTAGGAAATAATGAACTAACTGTATTGTAAATTACTGTGTGAATGTTGTAATAATAGCTCATATTGACTCGCTGTACCAATTTATCTGTTTTCACCTATATATCCATGTGTGCGCTGCTTTTTTAAGGTGGCTTGATAATAACAGCTTTGCAATGTCTATTACCAATGAACGCGTTGTCTTAGTTGAAAACTGTTGATGTACCGGTAGATGAACTCAAGGCACATAATGGATTGGGGCTGTCTGGATAACATGGAGCTGCATTGTTTAATCAGTGTATTCTTGAACCAATGTCATAGGCATAGGTAGTTAAATGTTGGCCCAGTTCATTAAGTTTAACAATTATCAGCAAATAAAAACCACAGAGCATAACTGATGCAAAATCATAAAGATTTTAAATGCCTCTGTAATTTAATTTTTTTTTTTTTTTTTACTTTAAATGTCCATGAAAATCTCAGGCAACCATGTAAGAAGTTTGGAAGAGAGAGCATCACGGGGAGAGAAAACGTCAGCGGGCAGGAAGAGAGAGTGAACCTCGAGTCCTTAAGGTGTGTGCGTGACTGCACTGACTCTTACCTGACCTCGGAGTCCCTCGTTCACCACCTTCGGGTGAGAAAGGTGGGGTGAAGAAATGAAAAAAAGATGACTGCCACACTCTAATGTGTAACGCTGACGAAACAGCCTACCTCTGTGACCCACTGAGCCAGAATGCAGAACCGTGCCGGCAGTGGCAGGTGTGGATGTTGACTTACAAGGACGGTTCGTCTGATACGCACACGCAAACACGCGCAAGCGAGTAAACACAAACAGAAGTACAGCAGCTTGAGCTGTAATCTGCCACTCAAACACAAACGCACACACACATACGGACATTCAAAGTAAAGAATGGCATTTAACCTCTTTCGATGGCATATAGTTTTAGCTGACAACCGCATACAGTGACAAACGTTGGTTTCTGGTTACAGTTCAGTGCGTTTTAGCCGTAAGATGTAGCAAAGATGGAGAGCTGATTACCTTGTTTCAACTTTTGTTATAAAAAAGAGAGGAAAAAAAAGATGGAATCAAAATCAGTCGGGGCACAAGAGTTCAATCCTGTCCCTCTGCAGAATATTCCTGCGTTACTTCTTCTCCATTCCGACCCTACATTCTCACATATAGTACCAATCTGGATTTCCTCCCATGGCACTTCTTCCTCTGTCCATCTCTCTGTGTGTTTGCATCAAAAACAAAAACAGCTGAACTAGAAAGGAAGTGGGGCATGGAGCTAAGTCAGCTGCCTAGCCAGGCATTCCTTATTCCTCTGGCTTTTAATGCTGGCTGGTATAAAATATGCATGCCATGGTGTGGAGGGGAGCTACTTAAGGTGGAATACTTTGGTCTTATAGTTTGCAATGCCGTTGTGTGCATGTATGTGTCAGAGTGCAGATAATGGAGTGTCCTTTAATGGGCTGGAGAGCGGGACGATCTCCCCGTTGGACGGCGTTTGGATGCGTCTCCATTTACATACAGTGAAGAGGCTACTGCAGATGAGAAAGGGATGTTGTATGGTTCCCATCGGAGGAAGACCTGCAGTGATACGAGGTCAAGCAAGATGCATAATACATGGAGGAATAATATATCATATAGCAGTCCATTTGTTTGTGGTAAAATGGCACGAACATGCACATTAGCTGGTGTGCACATCAGATCCCATTGCAATTTAAATGACCACAGAGCATTTAGACAATGAACTTAATGCTCATGTTGACATAAGGCTGAAAAGATGGTACAATGTGGCTATTACTTATAATTAAACAGATTTTTAAATGCGTTTAGTTTCTCATATTGTTATGAGAAAACAAGTTCTCCTGTAGTTATTTTAGTCTAAGAATCTTAAAGCTGAGTATTATAACTTTTTATTTCTTTTCCTGAAGCGTACTGAATTTTCATTAATTACCATCCACCACAGAACTATTCCCAGCCATGACTTTTAAATCCAACTTAAGTCACCTTCATGTGCATAGATATTAATTTCAAGTTTTTTTTTTTTTTTTTATTAGACAATCTATGACTCATCTTTTTCAAATTAAATCCCCTCGCCACACAAATCCTCCCACAAAGGGTGGAGTGTCTGCAATTAAAACAGCATTTATTTGCAGCGCCGGGAAAGTGACTGACATGAATGTAACAAAAGAAATCATTTAATTAAATGAGAAACAAATTACTTTGGCGGCTGTGATATCAGATCTACATGCACAAAGAGAAAAGGTGCTTCACTTTAACTACTCAAAAGCCGCTTTAGTTCTGATCGGACGCGGGCAAAGACAAAGCCCATCGACCGTCCCCTTCAAGTGATTCTCCAGCTGCGATAAACACAACATCCTGCTGATGGCTCAAACCCTCGGAGTTTAACACTCTTGGGGGTGGAGCGAAATAGATGGTGAAGTGATATGTGATGCCGCGTCCAAGAATTCCTCTTCAATACAGCTTCATCAAACCTGGGTCGCTTGTCGTTGGAGTTGATCCAAGCAGACTGTGGACAAAGGCAGAAACACAAAGAAACAGTAACATACACTCACACTCACAGCTATGAGCATTTGTAGAGTCAACAATGAACCGAAAAAGCAGGTATTTTGTGTGACTGCCATGTATGCCTATACAGTAAGGTTTTTCAACTTCCTTTTAAGAGTTTCTACGGTAAAAAGACTTATGTGATGATATATAATTTAATAACCATTGCACTCAACTGATAGATTGATGTGATCTTCACTGCTTCTGTCAAGGAAGCACTGACTCTTTCATATGGAAGACTATTAGGGCCACTGAAGACAGAAAAATGGATATGAAAAATAAAATCCTCATGCACTTTGAGAAAAAAAGTCAAAAATCAATGTCGAGATTCTTTTTTTTCCACAGAGGAAAAGAAAAAACCTCATGCATTTCCAGAAATACAAATACAAACGGGAAAGGTCTGTGTCCTCTGGTCCATCCCTCATTTGCCTGTGGGTGCTGAAATAATCACATTAAATCACATAATTCGGATATATATGATTGTTTATTGCTTCAGAGCATGTGATGTTACACAATATTTCCTTGTTGAATAATAATAATAATATTAATACTAATAATACATTCTATAAATAGCCATGTCCGTGTCTCTTCTACTCTGTAATCAGAAGTCAGTGCGGAGAGCGGTGGAGATCTGCAGGCTGCGCTGTCTTCAAAGTCCTAATACTGACAATATCCGCACTGAGTTTATGAGTTAAAGCTTGTTTTGAAGCATCACTTCACCAGTTCATTAAACTGCCTGCAATATATTTTGTAGAAGCAGTCACGTGCGCTGGCTGTTTACACTTTCTTTCAAAGTGCATGATGATTTAAAAAAAAACTCAACATTGATTTTAGACTTTTTTCTTAAAGTGCATGTGGATTTTTTTGTTGTTGTTGTTTACCTCTGAATCTTGTTTTTTTTCTTCAGTGGCCCTGTCATTGTTTCTGTCAAATCATAACTCAGTAAATCAGTAAATCAGTAAATGCTTATGATTACAGAACCAAAACAGAAAAATTATTGGATTTATTATAATGTGCTATTCAGTCTGGATTTGGGATTTGAATCCGTTAAGCTCACACAAATCTAAGTCTGATCGCTAAATTATGACTCATTGTAGATAATTGCAACTTAAGGTGAACTGGCTTTAGGCTGAGGGGGTAATTAGGGTTTAGTTTTTTATGCCCCACTATTATTCTTGTTATCTTTGTTTACTATAACTATAAGAAAATAAACTGTTGAAAGAATACTAGAATAGCAGGATAATTCTGCCAACTTAAGGAAAATAAAGAAATGCCTGGCTATGCTATGTTATACCTCCAGCATGTTTAAACACACTGGGACACATGGATCTGTAGATTTCCGAATGGTACTGCAGCTCCTCTGTCGAATCACTGCATGTTAACTACGTTTGAGGGATTTTAGAGATCTTTGACAGTGTATGGTTTTATTTGAGATGCAAGATGGCATACACTGGATGTTGTTGAAATCAGGACAGACAGCCTTAAGTTATCCCTTCAGCTGGGTTAAGATGCAGCGATGTTGAGCTTACCGGTACATATGCCTGCGTTGTATAAATTGGAATTAGTGCGCAGGATTGACATCTGAAACTGCGACGCACGAAGCAAGCAAAAGTCCTCAGCAGTTCTTCAAGCGCACATCTTGCAGCTTGGAAGCAAGATATTGTGACAACCACATTTGTCATTTTATTGTCCCTCCAAATCAAACCAATCACCAGAATGACTGTTTGTCAGTAATAGGCAAATAGATAAATTGTGCGTTTCCCTGATTTAAGAGTCAGTTGGCGATACCTCCAGCGGTTGATGAGCATGCCTAATTCTCTCCTGGCGTCTCGCAAACGACACATCTGCTTCCGTCTGTGTTCTTAAATCTCACAACGCATCTAATAATGCCACGTTTCTCTTACGGCAATCCTCCTCCTACTGTCAGTGAATCCTGACCTTTAAATCCTTGAGTAGACTAACATGAAAGATAGAGACAGTCAAAAGCAGGGAGTTGGGTATTAGAGCTTGATACACGATGTTTGGCATTCACAGCTCAGCCCAGTGAAACATGTCTGACAGGCTTCCTGGCAGCTGGCTAATGGCGTCATCAGTGTCAATGTAAATGATCAGGCCATCTTGGGCAAAACCAGCTCTCCCTGCTCTGCGCAGAATGACAACATCCCTCACTAAGGACCCCAGAGGACACACATAAGCCCTGATTACATTTCCACCAACAGATACTGTACGGGCCAGCAGGGAGACAAACACAATCATTCTCACGACTCTGCTCTCTGACCACCAGGTTTGTTTTCATGGCCCTGTTCAGGAGATGCTTTAAATCTCAATAACAGTAAGGCTAAACACATTTTTTGTTTTCCTGCCAGAACCACAGCACGTGCTGCCAAAAAGATACAGGCATTCGCACATAGATGAAAAAAACACACACATACATACACACAACACACAAAATCTCCCACACACCTACATGCCAACAGCTGTGTGTTCTGGCAAGGCAGTGGAACCAGTGGCAATGATTGAATCATGCCTCTTTAAGCTGGAAATCTGAGATATGGCTCTATCTGCTGGTCTGCACAGCCACTCTGGGCTCACCAACCCCCAGTTTAATAAACCATGCTGCCCCACACACAGTCCCACTGTGCAACACCCCCACCTCTCTTACCACCTCACACCATCCCCACTTGCTTGCTTTCCGCCTCCACCTCATTCAATTGATTCAAACGTCTGTTCCTTTGCCTAACCTCACTTCGGCCATCTTGCCGATACATTTATATCATGTCCCATTGTGAGGAAAATTCACCTTCTATCATTCATGTCAACAAAACTGAACACATGTAACCAACCCCCACTGGGATGAACCGTGTGCTTTTATTGTGTTTAAATAAACCCAGCAGAGGGAGTAGATGAGACGGACAGGCACACAGCGCATCTGAATCTGTTATAACCAGAAACGGGCACACATTCATTTGCAGATGACGTGCATCTATTCTTGTTTGTTACCCTGCTTTGTGGATCAGTAGACAAGGTTGCACTCTTGCTCTCAGCACTGTGTTTTCCACTCACTGCTGCACTTGCTGTCATCTTCACCTACTCTGTGCTCCCTTCACCTCAGTCCTTTGCCTGCATAGTGTACAAGAAGTATTAAGGTTGCATGTAAAAGAGATGGATATGAAAGAAAAAAAATGCCCAAGTGTGTCACTGTCAGTCAAGCTTTCAAGATCCAAGGGCAAGTTGGTACTGTTCTAACCTGCTCCTCTGAAAACAAAACAGAAAAAAGATCAAATGATTTATCAGTCTGTGGAGATGGAAACTGCTCTGACACGGAAGGTCTTGTGAGACTGTCTCCAGGGTCACTCCGTAAGAAAGCAGGAAAATAACTGGGGAGAAGTGACATTCAGGCATACATACATACATTTATGGAAATGCACCTGTGGGTTGCAAACTTCAGAAAGAAAAAAACTAATTTCAGAGAACAAAAAGTTAAACCTTCTTAAGACTAGACTGTGTTGAATTTTTTATTATGTATTATGGCTGTAGAATACCATTTTTAACAAAAGTGCAATCAGAGAGTGCTTCTAAATTGTTATACATTTTAGTATCCGACGGCTATTCAATATTACTCTCTGTTTTTGATGGTACCAATAAGCTGTTGTGAACATTGTCTGTGATTGAAAAGTCATGCTGTGAAATTCCTATGGGCCAATGTAATGACGAGTATGAAGGTGTAAAGCTCCAATTATCTGCTTTTAAATCCACATGTGCCAACAATTTCAAAAGAAATGACAAGAGCAGAGAGACGCAAGACAAAAGAGTGCAGCAGGCAAACATACCGCCATGCAGTGGGTAAACTATAAGAGACAAGCAACCGTGTATACTAGTGTAGATTACTGGGACACTTGCCGCACAGCAGCCAGCACAGATGTGGGGAAATACAGATACAAGGTGGTAGACAGGAAAAAGAACCATAAAACACGCAACGTGCGTCATGTGTGTCCATGTTGGTATTGATGTTTCTGCAGCAGTCCATGTGTGTGTGTCAAAGTCAGGGAGACATAGGTTGTAAATGTTCTTCGAAATAAATACACTGAAAGTGTCTTCCTGGGGCTGTAATGAGTGATGTCTTGTCTAATCGAAAGCTTTTATTGACGTGCTGTCTTTCATATTGTAAGAGGTTGTGGTGATGGAAAATGTTGACGTTATTGTAAATCAGGAAGCCAAACATGGAAGACGGAGAGGAAATGGCAACCTTATTGCTTCGTCCACCCACACAAAACAAATTCTCCTGTGACAAGATGCAAAAATCACAAGAATAATAGGAGGACTTGATTGGCAGGCGCAATAAATCGTTGAAGGGGATTCATCAGTTTCTCCCTGCGTGCGTATCTGTGCGTGTGTGTGTGTGTGTGCGTGCGTGCGTGCGTGCGTGTGTGTGTGTGTGAGACAGCTGTTCGTCTGAGAATGAAAAGGACTGCAGAGAAACTGTTGTTTTCTTGGCGGCATAAAACTCCAATAAAAACCTACTACTGCGAGACTGACAGAAGAACTCAAATCAAGACTGAAACGTGTGTGTGTGTGTGTGTGTGTGTGTGTGAGACAATCTGTCAGTGTTGTGTGTGCGATTGAAAAGAACAGCGAGTCTGCTGAGTCTGTGGTCGGAGTGAATCGCGTGCGTGCGTGTGCGTGCATGTGGTACACTTAATACGCGTTTCGCTATTATCACTTTCATTCCCCTCTCATTCTTCCAGACACCACATTGATCCAGCGCTGCTCCTCCACCCCGAGTTCATTTAGTTGTAAAGCAGACAATTGGATACAAGGAGAAAAGGCCAAGCCGCCTCTTGTCTCAGGCTTCAAGACACCTCCGCTCGTTACCTTGATTTGCAAAGAAAATCTCCAAATCTTCTTTCTTCTCAATCCAAAAAGTGAACGCTCTTCATAACTTTTCGGGCACTGATGATCACACACCCACCCTAAACCGAGTACCGGCCGTGCGCCGCTTGGCGGCTCATACAGAGGCGTTTCATTTGGGCTCTTTGTGATTCATCAGAAAAAAATTCTTCCTTTGATGGAGTTGAAGTGAGAGGGAACAGGCGAATAGAAACAAGCAGGATAAATACACATGGGCATAGAAATACTATATAGTTGCATGTGATCTTTACAGCTTGTTTACACGACAAGCTTTAAAAAAAAAAAAAAAAAGAACATTTGATGGGTGTCTGGTGGTTTTGGAAATGGCTCCTTGGGTAGAACTTTTCAACAACTCTCTGTCTCCGTCTTCATGTAAACAAGGGGGGAGGAAAGCAACTGCATGTGCACCACAGCCATAGTAAATGGTTCTTCTGCGCATGTGCATGTAGATGAACAATAACAACAATGGCGGCCTCCAGACTGGCCTGTCTCACAATCAACATTCTCGTCTTATAGTTGAGAGTCACCCGGAATAGCAATCGAACTTCATTGTCTGTCCGTATGAAAGTCTGTACTCGTCATTGTTAACGCTTGTAGCGTATTGTTCGCTGCGCACGTGTGTGGTTTCATTACAAAAAACAACTAATACCACCACCTTGTGGTCTGGGAAGTTAACTACAACATTTTTTTTTTTGTATTTCTACCATTGTAAAAGGATATTGTTTTCAAAATGTTGTTTTCCAAACGCAAAACTTTCCTGAAATGAAAATGCTTTTGCTTGAAACGTCGTCACACAGTGGTGTAGTGGTTAGCACTCTCGCCGTATACAAGGAAACTGTCAGAGTTTACATGTCATCCCTGTGATTACAAGAGTTTCTTCCAAGGATTCTGATTTCCTCAAAACCTTGCACTGCGTTAAGCTCTAAATGTTTCTCACTTCCACGCCATAAAGCTGCAGTTATAATCACTCCAATTGCAGTAATAATGAGGGGGGAAAAAAGCTAAAAGTTGTTGCTCAGTGTTTCATCAACAGAGGATAAGCATCTCTTTCAACTCTAAAGCTCAGTTAATTTCTTCAATTGCACACCATTTTTTTCCAACCTCAGCCATTTAGGTGTGGTCTGTACATTTCCAGCTGTTGCAGACAGCTGCTTTCTGCAAGGGGAAACACTAATGGCAAAAAAAGAATAAAGCAAGATGAAGTGCAAACAGAAGAGACTAAATCGTTTGGTTTAATGTTTGCTGGTTGACACATTTGAAATATTTGATGTTGCCATGCTGAGACAATGAACTTTGTTATTATTGTTATTTTGGGAAACATTGAAAGTACGTATCAAGCAATTCAGTGAAGGGTAGGATTTTGCAGTTTCCATTTTAAGGTTTTGCTTTTCTGAGACATTTTTTCAGAACAAAGACATTGATAGTATTATTGAGATATTATTGTGATATGCCAGATGGGTGGGTTTTTAATCATTTTGGCCAATTTACAGTATTATTCTTGAGATTTTTAACACACAAGCCATTGGAAGGATATATTGTCTACCTACAACTGTAGCTACCTATAATCAAAAAACAGTTTCTGTTATAAAACTCCGTCTTCTTTAAGATTTTGATGCAAACTGTTTTACTCCCATTTTAAAGTCATGATATGGAGTGATGATTTTTAACTGGGTGAATCCAAAAGTGGGTCACCAGTCCATTTTCATTAGCATTTGGTTGGAAAAAAAAACCCAACAACAATTAATCATAACTGGCCATGTCAAAAAAAAAAAAACAAGCACAAAATAGAATACATATATATTTTTTATGGACACATGAGGTTAAAAACCTCAGTGTGGTTTGTGCAATGAGCTGTTTGTACATGAAAGGATGAGCCCATCGGAAGTGAATGTTTTATTTATTATTTGTGAATGAAAACACAATTGAATCTGTAAAAATAAAAAAAAAAGGCTGAAATTGCTAAAGTAAAGCGATAACAGCTAATCTTTCCTTGTCTACATGCTCATATAGTGGCCTTTTTGTCATGATCAGTAAATTAGTTTTTATGTTGATGCACCAGTTATGAACTATATATTTGGAGTTTAAATAAAAGTGTTTACTGAGACACCCATGGACACTGGAATGATTGAATTCAAGGATAATATAGTTAGAGTAATAGTGGGTGAACGAGAAGGATATTTCCATGCTATATTATTGTTATTTTAGTAATACATGACTTAAATACAAATACATTTGTACGACCAAAAAGAGATTGAAAATGTTGCTCATAAACTCAAAATATAAATGTAAATGTATTCTTGCCTATAATCAGTGTACAGTATGTACTGAGTCCAGTGTGACTGCAGGCTGATAAAGTGGCAGCACTATACACAAGATATTTGTTTAAATCTTTATTACTCTTTATTTGTTTCATAATCAGCATATGATGAATTTTTCACTCCTAAACAAAGAATATCATCTAATGTCTGCTTGACATTCTTAGAGGAGATTCCAGACTTCCAAATGTATATATGGAAATTGGTTTTGTTTATTTGTGCGTGTCTTGCCAGTGGGAATGCATGTTTATGCTTTATGCTTCTTTATGAGTACAAAAAATATAATCTGTAGATATTTTGAACATCCTTATTGTTCTCCCACAGCGATAGAGAGGTGCTAAATTACAAAAGTCATGATAATGTAAGGAGATATCAGGAACACACGTTTACATTTCAGTATGAAAGATCACAAAACTGATCTGTTCTGATAAAACTAGATGTAATATATACAATATTGGCACTTGATCTCTTTCACCAGACATATTTCTTGTGAGCAAAGAAAAAAAGCAGCCTGGTGAATGGAGAAAGGAAATAAAGATCACTTTGCGCTTCTCATTTAAAATTGATCAAATCTGATTTCTTCTACCGCTCAGTCTCACTTTTAATATCCCTCTCTGTCTCTCACCTTCAGCATTCCTTCACTTCCATCTCTCCCTCCTCCTCCTACTAAAACTATGTCACAGAGTGAGAGGAGAGAGGTCCAGCAGAGGTTAGCAAATGGCAAAGAGAAGCTGGAAAACATAAGAGGATAATTAAGGTGCCCAGATGGCACTCCCTGACTAATAGTCCAAATTATCAGTAATGGGGAAGGTTTGGGATCCGAGTGAAATCCAGCCATGACAGCGAGGCGATTGCTGGGAAAGGGGAGCAACAGCTTCTGATTGGAGGGGTTTAATGAACCTGCAGGCTGCCATCTTTAACCAATCATGTGTCAGAGGTTAATGGCAAACATGTTACAGGAGCCAAGAAAAAGGCATGTGAGAAGTGGCTACTACACCATTCTCTCCACTCGCTCCGACTGTCACATATGCAGTTTCGTTCTACGCTGACTTACCAAAATAGAAAAAAACATATATATCTTTACTCAGATGCATACGTTCACATTGGAACCTTTACAATACATACAAACTCCTCATAAACAGCATAACAAGACTATAATTGTGAGCTGTGAGTTCCAACCACTACACCAATTTTTTATTTTTTTTTTGGGGGGGGGGGTTGTCAAAACTTGCTTGCACCGACTGAATTCAAACCAGGTGACGCCGTCACTGTGAAGCAAGAGCATGAGCCACTACTCCATGCTAATGTTTAATATTTAAGTATAATCTGTGAATAGTGTCCAAATGCCCTTATGACATGATGTGACAATCCATGTCGGACCAAATGAACGTTGCCCTCACAACTGTTTGAAATGGTGCATTTTTAATAATGACGTTTTTGTGTCAAGTCCTGGACAGAGTTGTACAGTCAGTTTCAGTTTGAATCCCTGTGGAAGGAACTCTTTTCATCCAATTATTGAAGATTTATTCAGGAAAAATACTGAGACTCCACTGAATACAGTGACACCACTCTGGATTTATTTGCCTTACTTACCTGTGATTGCTGCAGCCGGTGCGACGACGTTGCATGGAATGAGGATTGAATTTCTCACCACCTCTGTGGATAATCTCACTGTATTTTGAAGTTTGCTTTAAAGTTTTATGGCGTATTTTATTACCTTCGCCATCAAAAGTTTGAGGGAAGGTAGTTTTTGTCTGCGTGTGTTTATTCATTGGTTTGTATGTATGTATGTACTGCATGCTCTAACGGTACGTTCAAGTAACACAAAAGAATGGGAACCAACAGAACATCATCATTTAACCTTAACACTGCAAGGTGGTGTTGGCGAAGGTACGCGCTCTACCGGCTCCTCGTTCCAGTTTAAAGATATTCTATTGTTATTCTATTTTCAATGCTGGAAGCAGCACAAAGGAATATGTTCCAAACTCTATAGGGGTGGTTGCATTTATATAATTTTATTTGAAGGTGAAACATTTTCATGCAATTTAGGACAATGAACTATTTAATATTTCATCCAGTTTCAATGGGTAAAGGGGGAAGAGTTGAGGGGAGTCAGGGATTTTTATATTTTTCTTACTAAGCAAGTCACAAACTTTTTTGTCTTTCCCACAATATAGTTTTCAAAGTAGAATTGCATCATCTCTTCTGGCTGTGCCTTCACTCTGTTGCACCTGGCAGGGTCAGTGGGAATTGATTCTGACAGTATAATCAGCACATTTTCTGAAATGGCGATATCCATGTTCGGAGTCGCAGCATTCAAAGGCTTTCACTGCGTGGGCCGCTGCATCTGGCGAAGGGCCAGCGCTCAGACACCACAGACAGATCCCACACATATACAGGTCAACGCAGAGATTTGGCTCTATACTCCTCTGGCTTCTCTGCGGAGACATATCTCACTGGAACAAGATGAACCAGCTATTGAGGGCATGTTTACACCAAAAACAAATGTACATATGCTTAGTTCATTCAAAAGTAAATCATAAATCAATGCTGTATAGAAGCATGCGGTGGTTGTTGCAATCATTGTAGGAGTGGAAAGACCTGTACCTGAGCAGTGGAATCTTGAGCATACTGAATCTGGCCAACAGCGACATGCACATATGTAAAACCCTCCTAATCTTCTTAAGTACCAGACCGTTACACACACTCATGAATGAATGACTTTAAACACACCACAACAGCATGTATTTTTCAGAATGGAGATGAAACAGAAGAGCACACACAGCTTTAAGCAAGCAACTTGCATTGCACGAGGCAGTTTCCTTTCAAGCCAAACAAGGGAAAGTTTTGTTGTTTTGCAAAGCAATATGTTGAATTCTCCTCAGACTGTGCCGTTGAATATGTGCTCTAATTAGCCAAGTCTCTCATCTCCTCTGTAATTTTGTTGTTTGTGTCAAATACAGGCCTCTGTGGCTCAGGGGACAGAAGGGATTTGGCTTCTGCAAGAGAGTTGAATCAGAGCAGAACAGTGGCGCTGATGCTGGAGAATTTTGCTGCGACTGCCAGAATAAGTCAGTCTGTGTCACGTCCTGTTAAAAGTTGGATTAGTCGTTTCTTTCGTGTGACTGCCACGCAATTACGGTCTTTTTTGCCTCGTGCGGATATCGCAACACAAAAATCATCTACGTTTTGATGCTCAAAAGGTAGTTTGTTTAACTCAGCTGCGTGTTTGACAAAGTGGTCGTTCTCCATGTGGCTCAGTCTGTGATACTGCTTGTCACCCCGTCTCACGGCGTGGAATTGTCCTTAGGCAAGTCACTCAACTCCTTATTGCTCCCGATGGAGGCCAAGCCATTGACACATGAGTAAGTGTATGAGTTGGTGAATATGAAATAGCTTGAAAGCTATTTGCAACTGTTGAGGTGGTGAATTTACCACAGATGAACTCCGGTTAATCTGTAGAAGCATTCCAAGGATAATCAGTGGAAACAGGAGCTCAATTTGGGCCGTAAGTCGTAAAAAAATGTTTATTTATTTATTTGTTTGTTTGTTTATTAAATGAATCCCTTTTGGAATAAAGCTGTCACATGAAATGTGGAAAAACTGAATCCTTCCTGACTACACCGCTGATGCACGCCGGTTGACAAAAGTATGTCTTTATTTGAAGCAGACTTGAAAGATGATGGAATGCAGCCATATTTCTTTTTTCTTTTACTTATTTTAAACACAGTTAAAGCTAAAGCCGATACAAAGGCTGTGGGAGCCATTTCTATGGGGACGCTGCAGGCAACTGAGACAGATTGTCCCACCTGTTGGGCAATTAGGTGTGAGTTAAATAATCCATCTCAGTTGTCGTCAGTGTCCCCATAGAAGAGGCTCCAACGTGCCGACACAGTTGGGACAACAAAAAAAGTCATTTTATATTGGATTTATAAAAAGACAAAAACCAGACACAGAATGCACATTTACTTAAAATGAGCATGAAGAGTGTAAATAAATCTTTTATTGCAATAATTCTTACGGTCCTACAGTTTTGAAGGGGTTATAATTTCTGTCTTCACAAGTCACAAAAACATAACAACAAAGACGAGTCATTCCACAGAATATAGAAGATACACGTGTGATATAATCTGGCTGTAATATCTGTTGGACTGAAAACAGTGAATAACTGTCATTATGCATTAAACACTTAAAAAAAAAATCACCTTGACAAAAGAAAATCCACAACTGATTTCACAAATTCTGAAGCGATAGTGTTTATTTTCTGCTTCCTTTTACAGGGTCGCCATTGCAAGTCTGGACTTGGCAACTTTTCATACAATGCCTTTTCTTGCTGCAAACATTTTTCCAATGCAGGTCCCTCAAACAACAACAACAAGAGCTTGTCCCTCGATGGGGATTCATATTAGTTTTAGTAATAATTCAGAAGAAAATATACTCAAAAATCATGTTTATAAACCATTTATTTTGTTGCAGTGTGAATATTCACAGCAATTTCTTCTCTTCATATCTATTTGTTTTCCTCTTCATCAGCATTCAAACTGTTCATTATTCATTTCCACATCTTTCCATGTGTAGGAAAAGACTACACACGTCAATATTTATTTTTTTGTAAACATACACGTTGTAAACTTGCCGAGTAATTTCTGGCTGCTATTCATTTGGGTAAATACTTGAAATATGTTTTGAAACTGTTGTTCCATACATAGTTTTTGTGACGCTTCCAGCAGCATGCAACAACACCTACTGTACTCACACTGTAACTTTCCTATCCATATTTATCAATTTCTAATTTTTATCTGACAAAATGCAAATGTGTGTTGCCAGTAGGACATCTTTCCCTTATGAGTGATGCAAAATTACTCTTCCCATATGTCTCTTTATCAAGATGTCACTGCTACAAGGGGAATAAACAGCCTTCTAGTCGCTGCGTCTCAGGCAATTAAAGTTAGTGTTCTGCAGGGAACAGCTGGTCCTCAGTACTTCACTTCTGTACCTTCTCACCAACGTTGCCCTCTTTGTGTGTGTGTGTGTGTGTGTGTGTGTGTGTGTGTGTGTGTGTGTGGCTGAATTGTTCAGTTGAAAAGACAGCAAATATAAAGGAGCAGCCATTTCAGCTGTGCACCACGTAATGAAAAGACTGCGTTTATTTGCCTAAACCGAATGTAATGAAAGTAAGATTTGGGCCATTTATAGGTCATGGTTAAACCCTGAAGGCCTATCCATATTCCAGAGGAAGGACGAAGAAACTGTAGACAGTAGAGAGTGTGAGCGAATAAATGAATAAATTAAAAAAACATCTTTGGCCCACCTTTTTTGTGTTTTGTTCTTTTAAGGCTACATTAATATTCTCATAAAACTGACGGGATTGTTCACTATTCACAGATACAAAATAATGAGAACCATGAGCAGACAACAACAATCGACTGTTTTCAAATACATGACAATCAAAAGTGAAACTTTAATAATTTTCAATGAAAGTTTCGATAAATGTCTGTGTTTAGCTCACCATTTTCAAAAAAGGAATAATTTATCTAATAATAGTATTTGTATCTGAGCTTGCATGCTCTCCATATGCCTGCATGGGTTTGTGTTCGATTAATCAGTGACTTGTGTGTGTGTGAGTGTGTCGGTTAATGTGTATGTGATTTTGTCTCCTTGTGTTGAAGTTGTAACCTGCCTTGGCTCCAGTGTGACCTTTACACGAATAAAAACTGGACACGATGAATTGATGGATTTGTAAAAAAAAAAATACACACACACACGCACGCACGCACGCACGCACGCACGCACACACACACACACACACACACACACACACACACACACACACACACACACACACACACACACACACACACACACACACACACACACACACACACACACACACACACACAACACATTGGCTGTTTGCCAAGCAGGCTAGTCGTGTGGCATCTGACAAGGATTCACCACCGAGTTTTAATCATGACGAAATGATGTGTTCTCCATCAGCTCGGGGTAAAGCTCCTATTCTTCACAGATTCATTCATGATGCTGAATTAGTGGACCTTGGCACTTGGTTAATTGGGCGATGGACTGTTTAAGATAAGTTGTTTGGATTGGAGGTTTATTGCCATGGACCTGAAGGTCAGCGGGGCGTTTACTCTTTCCTCAACCGAACAATTAATGATGCACCTTTGTTCAAGAAACCGGATTAACTTTGTGCTTTTCTGCATTGATGCCATTCATAAAGTTGAAAATAAAGAGTTAACTGTGCAAAAGCAGGAAGAACAAAGCCTGAGAAATCCACTGGATGAAAACACCAAAATAATCTGAAGGACATATGCATCATTAGTGTGTATTGTTAGGATTCTCATTCAGTTTCATGAAGCCCGCTCAGTACCACCAGCCAGCTCTTTCTTTGTTTTGCTTTTAATAATTTGTATGCTTTTTTTTTTTCTTACAGATTCTTCAGCGAAGACAGAAAAAAAACTTGAAGGCAGTGAAACATAACTCATAATTTATAGCTGTGATTGTGGAATTCTTGTGCGTTCATGCACAGTGTGACTCGGAGCAGGGTCTAAAAGTGAAAAAGTAACAGAGCTGCTTGACACTAGAGACAACAGTTCGCTCGTGGAGCTTCGGCAAAGACAGGCAGCAGCTCAAGACAGTTTTTGCATCCGTAATGAGACGCCTCTCTGGTGTCCAGCTAATCTCAAACACACACTGTCTGCATCTTAACAGATAATGTCAGATAAAGAATTGATCCTCATGAATCTGACGAACGACACGGTCCATTGAGTGGACCTCCTTAGTATATTGTAAAAGTTGTTTTTGGAAAAATCGAGTGAGCCGAGCAAATTGGCGACATTCTTGCTGCAGAGGGAAAGAGAGAGGGGAGGACAGGTGGCCTTTTATCGGACTCGGATTGTCTGGATGGCACATGTGAAAACCAGGTAAATGTCAGGTGTTTGTGAAGATCGTCAGAAGCTCCATTTCAGTCCCCTTTTACTCTTCTCTTTTCTCCTCCCTCTCCTTTCATCGCCTTCCCTCTCCATGATGCATGCTTCTCCGAGATAATGTCAGTGCCTCCGGGGTGAGCAGCACACTGTGATCCTTCCCCCTTTTGTCTCTGCCTCCTCCCCTTTCTCTTCTTCCTTCCTCTCCTCGTCCTCCCCTCCACACTTTGTTAGTCTGATCTGCTTCCTCTTCCTATTTGATGAGCGCAGTACTGCCATCCCACCCCTCTCTCTCTCTCTCTCTCTCTCTCTCTCTCTCTCTCTCTCTCTCTCTCTCTCTCTCTCTCCATCTGAGAATTTGGAAGGGGATAAAAATCTCTAAGCTCTGAATTATCTGGCTCTGCAAAAGGTCACAGTCCTAATCATCCCGGATGATTGTGAATGGAACCAGCAGCAGTCATTAGCGGCACTCTGTCTGGAAACAACCCAAAGAGGGATGACAAGAACATGGTTTTTGCTCCGGATCAAAGAAAGAAATGACCAGGCTGCCTGGCGATGAGGCATGATTCAGAATCATTTTTGAAATTTAAGACCTTCAGAAATATATATGATAATTATATACTACATTTATTTGTTTTTCAACAAACAAGACACTTTTGTCAGAATGCGTTCGAGCACCTCTTCAGGAATGGTTTATTGCATCAGCACTGTGAGAAACGACAGAATCAGAAAGAAACAGCACTGAAACAGGACAATAAAACCAATGAGGGAGGAGATGTCATCAATAACAAGTGTGTGGTGGAGAAACCCAGAGGGCGTCTAAAAGCATCTCACCGCAAACAACAGACAGACAAAACAACAATAAATACATTTTGGAAAAAAAGATCAAGAGGACAAGCTACGATACAACTGCGTGGAGAGCACGGCCTAAATTATAACAGAAACCAGCACGATGGAAAAACACGGAAACAACAATGAGATATATGAACTTCCAAGGGAAATAAAATAAAATCGCTCTAATACTAAGAAGAATTGGCTTTGGAGATATGAGTGTAGTTACATTCTTGAAGATGTGTGAGTATGTGTGGGTGCAAGAAGGGGGGGAAATCTTTATGAAACAAGAGAAACAGAGGGAAAATGTGAAAAATATGGCCTCGTATTACATGCGTTATCACGAAGACAATCTGAAAAAAAAATAGAGGTGATGACATGTCAGCTACTGTGTGTCAAGACGTGGAGTTGAACTGCTGGTTCAAAGTTTTATTTGGAGTGGAGAAGCACAGTTTGAGAAGGCCTGTGGCACTGAATAGTGATTCAATGGTGAATAGTTATAGTTGGTGAGAAAGCCTAGAAGGTGTTGATGCTTGGATCTGAGGATGAGGGAGGGTTTCCAAATTGTGTGTCTGTGTGTCGTGTAAATGGTCAATGGATTTCACTTCATATTGCACTTTTTTTCCACGGCTTGAGCACTTCCCAAAGCGCTTCACGTTGGTAATCAAATTCAACGCTCAGTCCATCCATTGGGAGTAGTTTAGGGGTTCAGTGTCTCGTTCAACACTCTACCAACGTGTCGAGACGACCTGCTCTACCAACCCAGCCTCAGCCAAACCTAATCATACAAGTACGCATATTAACCTCATGAATGAATATTATGTGTGTAGGATTCACAAAGATATGAAATAGTAAGTGGGATGTAAACAGCAGGTGTATGAATAAATAGGCTTCGCTTCATCCTACACCTTTTCAAACATTACTAATATGTCTGTGCCTGTGGGATTTGAGTGGATTTCTATAGACTACAGCTGTAGGGATATAGACACATTTAAATGCGTGCATATGCATAAAAATATGGTACAATGCCAGGGTCACATGGATGCTACACAAAACCCTGGTAAAATTTGAAGAGACTTCCCTGGAGTATTTATGCATGTCACAGAAAACTTGCCCTACATTTGAACCGTATTCATTTGAGACTTGTATTTTGTCTTGCAGATAAAATTCAGAATTTTTGCAAAAATGTTTGCAGGGGATGCAAGAATGTCGTGCAGCAGTCAAATAAGAAAATGTGCCAAACAATTCTTGTTCCCACGAATGTTTACACGTTTAGAAAAATCCTTCATCTCATGCATGTTAGATATAAAGCTGAATATATTAATAATTGAGGCTTAATCCTTAAAGAAATGTGAAATAAGATATTCATTTATTACTTAAATGCCTTAAAAGACACAAACCATATAACCATAAATGTCTTTATTTACAAGAAAGGTTTACAACGTATCCTCAGCTCCCGTTCTGTGTAACCTGCCCACACACACACACTGGAAAGAGTTAAAAGAAAAAAAGATGGAAAATAAAAAATCACGTGGGGTTTTTTTTTTTTTTTTTACAGTTGGACAACCATTTCAGAATGCCCAGCAGGTTTGAGAAAACCAGCAAAGTGTGGGTTTGCTGACAGAGTTCCTGTCAGACCAGTCGCAGGCGATCCCACGCTCACCAGTCTATCAGCCAGTCCCACATTTCTCCCCCCCCACTCGCCTCCTGATAGCCCTCCATCAACTGTCTGATGCTATCAATTGCCACATCAAGGTATCGTTCTATCAGCCCCGCAGCGTATCTCCTCTCCCTCCTCGCCCCATCCACCTCTACCATGGTCTCCCTCTCTCTTGTGTTGCATGTGGATCGATGAGTTGCCGCTGTGCTGAATGTCAGCCTGTCTGACAGAGGACACAGCAGCTTCTGAAGGGACGCCGGGGGACGGGGGCAGACTTCATGTCCCTTCAGCATCAGGGTGATGATCGTGGCAGTGCGTGTGCAGCAGGTTTCTGAGTGTGTGTGTGTGTGTGTGTGTGTGTGTGTGTGTCTGTATGTGTGTGTCTGATGAGAGGACACCATTGATTCTCACCAGTCACTCTTACTTTACAACAACAGAGCAGGGCAGGTAAAGGTCACAGAAGACGGATTCCCAGCTCCGTGCAGCAGCATTGATATTGTGCTGGCGAAAGCCATTCGTGGCATGAGCACATCAGAGACGCCGCAAATCATCTCAGGAGCAGACAGAGGCTCTCACAGCTTTCCCAAGGAGTCTCGGATAGAGCGCGGACCTGTGTGTAGGTGGCTCAGTGCTCGCTGGAGAACCTCGGGGAGTATTTACAGCACAGTTACTGCATCTCACTAAAATCAGCCAGGAGAGGAACTGATTGCCCATTTGTGTCTTTCTCACTTTCTTTCGCCGTGTCCCCTCTATGTCCATGGCCACGAAATAATGACCACCCTGCTTCACCATCTGAACCACCTCACACACAAATACACCCCTTGATTACCTGAGTGAGTGCCGTTTCTGGCTCAAATGTAGCCCCCACCCTCACGCCCACCCCTCCCTCCTTCCTCTCGGCTCTCTGATGGAGTAGAAATGTCATTTTGACATTCTCTGTGTGCGATCCAAGCTGAAACTCCATTAACAGTTCCCAGAATAGACTGACTCTCAGCATCCTACACTGTGTTTACCGAGTGGGGTCAATTTCTAAGCTGCAACAGGAGTTTTAATGTTGGTACCATGATTTGTGTTGAGTGAAGGTAATGTCTCATAATAAGAATATCTGCAGAAATATCTGAATAAGGAGCAAACAAATGTCATGTATGTGCAAATTGTGACTGCCTTTTACGTTTACATACACAAGAGTTGGGCTGCATTGTGGTGCAATGGTTGGTTCATTAGTCTGGGGGAGAAATTCTGAATCCAGTTTAGGGATTTCACTGTGTGGCACCTACATCTTCTCCTGATACATGGCTTTTCTACTCTGGCTTCCTCCCACTATTCAGAAACATGTACGAGATTAATTGCTGGCTCTAAATGACCTGTTATAGGAGATTGTGGACTTCTTTTTACAACGTTTATGTTGTGGTCAAATTCTCATTCACTGCAGAAGTGAAGACACACTGTTCTTTTAAGGTCCAAAAGAAAGTTGTCAATGCATTCATAACAGCCAATGGTTATACAAAAAATTTTGAAAATCTGGAAGAAATACTTTGAGGTTGCAGAGTTTGCATGCTCACCCTGCGCAGGCTTACTGTTTTGGGCACAATAAAGGTTCTTAAGAAATCAATTAAACATAAAATACACAGACTTCAACACTCACATAAGCTCTTCATATATCATGTTCTAACCCTACCGCTAACAGGCAAACTTTTTTTTTTAACTTTCCTGTTTATTAAATATTTGCATACACTTGTAGTACCCTTGCAATGTGACATGTAGCATAAAAGGTCAAGAGTATAATGCAGCATTTTCCCATTTTTGTCCTTGCAGGACACATAAATGCCAAACAGATCTCTTATATGGCTACAACCATACTCCAGTTGAAGTTTTCACTTGCACCAGTTCATCTTCCAATATTTTAACTATCCCCCATACCTCACCAAGTTCTTTCTACATTTCCTATATTCATATCCATTTACATTGTCCCCCTTTCCCTGGTTCCAAGAATTTTAAAAGAGACCAGAAGCAGAGCTCTTATATATAAAGCTCCATCTGACTAGAATAATCTCCTCACCTTGAGATCTATTACATCCCTCCACTGCTTCAGGACCTCCTCATATCCTTCCCTTTAAACACCAAATGTCTTTAACCTTTTCAGTATTTATTCTTTCTTTTTTCTTCTTCTTCTTCATGACTGCAATACCATTTCTGTTCAGGTAGTTCGCTTTGGATCTTTTTGAGGAGTTGGGGGATAGGCTGTGGTTTGGGCTGGGAGTGGGCGAGCAAGATGGCGTTTCTCTCTATTACTGTATTAATGTATATTCAGTTATGTACTGTTACTGCTGCTAATTATGACATCATTAACAAGATCCCGTATGAAGTGTTTTAAAACGGTGCTCATGCTTTGAACGTCTTTCAGTTTGCATCTATTTTGCAGGTAATTCCCTAAGAACAACACCATGTCTGTGATCACGTGCGAACCTATTGAAATGCGGATTTTGTATGCATGAGACTCTGTTTACACAACGATTACCTGCTAGAACTGGTATTGCTTACATGTTTGTTTGCTCGCTGTCACTGTGGAGTGATTGAACAGAATGAGGAGCATCCACGAGCACAAGAATGTTGTTGGACGTGTTGCTGGAGGAAGTTATCAAAAACATCAGAGCATTACAGCAAATAAATCCTTATTTTGAGTGTGAAAAAAAAAAGGAAAACATATTATGGGAGAGGATCAGATGCAAAGTCACATTCTAGAAAAACAACCGAGAAAACATCTTGGAATATAAATTTTCCAACAAAACTTGTAGAAAAAAAAAGGTGTGGAAATGACTCTCATCACATTAACAATAAAGAAATAAACAGAAATAACTGAGACAATAATAAACAACAATAGCATGGCCCGTGCTGTGGAAAATACATCAACTTTGAGAATGTAAATGTGATAACATGATAGTTGAATAAATGAATTCCAAACATTTTTACGGTTAATGTTAGCGACCAAAAACATCAATCCAGCATGGATTTGCCCTGCATAGTAAACATTGTGTACCTCGAAAACCCTGAAAATGTTCAGCTTTTGCCGAATTTTTGTGTTCCGCTTGTGTTTGTCTTGCTTTTGGAACCGAACCGCAGAGTAAATGTGAGGATTTACAGTCAATTCCCAGTGTTTTTTTTCTGCACGTGCCAAATGAACAGCTTGCGTCACACCTGCTGGAAAAACAAAGTACTGTTACCAAATCACACAGGATGGGAGGCAACGTTTATCTTTGGCAGTGACATCCATGTGTCCCTTTTTCCACTCTTCACCTCCGTTCCTTTCTTTTCTACACTGCTCATATCAACCACAAACACACACACACACACACACACACACCGCTGCTTCACTTTAAGTCACCAAAGGTCAATCTCTTTAATCTCAACTGACACAGTCATTATTGGATTCTCTTCCACACTTCTAATGAATATGGATGCACATACACACATCAGCGAGATCGTGTAGACTTTCACACACAGACACACACGTGCACGCACACATTCATATCGAGTCAACCTCTGTTTCTGTCTGTTGACATCACCCATTATACATGTGGATGCACCTCCCTGGATGTACTGTACCTTTATGACTTGCAGGCCATCAAGCAGGAAAACGTGTCCTGGCCGATTCCTCCGCAGCCGAGATGTTTTATCAAGAGAAATAGCATTCTCAGCCAGATGCAAGGTGGTGATAGCTTTAATTTCACACATGTGTAGGCACAGTAGATATGACTGAGGTGGTGTGTACCATCGGGAATATCAAATGTATTTGTTTCTCTTCCTTTTGAGCCACAAGAGTTGTTCTTTCTGTGTGCAGTAACTGGCCATGCTCACAAATGGTGTTACTCAAACTAAGATTCCCTTTTTATTACAGGTATAATACCTAATCCATGCAAAAACAACCTAATTAACTTTGAGTTCGAAGGTTTTGTATGTCAATATTTTATGGTTGAAAGACATTGTTTGTGTATAAGTTAATAATGACTTCTCGAGAAGAGAAACTTTATCCAGGTTAATACCTGTGAAATATAACATTTGCAGCAGTGAACTGCTTCAAATGACAAACCCCTGCTAGTTTTAGGATTTATTTTTTTTTTGAAGGTGCCATTCATGTTTGAATTTCCAAATTAGCAAAAAGAGTGAACTCCGAAAGGAACAGGATCATCTGTGAGACATTGTTCACGAGACACGATGTGAATTTCATTTAAAGTTTAAGATAATGACCCCAAAAAAGTTAGACTTGGTTCAATTTGGCTCTGGTGTTTTCTGTGTTTTAATTTTCTTTCTCTGAGAAATTGCCACTCATAACGAAAAGAAAATCCGATCCATCCATACTCACAAAACGGACCAAATGATTTGTAAATTAAGACTGATCGCACACCGACACAGCGTGAAGACTGTTCCTCTTCAGAGATCAGTCAGACTGTGTCGTGTGCCACTTTTGGTATGCAGAACAGGCTCTGTGGGATGAACCGAGCGCTGGGTTAATGCAGGTCCACTGGTGAATCTAAATTGCACGAAGGTGTTTGTGCGTGTTTACGTGTGTCTCGGTGATGGACTGAGACCTGCCAGGCATTGCCCTTTGCCTTTCATTATCTACAGACCCCTGTATCTCTACTTTGAATAAAGAGAGTATTGAATTTGGATGAATGGATAGCATCGATGTGATTATGTGTTTGGGTGTGGCACACAGTCGTTTGGTCATTGATCAAAAAAAGCTTGTTTCAATCACAGTAGAACTAACTTTATATTTTGTGTTGTGAAGAAATTCACATCACATTCCCTCCTAAAAGAAAGTGTTTTAACAAAATGGTTTAATTTTACCCTTCACTGGTTCCTCATGATTTCATCCCAAATATCAAAAAGATTACATGAAAGAAGGCATGCTGGGAAAAGTGCCCATGCCCAAGCTCCCATCCCTAATTTTTTTTTACCTCCAATGTTGACCTGATGTTGGCACCGGCGATGAGAACTGTTTGGCAAAGATGCGTTTGTCACAGTTTTGTTTTTTTTTCCTTTTCACAGATTTCCTCTGTACAGAAAGCACATTCTTTTGTCTGTGAGGGGTAAAATCAATTATTCTTGGATGTGCATCAAGATTTCATGAACACACTCAACATAAGGTCAACATGGGAGATGCAAATCTAAACACCCAAGCTGGCAGCCTTCAACTGCCTCCGAGCCATAATGGTGTGATGAAGCAGCAGCCAATGACAACAGTCAGGCAGTTACTGTATAATTTAATATCCTCCATGAAGTAGACGGCCATCGACTGTTAACTGCTGTCAAAATAATGGATGTGATATGAGATTTGGATAAGGTGTTTGAAAATGGCGGACCATTCATATCAATTGATATTACTGTCTCGGCCCATAGTGCATTTACGTGAGTGTCTCTCTCTCTCTGGCTGACTGCCAACAGGAATGAATGACACATAAACATTATCAAAGAGCACTCAGCCTTTATGAAGTGTAACCTAATAGTTTTAACACATGTCATTGCATGACTTGCTCAACCTGCTCGGTTTCCAGCGTCGCCATTCTTTAAAGTGTTCAAGTCCATTGTTCAGGGAGTGTAGATGTGTGCGGTACCGACAGCAATGCTTCATGATGATAGTGTTTGGAGTTGACCTGAGGATTTTATAACCCGCAAGCCACATGAAGTGGAAATCCATCCATCTATTTTTTATAACTCACGAGGCTAACTGACATAGGCACATATACACATCTATGAGAAATTCCAAACACAATTCATCGATTACACATGTCTTTGTAAAGTGGAGTGAAACTGCAGTACGTGTAAAAATGTCACGCACATTTAGAAAAAGCAAATTTCACACATGAAGGTCCCTGAAGACAGAATCATACCAACGATCTATTTCCTACCAGGCAAGAGTGACGACTACCAGCGTGGCTCACAGTGACAAATTATGAATAAAATTTACATTTATGTACATACTGTGAGAATTATACTGCTGGTGGTGGTCATTTATTTTTTCAAAGCACATTAGTTAGTTAGTTAGTTAGTTAGTTTCTTATTCTTATTCTTATTCTTATTCTTATTCTTATTCCATATGTTGCTATTGTTACTATTTGATATATGCATTTATTTATTTATGTATCAAATTCATAAACAAACATTTCATAAAATGCTATGCCCCCCCCCAAAAAAATAAAAATAATAATAAAACAACATTATATTAACAGGAATAAACAAGTTAAGACAGAGAAACAGAGTATGCAATAAAAAGTATCGCACACCAAAAGAATGAACTAAAATAAAAACAAGATACCAGAAAAGCAGCATATGAATGCAAAAAAAACAAAAAACAATTAGAATCACCATTACCAGATATTGACTGATGCTGCGTAGGAACAGAGCCACATCAAAATCACATCAAGAGATTTATCAATTGAGAAGAATTGAGCTCAACTAACTCCTCGTCCCTTCACAGAAGTCCCATATTTGTCTTTACGTTGATGTCTTCTTTATGTCTCTCCTCTGGGAAAATATGATTGTGCAACCCTTCTTTTGGGTCCTTAAGCTGTAGATAACAAAGTATAAGAGTATGAAGGTACATCTTGTTGACCATCGTGATGTGATAACCTTCCTCTCAAGTGCACTCTGTTGGGGAAACGCTGCCAAAATTAGCTTTAAATGCATCCTCAGTGGACACCCGAGGAAAGTTTCCACGCAGCAGCAGGTATGGCAGTAAAATTGCACGATAGCGCCACTTTATTTTCCTCGCCCTGTCTCTGCGGCTCTCTTTCTTTCCACTGTGAGTCATGATGGTGTTTCCTAATGAGGCTTGGCTGTTTAGAAACCTCCCATTTACACTGCAAATTATCGCAAGCTAAAATTAAACCTCTCCCTCTCCAGCCCCATTTTCGAAACGTCCTGGCTGATAAATAATTGAGTCTGGAGCTTACGTATGACATCTGTTATTCATGATAAACTGTAAAATGGAGGCCTTATTAGTGCTTTGCTGACCACACAAGGACAAGGCTCTGTCATCTGTGCTTTTCTTGGAATAGTTTACACATTTGTCTGTAATTATAAAGGACAGTATGAAGAAAAGGCTCCTCGGTGTTCACTTCACTTCATGTATGAACTGTCAAAAGGAGTCGACCCCGGTTTCTATGGCGGCTGTACAGTATATGAATATTTCAAATAGATAGGTTTTATTTTCCACTTGGGCAGCAGCAGGAAGGCAGAGGCAAAGAATAAGAGAGCGAAACGTGCGACTCCCCCCCCTCATAGAGTGTGTCTGGGGAGGAAAACACCTTTAAGTTATTTGACTGTACACTTGGCCTGTCAGCACTCAGCTGGGAGCGAGTCTCAGCAGAACCGAGGATGATCTGAGCGGCAGCGAGGAGAGCCAGGTGACTGTTATTGTCTGCGATAGCAGAGAATAAACCCAAACAGAAAAGCCTGTAACTGTGCCACTGCCTCTAAACAAGTCTCTCTCTCTCTCTCTCTCTCTCTCTCTCTCTCTCTCTCTCTCTCTCTCTCTCTCTCTCTCTCTCTCTCTCTCTCTCTCTCTCTCTCTCTCTCTCTCTCTCTCTCTCTCTCTCTCTCTCATTTACACTTAAACATTTTCAAGTGTGAACGCAAGACGAAAATTATCTGGCAAAGCTCATCTCCTTTTTAAGAAATGGGTCGCCCCCGTCATGAGAAATTAAATGAGGTAGTGTAGATATTTCAGTGCGTATTCTCACGGCTTAATTTTAGCTCTGCTGATTAAATAATTCTTGCAGCTGTCTGTGACACTGATCACTGTGTTTCTGCTTTTACTTCTGATTACACCAGATTTCGTGTTTCTGCCGGGCCAATTCATTTTTAGATTAGTTTTTTTTTTTTTTTTTTTTAAGGAAAAAAGAGGTGAAGAAGTTACAGAGAACATGTACGGGAAGCTAATTGGATGTGTGCGACAGAATGATACATATAGCTTTTATCTTTAAATGTCTTTTGCTATCTGTGTAGTTGAACATAGAGAGGCTGCATGATGGGATAGCGGTTAGATTTTTGCCTCACAGCAATAGATTAAATAGTTTGAATATAGGCTTTGATAGTGTTTCTATGGGGAGTTTGCATGTTTCCATCTGAACCTGCACTGATTTTCACCGTGTTCATCCTATTGTCCCAAAACACGCATGTGACTGTTGTTCACTCTGAGATCCCCTTTAGATGCGACAGTGTGTGGAATTGAAAGATAAAGAAGTTATTAAAGCATTTAATAAAAAGTGACGAGGCGTCTCAATTCAAATCTGAGTTATATAAGATGCTGCTACGTACCACTATTCTTCAAATCAAATCAACTTCTGTAGCACCTCCACTTCTCAAAGGTGAAGTTTGTTTTCTCGGCAAGATTAGTTGTAGCCACGTAGGTGGCGTATTCGCTTTTTCACATTAACCATTTCCCACCAGATTTACGACCAATCACGCAGCAGTTGTTGGACATCGCGTAAGAAAAAAAAGTTCTGCCCAGATGGTGTGTTGAGAACAAGCTGCGAGAAAACAATGAAGCCTCCCCTTTTTCTCTCAGGCCTGCGAAAGAGAGAGAGCAAATTTCTCTGTTTGGAGGATGTATAGACTTGGAGTCTCTTAATATTGAGTACCTGCCAACCAAATCCAACTCGGGCGAGGTTTTTGTTCTTTGTTTTTTTTTTTTTTATTTTACCCCTCCACAAAATAATGAGAAACACAAGTTTTCATTGCAGATGCATCTCAATCTTTGGGAAAGTAAAGAAAACCTTTGAGCCTTTCCTCACTTTGGGACAAATCCTTTGAGATTTTTTTACAAGTAACCGAACACATGTTGGTAATTTGGGGTATTTGAGGGTTGACACTGGACTAAACTCACAATCCCGATATCTTTTTCAAATAGTTCAAAATTTTGATTAGTTCTTTGTTTTCAGACATAAATTACTCAATAATGTTAATGCCTGTGAACCATTTACTTTACTAATGAGCTTCTACACTCAAATGACATCTCGCATGGCGAGTTAATTCTCCGGTGTCATAAATGCTGCCATGAGTTTAAAAAGAATGAAATGTAATAGCCGTGTCTGTGGTGGATGAACAGAGCAAGCAAGCGGTGCAACTTATGAACTCGGGGAAACTGCTGTGTTTAACTGTCTGGACCACATCTGCCAATTCTATTAGTGGTCGCCAAACTATTTCATCTCGGTCTCCTAAGATGCTTCCCCCGACAGAAGCTTTTCCATCTGGAAAGTTGGATTTTGGCTAAAAGGTTAAATCTATAGCCTTGTGTGCCTCACCTACCCTGTCTCTTACATGAAGGTAAGAATAATTCACTCCATCATCTAAGAGTGCACAGTTGTAATGCATATATCAACTATGCTCCATGTTGTACCCCTACCTTGGCGTATTGAACCATATCTAATGCACTCAGTTGTTGAATTCTCTACAGGCGTCCCTGTTCAAGCAGCAGCAGTAGTTTTTACCATTAACAGATGGTTTAGAAACAGAGTGTAACACAATAAAAAAAAAAAAAAATACTCTTGGACACATTTAGCTCTGCACAGCGTGTGTAGATGTCTTTATGCATCTGTGTGCATTTGACCAAATATTTCCATCGAAACAAACACTCAACCATGCAAATGGAAAACTGGTGAATGTGGATGTATAATGATATGTACAAAGAAGGCTGAAAGCACAGATAAGGAGCTGGAACGCAGAGGAAACACACACACACACACACACACACACACACACACACACACACACACACACACACACACACACACACACACACACGTCTTTTCCTGGATATGTTTTGTTCTTTTAAGGCCACATTAATGTTCTCATAAACCGACATGCTTGTTCACTATTCACAGATACAAAATAGTGGCAACCATGACCAGACAACAACAATAGACTGTTTTCAAATACATGACAATCAAAAGTGAAACTTTAATGATTTACAATGAAAGTTTGTCTGTATGTAGCTCACCATTTTCAAAAAAGAAATAATTTATCTAATAATAGTATTTGGATCTGAGCTTGCATGCTCTCCATATGCCTCCATGGGTTTGCTTTCGATTGATCACTGATCACTGATGCTCAATGATCAGTGACTCTAAAGAGGTGTGGGAGTGTGTCGGTTTATGTGTGTGTGATTTTTTTTCTCCTTGTGTTCAAGGAGTAGTGACCTGCGCTGGATGTAACCTGCCTTGGCTCCAGTGTGACCTGTACATGGATTAAAACTGGACAAGATTAATTGATAGATTTGTAAAAAAAAAAAAAAAAAAAAAAAAAAAGCTAATTATTTTGACTATAATGAATAAGTTTATTTCTTTTATCCATTCAGACTTCGATACTGCTATGCTATTCAGGGTCAGCGCACGCCCTGGACAGGTCGCCAGTCCATTACTGCACAAACACAGACAGACATACTCTTTCTTACATTAATCTTACATGCATGATTTTAGAAATTGGGAGAGAAAATCCTAATTCACAAGGAGCAACTCCACATTGAAAGGTCTGACCCAGATTTGAATCCATAATCTTCAGTGCTGTGAAGCAAAATGCTTAGCATTATGCTATGCTGCTATCTTTACCAATAAAGTAAAGCCTCCCTGCGTGATTTAAACAAAGTCTTCAATAACTAGATGTTGTGTTTGGGTGTGTGACATGCTAAATGATTGAAATGCAGGATTAAATCAAACAAAATGGAACGTAATCATCGCTCGCCAAGGTATGTATTTATTTATATATACGTCTGCTTTGCATGAAACATGCAGACGATCAAATGATTCATAAACTGCATAATTTATCAGACCCTCTGGCTCTCCGAGAGGTAGAAAAGTAGTTTGCTGTCCTACACGTTTTGTGCTGTTCTTTGCCACCGCGCCCACTCTTTTCCTTGTTGGCTCTGCCCACACCTGTTGTATTTACTCATTTTCACAAGTCGACAGGTCACAGTTAAAAGAATATGATCTGCATTGGAAAGTCAGGTCACATGAAAAAAAAAAAAAAGAGCACAGATGGATTGAGGTGGTTTTGACAAGCCCTTTAAGCTGTCATGTTACACAACCCCAATTAGTGGGAGAATCCTCGAATCCAAACGGTTTGTTCTGTCTTACATCACAAAGTACCCACATGGTGTGTCTGTTGTAATCAGCTTTAACAATAAATTCCTTCCCCTTGCGTTTTTTTTTTTCCTCATTTTTTTTTTCCCCTGAGACACCACATCAAAGACAATGTCACTGCAGAAACAATCCATTAACCAACGTGGATGAAAGGGGGTGTGAAGGGAGCTCAGTGCATAGCGAACACCCTCATTAGAACCCTGAGTGACTGTTGAGCCAGCAGATGCTGATGGGGGGGTCACTTCTCTGGCCTTTCTGTCTTCTTTAGCCTCTCTTACACACACACACACACACACACACACACACACACACACACACACACACACACACACACACACACACACACACACACACACACGGTATAGGAATTTGCTTGTCTCACCTGAAGCTGTCAGGTTGATGTGCCAAATACAGATTAATTCTCCTTTATTTGGAGGAGAGTGGTTTACGATGCTAATTCCATTGTGTCCTTTCCGTGTGGGACCTTGCCAACATGCCGGTCATGTTCACTCCTTGAAGAATAAAGGCCTCTTTAAACGCTGCCCTCTCAACGCTATCGGTCGGGATCAATGGTTCAGCCGCTCTTAACCCGGAGTTAATATTTCATAGGTGAAGAAACTCTGAGTCAATGCTCCCTAAGAAGCCTGTCTTCTCTCAGGTGGACTCATGATAGAGAATTATTTAGATGTGAACAGACAGCAGTGTGAGTGCAGTAGAGGGAGGAGAAACTGGAATTGTATCGCTGCTCTTTTGTGTGGTTTTATTGCGATGCTTTGGTCAGATATTGCATCATGTGTTGTTGTTTTTTTTCTGGAGAGTCATAATTTTACATAAAGTTCAGCCAGTGTCAAATGAAGAATGTTCAGCTTTTGGCCCATTTTACAGACCTTTTTTTTTGTTTTGTTTTTTTCCACATGGGCTATAACAATGCAGTTTATATCAAGGAATAAAAAAAAAAGAAGAATGGTTTATCAACAATCATCTTGCTGTTTTATTATTTATGATGAGAGAAACAGCGTGGTGTGGTGGTAGATGGTGGCAATTTTGTTGCTGCGCCGTTCGCCTGTGTGTTGATAAGGCCTGCACGAACACAGTGATGTCCTCTGATGTCCTTTACTTTCTCCCAGCTACCCGAGAACACAAGTATGCTTCCTTATCACACACAATTAGTGCTCAGTCCCAGCGTGAGCGCTGGAATACAACCTCACATAACTTGCGCACACAAACACATGCCAAACAACGTCCCGACATGAAATCTACAGAATCAGCTGATGATCATTAACAATTGCGCGGGAGTCACATTTTTGTTACTGCTGGGATACTGACATTCTGAGTTTTTGTGTACACGCCTGTGTTCAGTGTGACACATTAAGTCCAATTTCATAACTGGACCATCGGAAACTGATAACCTATAAAGCAACACAATTAAGATATTTTCCTTAAATGCAAAAAGTTGTTTTGCTTCTCAGAACAAAGCATTTCTGCAGGTTTTTCAAGCATGTTTGCATAAAATTCAACCTGCATGTCATGGATTTAATGCCTATACTTGTTCGCTTAATATGAGGTAGCTAACTTTGACTGCTGCATTGATCACTCAGTTGTCAGTTTTGCCACCATCTTCAATTAAGTTCTGGGTCTCAGATCCTTCACTGTTATTGAAACAGCGCTGCTCCTAGTGGACAAACTAGGAATATGACAAAAAAAGCAACAATACATTTACCAATTTGCCTCAACTGTACTTTTTGGAGAAACTGCAGAAAATCTATGAACATACATTTAGAAAATTGAAACTCCATCGTGAAAGGTTCCCAAATCTAACCAGGATATTAGAAATTGGCATTGTGGCTACGAGGTACGACAAAAAAAAAAAAGCACTTGATAATATCTTAGTTATTTGGGGTTTGTTTCTTACACTTTGCAAAGTCCTCTTACGGGTTGGACTGGGACTTCTCGGGGGGCCAGTTTTGGCCCACGGTCCACATGTTTGACACCCTTATATTAGTTTAAACAAACTTGATTGATTGATTTTCATCACAGGTCCCTCCTGCATGCCAAATATTGTTGCAGTAGCAGATGTGTGAGTATCAAATTATGGATGTCACCTCAGGAGAAACGCGAGCCGTCCGGCATATTGAAATGACAATTTGCTTCAGACATCAGGCCTCATCAGCTCGCCGTTTTACAGCGATGCATGTGAATCTAACTCAGGCTTATTTGCATTTTAGATGCCTTCCCATGTTGACAGGGAGGAGATCATTATCTCTTCTCTCCCTCAGCACAACCTCAACAACCCCACGCTGTTAAAATCATATTGCTATGTTTCCATATCAAACCCAGGACACAATTAAGCACAAGATATACAAAACGTGCATGACATGACTGATGAAGGCAAATATGCAAATCTTGAGTGAAGCTGTTTTACAACGGCTTGGGGGTACTGTAAGTGTTTTGTGTAAGTTGAGCTCGACGTCATGAGTTAGGACTTGACTTTTGTCACAAATAGTCAGATGCTGATCTTAGTTTCCAAATCAGTATAGTAACAAATGTATTCAGAGATATTTTCCATCCTCGGATCTTTTGGAATAGATGTTGTCGTTTTTTACATTTGCATTGTCACCTTTGAACAGAAGGTTAACTTTTCTAAATATGATGCATTCAAGTTTCCATTTGTTATGGTAACCACATTTTGATAATTAGTTGTAGAATATTTCGCACTCACAATAAATTAATGTACCATCTCATACTATTAAGTAGGCAAACAAATTCAGATATTCTTTTTTTTTTTTTTTTGTCCTTGAGTCTTTTTCAGATGGGAAATAATCTCTGCTTTTTGTGGGAGCTGACAGATATTTGTGTTCTTCTGCAGCCTCGTCTTTAATACACTCGACCTGCGGGGACTTTTCACTGACATAATCAGTTGAATTGGTTGTTTTTCAAGTCACAATCAGCATAGAATGATCATTTTTAATGGCAAAAGGAGTTTGTTGTAAGAGGTTTTTCATGCAAATAAAATGATTATGTAATCTGAAAGGATTACAGGTTTTAAACATTGTAATATGAATGTTGCCATAAAGCAATCTTCTGCATTGCTGTACATTTCTGTTTCTTACCAAGCAATACAACTATTTGTTAAAAAAAAAAAAAAAAAAGAATGAAAGAAAGAAAGAAAGAAAAAATATCTGGTGATCAATCTAAATTTTTTGAAGTGATTGTGTACTTCTTACAACAAAATCCTGGGTTCGATGCTCTTCGCTCTTCCTGTCTCTCAGAGAATAAACCTCTCACCACTCATAAATTCTACTTTTGAAGTTGTGGGTTGAGAGAACTTTTTCTTTTGGAGTTGGTGGATGAGATCCTAATAACTCAAATAGAACAACCAAACCTACAGAAGAAAATAAATGCAGTAGTGCACTCTTAAAATGTGATGTAACACTCACCGGGAGTCTGATCTAAGGCACCACTGCTGGGCTCTGTTCAGAACCACTGAAGCCACTTTGGTTTGTATCGAATATCAACTGCATTTTTTATAACAATGAAACAATAAAAAGCTTGTTTCTGCACAAACATCACAGAAATTCTCCTTGAAGTGCTTGACGTTGGATTTGGTCATAAGATATAGTTGCAGAAGTTATTATCAATGTGGGTGCATGCATGTTCTTCCTGTGCATTTGCTTGTTTTCTCAACAGGTTTTGTATTAGAAAACAAAACACATGAGATTCAGGTTAAGTTACTGCAATTTTTTGGTTTCGTTTTTATAGACACACTGTACATGCGTGATTTTGTATTAGCCCTGACCAGTGTGTAGCCTGCTTTTTTTTCCCCACAACTCTCTGCAACCCAAAGAGATAAAGCAGGTTGATAAGATGAATGGATGGATAAATGACATGTTAGAAGTAAAAGTGAATGTGAAGAGCTGTTGTTTATGAGAGGAGCTGTGATGAAAGCTGCCACCAGTCATTTACCTTCCCAAAGATGAACGACTTGCGTGTTTCATTCTCTCACTAATACCATAGCTGCATTATGGACAACGGGATATTGACATCCTTCCCAGTAAGCTGCTATACAGGTGCATCCAAATCATGAGGGCTGGAACTTATAAACTCCATTACGAAGGACCCCCCCCCCCCCCCCCACAAGTCCAACTGATTGAAATCAGGTCTAACCACTTCATCACCGTTCCTCAGAAGTGAAAGTTACATGATAGTTTATCCACTCTTTCTGCTTGGAGGCACTTGAAAACTGCACACATCCACACTTTTGGGCCCATGGAGTATTGGTATTAGTGTTCTCTCAGTCAAACCAGCGGAGACTATTCCTGACCCAGATTCTCCCATCATGGAGAACAGTTGCTCAGCCTAAGCATCCCTCCGAAACAAATAAGGTGCTATTTAGAGAAGATCAGATCCATAACTCAGTGAGTGATCAAGTAATTATCATTCGAACCTGATTTTTTTTATTGAAATAGTTTTTTTAATAAACATTAATTGAAAGAAGTCGGCTCGGCGCTCATTTATTACAGACCTGACACAGTTGCATCTGCCTGACAGAGCAGTTATCGGACAGAACGGTTTGATTGAGTTTGCTTTGTAGCCCGAAATCAATTAATACAGTTATAGGACTCATTGAGTAAAACTTCCAAGAGATTGGAAAAATAATGATAAACTACATTACAGTACAGCCAGATTGTCTCCCTTTGGTTCCCGATTGAGAACCTGTGCTAAAGATCTCTTTCACTGTGCTAAAGTTTTCCCTCAAAGTATAATCTAAATCTATGATTGCTCGTTGGTCGAACTCAATTATTTCGTTCAGAAAGAGATATAGAAATCCCCTGCAAAAGTTTTTCAATGAAAGTTTTATGATGAGAGATGAGTCCAATAAAAAGCAATAACACTGGCACATCCTCATTAAAAAGTACTTTGTCATATTTGAACTCCAAAGGCTTCTTAGGACCAGGAGACTTTTATTAACCCATTAGTATGCTAATTACTCAAGAAGAATAACAACACAAAACGAAGGGGGTCTGACCCCATCCGGCCATTTTAAGCACAAGTCGTGGTGTGAATATTTGAGACATATCATCAAGAACCATTTCTCATTTAGACCAATCGTTGCAAACAATGCTCAACTCACTTCTGAAAAATGATATTGTCGGCGCAATAAGAAAGCAGCATTAAGCAATCCTGGCTTTATTGTTTGCAAACAAGCATCAGTCATGATCAATATCCACCGCGATGAAAGGTGATCCTCCAAGCTTTTCTCAGAAACTCAATAGATTTTTATTTTGTCATTTGTCTGTGGTTTATGAGTAAAGTTGAATGCTTCACATTGTAAAAGCACCTCTCCATCTTCAAAAACTCTGTTTGTGTTTACAAAAAAAACATCTAAGACTTGTTTAATTTGATTCGACTTCCCCAAATAGCTTAAATCTGTTACTTTCTGCCATTTTTGAAAGCTTTTAAATGGCCCTATGAGAAGCTTCTAAGTGCTTATGAGCCAGACCAAAGTACAGGGCCTGGGGTGAAATAGTGTAACTGTGATTGATACCTGCATCACTACTCATGGCACCAGGAAGAGAAAACAAGCCATCAGAGGCAATGTGATGCTTTGGGAAAAGTTCTGCTGGGTGACCTTTTGTCCTGCCATCCATGCAGATGTTACCTTCCAGCCACCCAGGAGACCATACACATCTTTTCCTGTATCCCATGACGACGGTGGCCTCTTCCAACATGCAACCTGCTAAAAAAAACAAAAAAACAATATGGTTTCACTAGTTTGACATGTTGACCTGGCCTCCTAATAACCCAGATGTGAATTCAGTCAAACATCTGTAGGATGTGCTGGACAGATAAGTCTGAGCCAAAGAGGTGTCACCTTAAAGCTTCTAGAACTATGCTTTAGGTCTGCTTTGGCAGCAAAAGGAAGACTCGCACAAAAAAAATGAGACAGAGAGTCACAATGTTTTGGCTGATTGATGTATAAAGCCTAGCCAGCACATAGTTAATGAGCACGACTTCCAAGTTTGTGAAGTGCAGGCAACATTTAGATCACACTCTTATGATGGGCTTGATCCTCAGGGCCCAGCCCCGACAGTATGGGGTTGGGGACAGCTGCCCCCCCCCCCCCCCCCCCCCCCCAAAGCTCTGCCTCCGCTCAGGGGAAGACACAGGGGGCTAAGGAAAGGATAATGAGGATGGAGAAAAGCTGTAGGATAGAAAAAAAACTGGTGTGACCAAGATCATCATCCTGGTGATGGGTTATCCTATAAGATGAGATGAAAAATGTGGCTTTTGGTTATGTCTCTTGACACACCTGAGACCAATATGAGCTCGTATGCTTGCGTGGCGCCGTGTGTGTGTGTGTTCCTATTAGCCAGAGACAGAAAGACGAAGAGGAGGAGTTTAATGGAGTGTCCCAGGGCGAGGCTCCGTTGTTCCCCCTCATCAAGCACGCTGGCAGTGCTTTAGCCCCATAATGGCCACCGTGTGCCCTGAGCCAATACACGCTCCACTGTTTCCATTCACTCATTGCTCATTCTTATAGGCCAGGTGCAACCGTGACCATGCTGCGGGCTGCAGGTTGAAAGGATGCACTACATTAAGAGACAAGAGGCAAGCGGGTGTCATGATAGGGGGGGACAAAAGACATGTGAGGACTGAAATCGAAGAAAAGGCGACGTAAGGGAGCCCGGGGAAGGGTGAGTGGTGAAGATAGGAGGGCTTTATGAGGCGATTATGGAAGCAATCGCATAAGGCTACGATCTAATCACAGAAATAGATGGCGGCCAGTGTCTGAGGGGGCACGGCTTGGTCTTGTTAACATGCCCATCTGGATGAAGTCACACACACCATCGAACACAACATGCAGACACTCCAGAACATCTCTGACAGCGGCCATTTGGAGGAGAGCAGTGGGGAAGAGTCCAGCTGAGTCCCTCTCCCATACATCACTGGTACTGACCGTTACACACAATCATGACAATGCAGCGTAGGAAAGAGGTTCAGTGGGCTTCCAACATCTGAGAGTTTTGGTTTGTGTCAATTTTGCCATTTACACAACAACGAATACTATTTTTTATTTTTTTTATTTCTAAATATCATTACATGTATCTCAATGACTTAAACGTTATTGGTCAACCCTAAAATGGCCCAGTGTTGCAGCTGAGCTTTTATCCTGGTCTCTACTGCCCCCTATTGACTGTAAAGGCATACACACTATCATCTGACTGGGAGAAAAGGTCACACCGACATGAACCATAATAAAATCCATGAGCTCTTTAAAAAAAATTTGAAAAGCAAAGTCGATCTCAGCCATTTGAAGCAGTGAGAACTTCGGATACTCTTTTATCCAAAGGAAATCACCTCGTAGGATTTCCAAATGCATAAAAGTCATAAATCAACTATCTGCAGAGTGGCGACGATCCGATTCTTAACAATAACAAGTGGTATATCTGAATCAGCCTCGAGGCAAAAATGTGCTGAGCGACCTCATTTGATATCAGGCCGTGTCAGGGAAAATTATCTGATAAGGTCTGGCTTTTTTTTGGGTTATTTTTTTTTTAATAACTTATCAATTCCCATAATCATAAAGGGTCATGCAATTGAAACAGGGTGATAATCAAAATCAGAAATGTGACTTGAACTATAGGTGACCGTAACATAAAAAAAACTGCTCTTTGCCTTTCTGCCTATTTTGTGAACAAACAAATCTTGTGAAATACATCTGTTACTGTTCACACCCCAAATAAAAAAAAAATACATCTGCAAAGGTAATTTCATCAGCACTGAGACATCTCTTCTATATGTAAATTAAAATGTTAATGTAGAGTAAACAAATCAACAGCGAAAAAGATTTTACTTCAGCAGTTTACTGACAAGAAAGACTCAAGAGGTATTCACCTGTTGTGGTGTTTTTAACTAAATAAATCAGACATGTGGAACTAATAATCTCATTTCTTTCTCACTGGTAGTGTTATTGAAGAGGTTCGGCATAATTTTCACTCCGTCTCCACCTCACACACGAGGTCTTTTCATTTTGTTCCATCTCTCGATAGGCTTCATTGTCTCTCGTACAGATAAGAAGTCTATTATGAGCGTCCTGTTAAAATTACAAGGGCTGCAGCATGGCCATCATCAAACTCAAGGTCTTTTAAAGTGTCACGGCTTCACAGTCTCACCCTCTCTATGCACACAGCAGTTAGAGAATTATCTTTTTTGTTTCTTGTCTCTTTCGAAACCTGTTATCAGACCAGGGTGGTGCAGATTAATGATCGGCCAGGGCACAAAGACTCAATGGAGACAGAATCATTTACAGCAGTTCACTTTTAACCAGGCCTTATTCAAAATCACAATCTATTATTGCGGGTTTCTTTTTGTCATATCTTAGCTCCTTTTGAGAAAAGGACATACTTTGTAAGTTGTAACTGCAAGCATACCTCTAAAGTAGTAACTTTAAAATACAATGATTCAGATTAAATGAAAATTGACAGAATGAAGTCATTTGCACTTGATAACTGCTCAATTCATTCTAGTTAAACTCAGATTTATCTGACTTTAATACTTCATTATGCATATAAACTGGCTGAATGTCTTGGTTGTGAATTCAGCACCACACCGTGGTTTTGTTGTTGTAATTATATCCCGACTGTCTGTTCTTTTTATTTGCCATATTGTTCTGTGTCATGATATAATCCTGATAATCTTGCTGCAGCTTGTTGAGCCAACAGAGCTGCGTGTAAACCAGGGGGGGGGGAAGGCCGAGCTGCCCGCCGGCAGCCGTGGCACCGTGTGGTATAATCATTTCCTCCTGCTCTATAGGCTGCTGCATTCCCGGGGTTCACCCGTCTGCCTGTGCAGGACACCCATGGGAGTGTAGTGTACGTTGCATATGTGCAAGCAGACCCACAAACAGATGCACACAGACTCACACATGGTTTGTTTATTTATTTATTTATTTATTATTTATTTATTTATTTAGTTCGTTAGTTCGTTAGTTCGTTAGTTAGTTCGTTAGTTCGTTAGTTAGTTAGTTCGTTAGTTAGTTAGTTAGTTAGTTAGTTAGTCAGTTACTCAGTTACTGAGTTGCATTAACAGCAAATATAACTGAAACACCTGGAAACAAAGATGTTTTCCTGCTATTAAGACAAATATGAAGTTATATTTCAGTCCAACAAGTTTGAAACGAAAATGACTCTTGGCCTGGGTTAGTTATAACAACAATCCATTTGAAACACTCAAATGAACTTCATTGAAAAAAAATAAAAAATAAAAAATTTATCCTATCAGACATCAGATGTAAGGCATATTGAAAAAATATATGAGAATTAATGCAATTTGAAAAATACAATACATAGTGTTTGCATGAATGAGTAAGACTTTTTAACACACACCCAGTCTACATAACTATTGTTGCTTCTATTTTATACTGTGAACAATGACCTGCCTTTTAATAAAATATAAAGCAATCTATAAGAAAATAATATAAAGAAAACATTACGGTATATTAGCCATTCTTATGTATGTGTTACGTTGACTCTGACGCAAACGACCATCAATCTGCTCGTTTTATATTTCTTTACTGCAATCTTCACCTTTTAAGTGATTTGAGGAAAGTCAACAGTGCCATCTTCTGGCCGAAGTCTTCTATTACACTTACCAGAGTACAATAATACAATTCACATACCATAAAATAATACCACATATGTTATGTAAATTGCCTTTTAGACAAGCTGCAGACAATCATTTTGAATGGAATAATTTAATAAATCATGTTTATTGTCCAATACAATGATATCCCATAGATATCCAAACCCAAACCCAGCCTCCCCATACCAGCATCACACACGCACATGTTCAGAACCAAGGCAACTTTACTTCGCTTGGAGTACAACAAAAAGTAAGTAGAATTGATAAGATCCCAAGAAATCACATCATTTCTCTGTAAGTCATATTTTGTTCAAATTAATAATTACTCAATTAATTGTTCAATTAATTGAGTAAATTAATTGTGCGAGTTGAAAAAACTTAACTGTCATTACCAATGAACCAAACTGTGACCAGACAAATCTACTAGAAGGAGATATATATATATTTCTGGAAGGTATCATATACAAGTGAAAAAGAAATGGAGATAAGTGCTATATGAAATTAAAATGTCACTTGTCATTGTTTATTTTTTTAGAATGAATATTGATAGATTGATTGATTAATATGTCCCAGGTTTGAATGTTTACAAAGAAGAATGCAGTTAATGTTTCTGTTCGGAATAAAACAAAAGAATCCCAGTTGCTGCTGGAGTGGTAAAACAACACTTCTCATAGCTCTGACAGTATGGTTGTTTTCATATTTTCTCATATTTTGTACGATCGTGCTTGCCCCCATTCATATCCATACCTTAAATAACCAGCAACCACCGACCGCATATGTTGAGAAGAGCGGTCGAACCACAGCATAAGTTTACTGTGAGTCATTTAAATCAGCTCTGGTAAGTATTGTTCACACTTCCACACTTAAATATCTCATTAACTAAAGGTCTAATCCTGATTAACTTCAACACAGCGCAGTCTTTGCCCAGTTTAACTTCAGTATGAAAGACTGATCTCCAGAAAGAAACTTTTAAGTCCAGTCATGTTTTCACATGTGATTTACTGTCACACTGGCTGTCAAACGTAATTTAATAGAAGAGATTCAGAGCCATGATGGAAACCTTAGAACATTGATGAGCAATTCAGGAAGGAGTTGAAGTATTAATTACAAGGGAACGACAGCAAGTTGTCCTGTTACTTTACAACAACAACAACAACAACAACAACAACAACAACAATACCATTTTGTCATGAATCAAACATGTTTCTAGTAAATTACTTACATTATTATCTGCTCTGACCATATTTCGTTTTGATTGTGTCACTCATGTCCTGGCTAATAATTTCCATAACTTAGAAGCTAAATTTGTAAATAATTCAACAACAAAAATGCTAAAACCTTTGTAATCTATTACCATTAAATCTGAAAAACAGATAAAATTATTATATTATAGCTTTTCCCACCAACGTACTCCTACTTTGTGAGACAGATCTTCTCCAGGTTTACTCAGCCTCCTCTGACAGTGTTTTTTGTACTGAATAACCCAGTGCTCTTACAGTGAGCTGAGTCCAACAGGTCAAGCATGTCCAAAGTCTCGCCCACCAATTGCAATACCAGGTCCCATTTTATATGGCTCGTGCTCTTTGTCATGAATATGTTTTGACACAAACAAAACAGTAAATGTGACATGTAATGAATCATTTCAGGAGCATGGTTATAAACCATGAATGCAAATTTGTATACTGTTTGGACCAATCATAGTTTTTGACTTTCACTCACCTACAGCAAGGCGTTAGGCGTATAACTATAGTTGTTAACACTGTGGTACCTAAAATTAGTTTAAAATGTATTCCTATCAGCTATTTAATGAAAACCTTTCAGTGTCAAATATAGCACTTTAAATATTTAGATATTTAGATATTTTCACATCATCAAATCCACTTCAGTGAAAAAGCTGCAAAGATGTAATATTCTTTACCAGGGGGCAAAATTGTTAAGGATTATAAAACAATGTGCTATCCATGTTGGTGCAAATTAAACTTAGGAAATCACATTGTATTTAGTTTTACAGTTAACAATTATTTTGAATTGATAGATTACAATGTGCTTTGATACTATGATATGGAAACTATGTGGCTATAGCAGTAAAAAAAAATAAAAATTAATAAAAATAACTACCGTAACAGGTGACAAGTAAGACCCATAAAATATCAGTATTTCCAAAACACCTTAAACACCACGAGAAAAATAACAGTCATAATGGGCAAGTGCCAGCCCACATTCTGATCGAGATGCATTGTGAAACTAAAATAAACACACACAAAAAAACTAGCAACTTTTAAAACAAACGTGAAGTGAATAACACAAAGGGCTTGATTAATTTTAAAATGTCCATCCAGCTATTTATCCATCCCTAAGATGAAATTATTTTTGCTTCTCCTGACTCATCACTTTTTTGTCACTGCGTTTTCATGAAGCTGTTGCCAAATGGGATTACAGTCTAAGCTGTTGTTGTAGGGTCTCTGTCTGTGTGAGTGTGTGTGCCAAAGCCCCTTCATCTTCCCTTCACACTCCAGAGTGACCTCACAAATCTCCTCCCGCCCACCATCTGGACACCTACGCTGTACTTTGCGTATAGAAGCTCCTGTTTTTGTTCGACAAATTACAGACCACGGCTATCAATGAAAGAGGCACCTCCGAAATAGGCAATGATCTGATAACACGATGAAGCTCAACCAAGCAGGTATTAAGTGACTGCTAATCCTGCTTTAGCACAAAAGGTGCTCTCGTGTGCGTGCGCCGGCGTACACGGAACACGTACACGGAATTAAATGTCAGCACAGAACACTGATCAATAAAAAAAAAAAAAAAAACTAATCCTCTAAATAATGAAGGAAATAATTCCCACACACAAACCAGCAGGCCTCTGCAGAGGCTGTGAATCCTCCCTGAAACAACCGGAGGTGTGAGAGATCCATCAGTTTGCCCAAGGCTGCCGAGACAGGAAAGTAGGAGAGACAGATGGACTAGTTTAACCACAGTAAGAGAGGCTGACCTTCTTCAGAGTGGGAGGAGGAGGAGGAGGAGAGGGAGGAGGAGGAGGATGAGGGGGAGCAGCGCCAGTGTAGGGAGAAAGGGGGGAAAGGAGAGAAGTGTCAAAGAGAGAGACAATGCCTTGGAAATAGCTGTCATCAATCTTCAGTATCTCCACAGACACAGAAATCTCTGAGAGTCGGGGTTAGAAGGATTGCAGTGTGTATGAGACGGAGATAGAGGAGGAGGAAATTAGACTTACAGTACAACACTGCTGCGGGCGAGAGGGGTTAACAAACATTGACACCCAAATCAAATTATGTGGAAGACAAAATTACTGAGACTGGGGGGAGGTGAGGAGACGTAATTACAACAGGCCTCTGAAAGAAAACACCTACTGATAGAACAAATAAACCTGTTAAAAGATCACAAATCCTTCCAGAGGGTTTTACCTCAGGAAAGAGAAATGATCATCTATCCATCCAGATTCTGGCCGACAACGAGTTACTGCATTTAATGTTGAATCAAGTGGCGCTGTCACCAAATGCTAAGGCTAAAGACAAAGAGTGGTCAACACACGTGATTTCGGAATTGGGTTGAATCCTGTCATCAAAAACATTTAACAAGGTAAAATAAAAAATAAAAATAACGCTGGTCATAAAGTGTCATGATAATGTTAATATGTGAGTCAAATACAATATCACATTCTTTAAAATAAACATAAAAATCCCCTATGCTCTCCAACTTCTCGCTCCAACGTTCAAAGATTAGATCATTTCACAAACTGAGACACCACTTCCTCTAACATGTGCATACACAACATTTGGCAATTATCAAATAATCTAAGTATAGAAATACTGGAAAATACTGACCTCTCACCAGTTTTCAGAACAGTTTGATTCTCCACAGGAAAGGGGAACTGCAAACTTTGCTCACCAGTTTCACTCCACTCCAAGGAAAATGCTTTACGTTCCAGTAATAGACAATATCATACCTGCCAAGTACAAAGGCAGAGGTGATAAATGGAATGCATACAGTGCAGTGCAGATTGCCATAATGGCTTCCAATCTGTAACGGTTAGGGTCAGGAAACCACCCGGTGTTTGTTGAAAGTTGCAACTGGTGAGCAAAGCTCAGTTTTATCACATTCAGCTTTCTGATAAATGATTTAGTTCTTTGTGTAATGGGCAACCCAATTCACCACATCCAAAATCACACTGGTTTATTTCTATTAGGTGATTGGATCAATCATACACGTAAATGTTTTTGTTTGTCTTTCAGATGTGATGCTCCCTTCCAGAGATCACGTACTGAGCATCCTCGATTTTTACACTGGATCCCCTCACTTTACGCAATCTTCACCATTCATTTGGGGTTTGGACATTGAGGCCACAGTTATTATATATCATGTTGTGACAAGTAGCATTGTAGTGAAAACAAAGAGATAGAACGAGGTATGACATGCAAACAAGGCTACAAGTCCAACTCTGGACATCACACATGTGTGAAAGGTTGGTAATACTTGAGTTTGTTTTGAAGCTGATCCTTAAGGAATAACAATAACACACACTGACCTTTATTTACGAGGAGTCGTCTCAGTATGCTTGTATGATGTCAAGTGAAAGACCCATCAATTGTACACATACACACACACACACAAACGCGCGCGCGCGTGCGGGCACTGATATACAAGCAGTTTTTCTTCTTATATTAATTTCAAGGGAAAACCTTATATTTGTCTTCCTTATCTTCTTTAAAACTGAGTGCATACGTTTCCCCTTTTTTCCCCATTGTATACAGAGTTTACAGTTTGCTAGTTAAAATAATGAACACCATGACTTATACCTTTTGTTAATTTTAATTAAATGCAAAGTTTAGTTATTTATATTATGAGCTACTTCTGAACACAAGCATTTTTTTTGGGTAAATTGCTCAGCAGCTGCAGACTGGAGCTGGAAATGAGCAGACTGCATGCCACCGGACAAGAGACCAGGGGCTTTTACAACACATCTGTTCACGAACGCGACTAGTGAACACTTGAGTGTCCTGTTTTCACTCAGCTTCCAAAATCTCTCTTTCGTTCCCTTTGCTCAAGGACTCTTGAATGATAAGTGGATGGATGAAAATCATGCCCAATTGCATGCAAGAGTGTTGTGTTTGTGGACCGTAGCCTCGGGATGAAATAGCACATCTCATCTCAACTAATTTATGAAGAAAATTTTCCTAAAGTTACAAATCCAAATTAGATTGCAAACCCTGATTTTAAAAAAACAAAAAACATTTGTTTTGCTCATTGAAGCATTTATATGTGACTCATGTTTGGTCGCGATGGCAACATAAACAAAAGAAGCTTGATTTCAGTTTTGTGAGTGCATGTTTATGAGTGAAGAAATAAAACTAACAATGTAAAGCGCTTGCGAAACTGAAAGAAAGCAAAAACAATTCAGGTGATTTCTATGTACCATTTCCTTCATCAGTACATGGGATGTGATAGTGTACAATTTAACAGCAGATCTAATGGCTGCTTTTTCTCCATACCTCTCTCCGACATTTCAGTATAATCACAAAAATACATCTGCACATGTATCCAGATGTTCAAAACTTGAATCTACAGCAGCATGATCATTCCACTTAACACATCAGGTCAGAAAACCTTTAAGTCCTGAGAAAAATCGATTCTCAGTTAAAACGAATTTGAAAAACTCCATCCTTCCACTTCTTTTGCCGCTCGATGAGAAGGCTCCTGGAACTGATCCCAGGGCACTGGAACCGATCCCAAACCCTCACATATGATCATTTAAAAAAGCCCATTCAACCTTGAATGCATGGTACTGAGTTGTTGGAGGAAACTGGAGTCCTTGGAGAAAGTCCAAGCAAGCACAGGGAGAACACGCAAAGTCTCTGCAGAAAGGTGCATCCAAGACTTGAACCAAGGACTTTCTCTATGCAGCGTCTTCTATCCACTTCTGTATTCATATTTGCATTATCAGAACAGATTATTTCAATTTCCTACATTTCTTTTAGAATATTTTACATCTCTAGCTGAGTTAGAATCATAAACAATGTTTGTAACAATCCCACAAATGACTGTTTTTCTCTTCCTTAATTTGAAAGTACCACTCAAGTATTTATAGTAAATAAATTAAGTATGCAGTTTGTTTTTTTACCCCGGGATATGGCATTAGCCAACGGTTTAACGGAATCAGTGAAGTAATGATGTCCCTTTGCTTAATACTTACAAATTAGACTCTGCTCTTCACAGGAAGCAGATGGACTAAATCTCTCTAAATAATAAGGATCTTTACACACCTATAATCAATTGCTGATTTGCATAAAGAGTATTCTCAAAGATGGAGGCCGTTCATCACAGAGAGAAAAATTGGCTGTAAGTGGAGACGATTTAGTACCGTGACAACACTCTCCGATGAAGTGGGCCCACAGATAAGATGACACTCAAGCCACAATGGCTAATGAGGTAGGAAAATAGAGTAAGAAAAAAATCCCTGAAGTAACAGCTAAAGCCTTGAAGGAATAATTATAGGATCCTAAAATCTATTTCTATCTTACACATCAGTCACACTGTGTTGTTGCATGCAGCATGGTGTTCATTGTTAAATACAATGGGATGTTGTTTTCTTAAAAAAACATATCTGAACTTTACTTAAGACCAAAATGTTTATGTAAATGAATTTTGATTTGAGACATGCATTCAAAATGCCAGCGTTTATGTATGAGTTTTTGAAAATTGCAAAAAATATAATGGTTGTCAAGTGATTACAGTTTATGAATTATTGGAGAAAACACAGAACTTTGGTAGTTTGAATACAGTAACATCAGCCATAGCATAACAATATTTCAGACAACCATTGAATATCACTTTTAAAATGATGAATTATAATTAATCATCAACACCATTCCCAACTAAATAACTTCACATAGACACTCACCCTCTCCACACGGCTTGGTGTGTAACCTGTAATTAATTTAGACCTAGAAGCTGTCGGTGACTTTCAGATAATACCTAAAACTCAGATAGTACATTTGACAGTATTTCAAATAGATAAATAAAAACATTCGAGTTGGTTCTCTTGCCCTGTGCAATGACCTTTCAAGGCCAGACTTGGGGCCCTTTCTGTGTGGAGTTTGCATGTTCTCCCCTTGTGATTGCAGCTGTGGCTCTGTCTCCCAATCCAAAAAATTATAGGTTTGATTCCCTCATGTCAAAGTGTCCTTGAGCAAGACTGGAGACGATTGTAAGATTTAAGATTGGACTGAGCGCCTTGCATGGCAGCCGCCTCCAGTGGTGTGTGAATGTGTGTGGGTGAATGTGATTAATGGTGTGAAGCACATTGGGACTGCTCGAGCAATTGAAAAGTGCTATATAAGTGAAATCCATTTACCCTTTGTGTGTCTGTGGGTTTTCCTCCCAGAGAGTAAAAACATGCATTTTAGATTAATTGTTGGCTGAAATTGCCCAGGAGGTGTGAATGTGAGCGTGTGTGACTGTCTGTCCCTCTGTGATTGTCCTTTGATATGCAATAACAAAAAGTATGGGTGTTCCTGATTATGAAGATCAATTAGAAATGTTTGCTAAGAAGTTCAAATTGATTATTTATTTTGGGTCCAAACTGACTGTAAAGTTTGGACCCGTTGTGTCAACTATTAAGGCACATAATACAATTTAAGTAGTAAAATGTAACTACAAGATTTTAGCATTTACACAAAATCAAGGCATTCATACCATAAATTCCAAATGTCATAATTCATTGTGTTTAGCCAGTATTTGTTGATTTATTCATTATAGACTGCGAAGAAGCTCCATTACATTTTTCTTATTTTCGCGGGGAGTACAATGTCTTACACCTCAGGGCCAGCTTGAAACTCCCTCCGGCTAGCAGCCATCCATGAAATGAGAAAATCTATAATGCATTTAATTCTGTTCTCTGTAGATCAAGGCCCTGTCTCCCAATGGCACCAGGGGGACTACAAACACCACATCAACCTTCTTTTAACCCTTCTGCAGTACCCAGATATACAGTAGTTATCACTCAGTGTCAACCACCTCCATCTCTCTCTCTCTCATGCACATCTACGAGACGCACTTTTGCATCGGCATCCTTTCTTGCGCAAAACACTCTTGTGTCTGCATTGATGGGCTATACTGCAGCAATAGTATCTCCTAATTTACTTCAATGGCTCTGTTTTCTCTGCAATGATCTCACTGTTTTGGCTACAGCCGCACAACGTGTGGCTTCAGAGGGGAATTTCCGCTTGTCGATAGTCTAAAGTGGATGTTCTCTATCATGTCAAAAATAATCAGTATGGACAGGTACACGTGGATGAACTTGCCTGCATGGAGCTGTTCATATCAGGTCCGCAGGTTTGATCTATTTAGGAGATTGCTTTTTCAGTCACGGAGAAGTGCTGTAAGGTAACGACTTCAGCCTGGAGGGATTGCAGTCACACTCTTAGTCACGTTCGCTCACAGCAGTCTGCCCTTTAAAATTATCCAAAGACAAAAAAAAGCTGAAAGAGGCAGATTTCTGGCAAGATTTCACTGAATTTCAATTTACCGGATGGCTCTCTGGGTTACATAATGCTACACAGTCGACCGTGGACGTTGCTGCTGATTTATAAAGGCTCACAAAGGCCTGCCACATTCTGAAGGTAGCTAGTCTATAATTGGAAATCCTGAAATACGAGAATAAAATGTTTTGAGTGATCTTGAACCAAACACCTCACTCAGCACAGATAAACTACTCCCTTTGTGTCCGTTTTCTTGTACTTTCAGACATTGTGCCGATGTGTGACCACAGAACAGCAGCAACGTTTGACAAATGCGGCTCAAGAAAAATGCTAAATGGACGGATACACATGATGAGTCTGCTCTCCCATTGTTGTTGACACTGTTTATGCGTGTGTGTCACCATCTCTCTGGGCAACAGCCTGGCCATCTTCTCTCCTGTTGTCCTGTGTGTGTCATGGTGGCTGGCAGGCAGGCCCTGCCTCATGATGTTAGTGTGCCTTAAATAACTAGGCCAGTGTCTTGATGGATTGTGGTGTATTGCCCACTTGGATCCTTCTAATCATTAATCTACCAATAAAGAAGTGACACATGTTACAAAGGAAGAGGGGATACAGAAGAGAAAGCGCCTCAACAGTATTGTGATGTGCTCCATTGAATCTCATCAGAGAGATGAGTGAACACAGATAAGATGAGGAGTGGTCACTGTAAAGCTCAGCCATCTTGCTCTGTTATCTCATAAATGTGACTAGTGGACACCATTTACCTGCATTTTAAGGTATCAAAATAGATGTGAAAGTTAATTTCATTGGCAAACAAACAGCAGAATTTTCAACTGTGAGTTTTCATTTTTATATTTTTATGTCAATGTGTACGTTTTCTCCACTCAACCTTTAACTCTACATTGAGTAAAATCTAAGTAGAGTCATAAAGTAAAGTGCTCTTGAGGTGATGTGTAAAAAGGATTATAGTTGACACATCAGAGCATTCATATTTCATGCATATATGACTTGTTAGCTGAAGTACAACATATTTCTTTTTGATTTAAAGAAGTACATAAAATCACACACAATGTTCACATAAAGTCTACTTCCAGAGCATATAAATATAACTCAAAGACATGCACAATTGAGGAGTGCAGGTTACAGTTTCTAATATGATTCTAATTTTAATATTCTTCCAATTAGGAGTCAGTGAAGCAAATAGTCCTCCATCATTCCATTCATCTTGCAGATGTTCATGCAGAGTCAGACAATCACCTAAACACATCTACAGCCGATTTAGAATCACTAATACGTCTAACAGGCAGGAAGAGGAAGCAGAATTTCACCAGGAAAATGGATGCAATTGCAAAGAGAGCCTGAAAACTTCCCCCAGGAAGGCCCTGTCTTGGTGAGATAGTCCTAACCACTGCACCACAGTGGCACTATTTAAAACTGTAATTTCAGTTTGATCAGGAAAAGTGTGCAATTTCCATGGTGTGTTGTTTTGGCTTGAAAATATCACATTACCCCATTCAGTCGTTTCTGAGCAAACAACCATCTCAACTCACTTCTGAATTCTGCACAAAAAAATAATAATAATGAGTTGATGGCTTCAGTTTCATCTCTAAATTATTATTATTTTAATCACATTTCCTTTGAATGGAGTGATTGCACCGGTGTTACACGTGCATTATTTAGCCTGCTAACTCTGGTGTGGCCTTTGCAGTTCTACAAGACCTTAATGAGGACACACTTGAGAGATCCCTTACAGGTTGTGACTTTTCTCTGCCAGGTCGTCCTCTCTGGTGCATTTCAGCATAATTTCACCTCCAGTTTTATTCTCGTGTGATGATTTAGTGAGGAAATCATTTCCCAATCACTTCTCATTTTACCCAGGGCTAGACACACATGATCAATGAACTCAAATCCACAAACTGGCTCCCCGAGCGTATAGATATACGCAGACTAGATCATTTAGGCGGCGGTTTGAAATAAATACGGTTGATGATTGAAATAATATCTTTATAGTTTTAACTATTAACAATACTATGTAAACATGCGTCTTTTAGTTCATCGGTTTATGATCAAATCGTGCTTTAAGCGAGAGTCATGTTCGTGAGCAGTGATCTAGATGCTCTAGATCTATGGCTGTTCAGTCGTGCCTGGAGAACGTCGTGAACGCGCATGTCAGGCTCGCTGCAGAGACCCCGCTGCCTCGGCTCTCACGATTAATCGTGGGGATGGTGTTGACAGCGAGAGGCGGCGTACGGACGGCCACTTTTCCGCGTTAAATAGATGTCCGGACCGGCTAAGGTGACATCCACAACGGGTGGAACGCACACGGCATCATCATCATTATCATTATTCCCCACAACCTCGCCGTTGGCGGAGGAGGAACGACGCTGACAGGCCGACGTTCACGTTACTGATGGAATTCCCAGCCGTCGCTAGATGGAGAAACCGAAAGGGTGGACTCGTTATAAATAATTAAAAAAAACAACAACACATCTGCTGCTGGAACACAACGAAGGGGGAAAAGAAGAAGAAGAACAACAACAAAAAAGATGCATCTGCACCAGGTTCTGACGGGAGCCGTGAATCCCGGGGACTGCTGCTACTCGGTGGGGAGCGTGAATGACGTCCCGTTCACGGTGAGGCTTTATTTTGACGTTATTCCCGACGAGGCTAACAGGGGCGGTGGAGCTAGCACCCCGCCAGCTGCACTCCGTGTGTGACATGGAGCGGCTAGCGGGCTAAAGCTAGCCCCCGGGTTTAGGGAGCTAAGTAGCCACACTGCCGCACCGAGAGAAACCCGCGGACAGGACGGGAGGGCTGCGGGGGCATCCTCCTCCTCCTCCTCCTCCTCCCCGGCTGCCCTCCACACTGACAGCCGGTCAGGCAGCCGTCGACGAGTCAAGGAAGCTCCTCCAGCCGTCCAACCGCAGCGGCCGCCTCCGCTACGCTTTTCTTTTTTTTCTTTCTTTTTTTTCTTTTTTTTTCATTATTTATCACCGTCAACGCTAGCCACTCAAATGACCTTTAGCTGCATCTCGTAACGTTAGAATTACTGCAAGGGAATCCCTTTGTGCAGCCAGGACATTATCGGGTCAATATTTGCACCGAGCTGAGCTTTATATCTTTATTTATTTTATTTTATTTATTTTTGTATTATCTCTCTACAGCTGATAATGTACGGAGGGTGGTGTGGGGTTTGACCAAATTGCGCAATATCGCCAGAACGCAAACGCTTCGTGTTTGCCGAAGCAGCTAAGCTCGCTCCCATTTGGCGTTAAATCCTCCTCACGGATCATCAGCTCGCTGTCATCCCGGCATCAGCTGCGCCAGTCCTGACGTACACAGCCTTATAAGGATACATGAGGTGGAAAGGCTCATCTGCAGGAGGAGACACATCTTAAAAGAAAAAAGAAAAAAAAAATACGACAAACAACAACCTGTCTCATCAGTTCACCTCCAGTGCATCACATTTACATCTCCACAAAACGCCGTCTCTTCATATATGTTGACATCCAAGGGCTATAAATATTCACTTTGCCTGTCTTCTGGTCTGGCAACTTACCAAAATGACTCTTTGTGCCTGAAGTTGACAGGGCCGAGAAGCAAGAGTCAATACTCCGTTTACAGTTGCGAGACATGGCGAGATCGCATTATATTACAGCCTCTTTTGTTTGGCAGGCAGGAAATGATACACAATGTTTCATAACTCCCAACAAATGTTGTGGCTTTCGGTCAAATGAATAGGTTGGCGGGCTCCTGCAGAGGTTATTCTTATCACAACGGAGATGCTCTTTGCCATCTCTATAACATTTGGTCTTGTTTAAAACAATATTTTGTATGTAAACACCGAATGACCATATGTTCTCCTGTCATAGTTGAATAGATAGCGGAGTTCAGGGATTTTATCGACAGTGGGGTGATCTCCTGAGCAACAAAACCTTCCAAAGCAGAAATTATTTTGAGCTTTAGCGGAGTAATGTTCATGTGTTTGGTGTTTATTACATTGTCATGCAGTTCATCATAGAATGAAATGATACAATAATATGTTCTTTTATGGCAAGGTTTGCTTCTCTCAAAGATTTCGTAGGAAATAGTTGGATTGTGGATGACGATGAATTCTCAAGCAGCTTTGAAGCTGCGTCGTTCCCTCGTGCTGAGTTCACAGTACGCCTGGCTAATGGCCGCCAGATTTGGGTTGGTCTGTTCCTGCTGCTCGTTAGTGAGGAGGTGTTGTTTTATTGTTGTTTTGACCTCATAGCTTCATAAATATTATGGCGGCACAGGCACACTCGTCTCTTCCCTTCCTGGCTTCTAGGAGTATAGTACATTAAATCACTCACCCTCTCTGTTATTATTCTTCTATTTTTTTTTACACAAGAGTACTTTGCCTTTGCGGTCCAAATGTAAAGAGGCAGATGTTGTACGTGTTGTTCTATCTACAGACAGAGATGGTGGTGAAGCTGAAGCCTTGCATGTTGCCACAGGCCGCCAGTTTCTGTGCCTGGTGTTTTCTTTCTGTGTGGGAGAGGGTATTTGAAGAACACTCGGCATCACGTCCAATTCAGTTACACTCACACTGACCCCAAGGGCTCCTGGGCCAAACCCAGACAAAACCCTCATGCACCCAACCACAACCGCGAGGTTTTCACGTCCAGCAAGGCCTGCGCTGCGTTTCATCTCCGACATCGACACGCTGACAGAATCAGGAAGAGAAGCATTTAGATGTGAATGGACGGTGAACTACAGGTGTGCTGACGCTACCGTCCAGTGAGGCTAATAGTTGATGGCTATTGTCGGTTCTATGAGTAGAATAACCTGACTGACTTAATGAAGAATTACACGACACTTAAAAGCAGTGTTTTTTTGTCGGGATCGTGTTCTATAGCGATTTAAAAAAAGCCTATTTTCATGTCGGTTATCAAGCTTCTTACCTGATTGGTCCTGATGTGATTGCACCCACAAACAGCCTAGGTTTGATATGCAAAGCTGCAGATGTGAGATCTGCTAAAAATAGAATACACGTGTAAACCACAAAGCACAGTGAGAGCGCGCATGGACAAACTATGACTTCACATGTCTCCATTTTTCCCATCTATGTCATCTCTTCATCTTTTAAAGATCCTGACCAACATCAGAAAACAGACGTGTCAAAACTGGCCGTGATTTTCTGAGATTGCATAAATCCTGTCGGGAATTGTTTCTCAGGCAAATGTGCAGGCGTATATTTTCCAACTTTCACTGCTCCGGACTCATGACTACTTACACCTGTAGGCAAAGTCCCGTCAGGTTTTGTTGGCCCGTTGTTTGTGGAGATTTGCATGTGTAGCGGCGGCGCTTGCATATTGGATTCCGATGTGAATTTCCAGAGACCAATCAAAATAGAATTTTTTTTTTTTTTATGTGCCCACAGAGAGTAAATTATCCATGAGAGGCGAAGACAAAATCTCGAGTCATAAACGTTTAAATTCACCATGGAAGCAGCTCTATAGTTCACTTGAAAAAGTGAAATAATGTCAAACTGTGCCTCTAAAAATCCTCCACTAAGTTGCCGTTGCCAGTCTGACTGGCGACTTTGATCAATTTCAATATGATGAGACTCGGTAGCAGAGACAAGAAAGACTGAGGCTATTTTCAGGTCAGTTTATTTTTTTTGTTGTTGTTCACTGTTTAGTTGCAGTGAACAGCAAGTCCCATATGGTCTGACAGTAGACAGCGAGGATCAAAGTACATGTCTGTGCTATAGGCTTCCCCGGGGATGGTGTCTTATTACAGACTGACGGAAGCACCAGGTTATAGGTCACAACTGATCAATCATGTTTTTAAATCTCTGCAGTTGAAGCGTTTTACTCTTTCCTGAAGTCGGTGAGTAAACACGGACATTTGAAAAAAAAAAAAAAAGAAGCCACATATGGTAGCAGCTGCAGATGTGGGCCATGCTCGCATGATTGCGTTAGGCTTGGGTAAGAAGAGGCGTCTGATGGAATGAAGGCAGAAGTGATCTGTTCCTCTTATCTACTTTCATTGCTGCAGCACATGACCACATTCACTCCTGTCCTTGGGAAAAGAAAAACTGGGGCAGTAAAACAGCCAATTCTGCCTATTGGTGGTTTTCATTTTTGAAAGAAGGCATTTTAAGTGTTCCTTATCAGTGAGATGTCCTTTATATATATATATATTATATAGATATCTTATATTTTACTGGACTTAAAATACAATTTGCTGAGTGACTTCCCACAGCCACATTGAGGAAAGCAACCCATCTGGCAGTATTCTTCAGATCCCTTTTTCAAATACATTTTCTGAAAATGTCTGAAATGTATATTATCATGCTGTGTCGTGGATTCAAATATGTTCTCGGCCTTTGTGTGTGGTATTTGCAAGTTCTTCCTGGGTGGGTTTTCCACCACAGCCCTTAAACATGCATGCAACCTTAAATTCCCCGTTGGCATGAATGGTTGTTTGTCTCTGTGTTTGTCCTGTGGTGGACTGGTGACCTGTGCGGGGTTGAACCCTGCCTGTGCCTCCAGCGCCCCACGATCCCAAACGGCATGAAGTGGAATGAGAAACCAAATCATGCTGCCATTGAAGTACCAAAACATTTAGCCAAAGGTGTCCAGTAAACAATCTTGGACATTCGTGGACATTTATCTGCAATCTATCATTTGTCAAATTATTTGCAGCTGCTTTTCCACCAGACATGCTTTATTACCCAAAACCGCTTTCCCCAAATTTTATTAAAAATTATTTTTTTTTAATTAAAATTGGTCCATCACACCCAGCCCACATGTGCTGATCAGACACTAATCCATGCTAACAAAGATAATCACATGACAGGTCCACAACCTACAATTCCAATATGTAACAGTCAAACAATCAGTTTCCATGTGGATGTGACAGATTTGTCTTGTTCATATAGTGGATACAATAAATATGTCCAAACGTTTCTGAAATAGCAAAAATCCCGTGTAGACAGAATCTCCAATTTCTCAGTGGTGTCTTTTGCTTTAACAGATAAGCCCATTTTGATAACTAGATTATATTCATTGAAATACTTTTCCAGCAAATATCTATGTTATATGTCCTCGGAGGATTGACTTCAAAGGGACTAAAGTCATAGTTGAATGGTAATTATGGGGTTGCTTTCTTCACAGCTATTTAAAGATCTGTTCAGTCATTGATGTGACAGAAAGATAAGTCCAATAGACTGATCTTTTCAGATGTGTGTGTCATTAAAAGACAATATGTGGCACCTCTTGATTATTATTGAGGTGCTGGAGCCTCGAGATGTGACTCTCGGCCATGACTGTTCAATATCTAATTTCCTTTGGGAGGATCTCAAAAGACAAACGCAATATAAGAAAATCTATAAAGTAAATGAGAATGAAAAACATTTTAGTCTCTTTTGTTTATACCATCAAATGCTTTGTATATAATAAGGCTTTTCTCCAATATAGTGCGAGAAACTTTGTGTGTATTTACTTGCAAATTGTACAATGTGAGATGTTTTGGTCTCACATTGATTCTTTTCCAATTTTTTTCTCAAATGTATGTATATTATCTATTGAGACTCATTGCATGTACTGTATTTGCTTTAACTGCTCTACCTAAAATGTACTAATACGTTAATTTAGTTACCTATTATGATTTACATTTGTGGTTTGAGATTAGTACTTCCATATAACAGTGCTCTTTCTCTTCTTGGACCCAAATTGTTTTTTGGCATGCTCTTCCTAATAGCAGTCTTTCTAATGTAGAGCAAATATTGTGGTAATTTAACGACTTGATTTAGAAACATGTCATTTATTAGAATACAGTCAGTCTTTTGTAATGTTGATATCTTGATGGGAAATGTGTGATATATTGTGCTGCCCTAATGTAGACGGAAAATATCTGACTGAGAAATTCAATGAATACACCGATACCGTCACGTCTTTGTGCAAGAACACTAACTCTGATTGAAAACCAAAATTGTGTGACCGGTGAAAGGAATGCAGGACGACTGGCCCAAATTATAAGAACAAAGCAGTGATGATGGCTTATCCTGTCTCAGGTCGATACATGTAAAGTTCACTATCGCAGTGTCCTGCTCGGAAATGAACTCCCTGTAGAAAATGGTACATTAAGGACACATATTCTCATTCGTGTGTGTGTGAAAGAGAGGGAGAGAGGTGGAGAGGTGCAGAACAGTTGGAGACGGTGCGTGACGGTGACCGCCTTTAATTCCAGCTATAATGTGCATAAGCCACCGCTGCAATAATAGTAAAGCACACATCTTCCTTTGGTTTCTTTTGTACCCGTCGCGTCCATATTATGTTACAATATGTAAAGTATAACTTCATCCCTGGCTGTCACTTTGTCTTATACCTTTGGCGAATAATCCTGTCTTGTTGTGTGACCCAGAGTTTCTCGGCTGCTCCTCCTGTTCTCTTGAATAATGAACGACTGGAGCCGTCATCCTGACTGTACTGTTGCTTTGAGGTCAGCGGCCTGTCTCCCAGGTGCTGCTGCTGTTCCTGCCATTCTGCCCATGTATGCCAGCCGCCACCTATAATAATCGGATCAATTTTCCCTCCAGCTCCTCTTGCAAATCTTAATGCAGATCACCTCGCGAGTGGAGGAAAATTGCCCGTGTGGTGTCTCTGTGTGTTTCCAAGTACGGTTTCCATGCAGTCAGATAGCAAACTGCATCCAAGGGTGTGTTCGTGGCATTATTCGTCTCCTGTGTTGGCTTTGCCGTTGCAGGCTGCCAGTGCTGGTTTAAAATAACGGCCAAGCTGTGCTAGTATTGCACTCTTCTCATACAGTATTCATATTAGTGTCATTGAAGGCCTTGTTTTTTTGCGTCGGAGTAATGATCAGTACAAATAGTGCTCCAGCAGTCCGGGTTTAAGATTCCCATGATGCTCCTGTGAGGCTTTAAAATGCTCGATGCAAACATGTGCAAGGTTCATTCTGAAGAGGCAGTACAAAAGCAATAATTCAGAGTTTTGAGAGAAGATGTGTCTTAAACGTGTTTGTGGGGATGCTTATCTCGGTTACGTGATGCGTTTTGGGAGAATGACGTCGGATTGCTTCACTATACCCTGAATCAACCTGCATTAAGTCATGGTAAATTATAACTCACTGTGTTTTAATTTAATGGGTGTTTAGGATCAACACATTGTCTTTCAAACAAAAATAACCTCGGAATACATGAAGATACTTACATTTTGCCACATTTGTTTCCATTTATGACATGAGACTAATGCATCTTATAAATCACACTTTTTATTTTTGTTTAGATAATTACTCTTCACATCATTTTCCATATCAGATAAAAGTGCACTCTTGCTCCAGATTGGCGTTTTCTGTTTGTAGTCATGCTGCTCTGCACTATTCGGATAATTATATAATTTCCTGGAAGGGCTACTTGTATTTCCTGAGCTGTTGTTCCCATACTTCACTGTGATTAGTAAAACGGCTTGAGAGATGCGCCTGGCTTGGAGTTTATGAATCACCAGTTTCTGTCAGCACTCAAAGGTATTGTGTGGCTGTATATGTGTAAACCACAATGTGCACTCGTGTTCTTCAGCGATAATGTGGCCTGTGATGCACTGATTCTCTTCTCTTCTTCTATATACGTTTATTTCAAAACTTTATGGAGAAATGTATTGGCAATGAGGCTTGTCTTGTTCCATTTGTTTGTTTTTCAATCATCCGATTTTGTTCCTTCTCGTCTGTCTGTGTTTCAGGCCTACGGCTCAGGGTGTGATGTAGTGATACTGGCGAGTGACTTTGATTGTGTTCAGATTATCCCGGGAGCTCAGAATGGAAACATACAGGTGGGCTGCGTGGAGTGCTCCCACCAGCTTGGCAGGGTAAGTGTCGACTGCACACCGAGACACGCTCCCACACACAGTTCGGGTGTTTTTATTATTTTTCTTTCTGGGTTGCCAGAAGACATTACCAGTGACGCTGAGCATAAAGAGGCACATTTAGCAGTGCTTGCTGCCGCCTTGCACTGCCCGTGCTCTTGTCTCCCTGCTCTCCTGCGCCACTCCCCTCCTTGCCCCGCTCCTGTGGGAATGACGGTGCAGAAGCACTGATGGGGGGTGAGCAATGTTGTGATGATGAACTCAGTTCTTTATTTTTAGATTGCTGCATCCTATGGAAACACAGTCTGCGTCTTTGAACCTCTTTCGACCAACCCAAACAAACGCCACAAGGTAAGTAGGGCTGCTTGAATCGGACTTTGAGACTTGTATCATTGCGTTCTGGGTTGGATCACACCTGTGTGCCAATAACATTGCATGGTGTGTGTCGCTCTCCCACCACTAACAGCAGCTTAACTATCAGTGGCAAAAGACAGGGCAGTTCTTCCTCGATGCCATCACCTACAACTTGGCTTGGGACCCACAAGGTACACCTTTGCTTTCTGTGTTCAACAGACGTTTGAACAAAATTAATCCTCAGCTCACGCAACTCTTACTTCTGAGCCCCCTTTTGGCTTGTCTGAACTTCCGTGCATTATGTAAGAGTCACAGTGTGTGTGTGTGCGTGTGCGTGTGCGTGTGCGTGTGCGTGTGCGTGTGCGTGTGTGTGTGGCTCTGTGTACTGTAGTAGACAATGTGGGACAAGCCGTGTACATCATAGTGCTATTGTGTCCTCAGGGAACCGTATCCTAGCAGCAACCGAGCGGCTCCAGCTGTGGGCGCCTCCGCTGACAGATGCCCTAATAGAGGAGGAGGATGGACAGATGATGGAGGACCGGCCCCACCCTGTCCTCAATGACTGGAACTGTGTCTGGCAGTGCAAGTGCGTTACTGCTTTTTTAAATGCTGAAACAAGGAACCCCGCCTTATTGACTTACTAAAAGAAACACGTTTCATTAGAACGATCTACATTAGGGCAGCATTTTTTTTTTTTTTTTTTTTTTTAAGCAAATGTAGTTAATGTATGGTTCGGCAGCAATTCTCGTCATCCTTGTAAATCAAAAACATTCTACAAATGTAGCCAAATTGTGATAGAAGTTTCATTTTTACTTGTTGAAAGCTAAAGTGTTACAAAATAAATGATCTTCTCTGACCCCTGATCATTTTTGTCCAGTCATGCAGTCAAGTGTCAGTTCCCTCCCCGTGCAGACAAACATTAACCGACGTTCTTCCTCTTAAAAGATGGCGAAATATGATTTTCTCTTGTAAAAACAGAGGTGCGGTTACTGATTAACCAGCTCACCGTATACAAAAGGTTTATATGTAGTCTTGTACCATTTCTTTAGTGTGCAGCCTGTGCTTTATGTTGTGCAAACAGAAATAAACATACAAAAGCCATATTAGTAATTGTCATGTGATGGCAACACGGAAACCTCTAAAACAATGGAATGTGAGTGCTGGCGTGACCACAACAGCTCATGCACAAGGTTGACACACATTGACTGCTGACGGGAAGCTGCTTGTTTTGTTTACTCTGCTGAGCATCTCCCATGGAGAAGTGAATGTAGCTGATATTGTTGTTTGTCCTCTTGTACCTCTTAGGACTGCTGCTTCAGTTCACGTTGCCAAGTGGTCTCCTGACGGAGAGTACTTTGCAACTGTCGGAAAGGTAAAAGAAGTCATGTTGGCACGTCACAAAACTCCAAATTATTGCATCTTTTTTTACCCACGTGTGGGCCCTGCGGGGGGGGATGTGTTTAACTGCTTTAATGAATACCCTTGTGTGCATATACAGGATGACTGTTTACTCAAGGTGTGGTATCCCACCACTGGTTGGCGCTCTGCGGTGGTGGTTCACGACCCGTCAGACAAAAAGCCTCTTCCTGTTCACTTCTCCTTTGTTTACTTGGCACATCCTCGCTCGGTCACTGGGATGTCCTGGAGGAAGACCAGCAAGTACATGCCAAAGTAAGCATCCACAGTCACAGAGTCGGGATTTTTAGACTTTCCTATCCATTCTTGCGTATCAACTGACGGTGGTCCTCGACTGGTCTGGCTTCACGACCCAACGTGAACTCTCAATGACAAGCTGCCACCGAAATCAACAAATATGACACTTTTTAAAGTCATTTAAATAAGATAATTTCAAACTATTGGCCCTGGAAAAAAAAACCACAACCCCCTGAAAACAAGCTGGCAAACCGGCAGTTGTGAAAAAGTTGAAAGTTGTTTAGCAGCAGTTCCTTTTTTCTCTCTGGAACACTTTAGATCACCTTTTAAGAACTGTGTATCGCTTCTCCAATTTGCCAGAAACATTACAATGAAGTCAAACATTGTTTGTTTAAAACAGTGGGCTGTTTTATAGGCCTGCTGCAAAAGTGCAATGTAGAAGCTAAAAAACAAAAAGTGTTATAGTTGTATGAAAGCCTTGAGCCCACCTGTGATTTCTGACATCCCCATGAAGGGGATCCTGCACCTCTGTTTGGAAACCACTGATTTAAAGCGCAGCGCAAAGTTTTAAATAATTCATGAAAACAATAATCTGTGTGTTTTGGTGATTAAAAAATGTGACCTGAGTCGATCGCAACACATTCTTTTCATAGCATTCTGGACCAAGTCGTCGTTATAGAATGGTGCTGTGTTTTATGGTTGTTTAGCACCAGTCAGATTTATCTGTGGCTGTAGAGCAAATTAAAGCTGCTGAATCATGTGTTAAAGCAGACAATAAAATGGTGTCCAGCCAGTTAATGTTGCTTTCATTTTCATTTTGCTGTTGCTTCTTCCACCCACAAAAGATTTCAGCTAAGTTTTCACATGCTCATGGTGCTTTCTTTTTAAGTTTGCTTTTACTAGTTTGTCATTTGATATAGAGATTTAAGATTATGTTTATTACCAAATTCTTTTTGCAGTTTAATCTATGATGTCCATAGTCATACATTCCTTTGAAAATATAGTACAATTACAAAATGATGAGTGAATGATCGTTTGTTTTGTTCAGGTCTGAATACAACACAGTTTTGAGTGCAGAACATTCTGGAATTGGTCTGAAATGTATTTTCGATGAACATTTGCGTAATCTCACAACTTCAAAAGAAAGATTTTGACATTTGAATTGTGTTGATGTTTTGAAGGGGTTCAGTGTGCAATGTGTTGCTGACATCCTGCGAAGACGGTGTGTGTCGGCTGTGGTCAGAGACTTTATTACCCGAAGACAGTCTGCTCGGAGGACAGATCTCCGAGAACACTCACACCTTCAGCTCCAGCCTGCCGGGCTTGGGAGGCAATAAGGACAAGATCCAGCATGCTTTAGAGGTATTTAGAGTCGTATATGATCAGCAGTTATTTATAAAAAACATAGATACGTTTTTGTTTTGTTTTTTCTGTGACAGAAGTGTGATTGTTTTTGTGTTTGAACTTTTATTAGTCAATCCACCACCTAAAACACCTGCGCCGGGGTCGGCGACGATCCTCTGCTCTGGTGGCTCACAGTGAGCTGCTTCCCTCCCAGCTTGGCACACAGGACGCACACACTCACCGTCACATCGCTCACCATGCCAATGCTCTCTGTCACTTCCACATCTCAGCCAGTATTAACCCCAACACAGGTGAGCCATTATTATTGAATCTGAATCAGAAAATACACGCTATATATCAGGGGGATGAGTCACTCAAAGCAGCTGTACACTGTAATATTGGATCCAACCTTTTTTTTTCAGATATCCCATCAATGCTAGCAGACTCTGCAGTTTTCAACCCTGATGATGGCACCGGTGGCGGAGGCTTTATGGTTCACTGGCTGAACAACAAAGATCTCAGCTTCACCTCCTCCATGGATCTCTTTATGCTGCAGCTCCGCAAGTTGTCCGAACAGCAGCTGGACCAGACTGCTGAAGACCCCCTAGACCCCGAAGGATCCCCAATGAAGTTTGACTTTGGTATGACGCACTTTGAGGCCAGCGTCACTTTGCTCAAACGCTGTCGCTTAAAATGACGTCGTGTTGTAAAAGCATATTGTTTTGTGGCTCATTAGACCTCGATGAGATGTCTGACAAAGCATCCTCGGAGCACGGAGAGGAGGGTGAGTCAGCAGAGCAAGGGAGCACCAAGGCTTCCTCCCCTGGATCCAGCTCCAGCATGCCTTTGCCCTCCATGCTGCTCGAGCGGAAGATGGAGACTTTGATCACAGAGTGGAACAAGAGCCCAGACATGCTGTTCACCATCCACCCCTCTGATGGATCGTTCCTGGTTTGGCATGTCAAATATTTGGATGAATTCAACCAGGGCATCTTCAGACAAGTTCAGGTGAGTGACATTTAATAATATGAAAGATACTTTTTTTTTTTTTCTCGTCATATTTATAAATGCCACGAGGCAGATGAGAATCGCTGTTGCATGCACAAACTACATAGACCGGATAGTTGTGGTCAAGCTTTGTCTAAATTGTAAAATGACACAGCATTTTAAGAAGGTTATGCAAGAGCTGCGAGAAATTATTACTGTCAAAATGTGTGCAGATCTTTGTACTATACAAACCGTAACGATTCAAAGACAAACTAATGAGCTCAAATAATTTTTCCACATTCACGCACTGATTTTATTTTAATATGCAGTGAGAGGTTGGCACCAGAGAGTCCTGCTGTCATAAAGAAAAGCAGCACTTGTAAACAAAATAAGCTGAGGAAGATGAAACGCATCAGACAACACTAAAGAAAAGAATAAAATTTGCTCAGCTTTATTTTAGCTTATTGAGATCTTATTTCACTATACTGTAATTACTTTGCATGGACTACAGTATTCCAGTTCATCATGCAGACAAAGCATATATATTATGATTGAAACAAAAAAGAGTTTGTTATTGCTGATAAACATTTTTTGAGTTGATATATTTTGAGATGTGGAGAAATACTGATGGAGCACATTTCTTCCAGTTAGATAAGGGACTATTTCGCCCTTGGTACTCATGGCTTTATTTCCTCGCGCATCTCCCACCAGGTGTCCTTCTCCTCTCGTATCCCAGTAGCATTTCCTACAGGTGATGCTAACTCACTGAGTAAAAACATCCTCATGTACGCCTGCACTTTGACTGAGGGTGAGAGCGCCGGGGGAAACGAACAAGGGAGGATGGCTCACGTCTCCCATTCTGCTTCAGCCTCAGCTGGCTTGGGATCACCTGCTGTGGCCTCCTCTCCTAGCCCTTGCTTTGGCATTAGTCCTGCGGTCATGATGGTCTCCAAACACGTTGATGGATCCCTTAACCAGGTACAAGATGCATTATGGGTTTACCAGATGCATAATGTACACAGATGTATACATAAAATGCTCCCTTTAACACACACTTTTGGGGGGGGGAGGACCAGGATTGTCACATGGAGTGATTTTGCTTGTATTTTGCCCTCATACAATGCTTTGACTCCCTCTCTCTGCAGTGGGCAGTGACATTTGCTGAGCGTTCTGCCTTTTCCAATGTACTGACGGTATCTCACAAGTTCCGGTACTGCGGCCACCGCTTTCATCTGAATGACCAAGCCTGTCACACAGTGCTGCCACTGCTGCTGACCTCCTCTCACCACAATGCCCTGCTCACCCCTCCCTCGGCCCCTGGCAGTCTCGAAGGGGAGCAGCCACCCACATTTCCTCTACCAAAGGGACTTCCAAGGTACAGAACAGAGGCACATTTTAGTTTATCCTCTACAATAAAGAAACAAAGGTGTAATCCAAGTCATTTTGACATACAAGCACATTGTTGTCTACAACTCTGTTGCTACTGAACTGTCCTTTACATAAAATAACAACAGCGTACCTGCTTGCTTATATAAGAACAAGACTAACCAGTTAAATCAGAATAAGTGACCTGCTGATTACACACTGTTTTCTTGTGCACTTGCAGCTTTTTACTGCAAGAATGACATGGTTGACATATTTTTACACCATGCTATGCTACAGATTCATAAAGATCCTGTTCAGGTAACAGAAACACAACAACTGATCCCCAGTTTCTCTTGTGATGACAGGAAGCAGCTTCGTAATGCAGCAACAAGGACCTTTCACGATCCCAATGCCATATACAGTGAGCTGATTCTGTGGAGGGTGGACCACATTGGACCCTTGTCTTGCACTGGAGGGGTCTCTGAACTGGCCCGCATCAACTCTCTGCACACCTCTGCCTTCAGCAATGTTGCTTGGCTCCCTACTCTTGTGCCCAGCTCTGTACTAGGTAAACTTCACCATGCATTTTTAATATGAATTTAAGTTTTATTGGATGACAGTGCAGAAACCTGATTATCAAGCAGTTCAACTTACAAAAGGAAATTTCACTGTCCCTGAATCATTAAAGCTTCTGTTTTGTGCCCATAGCACCACATATTTTATTCTCTTAAGTGATAAGACAAAATAGTGAAAGGGAATGTGCAGATTTGTATCAGGCCGAGTCTCCAGTATGTGCAGTCTTAAACAATTTTCTACATAAAATATACTTTGCTAAACAATACATATGTTTAAAACGGTATGTTTTTATGACAGTGCCTTGGAAGTAACAATGTACCTTTTTATTGTGTGCAGTTCCTCTAAATTACTATTCTATGATGCCAGAAGAGATTTGAGGGATTTTTGAGCACGTAATTACTATTGCATTGCATGTAAATGATATCCTTTCTGACAAACATGTTTGTGCTCATCAGGAACTTACTGTAACAGTGCCAGCGCCTGCTTCGTGGCATCAGATGGTAAAAACCTGCGTCTCTATCAAGCTGTGGTGGATGCCAGAAAATTACTGGATGAGCTGTCAGATCCTGAAACTTCTGTGAGTTTAATCCGTTTTCGCAGTACAGATGAACAATGTGATTGCTTACTCAGAAGTGATTATTGTCCTTCACATGTTGACACAAAGGAAGAGAAATCGAATGTAACTAGGTTTCTTACATTAGCCGCACCTATGCCTGACGTTTTACGTCATCGTTTTCAATGCAGCCTTCCATAATGAATGTGATTAAACATCAGGTGCACAAATTCCAATTTAAAAAGAAAATATCGTCTTGTTTCTCCCCTCCCGGCACTCCTCAACATATTCAGTTGGATTGTTCTCATTTTGCTTTTGAGTTGAAATGAAATTTTCAGCCAAAAATTACTCAATCATTTGCAACTCTTTTTAGAAACTGGTGGGCGAAGTGTTCAACATCGTCAGCCAGCAGTCCACTGCCAGACCTGGATGTATCATAGAGTTGGATGTCATCACAAATCAAGTTAGTAGCCGCTATGTGTTCTTCATGAAAAGTACAGATCAGTAGTTTACAGAAATTCTGGGCTCTCAGTTTTGAAACTACACATGCATGGACTTCAGTAACTGATGGTGTGCTCATGTCAATCTAGTGTGGCGCCAACACCCAACTGCTGCATGTCTTCCAAGAGGACTTTATTCTCGGTTACAAGCCTCAGAAAGAACAAGAAGCATTCACATCTGCCTTTCCATCTGGTGAAGGTGAAAATTACAGCCAAGTTCTTCCTTCTCCTCTTTCAAACTTGATGCTGATTCAGTGAAATATTTATTTTTTTGTTCCGTTTAGAGTACCAACCAGCCCCGTTTTCGGAGAAGTTTTTTCTGGTTGTGATAGAAAAGGATCTCAACAGGAACTCTGTCCTGCAGATGTGGCACCTGCACCTTAAATCTGTGCAAGCCTGTGTTGGTAAGTTCAAACGACACAGCTAGGTTGTTGCTGGTATATTTGAAGAAAAAACATATCCTTTGCAAAGCTGGAGGCTCACTTTCGCATTTCTCCTTCATTTTGTCCAGATGAACCAAGTCCGGATTATAGCTTCCAGAGTCAACTAATGGTTCCCAATCAAGTTGTGAATCCAGACTCTTCTCCAGAGACCTCTCCTGTCAGACCTCTGCCACGCTCGGCTTCTACAGCTAACCTGCAGTCAGCTAGCAAACTCATCCTCAGCTCCAAGTTGGTGTACAGCAAACGGCTCGACCTGCCTCACGGAGTGGAGGTTACCAGGGCTACTCCTTCTGCAGGTTCGTTTGTGAAGGTTGATGCAAACCCGTTTTTCCAAGGTTGACGAGGATGTATGTCATAACTTAAAAGTGCAGTTGACAAATACTAGACATTTTTAAATCAGCTGAAAAGCACATTTACATGAAATATTGAAATATCTGGAGGGGGGTGTTTTCCAATTTTTGTATTTTTTTTTATTGCTAGGTCATCTCAGTTCCTCCTCCATCTACCCCGTGTGCCTGGCTCCATACCTGATTGTTACAACGTGCTCGGACTCTCGTGTACGGTTCTGGCGCTGCGGCGTGGAGGGAGATGAGGGCTACAGCGAGGAAGGCCAGGACAACCGTGCATACCGCTGGGAGTCCTGGGCTCTGATGAACGAGGAGGAAGACAACAACAGTGCCGTGTGTGTGTCGGGTCGGCCTGTAGCTGTGTCCTGCTCCTACATCGGCCGGCTGGCTGTGGCTTTTAAACAACCGCGACAAGGACAGGTGGGAAATCACAATTTCACCATCATTTTTGGAGAAAGTAAATAGTGTGTGGGAGGAATTCGATAAGAAATGCATACCTTGAACGGAACGTTTTAAATTGCATTTTGCCAAAGTGGTAAAACAGCCATCACTGGGACGTGGCATGATGATTGACGACGCAAATGGATGTGAATGCACTCAGGAGATGACCTCATGTCCCCATATCACTATATGTCTTTTACATGTTAACACTCCTCCATCTCTTATCCTCAGCTGCAGAGTTCTGGAGAGAACTTCTCTATGCACGTGTCCATCTATGAGTGCGAGTCCACTGGAGGATCAGAGTGGGTTCTAGAGCAAACTCTCCATCTGGATGACTTCACCAGGCCCTCATCAACACTCGATCCAAGAGTCAGCGTGGACTCCAACCTCTTTGTCTACAGCAGGTAAGAAGGATTTTGTGTTTTTGTGGCATTTGTAATTGTTTTTGGCGGTCTCATTAGTCATTTTTATTATTTTTATTTGTTTATTACACTTTAGATCTGACCTGTACATGACCAGAGATCATAGCTCACCCAACATCAAGCACTACGTACACTTGGACTGGCTATCAAAAGAAGACGGATCGCACATCCTGACGGTGGGGGTCGGGTCCAACATCCTCATGTATGGCCGTATCTCCGGCATGGTCAATGAGCAGACCAGCAGTAAAGAAGGGGTGGCTGTTATCACCCTTCCTCTAGGGGGCAGCATCAAGCAGGGTATCCGCTCACGCTGGATCCTGCTTCGAACTGTGGATCTTCTGTCATCGGTGGATGGCACGCCATCACTGCCAGTCTCTCTGTCCTGGGTGAGAGACGGCATCCTGGTTGTGGGTATGGACTGTGAAATGCACGTGTATGCTCAGTGGCATCAAGACAAGAAGCCTGGTGAAGGCGAGGAGGGCAACCTGTCATCGGCAGACATCGCAGGGGGTCAAACTGCAGGTTCTTCCTCAGTGTTTGAAGGGAGAGCCAGATCGAAGAGTGTGTTTGAAGGGAGTGCTGCGGTCGATGAAGCTCTTCGTACACCGGCTGGTCTTCAGGAAGGGGGGCTGTTTGAAGCAGCTCATTCCCTGTCCCCGACGCTGCCCCAGTATCATCCGACTCAACTCCTGGAACTCATGGACCTGGGCAAGGTTCGTCGTGCTAAGGTGAGTTTCATTGTGCCTCATTTCACAATGTCAAGAAACACTTTTTTTACTCGTTTTTATTTTCTTTGGGCAAAAAAAAAACCAACATACAAATGCACAATGCCCATGGTTACACATTTTGATGATTGTGCAGTATATAAACAGTGGCTCTTTTTATGTGTCAGGCAATCCTCGCTCACCTGGTGAAATGTATTGCCGGGGAAGTTGCTGTCGTGAGAGACGTGGAGGCAGGAGAGGGCGGATCGAGACGCCATCTGTCTCGGACAATCAGCGTGACTGGCAGCACCGCGAAAGATACCATTGTGGCTGGACGCGACGGAGGCAGGGACTACACAGAGATCAACTCCATCCCTCCCTTGCCCCTTTACTCCCTCATGTTGGCTGACCTCGACACCTCATACAAGGGACCGGAAGAGGCTGCTAAGGCAGCTGATAGTGAGGGAGTCCAGAAGTCCACAGAGGATCAATACGCCGATCTCTTCCAGGTAGGTTTTGGAAAACCCGAACTCATCTTGATGTTTGCAGTGACTTGTAGTTAACTATTTGTCTGTTTTCTTTCTGTATAAACAGGTTCAAGCGGTCACCACTGATGACTTTGTGAACTTTGCCACCGATAAGCCAGAGAGGAAGTCTCGAGTTATCAACCTCTCTCAGTATGGACCCACCTATTTTGGACCAGAGCATGCTCAGGTATGCTCTAGCTTTTAGATAGCATGCCTAACATACTTTCTAAATATAATATACTCTAGCAGTAATCATAATTTTATGATGGTGTGAAATAGTTTGAATTCTGCTGCAGTAATTATCATGCAAAATCATGGTGTGGGGTGCTTATGGTGTGAAAAAATAAGCAGGCTGTCCACACCAATCCAGTCATTTCACACTAACGTTCATTTCTCTGCTTTTCCCCGCGCTTTGTTTGCTCGCTTTCTTCTTGTGCGTCTCCAGGTATTGTCAAGTCATCTCATGCACTCCAGCCTCCCTGGACTCACCAGACTGGAGCAGATGTTCCTGGTGGCCTTAGCTGATACTGTTGCGACCACCAGTGCAGAGGTCACAAGCTCTGCTGATCAACAGTACACAGGTAGTCTATTTATACATGTAGTTAGTGTGATCTCTGTTTATTTGTGATCATATGTAGTAAATAACGTACTGTGAATGAGTTTTCCATTTTTCCCAAGGGTGTTTTGTTTAAGAAAAAGTAATGAAAAATGGATCAACATCTTGTGTACACAAGTTTAATAAATGTAACTCCTACAGATATAATAGGGTTTATGTTAAAGGTAAACTCGCTCTCCCTGTCATTTCTATTTAATGTGTGTTTGCAAGTGCCAGGATAGTGAGTATTGAGATTTGTAGGTGTTTATTTCAGACCAAACAAAACATTTGTATTTTTCTTTTGAAACATCTTAAGTATTATCTACTTTATTTTTCCCCCCCAAAATTTAACAGTTTGAATATATACTTCTTGATTTGCTCAAGTTTTTTCATGCGCATTAATTAGTCAGCAGTTTTAAAATCTTTTTAGAGTTTCAGAAAAGACAGAAGATACATTCATTTCTGCAGAATGACTCTGAATATTAATAAATGTGAACTAAGAGACATTTAACAAAGAGGATTTAAGGTCAGAAATCTATAGGCTAAGCATATATACTCTGTCTCAATTAGAAATGTCTCAAATAGACTTATATAGTAGATTATTGATTTGCCAGCATCCTCAAACTTATTTTTCATATGTATTTTTTTAATAAGTTTATCCGGTTATTCACATTCATTCACACACTAATGGTGACAGCTGTCATGCAACGTGCTCGCACACAATTGGGAGTGACTTGGGGTTCAATGTCTTGCCCAAGGACGTTTTGACATATGGACAGGGCGAGGTGTGGTATCACAACACCAAAATTGGTTCTAACTGGTTCTCGCTCGTCAGTATAAGCATAAATAGCAGTTAATATACTGCAGGGTGTTTTTTTTATTATTATTATATTATTGTTGTCTTTTTTTTTTTTTTTTTTACATTTTTCCATTCTATTTATTTAGTCTCTTATGAGTGGGAGATCAGTCTGTTCCAGGAATATGTAAGCACAGTGAGGGTAAGAATGTTCAGGGACAAGAGATGTATCTTCTGACATGAACTCAAGATACCAAAGTTTACAAAGAGCAGCCATTTTAAGTCTTTTTTTTGCAAAAGAAAACCCGATAATGTTCTCGACATTGTGGTTTTTGAATAGGCGGTGAGGCTCTCGACGAGTGTGGACTGAGATACCTTCTCGCCATGCGTCTTCATACCTGCCTGCTTACCTCACTTCCCCCGCTGTATCGCATGCAGCTGCTCCACCAGGGTAAAACTCTGTTCATTATCAGTACCCTGGCTTTGAGGCATGCGATATATTGGTTGACTTTCCTTTTTTTTCCCCCCGAAAAGCTTGATTTTTATTTTGACACTGTGTCTGCTGTAGGCCTGTCAACGTGCCACTTTGCATGGGCGTTCCACTCGGAGGCAGAAGAGGAGCTGCTGAACATGATCCCAGCCATGCAGAGAGGCGACCCTCAATGGTCCGAGCTCAGAGCCGTGGGAGTTGGTTGGTGGATACGCAACATAAACACTCTACGGAAAATGGTGGAGAAGGTACCCGGACAAATTCACGCTAATACCAAAAGAGCACATTATCTAGAATATTATTCCATAAAACTTTGTATGTTTTGTGGAATCACATGCTTTATTTGTTTTTCTCGACTGGCAGACAGTTTTTATTGGTACGGCACTGTATGTTATTGGCAACGTAATACGATTCAATACAACTGACCAGGAATCAATAAAAATTGAATGAATGCAACATATTCTAGAATGTACACTGACTTATGTTTGAATGGGGCGCCTCTACTTAAAGCGATTATTAAGACGTTTTGAACTCATGTGAGCCAAAATGACTAATGTAGTATTTTTAATGTGTTTGCCATCAGTTGGGTAAAGCTGCGTTCCAGAGGCACAATGATCCTTTAGATGCTGCTCTGTTCTACTTGGCCATGAAAAAGAAAGCAGTCCTGTGGGGACTCTTCAGGTGGGCCGCTGTCTCCCAACTCTCATTTCAGTTTGAACGATGAAGTCTTTAAGAGAAGTTCCCAATGAAGCTAACATGGAATGTGTGAACGTGCTTCATCCAGGTCACAGCATGACGAGAAGATGACTCAGTTCTTCAAGAACAACTTCACCGAAGACCGTTGGCGAAAAGCAGCTCTGAAAAATGCATTTTCTCTCCTGGGAAAACAGCGCTTTGAGCAGTCCGCTGCCTTCTTTTTGTTGGCTGGTTCCCTTAAAGATGCCATAGAGGTGTGAATAAATACAGACAGAAACACACACACTTTTTACATTACGATGCATAACCATGGCCGCTTACTGTTGAGTCTGTATGTGTATTCCATTTTGATTTGACTTACAGTAGATTCTCTGTATAGGAGTTATATCAGCACATTGCTTATGCAGCAAAGTCTAAATTACTCTGATAAGACGCGTTGCAATCCTGCATAGCTTTCCTTGGCCTGAGTTTTGCACACTGCATAGTCAAAATAAGAAAGATATCAAATAAAATGGAAATAGAAATGTGGGCTTTGCATGTTTTAGCTGCTTGTATAGTCTGCAGTGAAAATCGGTTCCAAAAAGTCTTCACAATTGTGCGCCGTTCTCATTATATATATGAAGTTAACACTTCCTTGTTTTTCATTGCGTGCAGGTGTTAATGGAGAAAATGGAGGATCTCCAGTTAGCCATGATAGTGGCGAGACTGTATGAAGCCGACTTTGAAAACTCATCCACCTGTCAAGGCCTCCTTTATGAGAAAGTCCTGGGCCGTAACAGAGACGGGAGCGGTTACCACTGCTCCAGGCTACACCCTGACCCGTTCCTCCGCAGCATCGCTTTCTGGATCATGAAGGATTACACACGAGCCCTGGATACACTATTAGAGCGAATCCCCAAAGAAGATGACGAGAACCCTGGTCAGTTGGCTGCAGACATTTCCTTCACATCCAGACAAACTCAAAGTTATTTTACTGTGCTTATTTTTTGCTCTGCACGCTGCTCTCGAAGGCCTTTTTGATCCATCTCTCTCTTCTTCACTCTTTGGTTTTCAGACGCGATGGTGAAATCCTGCAATCCCGTCGTGTTCAGTTTCTATAACTACTTGAGGACGCATCCTTTGATCATCCGACGCCACTATGCGAGTCCAGAGGGAACCACGGCCGCTGTGAGCCTCACGTCTGAGAAGAGCAGCGCAGATGAGATCAACCTTATAGAGCGCAAGCTCTTCTTCACCACTGCCAACGCACACTTCAAGGTGAGCCAATCGGCATCCTGGCTACCCACAGTGATGCAGTTTTCTACTGAATCTTTAATTTATCTGTACTGCCAATTAAATGTTAATTACGAAACCAAAGTTGCCAAGTTTACTCATATTTGTTTCCTCTGTAGGTGGGTTGCCCAGTATTGGCACTAGAAGTGCTCTCCAAGATTCCTAAAGTCAGTAAGAAATCTGGCTCTTCACCTCTCGGTGAAGCTTCCTCTAAGGCCAACTTAAACACAAGCCAGCCGTTGGAAAATGGCACCCAGGGAGGTCTGGATTGGGGCTCCGCAGCAGCACCCACACTTGCATGGGGAGGTAATGACAGTGGTGGTGGGATGGACTGGAGCCAACCTGCGATCCAGGTCGAGCAAGATGAACTGAAGTTGGACTGGGGGCAAGACAAGGATGAGGATGAGGATGATGACGATGATGGTCTGACCATGAAGAAACCCGAGACGGACACCCAAGCAATCAAAGAGAACGGAAGCCCCAACTTGCAGAGAGAGGACTCCCAGGTATCAACAGCGTTTATTATAACATTATTACAATCTACTCTTGCTGCGCTGAGTCACCTGTGGTTTATAATTCCTCTTATTTTACCACAGAAATACATTCTTTTATAATGGAAAACTACAATTAGCATCATGAAATCAAAGCTGCTTGTGTAGTTTTGTGGATTATTCTTAAATGAAACAATTGAAAATCAAAAGGCTCACAGTGTAAATCGAAATGTCTTCACCAGAATCTACTCCAGACATCTACAGCAAGAATGTTTGAGGCTTTGCTTCACTTGATTTATGAATTAGGCTGGTCTTGAATACAAAAAGTCCACAGAGTGTACTTTTCTCTCTAATTGACTGTTGTACGGTTCAGGGTGAGTCGGAGGTGGACGTGATCGCAGAGCAACTCAAGTTCCGTGCTTGTCTGAAGATCCTGATGACAGAGCTGCGCACGCTGGCCACAGGATTTGAGGTGGACGGAGGGAAACTCCGCTTTCAGCTTTATAATTGGCTTGAGAAGGAAATAGCAGCCATGCATAAGATCTGCAACTACAAGGTACACGGCAGTAGCATTTACTGTAGAATGGGCAAATAATGTTCAGTGGTTCACGTCGGCGTGTGCGCACACAAACGGAAATAAAATGTTCCTTTTCTTTGCACACATAGGTGGAAGGCAAGGAGGAAGATTCAGAGGTGGAGCGCTGGGGAGACCGTTCAGCTTCAGTGGACATATCAGACGAAGCACTGGAGCATATAGAGGCTGGAGCATATGAGCGCCACCAGATGGAGCGAAGGCGTCTTCAAGCCAAGCAGCAGCACTCTGAAAGGCGCAAAGCGTGGCTGAGGAAGAACCAGGCCCTGCTGAGGGTGTTCCTCTCCTACTGCAGTCTCCATGGAGCCAAGGGTGGGGGGGTCACCTCGGTTCGCATGGAGCTTCTGTTCCTTCTTCAGGAGAGTCAGCAGGTACACGGTCATTGAAGAAGCGCTCTCGGTTTTTGCACACTCGTTCTGGAGAACAATCTGAAGTAATTCTAAAACCAAAATGTGGTCTTTTTGCTCGGTAGGAAACGACAGTCAAGCAGTTGCAGTCTCCTTTGCCTCTGCCCACCACACTGCCTCTGCTCTCAGCTTGCATTGCTCCCACCAAGACAGTCATAGCAAATCCTGTTCTCCACCTCGGCAACCACATTCACGACATCCTCCACACAATCACGCTCATGGAGGTTCCTCCACATCCTGATAGGATGGACGATCGGGTGAGAAGCTAAAAAAAAAAAAAAAAAAAAAAATCTGGCTTTTAAAAGAGTGTCGTTTCTGCTTCCTGTGTTACACTCACAATTTTTTTCATTTTAATGAAGAATTCTGATGTATTTCTTTGTCCCTCAGGTGAATACTCTGCACACACTCGCAGCATCATTGTCTGCGTGTGTTTATCAAGCACTGTGTGACAGCCATAGCTACAGGTAAGTTCCACCACTGTGAAGTGTCTGTTTTTGACGTATCACCCACACAAAAAAAAAATTCTGAGAATATTATTTATGTTATATAATTGGTGTGTTTTGGGAATGCTGTTTTGCGCTGAAAGGGAGCCGAATTTGACACCTCAACTATACGACCCCACCTTTTCAGATAGAAAAAAAACATGTATTAAAACACATAATGCAATGCTGCAGTTATTTGGAAAAATATCTACCTTTTTACATCTATGCTGCCCATACTGACTGAAGTTGATATTCATCATTCTCAGAACCACAACTCTGCATTCATGATACCTGACAGTTCCTCTTTCTAATTTTGACCCATCCATGTGTGAACGGTGGGCAAGACACAAACCCTATATTTGCCACGACTGACCTCCAGTGACAGTCAGGATTTACCACAAACCTATAAAATGAGCTTCTTGGGACATTTAAAAACATGCAGTATTATTGAATAATCACCTGTTATCAGAGAGTTGAGGTTATCTTGAAAGAAAGTAGCAGAAGCACTCGGTAATTGCAAATTCTTTGAGAACTGCAAAGCCATGAAATCAAAAATGAATAGATCGAGTTGTAAAGGGGTTCATTGTTGTTAATCACGTCATGTAACCGGTGGTATTTTTTTTTTTTTTTGTAATCTTAACTTGCTTTGCGTTCTGTACATGCTTTGTATAGTTGCATCACAGTGTTTTTCTGTCTGCTGTGGCTTTGCAGCAGCCAGACGGAGGCCAACCAGTTCACGGGGATGGTTTACCAGGGCCTGTTGCTTAGCGAAAGGAAACGACTACGCACAGAAAGCATCGAAGAGCATATTACTCCCAACTCCGCTCCTGCGCAGTGGCCAGGTAACACACAAACTATGCCGCGCTCGCTCTCTGTTGGCATTTCTGCTGTGATACTGTCAGTCAAACCCAGTTTAATGAGACTGAAGGCAAGTCAGATCTTATTCCAGCATCCTCCCAGGATGCAAGCGATTGGGGAAATGGCATATGTGTGAGCATCAAAGACGTGATTGAGATGGAGAGAGAATATGAATAGCAGAGAGATGGGAAGAGCAGAGCAGTCTGTGTTTATGTGGAGAGGCAGATGGTGTTCTATAAAAGGACCTCCATGGCCTCTGGGAAGGAAATGGGAAGGCAAAGACAGATCACGCCATCATGCAAATGTTTCATAAATGGATTCTTTTTTTTGCAGAGATTGTGTTTTGTTTTTTTTCTTCTTCTTCAACTGTAGAAGCTATTTTTGTCTGCTTGTCTGTCGACATCTATAATCTATTATCCAAGCTTCATTTGGTGCGGTTGTGTTTCGTCTCTCTGTAGGTGTATCGTCCCTGATATCGCTCTTGACGTCTACGAGGGAGGAGGACCAGCCCAAACTCAATGTGCTGCTGTGTGAAGCCGTCGTTGCTGTTTATCTGTCACTGCTCATTCACGGCCTGGGTCTTCACAGCAGCAATGAGCTCTTCCGGCTGGCAGCACATCCCCTCAATAACCGCATGTGGGCCGCTGTCTTTGGAGGAGGAGCCAAAGTCATTATTAAGCCAAAGAGGCCCGAGCTCCCACCAGGTAACATTGTTGTTTTGTACTGAATTACTAAAAATGTTTAATTTCACCAGGTAATTCTTGTCTTAAGTCCCCCCCCCCCCTGTCTTTGTAATAATTTCCTGCTCTCATCCTTTTCTTGTCGGTACCTTATCCTTCTGTAGACACTTTTTTTTTTTTAATCTTCCAAAGCAACGTTTCCATCCCTCTAGGTCTCTATATAATCACCCCGATGTTCACCTGCTCGTTTTCTGTTGATGCTCCTGAGATGCTACTGCTGCTGGTGTGTAGTGTCTTGTGTGAGTGTGCCCTCTACCCTGTGTCCCAGCGCCAGCTGATTTTGAGGCAGCCAGGCCAGAGGAGCCTCACGACACAGGAAGACCTGAGCAGAGCAACCTCACCCCAAACCCCTCTCCTATCCCCACTGAAACCCAGCGCCCTAAACGGCCCCCTCCTCCTGTTTCAAGGGGAGAGGGGTCGGGCACTGTGGCACCTGCATCTAAGGCCAGCTGTGAGTAATTGGGCTGGTGGATTGCAGTGCTGGTTTGCAGGATTGCAGTGCATGGTAATTGTGCAGGTTTGCATTGTCGCAGGTGCTTGATTTTACCAATCTCTCCTCTAATTGCAACTTACTACTGAATGCCCATTACAAACAACTAAGCCCACCAGTGCTATGAAGACATAGTCATTTGTGTTGAGTGTTACAAATCGTGTGTGTGACTGTGTGTGTGCGCGTGTTTGTTTGTTGGTTTGTTTGTTTGCGTGTGTGTATGAGTGTGTGTGCGTGTGTTCTGCATTGCATGTAACACATTGTGACGTCCTCTATGTTCATCTTGTCATGTCACCGAAGCAGCTGGGCCTAGCAAGGAGTGTTCAGATGCCAAGCCTGAGCAGCCCTCTCAGGCTAAATCTGAACCCGAGACTAAACCAGGTACACCTCGAGAAGGTTAAATCCCATGGACGTACAATCGTAGAGCTTAAACTGAACACCGACTTGTGTTTTGTTGAGTTCGCAGAATAAAATGTTGAAACACACTGTGAATTGATCAGTTGGTGTCCCATCAGTAGTTTGTAGTAGAAAAGTAGACGTCTGTGAAACCAAACAGCTCTATTTTTTTTTTTTTAGATCTGTCCATATGAGCACAGCCCTGCTGTGAAGTTGAAACTGTTGATCCATAATTCACGAGGCCAAAGAATTCTCTGCAAACATTGTATTTATGAGGGGAGGAGATAGGAGTTGACATTTAGACTCAGTGTCTCTGAAGAGCCTGAGGACGCTCGCGTCAAAGACGAGAGCCTTTTGAAGGGCTCGCTCTGAGGAGAGGAAATCCTGAAATGCCAAATCATCGATAAGACTCCCCTGTGAAGCCGCCTTCCCCTTTTGAGGGCCGCTGCCCACTTTTATGCATGTCACAAACACGGATGCCACACGTGAACATTACACATTGGTGTCCCACCGTCATGGTAATTAACATTCATTCTTAACAAAAACATGCCACAGTTGCCAGTCTTGTCATGTTTGCCTCCCCTCAGTGTGAAAACAAGACAAGGTGTAGCACATGACTGATCCACCAAAATTTTGCCATCACTGTTTGATGTGTTTCATGTTTTATTTTGTGTCACATCAAATATTTACTGATGCAGTCATGTAGCGGATTGTGAAGTATATCGTGTGTCTAACTGCACTGTCTACTCCGGTGTGTGTCTTGTCTTGTTTTGTTTTGTCTGGTGTAATGTCAGAGATAGCCACCCAGGATAATGGTGCAGGTTTGTGCGCAACCCAGTGTGTCTTGCTCTGTCTCCGCCATCCTGTGTGTTTGTATTGGTTTGTTTCTGTCCCTCCTTTACAAATAGAGCTGTTTGTTTTCTTTCTTCTATTTGTTTTGACTTATCAAAGTCTCATAACTGAGACAGGATCCACACATTGGAAACGATTATTGTTCTCTTGTAGTTAATCTCCTTTGTAGGTGTTGAAGTGGCGTTTCTGAGTAGAGTGTGGCTGCAGTTCTTTTAACTCTTTTGGAGTCTCGGCTCGTCTTTCCTGTTTAAATAAAATGACGGCACACTGCAGTCTGCTGCACATACCTCCTTATGGCGGTTCAGTGTATTTGAAAGATATCGCCCTTCCATGTCTCTCCTCCACCCAGCTGCTCCCCCTCAACCAGCCGAGGACGTGGACCGTTACCGACGTCGATTCAACATGAGGATGCTGGTTCCCGGACGCCCCGTGAAGGAGACGCCGGCCGCCCCGCCTCCTGTGCCCGCCGAGAGGCCCGCCTATAGGGAGAAGTTCATTCCTCCAGAGCTCAGCATGTGGGACTACTTCGTGGCCAAAGTAATTACCGTTGAATGAACTCAACAACACATTTCAAAAAGTTTATCGATCTGAATTTGTATTAATATTTTTTTTTTTTTTTGCGTTCCTCCTCTTCTATCATTACATCCTCCCTCTCAGCCGTTCCTGCCTCTATCGGACAGTAACGCTCTGTACGACTCGGATGAAAGTGGCGCAGAGGATGATGAAGATGACGATGACGCCTTCCTTTCTGACACGCAGATGACGGAGCACTCTGACCCCAACTCCTACAGGTCGGGGCGCCCAGGCCGGCTTGTTTCCGAAATGTTATATGTTTGAAACGTCTGTTTCGGTTCTTGACCTTTTTGTGTTTTTGTCTGTGACGTGTGCAGCTGGGCTCTGATCCGTCTGGTCACGGTGAAACTGGCTCATCACTATGTGAAGAACTTCATTCCTCTTACTGGACTTGACTTCACAGGTACACGCTCTCATCAGCCATCCTTAGCAGCTTCTTAAAGGCCCTTTTAAGGAAGAGGGGTGTGTTCCAAGATGTCACATTTTCAATGAACAAAGTAGTTTAAAGAAAAGCTGACAATGTAAAATATGATATTCAATTAAATTCACAAGGATTTGGTGGAACATTGTTGGAACACATACATAAATGATGGGAGCCTCCCACATCGTAAATAAAACAAAATGTTATTGTCTGTACAAAATGCCAACAGTTTCCCTTTATGTGCCTATGTTTTGTGTCACAGACCTGCCAGTCACTTCCCCGCTTACCAACGCTGTGCTGAAGACTTTAGAGAATTGGGAACAGATTCTGCTGGATAGAATGAACAAGTTTGACGGCCCACCTCCCAACTACATCAACACTTACCCCACTGACCTCAGTGCCGGAGGAGGACCCGCCATACTGCGACACAAGGCCATGCTGGAGCCAGACAACACACCCTTCAAGTATGTATTAAATCACAGACAGTACACCAACGTATAACCACTACTTCGCATAGTAGCTCCGGCAGCTCCCGGATGGCTCCTGTATTTAACTCTGCATCTGTATTTTCACACTTTGAACTTGCACAATAGTTAATGTCAAACCCCTAAAATGTATAATGATGTCATTTTCACATAGACGTTTGGCCAACGTATGATGGTATTGACATTTTAGCCAGTGTTAATGCTATGGTTCAGTTAAAACCACATTTTAATGAATGCATCAGGTCGTGGGGCGACAATCCCACTGGATTATGGGTGAAGACGGAGTCCATGGACAGGATTATTATCCACCACAGGGTTAATCAATCACACAGATCTATATTCAATCCTGGACTATGTAGGTTTTTATAGTTTCTGACATCCATTTCACCATACATTGAACGATTCCTGATGCTGATTCATGTCTTATTCATTAAAAAAAGAAAAAAAATAGAATAACTTGATAATGGTATTATTGTTTTTTTCCAGGACAAAGAATCACCAGTCCTTTCCAGCACGAAGGCTCTGGCATTTTCTGGTGAAACAGGAAGTTCTTCAAGAGTGTTTGATCCGTTACATTTTCACCAAGAAAAGGAAGCAGAGTGAGGTCAGCACAGCACATTGTTGTTATTTTAATTTCATTAGCTATCATTGTTAAATCCTTCTTTGTTTTGATAGTAGTTTGAATTCATATGCGCATCAAATACTGCTCCCTTTTTTTCTTTTTTCTTTTACTCCTTCCACACAGTTATGGTATCGACCCAATCATAAGTTACTTGAATTTTTTAAGTTACATTTTACTCCTCCTTTGATGTCATTATTGGAGACCTTGAATTGGAAGAGAAGCCTCGATGACGTACATTCACATGCGCGTTTAATCCAGATCTAACTGCACATCTGAAGACTTCATTTATATTATAACACACAGAGAAATTAACATAATATCTGCTTCTGATATTTCTGTTGTTCTTATTATCTTTGTTTTGACTCCTTGAACTTGCATCCAGTACAAAGCAGTTCTGATGTCTGGAGGAACTGTTCATTATTATGTAATCACTCTCAGCACAGCCTGCTACTGTAAGCTGCCAGACCAGGAGAAGCACAAACGACAATCATTTCTTTCATCTTACGCTTTCTCGCGAGTGCAGTTCCAGTTACTTGTGGCACATTCGAGCTGTAATGATCAGATCAGTTCATACGCCGTTCTTCCGCCGTCTCACCTGCACCTCACCGTACTGATGAGGCGGACCGAGTTTAAAGTTGTGATGCATTAAGATCCTGTCAGCCCTCCTCATTCACTTTTCATCCCATGTTTTTATTTCTCTGTGTTTGTTGCATGTGTTTTTTTTTTCTTTTTTCTGTTGTGCTGTGTTGGTGTGTTCTTTGTCTATATTGCCTCTGTGTTGTGTAGTCTGTAGAGAACCATAAGGACCGTATAGGCCAACACTGCATAGCAGGAGCTAGCAGTCTCTATAAGGTAGTATCATTCATTGTACCGGCCCCGGCCCCAGCTGCTCTCCTGTGTGGGAGGTTCACTCCAAAGCCAAGTTTGAAGGAGCAGGTGCATTAAATATTACAACAAAAAACTAAATCGTTTGCGCACCCACTGCACAGGGTTTGGGTTTTTTCACCAGACTGGGTGAAGTGCTGGAAGTCTCCTCTCCAGCTTGGCCTCAAAGTGACTTCTCTGGCAACTTTTTTTTCTGGCATAAAACTGTCTTCCGTAAGGCTTAGAGTTAACGTCTGATCTTCTCCCCTCACTGGGACACTTTGTGGCTTCGACTCACTACCTCACATCCGAACCCGACCAGTAACACGTCTGCCTGCGTTTCTCTCTCTCTCTCTCTCTCTCTCACTCCTCTCCCATCTTCAGCTGGACTCAATCTGCCGGACCCAAACAGTCAATGACACAACGTAGAACTACTAACTTGCATGTTCACTGTCAGAGCTGTGCGAGGCTTGCTTATTGTAGAGGGGCGTCGCTTCCCCAGGAACACCAATCAACAGATGATTAATGAAAACACACATTCTTCAGTGATTACTTCGCTCCCCTTTCGAATGTGGCTTTTCACCATCGCAACTTTGACATGAAATCTGAATAATTTGGGGAGTGATTCGATTGCTAAAAGCAGCTGTTTCAAAGTAATTTGTTCCCTATTCTTCATTTAGAAAGAAATTTAAAAAAGAAAAAAAAATACTAACCTCAGCATATACAGTTGTTTATAAACAAAAGATTTCTAGACATTATTCTTGCATATCTGCACTCTGTGGGATCGGGTGGTTGCTTTAATGTTGCTTCAGCTTCGTTTGATGTTTTATTTATTTCAGGTGGAGGCGGATCTGGGATATCCAGGAGGAAAAGCAAAAATCATTCACAAGGAGTCTGATATAATCATGGCATTTGCCATTAATAAGGTCAGTCGGTGTGCTTTGTTCTTTCTAATTGTGTTATAATTCCCTTAGACGCTCTTTAAATAGTGAATATGCTACTAACAGTTGCTCTCTCACAAACCTTTTGTCTCAGAAATGTGATGAAGCTGCTGTGAAGTTCGTCCTCGATTTAATGCGCCTTTGTCATACTTCCTTTCTCTCTCAGGCTAACTCCAATGAGATCGTGTTGGCCTCCACTCATGACGTCCAGGAGGTCGATGTGTCCACTCTCGTGGCCGTGCAGCCCTTCACCTGGATAGGAGACGACTTCGATAAAGAGTCCCGCAGGTTAGAATCCTCACTTTTCTTTTCCCTAAAAAAAAAAAAAAAAAAATTTTTTAATCTTTCCCCTACGGCTGACGGTCTGTACAAAGTGTTTCACTCCTGATGTTTTGTGTCACAGCTCCGACGACATCGACCATCGCTCCTCTAATACGAACATCGCCCAGGCGAGCTCCGTCCCCTTCGCACCGCCGCAGATGCAGGTCTCTGCATCCATGCCGTGGCTCGGTAGCGGCCAGACCAGCATGGGGGCCAGCGTGGTACGGCGCTCATTCAAACGCACTCACACGCAGAATGCCACAGACCCAGGCGGCGCTGCATGCAAGTCTCGGTTATAACCAATAGGGGGAAACCAAGTGCTTCTTCTGAGCGTTTAAGGCTTGAACCCATCCAGACAGCACTTTTTTTCTTTTCTTTTTTCCCAATTCTGTGAGTGTTTTACAATTATTAGTACATGCGTCCATTCATACACACTAAATATGAGCACAGGAGTAACTTAAAAACAGTAATTCACCCCCTGTCTGCATCAACTTCACATTTGAAGCCAGAGTTGGTGTTTGTACTTCTTATCAACAAGCCAAACAAAACCTTGTCGACTAAACAGCTGCCCTGCTGAGTCTGTAGATGCTGATACATGCTCGCATGGCAGAGATGATTGCACATAAATACAGATAGCGGCAGCTCTCGCAGCCGGCTACCCAAGGTACGGATTTGCGTCACACTTCCACGCAGCCAGGGTTCTCCATGTTCCAGCCGTGTTGATAAATCCTCAGTGTGATACGGCAAGAACGACGGGACAGAAGCTCGGAGGATCACTGGGCGGGCTGTTCCTCATCTTCTGATGCGCAGCGTATCACAACGCCAGAGATCTTTTTCTTCTAAACACAATATTGTTTTGTCTTGTCAACAAGTTCTGATTTGAAGGAGGGAACTGAGTGTTACTGTAATTTGCTGCTGTTGTAATTAGCTGTTGGTATTAACGTGGCCGCAGCTTTTGTTGGTAGGTTTACAAAGGTAATTCTAAGGTGTGGTCTGTGCGGACTCTGCTCAAATACGTTCTGGATCTTTCGAGAATTAACAGCGGAGGCAGCAGAAGTATTCGCTTTTTTCGTTTTACTGAAGTAAAGAAAATTGAGAAATTGAAAGTTTCTCAAAATGAACTTTAGCATTTTTGATATAAGATGCCTTTTTTTAACTTTTGATTATTTAAATCAGGACTGAAAACATTGCTCGCTGCAGCATTCTCATGATTTTAATACATGACTACTTGAAATCTTTCAAATTTTTCACTATTCTATAAATGCATTTATTAGGTTCATTTTCTGTTTTATTTCCCTTCTGTGTTTTCATTGTGCCTTTTTAATGTAAGTTTCTGTGTTTCTTTGCCTGTTTGAAGCACTTTTGTTTGAACGGGGCTATAAAATTAAACTTGCTTTAAATATAATGAATAAATAATAAAAATTCAACAATATTGACACAGATCATAGGTCAATTTCTATCATAGATTTACATCAGGAACTACGATATTTGTTTCCTTTAAAACACGTTTCATGAAACATAAATTAAACCTTATTTTGAAAGGCCATTTATTGGACTTAAAATGATGTTGAAACTTGAACCCTCTTAAATTCGTCACCTTCAGTACATATAAGTATGGTATATTTATATAAAGAGGCCACATTAAAGAAAATGCATATATTTGACTTCAAATGTCGGAAATAGAATAAGTTGTCAGAAAATTACGTACAGAAACCCGAAAAATCAACTGAAGTAGACTAACATGTTGTCCAGATATAAAGTAATGTCCTCACAACACTTTAGAATTAAATGAAATACAGTGCCTTAACGGTTGTTGATGACTCAATGGTCAAGCCACAAACAAGAAAAAGACTTTGTCTATTTTTAGAAAAAAAAAGTTTTATACAACATGTGTTCATTCAATGTTTTGCAGATCATGAAGAGAAATCTGAATAATGTGAAGAGAATGACGTCCCATCCCATCTATCAGTATTGTAAGTGGCAAGAAAAAAAAACACTTTTTCTTCAGTCCCATTGAATTCTTTCAAAAAAGCGATCATATTGATGTGCAGATTTATGTGCACATTAATTCGCACACAGTCCGACTCCCACAGTGCTTTGCATTTCGAGATTTTACAATTTGTGACATGTGCATGTGAACTCGCATCCAGGTTTCCCAGACGTTTATTTTGAAAGTTTTTCCCTCAAAACACTTGGGGAAGCGTCTCATGGTCACGTTACGTAACGGATCTCAGAACGTTTACATGGCCTCTGATCAGATCACGCCATGGTGTCACACCATCGCCTCACAAGTCCAATCGGTGTTTACATGACAGGATTTGTGTGTGTGTGTGTGTGTGTGTGTGTGTGTGTGTGTGTGTGTGTGTGTGTGTGTGTGTGTGTGTGTGTGTGTGTGTGTGTGTGTGTGTGTGTGTGTGTGTGTGTGTGTGTGTGTGTGTGTGTGTGTGTGTGTGTGTGTGTGTGTGTGTGTGTGTGTGTGTCAGACATGACGGGAGCTCAGGACGGGAGTGTGAGAATGTTTGAATGGAACCGACCTCAGCAGCTCATCTGCTTCAGACAAGCAGGCAACGCCAGAGTCACCCGCCTCTACTTCAACACCCAGGGCAACAAGGTACACACACACCCACACACACACACACACACACACACACAGTAATAATTGTGTTTTGTCTCCCGAGTCTGATCACTGTGTGTTTTCTGACAGTGCGGCGTTGCTGATGGCGAGGGTTTCCTCAGTCTCTGGCAGGTCAACCAGACGTCCTCCAACCCGAAACCCTACCTGGTGAGACCCCCCCCCCCCCCCCCCCCCCCCCCCCCCCCGACTTAAATCCCACGTTTATTGCACTAAAGAAGTAGCAGCGCTTTAAAACGTCTCCCTGCTTCCCGTCGCTGCTGACAGAGCTGGCAGTGCCACACCAAGACCTGCGGCGACTTCGCCTTCATCACGTCCTCCAGCCTCATCGCCACAGCTGGACAGTCCAACGATAACAGGTCGGCACCGCCGCCATGTGAAAATCCGAGGCACGAGCTCTCCCGTGCTTGTGTGACGAACTCATTTTTTGTTTTCCTTCCTTTATCGTGCGCAGAAATGTTTGTCTGTGGGACACTCTGATTTCACCCAGCAATACCATGGTCCACGGTAAGGAGCCCCCGACCTATGAACCAGCTCCTGTTGGCGCTCGTCTCTTAAAGCGCTTTGTCGTTTGAACCCCGCGTTTCTCTCTGCCCCGTCAAGCATTCCCCTGCCACGAGAACGGGGCCACCGTGCTGCAGTACGCTCCCAAACAGCAGCTGCTGATCACGGGGGGCAGGAAGGGCTTTGTGTGCGTGTTCGACATCCGCCAGAGGCAGCTGCTTCACACTTTCCAGGCCCACGACTCGGCCATCAAGGCCCTCGCCCTGGACGCCTTCGAGGACTTCTTCGTCACCGGCTCGGCGGAGGGCAACATGAAGGTGAGGCGCGCTCCGTCACTCGCCCAAACCTATTAAAGTGGGAATTCGTGTTTCACTGGAAATCAACCTGAAACGATCCTTCAACGGATCACGACCACAGCAATAGCAGGGATGGGTTGTTTATCGGTGGATGCACGAATATACGGCGGCCGACGGGTTCAAACGGCGTGCATGTACTCAAACGGGCTGCATAAACAGCAACGCGCTGCAAAAATGTAAAGTTGGCAAATGGAAACCCGCTGCACATATAGAAGGATTGCATAAATAAATAAAATGCGAAAAGAAAACGCTGCAGATCCAGTCACAAGAGAAATGCTTGTTTGTGTATATCCACGTCGTTTGCTCTCGTCAGCCACTTTCCAACTCTTTAATCTCGGAATTAATATTTATACAGCATTTCTTTAAAAAATGGTATTTGTTAACACGCATCTGTACAACCATTTCAAAATATGCATGTTTAGCAAATATGAACCATTAAGACCTGGAAATGTCCCTTTAGTGCCACATGCAACTTGAATGTGTTTATTTAGGATAATTAAATCAAACAAACCTGTGAATGTAAAAAAAATAAATAAATAAAAATCCTCTATGTCAGCAGTGTTATGAAGCAGCTCAGAGATTTGACAAAAACATAAAGCTTTACCTGAAATTGGATCCATAGATCAATGTCATCTTTTATTTTTGAAACGCTAAAATTATGCACAGCTGGGCAAAGCGCTGCATGGAGATAATATACGCAAGATATTAAAACTCTTAACATGATTAGGAGCATAAATCAATCCAGTAAAACGGTCCAAGTTGGGAAAAAATGAACATATGAACAGAAATCAGAAATGAGCCCGAACGGTTCCGGTCGCAGTTCGACGTCGAAAAAAAACCTTCAGACCCATTTTCTTTCCCGGTCAAAAGGTGTGGAAGTTGGCCGGCCACGGTCTCATGCACTCCTTCAGCACCGAGCACGCCAAGCAGTCCATCTTCCGCAACATCGGCGCCGGAGTCATGCAGGTGGAGACACGGCCCGGCAATCGGATCTTCACCTGCGGGGCCGACGGCACCCTGAAGATGAGGGTCCTCCCCGACCGCTACAACATCCCCAGCAGCCTGGTCGACATCCTGTAACGCCGCACGGCGCCTCAGCGGGTCCAAAGAGAAACGAGACGGACGCGGGGGAAAAGCGAAAAATTGAAGGAAAAAAAAAAAAATTGAAAAAAAAAATTCCACAAGCTTATGTAAACACTCTGTAGGCATTAAAATCACCATTGAAGGGATGGAGGCGGTCAGAGTGTGCAGCCATGTTTGGGTTTTACCGTCGACGTAAATCACATCCAGGGTGACAAACGAAGCTGCAAACTTCTTCTTTTTGTTTGTTTTTTTTTCTTTCTTCCCTTTTTTTTTTTTTTTTTTTTTTACCCCCCTCCTCCCCCAAAAGGCTGAAAACAAAGTTACAAGCAAAAAGGTATCATACTTGATTTTAAAGCTAGATTTATTGTAATTTTATTAAAGAATCTCTACTCTTAGAGTGCGTCCATAGGGAAGCTATGCATGTCCTGTTCTCGTTACGCGGTGCAATCACAGGTCTATTGATAGTGCTCTGTAAAAGTGCTCAAGCAGAAAATTTTTAATTTTTTCTTTTTTTTTTCTTTAAAAAGTGTGTAACTGTCGTCATTTTGTGCCCACAGCTGAAATCTCTTAGCATCTACTGTAACCAGCACTGTGGTTTGTTATTAAGTCAGTGGTTTCCGGTGTGAATCGAGTTGTTGGAATCTGCATTTTGTTTCAATGGTTTTTGCCCCACCCCCCCAACCCCCAGGCCTTTCTTAGCCCTTATGGAAGAGTTGATGGTGCAACGCCCCCCTCTTAAGTGCTCCACCCCCACCCCTACCCTCCCCTCCCCTCCCCTCCTCTCTCACTGGCTGCCCATCGCTCGCTCAGGCCGCTCGAGGTGTTTTTTGGGGTTCGAACCCGGAGCCCCGGTTTTGGTCCTCGGGCTGAGCCTTCACTCTGCTGTGTCCGCCGTCCGTCCGCCTGCCCGCCTGCCCTCAAATGCCTGTTTGTGCGGCACTGCTAGAACATTCCTGTTTGGAAGACGATGTGTTTTATTCCTGTGACTGTGATTTCAATGTTTCCATCTGTCTGGTCCGAAGCTTGACGCCCAGAGCAGAAACACAAAGGTTCACTTCTCATTTCTTTTCTTTTTTTTTCTTTTCTTTTCTTTTCTTGCACAAGGAAATTCAGTTGTTTTTGTTTTTCTAATTAAGTTGATTTTATTTAAATTATTTATGTTTTGCGTTTGGGTGACCGTTCCTTTTTAAAAAACTATTTAACTTATTGCCTTTTATTTTAGGAATGTAAGGCGTTTTACTGTATCTGACTGGGAGATGTGCAACAGTCTACTGTATGTAAGTGTGTGTGCGTGTGCGTGTGTGTGTTACCTCATTAGTTGTTTTTACCGTTTTATCCATGAGGAATAGATATTTGCACTCAAATTCTGGAGACACTAAAAGTTTATTTAGAATAAATGCGTTATCGAAGATGAAACTGTTATATACAAATGAATGTCTGGCTTTATTTGGCCTCGTAGTAAAATGTTTGAAATAGTTTTAATATATAAATTATATAAATATAAATATATATATAAGAACTACTACAACAGCTTGTACAAACATGAAAGCATTTCTTTATTTTTTGGTTTGTATCATACCAGTTGGATTAGTTGTATCTTTTGTTAAGTGTATGTATGGTATTTATTCAAGAGATTTGTGTTTCTCTCCCTCTTTCTGCCCACTACGTGTACTGTATGTATCTTTAAGTGTTTTACCGATGGTCCTACTGGTGTCTGGTGTGTATGTGCGTGTGCATGTAATAATGCGAAAAGAAGCCAATATCATGGGTAGACGCTTACAAAAGGGCACTTGAGCCTGAAGGTGTGTGAGAGAACAGGTCATGGTCAGTTTTACCTTTGTAAAGTGAATAAATTCTTTTTATTTCATCAGGCTGATTTGACACTGTTTTTTTTGTTGGTTTTTGTTTTGGGGTTTTTTTGCTGTCGTGCTGCTTTATCACAAACGTGGTTGGAATTTATTTGTACAAAAAAAAGGGAAAACATTTACATCTGTGTATATATATATATATAAAAAAAATCATTAGAGGGGGTTTGTCATGCAAACACACTTGTAGATCAAACTTCAAACACACAACGGCCACAAAAGTCGAGTTCGAGATGCAGTTTGTATGAAATCGGCTGATTAGAAATGTTAAGATTGTTAGGAAGTCAAAATGCACTCACGTTCATCACAAACAATATACATACAGCAGTATTTATTCTTTAACAATAAAATGATCTCCAACCAAGAACTGATTTGATTTTGTTAATTGTTTAGGTTTTTGTTTTTTGATGATCAATTAAATTCAATGTAATTTGTATAACAACAAAAAATACACATGTTCTCTCTTAATATCATAAATACCACCAGTTTCCAGGGATGATGGGAAACCCGGTAGTCAGCACATTTTAATTCTTTTTGACATACACCTTTCAGCCATAACACAGTAACCGGATAAATAAAAGTGAACTTTTCTATCAGCAGTAAGTTTAGAGGGACCACCGAGGCCATCCTGATCGCAGCTTTCTCTTTCTTGGGACCACGTTTAGTGAATTCTAGTGACTGTTTTCTATGGAAAAGCTTTGAATTCACTTTCAATTTGAAATATCTGGTGAGTCTTCACATGTAGTCTGTAACTGTTGAGTTCCGCTATTAGTTTAGCCTACAAAAAAATACATTTCCAAAACAGTATTTAGATTTTTTTTTTTTTATTCCAGTTTTACTTCCCATTTGTTTCTTCTTATTATAATTTGCCCTTGAAAGATGAAAATCTTTGATCTCGGATGTGATCCGACTCACTCAAAACCTTCTGTCGGCCCAACAATCTGCTTCCTGCCTGATGCAGCCCTCTTTCTCACTAACAGATCCCATCTGAATAAATAAACGGTGGTCATAATGTTATGGCTGACGGGGGGGGGGGCATAAAGTCTTCTCGCTCGTCGTCGGCGGCGTGTTTTTCACTCGTCGGAAATGAAGTGAACCACGTAGAGCCGGACGTAGCCGTGATCCCACACGTACAGGTGGCGGTCCTTGGGGCTGTAGGAGAGCATCGCCAGCACGCCGCCGGGCGACCGCAGGTCAAAGGTCATGTTGACCGGCTTCCCCTTCAGCAGGTCGAAAGCAAAAGTGACCCTGGTGTCCTTGGTGTCGGTGACGTACAGGACGCCGCAGGCGATGAAGGCGTTGCCGGCCTTGGTGCGGGGGTAGCTGGTGTTCAGGTAGGAGGTGACGGAGAACGTCCTCTGGTCCAGCCGCGCCACCATGACGCTCTCGTCCACGCCGGAGGCGAAGATCAGCCACAGGCCGTTCTCGTCCGCCGCCAGCTTGAAGTAGGTCTTGGAGTTGTGGAGCAGGTAGGCCAGGTTGTGGTACAAAGCGTTTTCGATAGTCAGAGTGTGAAGCTTCTTGGTGTCGAAATCAAATCTGGAGGAAACAACAAAAAAAAAACCATGATGGTTAAAGCGTGAAAAGTTAGGTGGAAACGGTGAGGAGAGTTCGCCGACGCTCACCTGCCGATGCTGGAAGTGCCTGCGATGTGGTAATAAAAGGAACCGTTGTGGACGGCGTGGCCGCAGCCTTGGTAGAACTTTCTGACGTCCACAATGTCGCTGCCGTTACTGTGGAAGGAGGCGATGCTTTTATACTCCTTCACCACGCGACCTGGGAAAAACAAGCAGCCGCGTGATGAGAGATTTCAAATGTGATAAAGCTCGTGATATAACAAAACCCTCGGTGGGAGTGAATGTTTCAATGAATGAATACGACAACTATGCCTGCATACGTTTGAGAAATAAATAATCATTTTTTTAAAAAACAACATTTTCATAATGTCCCTCTACCACATTTATGTAACCCGAGGTGCTGCACTTCACTGTTACTCACCTGCATGTAAGACTTATTTCGGGCTTATTTTAGAAAATAAATAAATAATGTATTTATTATTATTATTTATCTATTTATTTACTTAAACTACTTTCTCTTGTGTTGTTTATTTGACGTTTTGTAATATGTTTTGTTTTGTAATATGTTATTACTCAACCTCAAGAGGCAAAATAAAAACATTAAAACAATAAAAACAATTAAAAAAAAGTTAAAGCAATAAAAACAATCAGATGGTAAAACAATAAACAAAACATAAAAAGTTAAAGCAAAAAAAAACAAAGGCACTAAAACCAGAGCAGAGTCTCACGCTGAGGTAAAAGCCAAAGAATAAAAATGGGTTTTAAGACGAGTTTTAAAAATGGACACGTATTATAAAAACAGATTATTATTGCTGTCGTCCATTCATTCATCCATCTTCTGCCCAGCTTAGTGTAAAGGTCAGAGTACATCCTGGAGAGAAATTCACCATGAGCTCCGCCGGGCTCCACCTACCGGAGAAGTGTTCCGCCACCCATATCCGCTCGTCGTCCAGCCGAGCCGTGTCTCTCATCCACGTGCCGAAGGTGCTCTCCATCCTCGTCACGTTCCTCGGGTTGATCAGAGACTTGATCAGGCACTCTGTGGGGAGGAAAAAAGAGAATGAGGCGAACGGGTTACGCTCACGCTGTCCGTTGGCTCGTTCGCCTCTGGGAACGCACCGTTCTTCTTGGCCGGCTTCTCGTGGAGTTTCAACGCCTCTTTTGCAGGTGAGGTTCCGTCGTTGGGGACGGCGTGGAGCAACCCTGTCGGAGACGAGGACACGCATGGTGTGATTGAAGTGAAATCCATTTGACTGGTTTGTTTTTGTTTGTTTTGGGTTTTTTTTAACAATTTGTAAGTCAAGAGTTTCGTGCTCTAAGTCGTCGTACCCATGTTGTGAGCTGCTTGTAGGTGGGCTCTGTGGTGCCTGAGTCTGGGAGGCCCCTGAGGTCCTGGAGGTCCTGGGGGGCCCACGGGTCCAGGAGGTCCTGGTGGACCAGGAGGGCCTGCACAAGTTTGTTTTGGTTTTTTTAATTTAAAAAGACAACTTATCCTTCTGAGATCTTTCTGATGAGTTGAAACACTTTTCAGCTCAGTTTAAATGAGTGGAACTCCACGTACCCTCCACTATGACATCATTCACGGGCTCGCTATCTTCTCCCGGTGGACCCGGCTCTCCCGGCTCGCCCTTCTCCCCCGGTTCTCCTCTCTCCCCTTCGGAAGGACGTCACGAGAAGCAATTCAACGATCAGATCGTCAGTGTCAGAACTCACTCAGTCATGAACGGTGCAGAATCCTTCCCACCGACTCCGCCAGCGTGACTCATCGACCACGGAGGAGAGAAAGAAAGAAAAGTGAAGTGGGAAGAAAATCAGAGTTTTTCCGGTTCATTCAGCTGAAAACCACAACGATGAATAACATTATAGAAGAGAATGTGAGAGAAAGGGAGCAGCTTCATCCTCCTCACTCGTTTATGAATCGGAAGCAGTGTGATAAGCGTGATGTCACTGTGTGTGTGTGTGTGTGTGTGTGCATGCTTCAGTGTTTCGGTGTACTTCCCTCCAGGTTACACTCAAACCCTCTGATTGTTAAAATGCTCTGGCAGCTGAAGTGGCCATCAGCGCCCGAGGCCTTCAGTAAAGACGGACGATGAGTGAAAACAGACATTATTCTCTACCTTTCTTCCCTCGTTTCCCATCAGCCCCGGGCTCTCCGTTCAGTCCCGGGATGCCATCAGTGCCATTATGTCCTGGCAAACCGTCCGCACCAGGCAAACCTTAAAGTACGACCAAAAATACAAAAAAGTCTTCACCATCATGAGAAAGGAAAAGTCATTCCTCATATATACGGGACTAGACATGCTCGATGGTTTACACTTTGATATATTTACATACCAGGTGGTCCTGGAGGTCCTGCAAATGAAAGATTTGGTGGCGTTAGACAATTTAAAGGGACATTTTTTATGTATTCAGGTTTGGGTTTTTGAGTGAAACATACCAGCGATGCAGACGCCCTTGGTGCTGTTACAAATGTCAATCAGCAATTTGATCTGAAAAACAACATATATCAAGAAATAACTTTTTAAAATGATGAAGCTTTAAGTTCAATAACAATAAATAAATAAAATTGGTTTTTTCCCCCTTAAATGCCATTATGAGTAAAAACCAATTCATTCATTTAAATATTTCTTAAATGGTTTGGTTTTTTCAGTATTAATTGACAACATTTATTTATTTATTTATTTATTTAGAATGTTTCTTTTATTTTCCTTTAAAAAAAAATATTATTCAACAAAACCTATAACATTGTTTTCTTTATATTGCCTTACGCATACATTATTAGCTCAAGAGATTAAATGTGTTCAATTATGTGTAAGTCACATGGTGGGGGAGGGTGAGGGGGGGGGGGGGGAAGTATTGGCTGGAAACTGTCCACATCAAAAAAGCATTAGAATTTTTTTTAAGTATACAAGAATAAAATCTGTGAGGACCAACATCCTCCATCATTGTTAAGCTGTAAAAGCACGTGGATCATATCTTCAGAGTGAGAGTCATCGCCAATCATGCTCGTATCCAATGAGCTCCCACACTTGCTCATAACATCCAAATATTCTCAAACCATCAAGAACAGACCACGTTCGACTGCATCGGTCACGGCCCTTCGGCGATTTATCTTCATTCATCTGGGAAAGTCTCACCGGCACCATGGAGTAGGTCATCATCATCATCATGTCGTCCTGCACCTCCGCCTTGAAGTACCGCTGGCTGTGTCGGGGCTTGTGCTTCATCTCGTGCCTCGTCTTCCTCTCCGTTTCCTCTCCCACCTCCTGGCTGGCCTCCTGCTGGGAGCTCTCCTTCACCTCCCCCTGGTGCTGCTCCTGCTGCAGCTCCTTCTCCAGCTCCTGGCTCCTCTTGTTCCTGGAGGACTGCTGACGCTGCGCCGCGCCGGCCCGGAGCCCCGCCGCTCCTCTGGGCAGCTCCTGGAGGAACTCCACCACCGAGCTCTGCTCCACCTCGCCCAGCCTGGCCTCCGTCCCATCCAGCCTGACGCGCTGCTGGTTCTGCTGGACCAGCAGCACCAGGAGGCCCACGGAGTTGACCAGCGCCAGGACGCAGGTCCCGTACAGCACGGCTCGCTGGGAGACGGTCATGCTCGGCGTCGGGATCCACATCGTCACCACCTCACTTCCTCTCTTCTGAGGGTCGCCCGCCAGCCTCAGCATTCACAGGGGAGTGAGCGTCGACTGCAGCGGTTGGAAACAACTGCACGAGGCAGAGGAAGTCCGAGACGTCGACAAAAAATTCAAGTGAACAAAAGTCAAGCTGTAATCCAGAGGAAGAAGGAGCTCATCTCCACAAATGTAAAGTCTTTTTTTTCTGATTATTGAAGAGAGTCCAGTCGGCTTCAAAGCCTCGCTCCTCACGGCCGGTCGGTCTGAAGGCAGGCTGGTAAATACACTGGTTGTTGTGCAGTTGGCCAAGTGGAGAAGGGGTTATGTGTATATGTGTGTGTGGCGTTTGCGTGTGTGTGTGTGTGTGTGTGTGTGTGCACGCACTCATAGAACCCAGTAATGTAGTAGGAGTGGGCATTACACAATCTTCTGGGCTTGTCTGGGAAGAAACCCCCGCCTGTTCAGTCACCTGATTTATATTCATCACAGGCCTTTCTACTGCACCGCCGTGGGCAGGCTGACATCACACACACACACACACACACACACACACACACACACACACACACACACACACACACACACACACACACACACACACACACACACACACACACTATGATGGCATCATCATCATCATCATTATTATTATGATGATGATGATTATTGTTATTATTATTATTATTATTATTGCGGCTGCTGGTGTTAAAAGAATGCACATCAAAATGCATCAACATCAACACATTTCAGAGTTTGGTTCATCGCTCTTTTGTCCAGCCTCTCAAATCCTCCCTGAACTTCTCCCCCGGCTCTCCTCCTCGTCGCCGCTTCCCTTCACCCACTGCAGCAATGACCCTTTTACATTGCTTTGATTCGTGCCACTAAAGTGACATTTCACCAGAAAAATGACAGTTCAGCCTGAGAAGGAAAAAAAAGAAAAAGAAAAAGGTCCTCTGGGCATGCTTTAGCCGTGATCCGGCTGAAAGATTGTTGGTATCATCTTTGGATTTGTTGTGGAGGTGTAATATCTCACGATTGGCCTTTTCCTGGCGTTATGGACCAGTGCTCGAATAATGAAGATGACCTAGATGCTCTTTCAGCGCTGCAATGTAACACATACATGAAAACACTCCTGAGCTGTGTCTGCAGCGTGGACTCCAGCCCGAGGCAGTAGGTCACTGTTGGCCAGTTGTTGGACAGCTTGAATTGCTCCAGCAGATGTGTGTGTGTGTGTGTGTGTGTCTTCCTTTGTCATATCTCTTTGACTGCACCCTCGAGGGAAGACCCACAGCTTCGAAAGAGCTCACAGATTGCTTTGTTTGCGGAATGTAAATATCCCAGATAACGTGAGGATCCATTAATGAATTCTCACATAATCTCCCCCACCTATGGTCTGTTTCTGCTCATGTTTCCTCCTCCTCAAGGTGCAGCTGTGGGAAAGGCGGCCTTATCGCTGCTCCTAGCGCGGAGCCGAGGGGTCCGAGTCCCTCGCACCACAACAGACCAAGGACAAGCCGGATGACCTGACACGTCTTCAAGGAGGCTCCATCCTCCGGCGCTTCTTCCTCCTTTTCCGACACGTCTGCCGGCTGCTGCGGCCACAGTGCAGCAAATAAATCAATAGATTATAAAGACGCAGCCACGGAAAAACTTCCACGAGTAAAAGTCGTCTCACATATTAAAAGTCAAGAATAGTTATAGAAGTTGCATAAGTGAAGTTTATTATGTAAGTCTGGAGGACGACTTGTGAAGCTTCAATCTCTCTGTGACGTGCAGCTCGCTGCAGCAACGCTCCTTGAAATGTGACTAGAGAGACACATTTCTCAGGCCTCGCAATATAAAACTGAATAAAGCTCCTGTGTTGACATTTCATATATATATATATATATATCACTAACTAGAAAAGTTTCCATGTGTATACTTATTGCAAACTGCTGAATATTTGTATTGTCTGACGTCATGATGTAAAAGAGACTTTAAAAAAATTAAGCTCCAGCTGTCTTTTAGACGTCATTCACGTTCTGACATTCTAACAAACCTCTTTGTGTCTACCAATCATATTTGCTTCTTTTTTTTTTTTTTTTTTTTTAATCCCTCCTCACACATGCGGTGGAGGACAAAGATGCGGTTGACCACAAAAACGCAGGCCAGCAGAGACGGGGTTACATTAACTCCTCGCTCTCGAGGCGCGTCGCGGCTTAATCGCGCAGAACAATCTGGGTCTGAGTTATCGCACAGGGCATCGTTCTCCAGCCGGGGCCTCGGCACACAGTCGACCATTTCAACTGTGCACATTCCTGGTCTGCAAGTGTGGGCGGCGAGTGAATTCACAGAGTCGTCTGTGCAGAATGAGCTGATAGAACAAAGATCTCAAGCCAGCCTCGGGACTACCGGGGGGGTTGTCAGAGACTGCGATGTGAAATAATTCATGTTAAGAAAGAGATCCAAACAAGCCCTCCTCTCAAAAAAAAAAAGATACGATGTTTAAAGTTTTTTCTTATTATTGTCTTCTAAGTGACAACAAAGCTTGTCATCAATAGTAAAACATTTGTATGAAAGCTTAGTAATGTGGTTTTGGAGAGGAACAAAAGTTCGGATGATATTCATGAAGATGACACGCTTCTCATTCTTCGTCCACATAATTCACAAATTGATGTTTTCATAGTTGGGAGAGACAAAAAAAAATCTCCACAGACTCTTTATTCTTCTTCGACGTGTCTTCAACAGCTTCCACGTGGGACATGTATACAGCGGGAGATTGTGTTACTGTGAACGAGGTGGAAGAAGAAGCTGTGAATAGGTCTTCCAGTAAATATTAACTTTTCTTACAGTGTAATGATGGAACTTTAAAAAAAAAAGTAATAATAATAACAAAACAGACACATTCCGAGATTGATGTCTGCATTTTTGTACCAACACACAATGTCCATTGAATACTGCCAACACCACACCAAGACATTAAGTCTCTGCAATAAATGATGCCACATTCTGCTTCAATCCACTATACACACTAAACGACACTATACAAACCTGAGTATTGTTGAAATATAATCAATTTGCACTCCAGAAGTGGTTTTACTGGATAAGCGACAAGCTGTCGAGCTGCTTGAAGGGCGGAAGCTGGTCTGGGGTCATATGTGAGTATGGAGAGTCACCGAACTTATTGGAATTATGGCAGCGGATTTAATGAAAAGGACTGACTCTTTAATTTCAATCAACATGTATACGCTCTTTGGTATTTGGAATAAACTCAACTATACAGTAATTTGAAGTACATAGGTCTCATACCAAGTGCTTAACATGATCACTATCCTACCACTACCTGTAAAACCAATCATTTGATTATGTCTTGACAGTTCTGGATGGACTGATCATGTGACACATGTTGAGACATTTTCTAAAAAGGCTGCATGGCGTTTTGGCAGAGGGGCGTTTGAGTTTGCATGTTCTCCCGGGGTGTATGTGGCTTCTCTCCAGGTCACTGCTGGTTCCTCTCCCAGGAGCAAATCATGCCGTGTAACGTAACTTTGTTAACTCAAGTGTTATAGAAGACGGAAGTTCATTTAGACTATTTACATTTTTTGTCATGCCAGGTTTTGTAAAAAAAAAAAAGAAAAAGAAAAAAGTGGTATCAAAATCAGATTTTTTTTTTTACTCTGGGCACACCAGGCTGTTTATGGTAATATGTAACTGAAAGTATTCTGCAAGAGCAAAGTGCACTTCTTGAATACATTGGATTGAAAAATACGAAACAAAAGATTTTTTTAATTTTTTTTTAATGAGAAAGAGAAGGAAAAGTTGAGCGCTTCTTGAAAATCAGCCTAAACCTTTGCACTCGAAGAGAATGGTGGAATAATAATAACATTGATTACTTTGTCCTCGTTGCAGAGTCCTGCAGTTCCTGTGAAGGATTTCCAACTGAATGTGTTTGATGTTCAAAGGAGGCGACGGATTCTTTTCATCCGCGTCAAACGAACGCTCACCCACTGAACTCGGTCCTGTACGCTCAAGGACGATGGGCTCAAATCCAGGCCCCCCTCAAGGTCACGGGTGTGATGTTTACAATTCTGCCGCTGTGTTGTGGCTTTTGCATTACCCTGACCTGGCTCGTCACCGGCTCCCTCCGCCTATAAAACACCCGAGGCCCGGCCGGCTCTCCTGCTTTGGTCCCGGCGGGGTTCGTTGCCTTTGTGTGCAGGTCGTCTTAAAAAAGAAAAAAATCCTCACTCTTATGGATCTGATCTCTGCTTGTGAACGGGTGATGACTCCTGTAGGACTAGACACCACAGCGGCAGACCTGGTCTCCATGTCCCCGAATGCCACGGCGGTGCAAACGCCCAGCATCTCCATGGCAACCAGCACCCTGATCCTGCTGGTGTGCCTGCTGCTGGTCGCCTGGAGCCACACGGACAAGGAGGCCGTGCCAGGTAGGGTTCGGCGCCGCAGCGTCAGCACCTTAACCACCTGTATTGAGCAAATGTATAATTTACCGATATTTGCTGCAACAGGTCCTTCTTTCTGCCTCGGCTTGGGGCCACTGCTGTCATATCTGAGATTCCTCTGGTCCGGGATAGGAACCGCCAGCAACTACTACAACAACAAGTACGGGGACATAGTCAGGGTGTGGATCAATGGAGAGAAAACTTTAATACTCAGCAGGTTGGTTGCATTTGTGCACAAGTTAACAAAACAAGCGAATACAAATGTAGAACAAATAGAATAATGACCTGTATCTTTTTTTTTGTTTTGTTTGTTTTTTTAATGTTGGAAGAGCCTCAGCGGTGCACCACGTCCTGAAGCACGCGCAGTACACGTCACGTTTCGGGAGCAAGCCGGGACTCAGCTGCCTCGGCATGCACGAGAGAGGCATCATATTCAACAACAGCGTGACCCTGTGGAAGAAGATACGCACCTATTTCTCTAAAGGTGAATCCTCCAGTAAATCCCGTTAGATAATAGAGCTACACTGCAGAATATCAGACAAACAAATCGCTGAAATGGTTTGTGTGTGGGTTTTTTTCCCCAGCCCTGACAGGTCCCAACCTGCAGCAGACAGTGGAGGTCTGCACCTCGTCCACACAGACTCACCTGGACAGACTGGACAGTCTGTCTCATGTGGACGTCCTCGGTCTGTTGCGCTGCACTGTGGTCGACATCTCCAACAGAATCTTCCTGGGTGTACCTGTTGATGGTAAATAAGTCCGAGTGAAACGTGGGAGGGAAAAACAAACAAAACAAAAAACACAGTAAACTGATCTCATATTTGTATGAACATTCCAGAGAAAGAGCTGATGCAGAAGATCCAGAAGTACTTCGACACGTGGCAAACGGTGCTGATCAAGCCGGACATCTACTTCAAGATAGGCTGGATTCAACAGAAACACCAGGCGGCAGCGTGAGTCGCTCCGGGCCTCTTTTCTTTTGCACGTGCTTGAGTTTGTAGTTTGTCAAACGTGGTGTTTCCACCGTCACACAGGCAGGAGCTCCAGGACGCCATCGAGCAGCTTGTGGAGCAGAAGAGGAGGGAGATGGAGCAGGCGGACAAGCTGGACAACATCAACTTTGCGGCAGAGCTCATATTTGCTCAAGTAAGCTTGGAGGCCCCCGAGTCACCGTGACAAGGAGACGTCGCCCTATCTTATAATTCACTTTTTTCTTTTTTTAACAGAACCACGGAGAGCTGTCCGCCGAGGACGTGAGGCAGTGCGTCCTGGAGATGGTGATCGCAGCGCCGGACACCCTGTCCATCAGTCTCTTCTTCATGCTGCTGCTCCTCAAGCAAAATCCACACGTGGAGCTGCAGCTGCTGCGGGAGATCGACACCGTCGTCGGTAAGGAGGCTCAGAAATCCTAATAAAAAAAATAATTTTAAAAAATGACACACGGACGATCCAGATTGGACAACAACTCAGGTAACGGCTGTATTTAAACGCGTCATTCTCAACATCGGTGTCACGAAAGGGGAGAGGCAGCTTCAGAACGGAGACCTCCACAAGCTGCAGGTCCTGGAGAGCTTCATCAACGAGTGCCTGCGCTTCCACCCGGTGGTGGACTTCACCATGCGTCGCGCTCTGGCCGATGACGTCATCGACGGTTACAGGGTGGCGAAGGGCACCAACATCATCCTCAACACCGGCCGCATGCACCGGACAGAGTTTTTCCTCCGGGCGGACGAGTTCCGTCTGGAAAACTTTGAAAAAAATGTAAGTTACTGTCTCTGTTTTGTCCAAAATGTCAAACTTAGTGCAAACTGCATCCGTGTTGATTTGAATTAGACGCGTACGGTTAATCTATTTCATTATATTAGACGCACCAATTCCAATAAAGCCCTGTGCGTGTTCATGATTTGGCCCCCTGGTAGTTATAATGGTGTTTTTTACGTCTGTAAAAGTGATTAAAAGTCAATCTTGTAAACACAACAGAGGACGGGGCTCAGGGAAATCACTATGAACATGATAATATCAAATGTCTGACTTAAATACAAAGAGGACTGAAGACAAATTGGATTTCTAACAGACTTACTACTACCAAACTATGCATAACTTAAATTTTGCTATTCAGCACCTTTCAAGATCTTAAAACTCTCTTTTTTTAGTTTCTGAGCTGAATTGATTTAACTGCAAACTCATTTCTTTTTTTTGGGGTCTAATTTCTTCATACCTGAAAGAAGGACACGAAAGAAAAAAACAAGAACAAACAATGATGACCTATTATTATTTGTAACAAATGGATCAAATAAGAAAATAAGACATTCTATTGTACAGAATGTGAATCAAACATGTAAAAAAAAAAAGACAAAGTACAGAGTACGTCTTATTGTTTGTCCTTGTTAAACTCACATTCATCAAAACGTTGACGTGTTCAGAAGGAAAACTTTACATCTTGCTTTTATTGAACTCCAGCAAAACAACATTTTAACCGGCATCTCGTGATATCACCTCCGTGACTTGTTTTCTTTTTTTGGCGACACCCTCATCAGTTTGAAACTGAGCCTAAAATCGCTTCAAAGTTTTATACCTTTATGTCTGTGGAGACTAGTATTAATCAGATTACACAATGTTTTCTCTCTTTTTGTCACATGTGATTGATTTTTTATTTTTTAATTTATTTTTTAATTTGATTTTGATCACCACCCACTGTGCGTCCTCCATCAGGCTCCTCGCCGTTACTTCCAGCCGTTCGGCTCAGGTCCTCGCGCCTGCGTCGGCAAGCACATCGCCATGCTGATGATGAAGTCCATCTTTGTGACGCTGCTGTCCCGGTACTCCGTTTGCCCCCATAAAGGCTTGACCCTGGACTCCCTCCCACAGACCAACAACCTCTCCCAGCAGCCGGTGGAGGCGCACCACCTCAACATGAGGTTCTTACCCAGACAGAGGGGAAGCTGGGAAACAGTGCAGGACTCCCAAGTTTAAATCCACCGTCACTCGTACACACTTCATTTATTCCCTCTCGCCCCCTGTATAAAGCCAATGTTAATTTATGCACTGAAATGTTTGTGTTTAAAGTTGTTTTGCGTGATGTAAAATGTAAGTTTGGTCATGCTTCTTGATATATGAGTAAATGTAAATTATTGTGTCACAGATGCGTGATGTCCTTGTTGTGTCATTTTTTTCCCTTCTATTTTAGAATAATTACTTATACTGGAACATTTGAAGATTTGTGAAATGAGTCAATCTTTTAATTTCCTAGCGGTGTCACAGAAAAAAAACATTTCATCATAAGAGACTTTTGTTTTACTTTAAGATAAAGTATCTGCAGGACAAACTGAGGTTATTAGGCAAACGACTGAGTATCTCACAAAGAAATAGATGAAATGAAATTGACAAACACCTTTATCATCATCTTTAGATATGAAGAACTGCTCATCTGAAACACTTTCATACACACTGACACAACACACTCACCAATCAGCCATGACATTATGGATGATAGTGAATGACAGAAATGTGTGTTGAAGTGTTAAGCAGCTAGATTTCTGCAACTTTTTCTCCACCTGTTTGCACTAAAGAGCTCAAAATAGTAAAACACCCTCCTGTTATTTGATTGGCTCTATAGTTGTCCTCACAATCTTTATACCCCTTTATTAGTAAAAGTTATATTGTTAAAAAAAAACAAAAAAAACAGTATAACTATATTCAAGGGAAATGTCTTGGACAAACAATGAATTATTTAAATTTACTTGCCTGCAATCTGATTTGTAAACGTATACTCAATGCAGAAATTGTTTATATTAAAAGAAAATATATTTTGGGCAAGAAAATAGATCAAAAAGGTTGAATATTAAACAAAACTGTTGGCATAGGCAATAGTGAATAATGACTTCAAAAGTAGTCATGTAGATAGTGGGGATTGTATTTAAGTATGACTGAATGTTAAATACTTAATAGATACAAAGTCAACCCAGTATTGACGTCCGAATAACGGCGATGTTCTGTATCGTCTGGGAGAGACGTACAAAAAAAAAAAAATCCACCTTTGCTTCTTTTTCTCTTTTCAAATTTGCAAGTACTGGCCAAAAGAGGGCGCTGTTGCCCCGAATACAATGCTGTGCCCTTTATCCTCAGCTCATCCTAAATAAAGAAACCAATCTGTTCATTATGTTCAGTTGCTTTCCCTCTGGGCAAATGTTCCAACGCTTTCCTCACGCAACTAATTTGGTTTACATTGGGGGGGGGTTTTTCACCCTCCAAACACACGGATCACACTGCAGCTCTTTCTGCTGGCACGTTTGTTTGATTGTACGCTTTAACAGGTGAGACAAACGTAACTGGATGTGCTCAGGAATCCAGGAGACGGTAGCCTACAAGCAGGTCGAGGCTTTCAGCGTCTTCCGGAGAGGCCAGACATCAACGGTCCTTCAGTGATGCAAGAGACTGAAACGTCTAAAATAAAAAAGAGGCTCAGTCTCAATTTTACTGTTTTACTGACGCACAACCACCTGGGACCAGCTTGTGCTGATTGTACTGAGAGGAGGAGAGTCTTCCAGGAAACACACACACACACGCACACACACACACACACACACACACACACACACACACACACACACACACACACACACACACACACACACACACACACACACACACGTGCAACGCAGTGCTTGTTTAACTGATCAGTATCAGCAACAAGTTGCCTTTCAATAACCACAAACGTGTGTATAATAGTGTGTATGCAAATGTGATTTTGTGTGTGTGTGTGTGTGTGTGTGTGTGTGTGTGTGTGTGTGTGTGTGTGTGTGTGTGTGTGTGTGTGTGTGTGTGTGTGTGTGTGCATGTGTGCGTGTGTGTGTGTGTGTGCATGTGTGCGTGTGTGTGTATCACAGCCTGTTCCTCTTGCAGGTGTCCTGGGACACAGCAAATTAATCATTATATTCTCATCACCCTCAGTCCCCGGCCCTCGTCAAGATGCAAATCATGCCGGGTACACTGCGGTGGCGCTGGCTCCACCCTGTTTGATGCATTTTGTACGTTCGCTGGGAAAACATTCATCTTCGCAATCATCGCTCCCACATCTGCAGTGTAACGCCATTAAACATGAGTTATGAGATAATAGGGTCCTTGAGGATGGATGTAAATGCTTACAGGATTAAAAAAAAAAAACAACTAGTTGAATATCCACTGAGGCTGCTGCCAAGTTGTTGCAATTTTTAATTTTTTTTATTTCAAATTCTTCCAGGCACCGATTTTGTTTGCAACTCTACTTTAAGTTTAAATGAATCATTAGAGAAATGCTAAGTTATATTAGGAAGTGATGAGACCAAACCAGATCCACAGAGGCTGTAGAATAATACAGGATCCATTAGTGTTGCACACCAACAACATCTGACAAATGTGTTAGCACTTATTACAGAATGCAGCAGCTTCAGGGGAGAAAATGCTCTAAATATCCCATCCTATAACCCAATACTGTCAGTGTCAATCACCATCCATATTTATCTATCCAACGATATCAAATCTATTGCTGGTTAAATGTGTAGTCACTAGACCCGGAGTACAGGGGTCCATTTATTCCTGCTTGCTCTGAACCTCGGCGGTGCCCCGAGCACAAACCCGCACCGCACGTTGATATCCACTACTGTATGATACTGCATGACTGTGAACAATATTTAGTATTGTGTGTTTAGTGTTAATCAGATGTGTGACAGCTGGAGGCTTTGTCTTACTTATATTTCAGGCATTTATTTGATGTGGTTTGGGTTTTTTTTTTCGATAACTACTGAGTTTCATTCCAAATGCTGGAAGTATAAATGAGTAAAATAGTTTCAATAGTTTGAGCTGTGTGCGCCTTTACATTAAGTTATGGGGGGGGGGGGGGATGGGAACGAAATTAGATATTTTCTCAGAACTCAGAAGAAAAACAGCGGCGCCAAAATGTAGGATATCAGGCATCTGCTCAACAGATCTGTAGTTAGTTTCACTTCAAGTTCTGTGCATGCGTGCACACACGCACACGCATGCACGCACGCACGCACGGCCCTGTTTTTAACACTGCTGCGGATGTTGACCTGATTTCACGCTGTCCACTGTGGTGTCACCCAGTGGACAGAAATTGAGGGAAAAACTGCAAAATCTTTCCATGAAGGTCAGACTGAGGTCACGGTCCAGGTCAGAGAGTCAATGTAAAATCCCTAGAAGGCATGGAAAACATTGAAAATACAACATTTGTGTAAGCGAAGAGAAACTGAACAACACCGTCAGACTGTGAGGGTTTTAGGCACAGACCTTGTTCAAGTGCAGTTTTAATGTCACAGTTCTCACACTTCCAAACAAAATTTTTTGAAGAATACCTCCAATTAAATATGTATTTTCTAAGTCTACAACACCAAAGTGTACTTGGACCAGCTGTGACGATTCAAAGTACATCTCCGTCTCTCGTTTTATGCACTTCTCTGAAATATTCAGTCTGCTTCTCTTCAGGAAGTCCGTCGTTCTTCCTTTGTGGTTTTTGATCGTCACATGATGTATATTTTCCCTCTCCGTCCATGTATTTGCAGCCTGACAGATTCAATGAGGCAGCAACGCCAGGCAGACTTTAAAATAACGCAGACGACAGAGCCTAGCAGCGAAAACTTTAGACGGGCGCTGCCGCACGGTCTGATTGACAATCTGATTGATTACAGACTGTTTTACTACACATGAGGCCACACGCACGCGCTGTGACGTGCTAAAAAATCTGCAAAATGCCAGTGGCCATATTGCCTGTTTCAGTCCCCTGCTGGATTAGCGCTTCATTAAAGAGACAGCCTTGGTTGCCATGGAAACGTCCACCAAAGAGGGTAAACTGGCAATGTACTGATCACTCTACATTGTGGAAAGATGGTCAGTGTGAACTCAATACAGTTAGCAATGAAGCTCTTTTCAATGGCAGAGAGAGAGAGAGAGAGAGAGAGAGAGAGAGAGAGAGAGAGAGAGAGAGAGAGAGAGAGAGAGAGAGAGGGAGGCTTGCTTAAAGCTTCCTCTTACCTCACTGATCCGGTGGTTTAATGTAAACGCCATATTTCAGGGATACAATCAATGTAAAAAGTAAAAAAAGTGAAAGTGAATAGCACTTCTCTTGAAACAGGAATGAATTTGTGTGTGTGTCTCTCTCTCTCCTCATCATCGTCTGTCTAAAGAAGCCCAGGCTGAAAGGCTCTCCGCCAGCAAAGGCATTGGATCAAAGGCAAACTCTCACTTCATGAGCTTTTCATGCATCCCGCTTTGCAAAGTCAGCCCATTTGTTTCCCATTCTATATCAGAAGAGAGTGGTTGCGATCATCAGTACGAGAGGACCTTGTCTGTAATCGTTTTGTAACCCCCCCCCCCCCCCCCCCTCCTACAGACACACACACACACACACACCCATCTCTCCATTTTCAGGAGTTTTTTTGACTTCAAACGTTGGTACAAGCGTCCACACATCAAAGCTGTTGTATCTCCTTGTTCTGCCCATTCATCGAGCACCGGTTAAGATTTAATAGTAAGAGAAGCATTCACTCACCTGACTTCCACACAAAGTCCATCGCAAGGTTTCACTTGACGACCAAAACGGGCATCTGATCATCCAACTTGTATATACGTGGTCTTTTGCAGAGAATTGAGACCCCTTGTGCCTTACACACATGCTGGTGTAGCGGTTGGCACTCTGACCTCACAGTTGGAGTGTGTGTTGGGTGTGATTTTTAGGCCAAAGAATAAAACTGACGTAAAAGTGTGAATGTGAAAAAGTGAGTTGACTAAAGCAGGAAAGAAGATGGATGGACCATGAGGATTTGAGTGTGGTTGAGTGAGTATGTGTCTCTAATTCTGTTGTGGGAACCAGAATGTGTTTATACAAGCACATCATGGGTAATTGTGATCTTATGGGAAGGAAACTGAGACTGTAACACGAGGACAGAGCTGTATGCCGGAGTTAAGGAAATGTTAAATGTCATGTGCCATGTCACTGAGCAAAGTGAGTTTTAACTCTAAATTCCCACTTCAGTGATGAACTCTGTCCCGCAAATCAGAACAATTCAAGAGGACTGGAACACATCCGTAGATTTTCAGTCGTCTAGTAAGTATAAAGTCCACTAAAAAACTGGATTGTCGCTTTCAAATTGATCCCAATATTAGAAGTTGGAAAAAGATTATTGACATCTCCAGGGAAGCTTTTTTTTTCTGAGACAAATAAGAAACAGTGAGCCTGATTTTATACCCCAAAACACCAAGAAGGACAGAGTTGTCTTTCTGAGTCGTTAAAATGCTTGGAACTTCGAGCTCTGGGACAACTGGAACTCATCAAGACCCTTCCTCCTCCCCTGGCGCTCAGAATTCCCAACTCAATAGCGATCCAGGATGTAACATCCCACGATGCCAACATGCAGACTAAAAAAAAAAACCCAAAAAAACCAACAACACGCACACCTCCAATGGAGCTGTTCTCACATGAAGTTGTTCTCAGCATAAATAAATAACACACTTCAAGTTGACCCTGTAAACACCATTAATTCGGCGTTTCTGCAGACCTGTCGCACTCGGCGTCTCCAAAACCAAATCTCAGAGCCTTAAAAGTTGTCAAAGTCCAAACTTGGAATTTGGACCTCGAGTGGGTGAGTGGGTGGGTCATTTATAACTTTGCAACACCATAAACAACTTCATGAACATCGCGGAACATTCTGTTCCAACTGCAACGGCAATGTGCAATTAATTCTCCACCTTTCTCCTCACTCAGCAAGAGATCTGGTGCTAATGTCAAAATATTAAATGAGAGTTGCCTTAAAAAAAAACTAATAATAATGCTTTTTTTCCCCCTCACAATTTTTCTCTACATTTTTGAAAGCATGAGGATAAAAGACAAGATTTCAACGTTTTCAACTGAAAGCTCCCCAGCAGACATACTCAGCCATACTCTTTACTGTCAATGTTCCTCACGGTATGTTTTCTAAAATGTGAAAATGCAGCCACGTTTAATCACAAACTATTTAATCTTGTACACCATCTGAGTGTGGTCAATTCCAACTCAACATCATTGTATAGTTAATAATATCTCCTGCCAACACAAAGCCATAAGACAGGTTTCAGTGGTGAAGCAGATCAGATCATAACTCCTCACATACTGTATAACATTACAGTGCACACAAAGAATTCTCTCTACTCTCCCAGGCTATATGAATAAAATATGACACCATAAAGTAAAAGTTCTCAACTCTAATAGTAAAACCACACTTGTGACGACATCCACCCCGATATATACTTCACACATTGTACTTTCACTCCACAGTACTGCTGCAACACTTGTGTTTCTGGAAGATTTGTGGAGTATTTCACAAGTAATATGGTCAGTAATTAACACAATGTAGATTAGGCCAGTGCGTTGTCATGATTTTAGATAAACTGGAGGTTTTCTGTTTGTTTGTTTGAGGCGTTTTTAAAATCTACGTGGGTGTATCAGATTTTTTTAATTTTATTTTTTTAAATAAACTCTTCTAGACTAATTCAGGTGTGTTCAGATAGTTTATCAAATAATAAGATTTTTCCAAACTCTGTCTTTGGAAAAAAAAATAAAAGAAATTGCATGCCTCCAGTTGTAATGAAGTCTCTTCTTACTGTTGTCATGGATGCAAACCTATTTTTCTCCAGGGGTCGTTATCTCGTATTAGTGTGTTGTGGTTGTTTGTGTGCAGTCCAGCAGATACACTCTGGATTTGACAGCTAAAGAGCCTACAAACTAAATGCCTCGTTTTACTGGGGCCACTCTAATGGGAGACCCTGATGAAGCTGATTTGATCAAAACTGAATTCCTGAGGCATGAGCCCGAGAGCTCACATGCAAAGGCCAGTGAGACCCAACTCTGCTCAAGAATACTCACTTTCAATTCAACATCTTGTTTCTCATTATTTTCAATTTTCAGGGGGGGGAAACTCAAAGCATTCTCCCGAGCAAAGAAAGCCACTATTGGCTGTTTTTTTCTCTCATGGCGTTTCATTTGGTATGTTTTTCTTCATGCTCACGCAGCCCACACACACACACACACACACACACACACACACACACACACACACACACACACACACACACACACACACACACACACACACACACACACAATCTCCATTTCACATCAGGTCAATGAAGTACACAGCTTTATTGACAGGATCAAAGTCGTGCAGCCTGTTGTTATTACTGGCACTTTTTTCTTTTCTTTTTTTTTGTCACTGCAATATTGCAGACGACAGACGACACGGCGCGGCGCACACACGGACACAAATGCACACAGCAGCGTTGGAGATAAGCAAAGCCTTGGGCTGAGGGAAGGAAGGGTAATGCCATCTGGTGCCCAGTGTTCCCGCTGCGCCACAGTGAGCGCCACACCTGGGATGATGGTAATGCCCGCAACTGCTGTCGGACCACCGACTGCACGCCCACCTGCCACCACAGCTCAATGATGTTTCACCAAAATTGAAACCCTCCCTGAGAAACACATTGTTTCTGTGAGCTCAGAGACGTGTGGCATTTTTTTTTTTGACCATGCAGCTTAAGACAGTATTCCATGTATTTATGTCCTGATATCAGACAGAGTGCTTTATTGAAATATGACACAGCTTTTCATCACTTTCACATGGGTGTTGTTGGTCCAAAAAACATTGTATTCAAAGTTTATTGCCCCTAATCTATTGCTTGATTTTCCTTCATTTGAATGTTGGCTCACAGGAGCTGCATTCAGAATCTGCTGTGTCCGTGTGAGCCGGACTGGCTCCGCCCACACAAGCCCATGTTGGGAAGAAGAGGCAGTACTTCCTCTCGTGGTGCCATGTGCCAGAGCAGAGCTGCCAAGTTGTGGGAGGGTCTATATTGTTTGGGGATTGGATAAACCCCCGAGGACACGATATACAGTTTGATTTCTGGCTCGCTCGTTGGAGCAACACACTTTTTAAAAAACTCAAGCAAGCCACTTCTGGGTCCTCATTCCCGGGTACGAGAAAGCATATTACTGTTGGAAAACCATTAGAATGTGAGTTTAGCATGACTTTTCCTGAGGAAAAAAAAAAAAAACATTTTCCTTGACAATGATCAGACTTTCTGATTGAGCAGTTGACGAGGACCCAAATGAATCTGAAATGTCTGTGTTTGCGCTCATTGAATTTGCAGTGAGTTTGCAACTCACTGGTGAATATAAATCCAATTTCTAACTAGTCTTTCATTCAGTTCTGTCCTGAGGGAAATTATCTTATTAGCAGCCAAATCACCCAGCTTGTTCAGCAGCTGACATTCTGCTGAACCTCCGTAGCGCCCAACATCAGCAGGCTGACGCCGGGGCCAGAGGGGAGGTGTGTTCTGGACAGGTTGTTAGATCATGACGGGATGGAGGAGCTTTCACTTCGGTTCAGCTTCCAAGAATCAGCGTTGACAGAAATTGTAAGAGTAAACAGAGACTGGGACTGTTATTGTGTTATTATCAATAACAAAATTTGAGTTATATGTCTGTCTGTTTTCTCGTAGACTGTTTTTTTGGGTTGTTTTTTTTTGCCTATGTACTAAAATTGTCTCATTCAGAAAAAAAGATGGGTCCTTGAATGCATCACCAGTGTTTGTTTTCAGAACATAACAATCATCCGTCTCTCTTTCACACGGGTATAGCCACTCAGGGTCGCAGAGTGCTGGAGCTAATCCCAGCTGTGTGTGGCGCGAGGGTCGGGTCCACCCTGGACAGATAACCAGTCCATCACAGGGCAGACACACACACACACACACATACACACACAAATAACCACACACTCACATTTATGGGGAGAACATGCAAACTCCATCACCCGATCTATCTCAAATTCAAGATACAATGGATGCAATCATATATAATTGGATTAATACTATATGCATTAATAAATCACCTAATTTTTGTGGATGTGTTCAATTTGTATCCTTTAGTTTGGGCGTACATGTACATGTAGAAACCTTTGACACAAATGACTGTGAGTGGACACCAGAGCATCCTGAGGAAACCATGCAAGGGAGACCCCAAACTCAACCTGGATTCAAACTACAGCCCTTTTTTGATTTAAGGTAGGATTGCTAACTTTTACACCACTCTGTATTTTCCTTTGCTTCAACAAGACGACTGTTCACCTGAAAACATCAGACACCTGAACATCCTACAATATCAGAAACACAACAAGTCTATTCTCCCCACAAAGAAAATCGCTTTACTTTGAGATCAAAACAAGTGAAGACATTTCAGACCCAATTTAATCACCTGGCCTGAGCTCAGGTGATTCAACCAGACATCCAGAAAGGCAGTTTCTGAATGACCCACAAACAAGGGGTCATGGGATTTTTACTGCTGGAGATGAATTTCAAGTTGCCATGAATGAGTCTCTCCCATTTGCTGTGCTAAAACACAGGCAGCACTCTTACCCAGAGACAGAGAGAGGGAGGGAGAGAGGAAGAGAGAAAGAGGAAGAGACGGCACTTTCAGCATACAGAAAGAGGTAGAAAAAGAGTTTGAGTGGAGAGAGCGTGAAGAGGCTGAGTGTGACAGCGCCGAATGAGAGGAGGCGGCGGCGGAGGAGGAGGGACCGAGCGGTCGGGGGAAGAAAAAAAAAAAAAAGGGAGGGAGGGAGAATCTGAGAGGGGGACGGACCGAGGCTGGGTGAGGGGTTGGAGCTCCTGAGACGGGGAAAGTAGATGAGAGGGAGAAGTAAAGAGGGAAACTGAGGAAATCAGGAGAGGAGAGGAGACCAAAAGGGGGGAGTAGTAGTGTTGCTCTCAGAACTGCAGCGACAAGGGCTGGGAGGAGGAAGTTTAGCTCAGCAGGAAGAGAAAATTTAAAAAAAAGAAACACCAAAATTTGCATTTTATTTTCCCTTCCTCTGGGTTTAGAAATCAGAAGATTCCCTCCAGTGGGAAGGGAACAAGAAGGCAGAGGAACCAGAGAGCTTCTGCAGCCTCCGAGTGTCCTGCAGGAGAAGATGGATTCAGACTCCGGAGAGCAGAGTGACGGAGACCTCTCTCCAGGTAGGTCCCCCCCATCACACCTCGCCTCAACCACAGCGTCAGTCAGTCATCCAGTCTGCGCTGAGGTTTCTACTCAGCTCGACTGGATGGATTTTTATTTTTGTTTTCAACACAATCAGGCGAATAATGTTGAACTCTGGAATCATTTCTCTCACGGAAGTGCCAGCCTGTATTGCAATTGAGAATAGTGTCACTTAAGGCATGATAGGCTTAGTTATTTGACACTTTATCCAGAAGCTTTTTTTGAGATTTTTTTTTTTTCTTTTTGGGGGGGAGGGGGGGGGGGCTCTGTGCTGTCAGCTGTGATGTGTGTGCTCTGTCTCCGATGCTGGTGACTGGCAGAGCCTCCTCCAGTGTGCGGATGAAAGCCGGCTCAGTCACCGCCAGGAACAGGCAGGCTCCAACACGTGCGGCCAGTTTGTTCATCAACACATAGAGACGAGCGAAAGAGAGAGAAAGAGGGAAAGAGAGAGAGAGAGAGAGAGAGAACTGAACACAATCATCTGCTCGTCCGTGATGCATCCCACGCTCGGAGCACATTAAAAACCGCTCAGTCAGTTTACTGGCAGTTATGTCAGGATGTTTCATTAAAAAACAAAAAAAAACAAAAAGAGAGTTCAAAGTGTCACAGTGCGGGGCAAGGATTTATTGCAATAAAGACGAGTTATGCATTAAGCATCTTGACACAAACACTGCCGTTTCCAAGCATTCCACACAGACACTACGTGTGGGCGATTTATTGAGCTGTGATTCTGTGGAAAAGTCAAGATATGAGATGAAGCAGGCTGGAGTTCAAAGATTTCGAGTCAAATGTGTCTCGGGCAGGTCGTGCATAACAAACGACTGAACGGCTTTGCTCCTCATCCATCACGACGCTCAACGTGATCGTCTCTTCAAGGTTTCACATTTATGCCTTAAATAAATCCCACGTCTCCCGTGACGGAGCGCAAGCAGATGTCGGATCTTTCGCTTCCTTCGATTAACACACTTTGTGAACGTATTAGGTGTAAAATGTTTTCTGATAAGCCATTAATCACTTGAAAATCATCGCTAAAGGATGCTCTTTGACGACGTAGAGCTTTATCCATTACTGATGCTCTGCTGAACTCCGGCCATCTGTCTGTCCAGCTGGACCGTTGTCTGTCAGTCTGTCTGTCTTTTGGTCTGTTGGCGACGGCAAACGAACCGAAATGCGAAGGCCAGACGGCTTGATGCACATCATCAGCAGGTGATGGCATATCTGCGTCATCTGCTTTTTGGATTGCGTACAACTTGCTTGGATTGTCGTAAATTTCAATCAGCGCATTAATTTTGATTTAAATATTATAGAAAAAAACCCCAACATAAATTAGTACATCACTGAAGCAGTTAAAGTCTTTTTCGGTTAGTCGACCTCAGAAGTTTTAGAATTGATGAAAAGGATGTTTTTTGTTGGAAATTTGATTAATTCTTTTAGGGAAAATAAGTTTGGAAATAAAGCTGCTTTGTGTATCAAATATTGATTAAAAAAAAAAAAAAAAAAGTATTGCAGAGAAAGCCAGAGACTGACTCCACTCGCTCAGCCGATGAGGAAAAACTGGTACGACTCCCTTTATAAGGTCAAAAGTCCCATTGCAACCTGAGTAAATGTATTTTGAAAACAGGTCTATTTTGAAGCAAACGTCATACACAAACATGACCCTTAATACTGGATGAGGAGATGAGGGAAGTGCGATTGATCTGCGCTGGAGGTATTTTGGTGAAAAACTTTCGCTTGTAAATGCGGCAGTATTCTCTTTCATGTGGCTTTTAACCCTCTTGCCCTTGAGCTGTTAGTGGTTGTTGCTGCGACTTTGTGTCTGACATTTTAGATTTCTACCCTGCCTTGGTTTAACCCTCGCGCGCCATTTCCGTGAGCCGTTACAAGCCGTATATTTACATTTAATTCAGACTTTTCCTCTTTTGTGTGCCACCTCCAGAAAATGTGTCTGACCTTGGTTTAATCTGCTGTGGCTCGTGCTGCCTTCATGTGAAGAGCTTGTATTTACAACGTGGGAAGTGAGACTACATATCCTTGAGAAACTGAAGTAGCTGCAAATGCATCTTCGAAGTTAACATATTGATGTGTTTTCTTTTTTTTTGGGGGGGGGGGGATTTCCATTTTCTGTTGGTAGCCAACAGGACTAATAACTGAAGTAAAGCCTGTATGTGATCGGCTTCATATAACCAAAGGTGTGCTGCAAAAATTCTGTGTATCCTTTGGCTGCGTGTCGACGCAATCGAGGCTCCTGACAGATGCGAAGACAGTCAAACCGCTCAAGCATTTCGTGAGTGCGAGAAAAACTCACTTGCAGCTCAGTTGAGCTTTCTCTGAGGTGGAGGAGGAGAGTTGCTGCACCTCACTCACCAACGTTGAGAGAGAAAAGTTTTGTTTCTCTGAATCAACAAGGTAATTATCCTGGTTATTTGAGGGGGAAATAGTGCAACTTTCATCTTTTCTCTCCAGGCGATAAATTTTGCTTCTAAGAACTAAGTGTTTTCATGTCATCAAGTTAGACACGCTTATAATTCCTTTTCATAACGATTATGCATGTGGGATATTTAGTCTGTATAAGCTGGCTTGTTGAGCTATAGAGACATATGTTTAAGATACAGCAAGAGCTGGGATGAAAGGAACAAATCGCAGCTACTTGTTTTACTGCACTATATTTACTGGGTATTAATCTTCATCTATATCGCTCTATACAACTTAGGGTCACATGGCGCCGGAGCTGATCCCAGCTGACTGTAGACGAAGGCAGAGTGCGTCCCGGATAGGTCACAGGTTTACCGCAGGGCAAACGCAGGAAAAAAAAAATAATGACACAAACACACTGTCACATACTCAAGAGAAAAAGGAAATGAGTATAACATGCAAACTCACCACAGAACAGCCCTCAAGCCCAGACTAGACATTTCTGGAAATATGTCAATCTAGTCATACTTAAGTACAATTTACATCACATAATCCATTTTGCATGTTTGTAAATATCTAGCCGTGACCAAGCAGGTCCACAAAGTGAATTTTTATTCACATTTTTTTTAAGCAGTCTATACATTTCACAGAGAAAATGTTTGCTCCTTTGAATACCTTACAAAGACATCATTATTAATGAGATAACTTTGAACACTGACTTTTGTTTTATACAGGTAAAAATAATCACATCAACAATAACTGTTATTAGTTGAATTGTGTTCATTTTGTCGCTCTAAATACATATGTATCGATTCTTTTTTTAATAAAGTGTCTCTACATATAATGACTGTTATTATTGCCATTAGATGCTCTTAAATATAACTAAATCTTAAAGTACCATCACATTTTCACTGGAAACTGAGTACAATGTAATGAACAGTGGGTAGGCGACAGCAATCACACAGCAAAGTGTTTTCATATGAAAGGTTGAACAGAGCATTGACAGAGAGGGAAAAACTTTTGCATTCATGATGTTCCTATCTGTGCTTCATTTTTATTTCCCTTTGTTACGATTCAGCACAAAGCTCAACAGCATGCAGGGAGCCAGACAGTAAGAAAGGAAACACAAAGGTTTCTACCTACAATCATGCAGTCATGCAGAGAGCATGCCTCTAACCATACCAACACTTCACAGTGATTCATCCAGCAGTCCCTCTCTCCGCTTCCTGTGGCAGACAGGAGACGGCCACGCCCTTTATAATGAGTCAAAGCAGGACTTGCTGTCAGCACACACACACCTGTTCTGTTCTCCCAAACCACAGTTGTTAGTCTAAACTTTGCGCAATAACTTTGCCCATTTGTACACAGCAGAGACGAGACAAAGCGTTTCACCGAGCCGTGACACCTGTGGACTTTCACTGTTTCCTGGTTGCAATTATTCCCCGAGTTGTTATATTAGTCCGACATTACGTTGGAGTACGCTGAACAATCAGCCCACGGTCTACTTTAGGCTGATTCATCATGGCGCTGCTGCGACTCACTCCAGCAGCATAATCCAATCAGCCATCTGCAGAATTTTTACTTGAAATTTTCAGGGGAAAGCAGACTTGTTGAAAGGAGAAGCTGCTCGGCTGTTGTAGAACCAGCTGTGAGATTCATGAGGGCATGAGGGGCCGTCGCTGTGCTTTCATTGCAAACAAAACAAAAAAAAAAAAAACTGCAGATGTTGTTTGACGACACAAGTGATATTTAATCTCCAGGCAGGTGATCCTTTTCGTGATTAATTTACACATTCAATATAACCAACAAAGTCTGCCGCTGGTTAACTGCTGCTGATAAACACTTCCACAAACACTTGGAAGATCACGACGCATCGGCCGAGGCCAGAAACACTCAGCAATCGGAGGAGAGCCTCTGCCTCCTGACTGCCATGTTGGCATGCCGGCCACAAGCTTTACACATGAGAGACGGGCAGAGCAGGCCGGCCCTACTGTAACACTCCCATACACCGACGAATCCTGAAAAAATGCCTTCTAGCTCAGTCCCTTGGCCTCCAGACACATGCACCCCTGACTTTTTTTTTTTTTAACTCTGCCTTTAATCTGGTCCACAGATGGAGAGTGTTCACTGTGCTACACCCAGCATTACACACACACACACACACACACACACACACACACACACACACACACACACACACACACACACACACACACACACACACACACACACACACACACACACACACACACACACACACACGCACACGCACACACTCAAGACACCAGGAGCTGGTTCTGGAAAATTGCAACACGAACTGAGAAAAAAAAAAAAAAAAAAAAAGCTGTAAGTGGAAAAGACGACTCAGGAGAAAGTGGTTTTTGCTGCCGGCTCCGACTCAAGACAAACCCTGAAAAACTCTCAGGTCTCAGTGTCTGTGTGTGACTTGCTTTCTCCCCGGTGCACACGTCCATGCATGCATGACCTGACACAATAATACTGTGACATTTCAGCGTGTTTGTGGGACATTTGGGAAGGGAACCGTCTCCCCACGGCTGAGCCATTACTGAAACACGGAGTTCGACCGCAGAGGCACTTTGGCAGGCATTCTGGTCAAAGGGCTCATAGATGCACATTTGGGGGGGGGGGGGGGGGGGGGGTGCGCTACGGTTTAACTGGGGGACCATTGGAAGCAAAGTACACAGTCACTAGAGGCGAGTTCTTTGAGGGAGCTCAGTTTGTATTAACAGAAGTCACTGAGATAATGAGCCCGGAATGTTAATCCTGCAGTAATAGAATACAAATACTTTGTCACCATACTTAATCGAATCATTCTGGTATTTGTACTGGAGTAGTTTAACTCCCCACATTTGTACTTCCTCAACTACTTTCTTGTTTTATTTTCAACGGGCGACTGAAATTTACGGTAACAGGATCAATTAAGGAATTGAGGCGACCTCAAGTTACATCAATAATGATTGAATTATTTGGTTTCCGAATCAAAAATATGATACCAACTCATGATTATGCTGGCGTACCACCACTGAAAAACATAGTATTATAATAAAAATAGTTAGAACGTGTGTTATACTACAACCTCCACCACAAAAAGCCCTCAAATATCAAATATAGCACGATCCAGAATCTGTACTATTTCACCAGTAAAGCAGCTGAATCTGCACTATTGCCAATGGCGTATTTGAAGTATCTGCACTTCTACTTACTATAAGATGACAACGGAATATATTTTCCATCTGTGGAATCCTGTACATAAGGAGCTGTGACGTTACGACTATTGTTTCATTTCTCCGAGAAAAATTCCTCGGCACTGATTGAAATTTTCCTTAGGTCAAGTTTGAATGGATGTTTTTTGACTTAGTGCTAATGAGAAGTTACTGCATGGGGGAGGGGGGGGGGGTTTCTTGTGCTTTCTCACTATAACTTTGCAAATGGGATCAAATTAAGTAGAGAAATGTCCTCTCCCAGTGCTACTTCAGCAAAGAGAGTAAACAAGGCAGAGTGGGAGGCAGTTACACACACAGCTTTTCACACTTAACTGTGCTGTATATAGCATTGTAAGGCTGTGGAAGAGGAAAGAGAGAGAGAGAGAGAGAGAGAGAGAGAGAGAGAGAGAGAGAGAGAGAGAACAGCCATGTTCAGCAAGATATTTCTCAGCGGTTGGAGTTTAGCAGCATGGCACATTAATTAGGCGAGTTTTGACTCAACTTTGAAACTCTTTATTAATATTCTTTATTAGGTGGGAGGTGGAAGTGCAGGCAGAAATGTGTGGAAGCTGGGCTGCGGGTTTAGATATTTCATGGGTAAAAACAGGAACAGAGAGAAACTAAATCTCCACACTGTGTTATCCTTAAAAGCTTGGATTTGAATTAACTCGTGATGACTAAGCTTTCAGTAAAGAGTTCCAAAGAAAGAATGTAGTCACTAAGTCAGATCCAGGTCCTTAAATGTATGTGTGTGTGTGTGAGTGTGTGAGTGTGAGTGTACCACAGTTATTTCCTGGACATTATTTAGTGGTGAGTTGGCAGCAATAACAGCAGGAACGCTTTGGCTTCACACTAAAGTGAGAGCGTATGAGAGAGTATATCCAACTTTATCACTCAACTCAAACTCTGGGTTGAAAACGTTACCCCCATTGTGTAGTTAACCTTCACTCTCATGACATCAATACCGCCATGGGTTTTGTTTTTTTTCTCACTGACATTTGGCTTCCAGTCTCCTCTTGAAAAGCTGAACTATTAAACATGTTATTTTAAGAATCACACTGAGACTGAGCTGTTCAACGAACTGATGGGCAGCACATTCTACACTTTGTTTTATCATTCCTTCCAAACCAGCAAATGTAAGTCAATTCAGAAATAGTTCTCCAACACCCTGAAATATGGCTTTGGATTGAAAAGATTAGTGAAAATGGTAAAACCGCAGGGAAGTTAAACACCAAACACCATTATTTCTCAGATTTACACTAGAAATTTCAGTATCACATGTATATTGATAGGCGGTGTTGTGAGCAATATCATTATTATATTGCGCAATATCACCTCTTAACTAAACAGCGTTTCTCCTTCTGTGCACGATGTGTGTGCGCATGTGCTTGAGCGTAATTGTTGCCTCTAAATTGTTCAAAGGTGGGACTGCGAGCCTGTGTTTGCACTGTGATAAACCTGTCCAGGAAGTGAGCTTAATCAATATGAAAAAAAAAGTTCTTCATTTCCTACAGTCAGTCAGAAATAATGAGTGCAAGTTACATAATTGTATGTCATTGCTCTTACTAGTTATATATTTTAAGGTGGCAGTTTACTATAAAACCAGTTAAGTGGTAAGTATCTCCTCAACGTTTCAATAATGTGCCCAAGACTGTTCTATTATAGTGTTTCTCTAACATAAATGCAGAGGCGTCCGCTCTGTGTGGGATGGTCTCACTTGTTCAATTTAGTCAGTTGGGTTTATAACGTCACTGGTAGCGGTTGTTGAAATAAAGACTGTCAAAATAATTTATAAAGAACAACGAGAAGAAGCAGGCTGAGACAAAACAGAGATAAATTACAAGCAGACAGCTCATATAAAGATAAGCAAATGTGAATTTGGAGGAGCTTTCTGTCCATCAGAGGTGCTGTGACAGAGGCTCACAGAGAGGAGTTGAGTGCAATGGCAACATTGGCTTCTGAGAACAGAGTCGAACAGAGTCGAACAGTGTTAAAGACAAAACTGACAGGTGACTCAGTTAGAAGAACAAAATAGATAAAAGCTCTATATATATGAATACAGTCACTAATGGTCTCTATTTATACAAGAAAAACGTCCAGCTGCAGTTTGTTGTTCAGTCGTCCCCCAAAAAAGTGAATCTGATCCGAACAAAGTTCCTACATAAATGAATCACAGCCGAACAGTTTCCATCAACAACAGAAATGTTTCCTGGAATTAATTGAAAACTTAATTCTAAACTAAATTCAGTCTAATTCTGCTGCTGCAGTTGGTTTCCCAGGGTATTTGCTTTCTCTTCACGTCATTTTAGGAACATTAAAGTTGCAATTTAATTTGTGCAGTCTTTAAAAGACCACCCAGCCCAGTCGGCCTTAATATTATTATAACCACGTCTGAACTGGCTGAAGCATGTAGTACATTTGTATTATGTATATGCATAATATGAATTAAATAGGCAAACAGCATTAGAGTCTTCTGGGAATCTTTCATGCATTCAGACCAACTTTCTCAATTGAAATAAGTGATGCAGCAAAGTCATCGTTTCCTGTTTCTGATTTACATCTGTGCTGTTTAGGAGCAACCGAGGCCCAAATAGAAGACGATGTACAACGTGTTCTTGATAAATATCAGGGGGGGAGTTGTTGCTGCAGGATTTCAGCTCTGTATCAGGGCAATGACAGAGTCAAACTCTGGAAGTCATCTGAGGATTCGCAGCACCTCACTTTTTTTTTTTTTTTCTTCCGTAAACTCAATCAAGAGTGGGTGAACTAGTAAACAAACCAAGAGCCCAAAAGTTCTGGGGAAATCTGGCAACAGCCGGGGTGATTGTGCGTGTAAGTGGTTGTGTGTGCGCGCTTCCTTACGTGCACGTGTGTGCCTCTTTGTAAGCGATGCCACGGCATGCTGGGACTTGGCCGGGGGTGTATGAGAGGAGCGAGTAACCCAGGGCCGGAAAACACTCGCTTCCCTGCCACTCACGCTCGGCTCAGCGTTGTAGATGTTGGTGAGAAATGGCGAGAGGGTAGAGATAGACAAAAAAAAAAAAAAAAGGAGTTGAGAGCTTCATGAGTGTAAGAGAAAGACGCTGCAGCCAGCGCTTGATACGACTGCAGGATGATGCAAGAGGAGAAGGTGGGTGAGAAGATGTTTTGGGTGTTGCGTGGGTATGCGTGTCTGAGGAAAAACAGATTCTGGCAGGAGGTGGGCAATCAAAAAAAGAAAAAAATGGACATATGAACTCACCTATCTTCTATTTACCGCCGCCACCAACTTTTCCATCCTCCTTTTTTTGGTCACTCCTCCACACTCCTATAAATTGAACTGACACGTCCGCAGATGTGAATGATGGCTGTGTGTGTACATATTTTAGTTTATCGTTTTTCATTTATGCAAATCCAAAGCATTCCTCAAAAGAGAGGCCTCCTCTGCTCATCCATTCTCCTTTCTCGATCTCGCTTCTATCTATCTTGACTGAAAGGTGTGAAATGAAAATGAACACGCTGCCACGGCCGTCCACAGGCCTCCCTCGTCCTCGCAGTCCTTCAGGCTCAAAGTCTTCACAGAAAGACAGAAACACATTTAGGGAACTTTGTGTGTGGAGTCCAGACCAGATAAACTAAGCGCAGGCTGAATATCCAGCTCTGTATTTTATCAAGTTCGAGTCTCGCAGTCTGTCATTAGAGCTCACGCACAAACACTCACAACCACACGTTCGTAGCCGAGATGTCTATAAATACATTGCTGCTGTTTTATGAATCGAGAAGTTGTGTGGCTATTTAAACAGCTGCACTTCTTAGCAGTCTTTAGAAATGATTTTCTTTTCTTTTCTTTTTTTTAATCCTCTGAATTTTTTTTTCACCTCTTTGTTGAGAGTGACATAAAGACACAGCTGGTTTTGGTGGGGTTTTTAACCTGTGTTCTCTCTGTGCATACATGGCCGTAGATGATGATTGTCTGTCTTCCTGCGATGAACTGATCATATGGCTGAAGCCCTAACCCTAACCCTAAACTGAATAAATCAGTTTAAAAGGTCAATTATATACAATATGCTCTTAATGATGAAAAGAGATCGATGACTGCAAGTATTAGTGGGCTTGTGAGTCTGAGCTTTTGCCTCTGCTTTGATTGTTACTATTTCACAAAGCTCTTGTTTGCAGGTGGAAAACCTCCATTAGTCCTTCTAATAGCAACATTTACTTCACCCGGAGCCATATTTGCCTTGATGCATTAGTTTAACAACTTCAAATAAACTTTATTTAACCTGCCGAAGACTGTTCAGTGGCTATCTAGTCTGGTCTGTTGCATAAATGAGTTTCTTTCAAGGACCACTGATATCTACATTATAGAGCATCTTTCTTCTATTAACCAGTGTAAATGCAGTTTATCCTCGTCAGTCGTTAGACTGACCCGCATGGTGCTGACAGCTCAGCTATTGTGTCCCTGCAACACTACAGTAATATCACTATAGGCACTGAAAGGAAAGGCCTAACTGAGGAAGATAAATACTAAAAAAAGTGCAGAAAATAGGGTTTGAATCCTTTTTGGCTCCGTAGAAATGATCAGCGGTATGTGGTATATCTGTCATTTATTCACATCGAAATATCCAGTATTTTTGCCCTCAGCCAGCGCTCTCATTTGTCAGCTGGTGATGGTTTTCCAGAGAAGCTCCCAGAGGAAAGAGACGGAGTGGGGAGACCGCCTGCAGCCAGTTCCCATGCCCGGCTCACCAGCTCAGTGCGGCCTGGCTCGTTATCGCAGCCAAACAATGGTACACAACGAGGAAGCCGCAGCTGGAGAAGACATCAACTTTACAGCAGGCGAGAGGTGAAAGGGCAGGGATCTCACAGGACCCGGCAGACCCACGCTGCGCCCCAACAGGATGTCCTGTATACCACTTCTGATCCTCTGAGGACTCGTGGTGACTCTGCTCTTCATAACAAGAAGCAACAGTGATGAAAGACAAGGGCAGAGCAAAAAGGTTGAGGTCAAATCACGGCTATGTCCTCCCCTCTCTCCGCCAATCTCTTGTGACAAGCGATCAAGCCAGCGGCACATTAATCAATCAGACGTCTCCTGCCACTGCCTCGTTTTGCCTCGACTCCCTGGTTCAGCTCAACAGGGAGTTGGCCATTAAAACTAAGAGACAGAGAGTGGGAGAGAGAGAGAGAGAGAGAGAGCGAGAGACAAAGAAAGAGATGAGGGATAGAACATTAAATAAGGTTGTGCAGCAGCCAAAGGCAATCTGTTCTCGTGTCCCTTCTGGCTCAGAGAGGCTCCTAAGTGCTTTTTCCCTGGACTGTTCATCACAGTGGAGACGCTTAATTCAGTCCCCAAGATAAACACACTTATAGCTTCAAACGCAGTCGCGTATATACTGCGTTGCAGACCTCTTCATTATGACGACGTTAACATACCTCAGGACGTTTCATCACAGAGACCACCCCCCCCCCCCCCTCCCCCCAACAGGTTTCTCACTTTGATTTTCTTTTATTAGGCTTTTTTCCATTAATGATAATTCAAACCTTTCTGCCTAATATTCATAATTCAACCTGAAGTGTAGTGCCATTACTCTCATTCCTTTTCATTTTAAACTAATGGTCATAAATAAGCCATATGTCCAAATTATACCAAAGTAATCTCAGTTATATATATATACTGTATATATAACTGAGATTACTTGAGTCCAACAGTAAGTTTGACTGGAAGACATTGGTCTTCACTGATTCAGAAGTGACTCCTGCTAAAACAGTTGGTTCTAGTAGAATTTAAGTACAGGGGGGAAAAACCTTGGTATGGAAAGAGATGGAAATTGTGGTCTTGGGCCAGCGCTGGTGTCACTTTGATCTTTCTGATGCATTTTATTGGTTGTTAGTAGTGACCACTGTGTGTTGTAGTGAGATGGCAGTTGCCAAACTTCTGTCAGTTTTTGTTTTGTTTTTTAAACTATTTTTTTTATTGAGGTTTTCTTTTCACAGCTTTGGTGGTTAGATGTAACACGCAGCTTTGCAATGAGTCAAGTCCTTGTTGTCCGGTAGAAGTGACGGCGGTGTCGTCCTCTTCCCGTCATCTGTCATTTGTCCATTTATCAGATTTATTATAAAATGGAGGCTCAGTTTCTCTCCATTAGATGAATCTCCTCCATAATGCACGCTCACTGCTCGGCCGGGGGTGTTAGTTTGTACCATAGTCTTGTGTTTTGACTTTTTACTTGCTGACAACAGTGTTTTAATTACATACTGATCCTCTTCTTGAACTAACTCATCTGTCACATGTCCCAAGTCACGAACCTTACAAGATCTGGGTATCTCATATCCTCATAGTATTTTTAAAGTCAGCCATATTTTGTCTCAATATTGATTTATGTTTTGGCATGTCCAGAATATGCGTGTGTGGTCTACATCTATCAATACACACGCTCTACAGCGCAGCAGCTGAGTGATAAAACACCAAATCAAAATCCAGCTCTATTCTCTCCATGTCCTGGAGCTAGTGGACGTGCGCTCTTGACTTTTTTTTTTCTTTTTCAGGTTGTCTGTTGTCACGTGACTGTCACAACGACATCTGCTGACTCCTCCCACTTTACAACTCCGGATTTTAAGTCATGATTAAAGCTATCGACTTGTTTGACAGTCTTTCATCCCCCCCCCAAAAAAATGCAGATATCACAGAGTGCTTTAATTTAAAGTCTGAAAAAGACAAGTTAATGCAATATAATGTTGACCTATGAAAGATTTTAAATTTGATGAGGTGTGGTGGTTAGTACTTGGGCTTTGCATCAATATGTGTAGAGTTTATTTGTTCTTGCATAGGACTTTCTGTAGGCGCTTCCATTTCCCCCCCACAATATAAAGACATGTATTCTTACTAGGTAAATCAATTTTTATACAAGTGAGATTTAGCTAATTCTAAATGGTTTGACAATGGTTTCAGCCACGTATGCATGCAGTGGAGTGCATGACAATGGACACGTTAACATTTCTGTGCTGATATGATGAACAAAGTAGGTAACATGTAAGTAATATAACTGCAATGAACAATTACCACAGGTATAGTACCTCTTGTCAAGTGTAAACCTGTTAAAGGCCACAAGAGGCTAACAGGATGATTTGACCTCTTATTCAGAGCCGTTTGACTGAATGCATATACTTTGTTTGTTGGAAGCGCCGTGTGCAGTCAAAAGCAACATCTCAGACAAAATAACAAACATTGACAGACATTAGTACAAAACAAATCCCCCTGCCGATTGTTAATGTGATTTATATTTAAGTTATACATGTTAGTTTTATGACAATGCAGTGTGGATATCTGTTTTCCACACAGGGAAAATAAACGCTATGTTCAGGCAGAACCAGAAAACAGCTGCACGAAAAATCCAACGTCCATTTATCTTGTCATATTCTTTACATAAGTTCTGACTCTTAGCAACTGTGTAGAATACAAATCAGATTCTGATGCCATCACCAGCACAGTGTTGCTGTGACCTGCGAATGAACTTTAAACTCTGTAACCTTAGTTAACGCAAACGGAAGTCGTTAAAGGTATTAAAAGTGAGTTATTTATTAACCCTAAAGCTGTGGATGCCCCTCTACATGCGGGGCAGCTGTTAATGGCATGGTGAATGACCTCCTTCAGTGCCAGGCTACCCTTTGGAAACTGGCTCGGTGTCAGTTTTTTACATGTCATGAATAATGCAGATCGCTGCACTCCACTGTACCGGCTCTCACACCGTTTCTCTCCATAGAAATCGTATCATTCTCCGGCATTTCCACTGCCAGTCGCTTTCATCGAAACAGACGCCTGCATTGCAAGAGACAGAGAGTGTGCAGGGGCGGTAATGCTTGAGTCATCCGAGTCGCCTTGTGGGAGACAGAAAAACGCCTGTACAGGGCCTGTGCAGGTCCAGAAGGAGCGATAGAAAGACCCATAAAATGACAGAAAAACACTCTCCTGCTTGGATGCTTCACCATCTTTTACACACAGTATTTACTATAAGTCTGTGTGTATATGCAACATTGGAAAAAAAGCAACAACAACAAAAAAAAACAGGAGTGAGTTGACTAACAGAGCAGATCAAACTGACTCTGGAAAAGAAATATGTCTCTCCTCCGGCTTCACTAGTTGAGGCACCAGCTGGCACAGTGCTCCTCCTGTGCTCCCCACTTCAGTCGGCTGGCCTCTCAGGCTTGCTTAACTCGAACCCGGCAGGCTATTAAAACCCCCCTTTACTACTGCTGAATGACCCACTCCATTGTTTTCCTCCAGCCTTGTAAATGCAGCCAGAGCAAGCCTTCGTATTGGCCACCGACGAGCGAACCAAAAGGCCAAGACAAAACTAGTGGAAGTCAAGCTGTCGCCTTCGGTTAATCCCTCGGCGCGAAGTGCATTTTATCTGACATTTTCCTGTTATTGATACGCGGCTGTGTTTGTACTTCCTGAAATGGCATCGCTGATGGATGACAGACTTTATTAGCGAGGGCTTTTCCTGGGCTCTTCGCCACAGCGCAAGCACACAAGTCTGTCTCTTGTATGTGAAATTTGAGCGAGCGCCGCTCCTGCAGAAGTCCAGCGTTGCGGCACAGTCGAGGCAAAAATGGACTGAGCGACGCACTGCTGTTTTCCTTATAAAAAGAAAATCTCTGGAAAGGAAAATGTCTGGAAGATATTGCTGTGGTTGCATTTACAGGGGTGCAAAGAATGGGGCTGGCAACCCCTCATTTCAGAAAGGCATGCATATACAATATTGCTGCCTGTGAACGGAAAATCGGTTGCAGATGGAAAGTGAATGTACATCAGGGAATTTTGGTTATGGCCGTAAATGAAGTACATGGAGGCTTTGCAGGGTTTTTTTTTTTGTTTGTGACCCAAGCACTCTCCTACCGTTCTGCATCAAACTAAGTTGTCAGCAGCCTTTCACTTTTTAGCTGTCTGAACTAAAAAATGCTTGGGGGGGGGGGGGGGGGTGAATGGATGCTTGCATTTTTTTCCCCCTTTTCATTATTTGGAGTGCTGTTGGATGTCATCGCTTCATGCACTAATAACTTACCACGTAACGGTAAATATTCCTGAACTCCAGTGTATGCTGGATTTAAAGTAATTGATGGTGATCAGTATTTTTCCTCATGAAAATAAAGCTGTGGGGAGGGGGGGGGACTTAAATGCTGCATTGTGATGCATGGTGGACGACTGGAATTCTGCAGCCCTTTTTCGTGGGAGCTTTGCCGGTCGAAGGTGTACTATCCAAGTCTGTCACCATGCTGCTTTGTATTATCGTCTGTTGTCTTCCGGTATCTTGTTCAAGAGCAATGAGATAAGCAGAATTCTGTATTGTCATACTCATGTGTGAGTTTGCTGTTCGCTCATTGGTCACAGAGCAGGAGAGGCGGCGGAATAAGTTTTCCGTAAGTTTTGATATAAAGTGCCCTATTTGTCATAAATTGCATGGACATTTTACTGACGATTTTTGATACTCATGGTAATCAAGTACAAAAGACGTCCCTCAGCTTAATATGCGGTGCGTACTTTATTTGCGAATATGGACGACTCCGTTTTTCAAGGGTCTGTCGGAAACCCTAACAGGGGCGCACCGTCCCCCGCCTCATCTCAGGAGATATTCAGTCAAATCAGGAGTGGGCACTCCTTCAAAAACAACAACCCAAACCACACTAATCAAGCAGGAGTCCAAAGGCCCCAGTAAATCAAGAGAGTAAAGTCAACACAAAGTCTTCTAAAGGTCCCTATCTAACATAAACATGAGAAAAAAAACATTTCCCTTACATTCACAGCTCACTTCATATCAACACACACGCTGCTTGCTCTGCACCGTCTCTTCAAAGTCCAGATCCTGATAACGACACTGTGAGTTAAGTGGAATCAGGTGGGTTACAGTTAAGTGAAGTTCCTCTTAAGCTTTATTCCCTTCTGTGCTGAATTGATAACGAAAACGGCAAAACAGTTTCAGGCTGTTTATTAGCAGCTCGAGTCAAACTCACCACACTTCACTCACAATCCTGTCCGTCCCTTAATTGGGCTGTATCCACAACACTGGGGTAGGAACCAATGTTTTGTAACATAGAGCAGTAGAAGTAGCAGAAGAAGTAACCATAAAATAAAGAAACATCTCACTAAATCAATTAATTAAATTATATATAAGTCACTACACACATTAATACCAAAAATAGATATTATGAAATTAAATATGTGGCAAATAAAAATAAATATAATTAAACGCAAATCCAAAGTTACACTATAATAACCTTGGAATTTACACTTGAAACTGTTTCTTTGTTGTGGCGCAGTGTATGTGATGGATTTTGCAAGATCACACAATTAGTAAAACAAAAACGACAACAATCTCAATATAAAGTCAATTTTAATGAAACATTCTGCTGCAACATACAATGAAATGTAAAAAAGCAAAAATCCTATATAACCACTTGCTTGGTGGTTTCCGGGGTTGATTGGAGTTTTTTACCAGGGGTTTTGGTCCATGGGTCAAACAAGTAAACTTCCGCGCAGCGCCCCCTGCTGGAGGCTGTCCACTCATTAAGGTGCATTAACAGTTACCTGCTCTTAGGGTCCCTAGTCCTAGGTTCTACTGTACACATAAGTTAGACGGCTTTCAGGAAGGTGGGTGCTGTTTTTTTTCCTGCCGTCTTTTTTCGAGGATTGACCGTCCAAATCGATTTTAGCTACAAATTCAATAAATCGATTAAATAGATTTTTTTTCCCCCAGCCCTAACCTGCACTTGTAACTGGAGTGAGACCTGGTATTTGTTCATACTAAACATGAACATGTTGTCAGTAGCAACGCCAAACAGGAACGCACTTGTCAAGTATGATCTTTCCCTGAGAGCCTGTGTCCATGTGTGCTTGTGTTTTGTGGACAAAAAGATGTCGTACATCTGTTTATGGAAACCTGATCGCCTTTTAGGCACACGTTCAAATCCAAATCATTCAATTTTAGACAGAAGATGCCAAAATCAAATAAGAACAACTGTAGAATCGTGTTTTATTGAGGAAATAAAATAAGCTTTTTCCATAGTTTTTTTTTTTTTTTTTAATGAGGCATTTCTGATAGCTCAGACGGTTATAAGAGCTTGAGCAGAAACTATAAACTTTGAATAAGAGGAATGACACAGTCGTTGCAAAACTAAATGACCGTAAAAAATGGTAGTTATCAGGAGTCATTTATATTTCTGACTTATTATGGATTATTATTGTCATTACTTTTTATATCAGGAAAATCCTCACAGACCACATGAATCTGGCTTTTCTGTGTGATTTCTCATGATCTCTCTGTGCATGCATGGATTTCTTACCTCAGTCCAAAGAAAGCTGGTTAAATGGTGACCTGAAACATACTGGTAGGTGTGAATGTGAGTGTGTGTTCTTGTGTGTCTTTCTGATTGACTAATGATCTGTCCAGGAGGTACACTGCGTTTTAGCGAAGTAGGGGGTGGTAGTATTTTGTAAAAAAAAAAAATGTATGAAGATTTTTCCCCTCAGAAATATGGAAATGCTTCTTCTGAGTGGAAATGTGGTCATTTTTAATTGTGGTAAAACCTGACACTTTGCACCCATAAAATACAACAAGTTGAATAATGTGCCAAATATTGGTATTTCTTTGCTGATTTGACCATTGTCATATTTAAGGGAAGGCATTTTATAATGTTGGTACTAATACCACCCCATGCCCAAAGTTAGGGAGCATCAGCTCCAGCCTTAGATAAAGCAATATAGAAAGTAGATGTCAGTTTATGCAATATTTTATGACCATTGCGATTTATTTATTTTTTTTACACTTTCAAAATTTTAATGATAACTATTCAGCTTTTTCAAAAGCTTTTTCTTTTCCCGTCTGCCGTGGCTTGAACACTAATACCGAATTATGTGCATATATTCATACCCTGACACAGTCAGACATGTGTGTTCTGTGCTGTTCCGGCTGATAAGTGCCTGAAGCGTTGACTCACTAAAGGCCAGTCGGCCATCGTCAGTGTTCGCTGCTGGCCCTGCTAATGGCTCATTCCTCTGGTGACTCTGGAACGGGACCAACACGGGCCTCAGGACCGCATCTCAGAACCAAACTGTTCACTGCACTTCAGAAAATGTCTGGATCCGTGTTCAACCTCATCACTATTTACACTAATACCAAACCTCCCGAAGAGCCAGAATCAACTCACTTAACATCCAAGAAGACCTTTTCATTTCCTCGCATTCGCTCGGGATTACGAAGTGAGTTTTATTTTAAGTACAAGAGTACACAGAGGCTTCACTGATCACTGTCTCAGTGAACGCGGGGAGCGATCTAACTCTGACATTGTGCAATACGGAATATACAATTGGTTCAAGCTGTGCACTTGAGTCACATTTGAATAAGCAGTTTGGCATTAGGCACTTTCATTCATGTTTCTCTATCACTGGCTCATTCATCTGCTTGCTCCGCGGCCGATGAGTAACGCCCCGGAATACGCATGCAGATGTACAGCGGGGTTGTTATAACCTGACACCAGAGACACAGCTCAGCTCCCTGCTTTATTCCAGCCTCCTCTCTTCTGGGGGAAAAGCTTCAGGGTCAATACGGAAAGTGGGACAACTCACGCACATGTGGGAACACCAGAAGTAGTTTAATCCATTACTAAAAATAAATTCCAGATTTAGATGTCAAAAAATGTAAAGTGACTGTGTGCTTAAGTTTAAGAAAAGCTTAATATTCAAATATGATAATATTCACATCTACCCACAGAGATGTTTCATTCAGCCGTTATCTGACCTCTCAGAATCGGCCCCAAACAAACATACTGACCTCTTTAATATCAGTCCCATTACAAAAATAATAGTTTCCCACCATAAACTTGGATCTGGCTCAGTTTTTTTTTTTTTTTCCTTTACAGCTGTGCAGTCACTTTCTATTAAAGGTCACTTATTTGATGTGCCTCGGACTGAAATTGGAACCGAGGATGCGTTCGCACTTGTCAGACTTGGGTGTGATTAAAACCGAGAACCCTGGTGCGACGGCGGCGGCGGTGGAGGTGTGAATGCTGCCCTCCGAACCCTGACGTCCAGCACACAGGAGGGCCAACGTCCGTTTTGAAAAGCAAGAACCCAGAACACCTTCAGTTCAGTTAACTGATTTCGCCCAAAGAGCTCTAAACAAAGCAGATGTGACAGGCGGGTGTGCACAACGTGGACATCTCTGCCTTGTTTGAAAAGTTGTCGGAGAGTTCTTGAAACAGACCTGAGTACCTTCACTTCCAAGTATAAACACGGCGAAAATCAGACCACATTAACATTTTATGCACTGCACCATTTGTTATTTTTTGGGGGGGGGGGGTTTGCAGCGCAGGTTTGGCTGCTCTCCATGTTCCCCGCTGTATGTATGTTCTGATGCAATGCAGCAGAAAATGTTGACTCAGCCTTCTAAAAACATCAGGCGGGACAAAGAGGGACTGTCCAGTCAACAGCCGCGGCGAGGGAGCTGCAAGCGCCGTGCTAATCCTCCGTGTTGAAAGTAAACTTCAGTAACTCCCAAAAACACTCTTATGCAATCATTTCGACGGGCCAGTGGCTACGGCGACTGGGCCTACTCTTTGCCTGGTCTGTTTGTCACGAACATATTCCCACAAGCTGCACAGAACACCCATTTTATTTCGGGTGCAAACTTGAGGACGAATGATACTGAGAAAGTAGCGAGCAGGTAAGAGAGAAAATATGAAAAGGAGGAAGAAGACAAGTAACAGGAAGGCCAGTTTTCTAGCGGCCTCTTCACTGACAGCTTGGACTCTTCTCTAACTCATTCTGACACTCTGGTTCATGCATGTCACTCATCGGAGCCTCTCGGTGACAGGCTGTGTGTGTGTGTGTGTGTGTGTGTGTGCACAAGGGAAAGTAATAGAAAGAGAGAGAGCTCAGCCTTCTCAGTGTCTCCATGTGCACTCATAATCATCTACCCTCACTCGCTCTATGTGCTAAAAATCTCCAGCCAGACCTCTGACTCACCCACCTCTTGTACCAAGCACTCTGACTCACACCTCGAGAAGCCTCATGTCCATCCTCTGCAGTGTTCTCCCTGCACGCGCTTTCATTTTTTTTTCTGTGCTTACGTCCGTCGTCACTCTGGGACGTGCAAACAGACTTGAGACGAGGGGCCACGGCGAGTGAGTCGATAGCCACCTGCTGGTACTTTCAAACCAGGCTCCAGGCTGTGTGTTGAGGGGTAGCGGCAGAATAATTAGTCTGCTTATAGCTCTGCTAAAAACAGAAAAATGTCCCAATCGTTTCCTTGCATACAGCACCGCGTTTTAACTGTGAGGTCCAATCAATCTTTGCTGTAATAATTAAGGATCTTGTTGTTTCATTGCACAGACGGGTAATTAGTTCGACAAAGTGAATGGTCACACATATCGGCGGGATGCAAACCCAAACTGCCTGGACAACCATTGGCCCCGACAAAGCCAGCTTTATGGGGCAAGCTGTCACCTTTATCGGAGTGCCAGGGTTTCAGAAATCTATCCAGTCGGGTTTCTGAATATCAGAGGCTTGCTGGGACAAAGAGCTGTTTCAGGGAAACAGGAAATGACAGTGACAAAGAGAGCCTGTTGATGAGAGGCACAGATCTGCCCGATGAAAAGCAGTTATATGTCCTGTATTCAAACACCATGGGGGCCGTGCTGTTGTGATGCTTATGTGTATGTTATCTATTCATGACCTCAAACCGTGCAGTTATTTCTAAAAAAACTGAACACCACTGACACTCATTCATTTTCCTTCGGCTGATTTATTTGCAGCTCTGAATCTTAGTTTTCAATGTTAACTTTCGGCAGACATTATCCTGGGGGGGTGGGGGTGGGGGGGGGGGGGGTGCAATAAACATCCATCAACCAATGCAAAAACAGCAGTAAGGCTGAGTAATAGTCTGACTCTTTAACTTGCGATTTGCAAATCTTGTTAATGAGCGAATACGCAACACTGTGTCCTCATAAATGCAAAGTGAAAACAAAGTGGGGAGATGGAGAGAAATAGACAGAGCATTATCTATCCCTGGAGAGAAGCGCAACTATCCCGCAGCCCATTTGAAAGAGCTACTAAACTTTATCAGAACAGCAATTCAATTGCACTGAAATCGACAAAATAAAATGATAAAAAGTTACAGAAGTAAAAAGGTAACACCGGTCTAAAAACTGTAGTACCTCACATGTATGCAATGACTATTTCAGAATGAAATAAAACAGGTTAAATGTCAACACATTGCAACACTTTCAGGAAATGTCCATAATGCGAACAATGGGTTTCTTTGCACGAACGTGTCCCCCGACAAAAGAAAGACCGCAGAACAGTTTTTCTCAGCAAAACTGCAAGAAACTAAACTTTCAGACTTTCAAATCACGACATGGTTTTTCAAAGTTCAACTAACTTTGCAGCTCCCTTACTGAGCATTAGGACTCGGGTTTTTTTTTTTTTTTTTTTCATCAATATCCAATATCTTCAACAGTTGTCTCATCTTTAGTCTCAACATGTCATCGTGAGATATTATGGTCTAATGTCAACTGGGTTCAGTGCAAAACACCCACGTAGAGGATGAGGTGACTCCAGAGAGCATTCGGCAGCTAAAACATGAATATGAAAATAATAAAGCAGAGCCACATTATGCATGAAAGCTGCTCTAAAAATAAGGGTAACTCACAAGGGATTTTATGCCAAACATACGACAGATTTGGACGTCTCTCCATGACTGCATATGACTCAAAAGGGTAATCTTCCGGTCTCCAGCGTCTCCAGCGCAGCTGTCAATGAGTGGAGGTTTCCTTGGACACGCTGCTCCCCGTGGTGGACGAGCACTTAATGTGGCAGCGACCGCTATTTGTGAGTGAGATTGTGAACGTGTGTGACAGGTGCATGTGACTGATCGAGTGGAGTGAAGTGCTTAGAGACTGCTGAAGCAGCAAAAAATAGGCTGAAGAGCTGAAGTTCATTTACAATTGCTTCCTATAGTTTTTAACGTAAGCTATGTGGATTTTGAATATATCGGAAAAAATACACAACAACTTACTGTTCTTGGCTAAATCCCGGAAAAGCACAGTTTACGATCAGGAGGATTTCATTTTTATTGTTTCTTTTTAACTTGAACAGCATTCAATGAGTCTATGATTATAAATAACTAACCGCTAAAGTAGAAAAAAAAGCTGACTTGTGGTGGGTCGAAATTGCTTCAGAAAAAAATAATACTCCCTTTCAAAATTACTTCTTCAGTTTTCAAAGACTGACGTCTAGTTTTCTCCGTGAAAACCGAATAACTCTCAATACGTTTAATAGTTAAGCAACTTTTTTCAGTTTGACATGTCTGCTGTTCGTACAGGTGGATTACAGGAAGCGTATTAGGACGGATGTGTTCTGTGGAAAAAGACAGACGAGGACGTTTTGCCTCGTAAGCTGTTAAATATCACGGCGGGCTAATTATACGAGCACGAAATGTCATTTAGCTTCAGACCAACACATGAAATGTCACATCTGTACGTTCACATGAAATGCCACGAATCGGGTTCCCCCCTCCGATTGTTGTGCCTCTTTTGTGCGTGTGCACTTAAACAGCGCACATGACAACGAGGTCCATGCACCCAATCGCTGTCTTGATTTGATTAAATTATAATGACAACAAAGCAGGTGTTCCTCTTTGAATTTGGGCTCATCTGCTCCTCTGTGGTAAGCCCACTGGGCAACGACACCCCCGTCCACTCTGCCTCACTCTCTCCTCACGTTGTACATGTGGAGGAAGAGGTTGACAAAGTGCCCAGGCAACCGAAAGGGAAAAAAAAAGAAAAAAAGAAAAAGTGAAGCCTCTTTCCAAGGCTTTAATCATAATAGGAGTTATCTGGTGTGTAATTTGAAGCTGGGTGGCACCTAAATAAAACCACTTTCCATACTCCCACTTCCCACATTCGGCACACGTTAAGACTGCTGGCATCACTGTACGAGGACACAGGGAGCCTTTGATGTCCTCCTTCGTGACAAATTGCGACAACAGCGGTACGCGGCATAAAACTGCAATCAATTTGGACGTGTGGAGAGAGAGAAAGAAAGAGAGAGAGAGAGAGTGCAAAGAGGGCTCTTATCTGCATACAGCTGCTTGATGTTATCCACAGCAGATAGTCGTTCCTCCAGCGAGTCAGCTCACTAAACCACTGCCAGCACCAGGAAGGCCGACGCCCTGCCGTAGAATGTGGCTGCTGCCGGTTGGTTCATCCACTCTAAATGTGTGCTGTTAAAAAAAAAAAAAAAAAGGAATCTATAAGTGCACTCGGAAAAAGCAAGCTGCAAAGGTGAAAAATGGTGAGGAAAGTTAGATATCAAAGTGAAAATTGATGAGGTTTGGCATTTGTTGGAGCCAAGAACAGTGAATCATCCAAGAAGAGTTTGCATCAAAGCTGTGCCTTATCAACTGAGATCCGCAGTAAAGTGCTACAAATCCTCGGTTACACAACACTGCATTGTGTAACAAATAAAAAAAAAAAAGAAAGAAAGAAAGAAAAAGGTCAATGTGTTTTCCAGAAGAATAAAAAAGACTAGTGTATTTGTACAGTACATTATTAGTGTGCCGAACAATTCAATGTGCTTTACATCAAAAAGAAAAACCGAGGGATTGAACAGCAAAACTGTGGTTGCGGTGAAACTTTTTAAGCAACAACAAAGTAATGTCAGTGAACACTGAAGGACGCAAGCACCCATATTTTCATTACGGAAGGTCAGCAGTTTGCAAAGCCTGCTCGTCTGGATGAGATTCAGCTGTTCAGAACATTCAGAGTCTCTTTGAGGGACTTCTGAGCCTTGAAATGACATTCCACTTGTTTGTCCTGAAGTAACACTTATTCAGATGCATGCAGTCATTCTGAATACGGAGGAAACCAATTGTTTTAAATTGTGCTTGTTCACGTTGATATAAAGAAGTATTTGATGTGCGAGCGACACAACACTGAGGCACACAAGTTTGAAAAAGTGGTTGGTGGTTGCTGCACAAACTTGTATTTATGGTTGTTGCAACAAAACCTGAGAGCAGATTTTGAAGGGCGGAGGAATATAACATTTTACTTCCATTCTTTTTAATATCTATGCCAGTGGATGCAAGTCTATTTCTAGCTGAAACGTTTGAAAAAAAAAAGCTTTAAAGACTTAAACAACAATTTTTGAAAATGTCAAAACTGAATAAGTTTTGTTTTGTTTCTTCTCTGCAGTTTATCAAAACTAAGACATACAGCTAATACAATGGACTATATGGAATAAAGAAGTTTGACATACAAATCGAGTGGGATGTGCTGTTTTGTTTTTTCATTTTACCAATTTAAATTTAAATGTTTCTCTTTTCCTTTCTTTCTTTTTATATATAGTTGTATGTGCGAAATACAGTTTCATTCATTCAGTCAAATATATCTTCCAATAAATCCAGCACATAAATCTCACATCAAATATTAAATGCATTTAATTATGTTATCTGCTCACTAATCAACAGGAATTCTAAACAAGTAGTCAAAAGGAAAATAGAACCGTAAACAATTCAGAATTAGTGAACTTATTGCAATTTAAAATAAAAACAACACTGAATTATTAAGATTATATATGAAACAAGTTCATTAAAGGAAATCAATAGCATGCAATAAAGCGTATGAGAGTTACACTGAATTCTATGTAGATTTTCAACGATTCACACATAATTCATTTAACGATGTTACACAAAATACATTTTCTGAGCATCTGACACGCAAAGTTAACTTTTCTCTTGGTTTGTTCTTGTAGGTCAGGAGAGCTTCAACTCCCGCTCCCTGGCCCTGCAGGCCCAGAAGAAGATCCTCAGCAAGATGGCGACCATGGTGGTGGCCAACATGCTGACGGACGACACCAGCAGCGAGATCCTGGACGAGCTCTACAAGGCGAGTCGGGAGTTCACCAAGAGCAAAAAAGAGGCCCACAAGATCGTCAAGGACGTCATCAAGATCGCGCTGAAGATCGGCATCCTGTACCGCAACCACCAGTTCAGCCCGGACGAGCTGGACACGGTGGAGCGCTTCAAGAAGAAGATGAACCAGGCGGCCATGACGGCAGTGTCGTTCTACGAGGTGGAGTACACCTTTGACAGGAGCATTTTATCCGAGCTCCTGCTGGAGTGCAGGGACCTGCTTCACGCCCTGGTCGAGCAGCACCTGACCGCGCGCTCCCACGCGCGCATCGACCACGTTTTCAACCATTTTGCCCACGGGGAGTTCCTGGCCGAGCTGTACGGCGACGGAGACGAGTACAGACTCTCTCTGAGGAAGATCTGCAACGGCATCAACAAACTGCTTGACGAAGGCACGCTTTAACCTCCCGCACTCCACCTCTTTCACCTCTGGTTTCTTTCTCCTCTCCCTCGCTGGTCTCTCCTGCCTTCTTCTATTTCCTCTTCGCTCACTCGCCCGCCCGCCCGCCACCCACCGACCGCCGCATCCTCTGCCTTCTTATTGCTCGCGTCTTCCTGTTTCTTCTTGCATTCCATTTCCACAGAGGTTGGTGAAACATCCTGCTGCCGTGGTTCAATGAGGGATTTTTTTTTTTTTTAGACTGTCTTTCCACTCAGTGGATCACTGCTGCACATCTGGACCGCCTGCTCTGCATCGTATGCATTATAGCATTCCGAGTCATCCTCTTTGTGTGCAAACGTGTACTGTACCAATGGCCAAAAAACACATACAGTAGGTTTATCTGGATATGGAAGATAATCAGTGGTAGTAATCGACCTGTTTCTCTGTGTGTGTGTGTGTGTGTGTGTGTGTGTGTGTGTGTGTGTGTGTGTGTGTGTGTGTGTGTGGGTGTGTGTGTGTGGGATTTGCTTGAATAATGCTGTGTCGTGTTTGTACATAAGACCAACTATGACGTGAAGTGTGTGTTATGTATCTGTGTCGATCTTCTCTACAAGGGTGTAACACTTGTCTTTTATTAAAGGTTTCTTTAAATCACTGTTTTGCAGATTCTTCCAAAACTCCTTTTCTTTTTTTAAATCAGTTTCTTTGTCCTTGTTTGAAGTCAAAGTAATGATTTTCTCTCGTGACTCATGTTCTATCAAACACGTGAAGAAAAGTAATGATTTGACTTAAATGCTCATGTTACTGAGTGCGTCACGCTTCAAAGTGTCTTAAAGTGTTTGGCTGCTTATCTTTGAGGGCGCAATGAGAATGTTTAATTACGCGGCAAAAAAAACAACGGTCGTATTCGACTGAAGAGCTGCTATATCTTCGGAAGCCAGTTTTGTTTTAAATTTTTTCAGAAAACAATATCTCATAAATTCAGAAATAAAGAACCATTTTTTAAATATAATTAATTTTATCTCATAATTCTGAGATAATTATGTCATTAATTCAGAAAACCAGAGTCGATTTGTATTTTTTTCATGTGAATGCAATACGCTTCCATATATATCAGCACTATATATATTTCATATATATACACATATATATATATATCCAGTCACAAGTCTCGCTGCCTTATAAAACAACACCAGGAAAACAGTTAAGCAGCAGAGTGATGTTTTTCCTTCAGTTGCTTTGGGTTGCTGGATTCATGCTGTCGCTTCCTGGGAGGGTCTGCTAATATCTCTCCACAATGTGTTCAGAATTTCAAACTCCACTCCTCCTTTCAGGCTGAGCAATGAATCATTTAGCGTCTAGAGTCCAGAAACAGTGTTAGAAACCCTCAGTCCCGAGGTCAGGAGTTTTATCAGTCACTGTCTCTGTAGGAAAACGACACGCTTTCAAGACATTTTGTCCGAGTTTGTTAACTTTCATCCGGGTTTCTGATCGTGTGGCCGTTTCTCGACTATTCAAATGCCACCGATTTAAAAACAGAACTTTTGTTATTTAAAAAAAAGCTCATTAGAGTTGTTGCTCCTTCTCTGTGAATGATCAAATTATCTTCTCGTGGGGCTGCTGGCGGAAACAATGGAACTGTTGCAAAATGTAAAAATAAAAACTTTTTATAGTCCTTTATATACATAATCGGTGGATAATCCTGGCTTGTACCGGAATGTTCACATGTAATCAACTTCAATAATAGTCATGTTTGGGTTTTTTTTTAACAGTTGGAGTAAAATATTAGTGAGAGCTGGGCCAATTCAGATATGGTCAGTTGTAGTTGTTTTTATTTAAGCCTTGAAAGTATGCAAAGTTTTGTTATAAAAATGCTATTAGTGTCCACACAAAATAAATATTTTAATAGAGAAGAGAGGTCTCTGGTTTTAATAACGACTAATCTGCCGGCAGCCAAATAGACCAAGTGTAGAAATAAAATATATAATCCAAATAAAATAATACAAATGCATCTCTGATGTATTCAAAGGGCACGAATGCTTTCAGAATACTTAGTTGATATTCGTTTTATATCATAACCGAACTCTACCGTTTCCCTGTTTCCACACATGTGCTGAGTGAGATCTCTTCCCTCTTTTCCATTCTCTCGCTTTCCTGCAAAGAAATGTTGCACGAAATAGCGGCCATGGCAGAAACATGCATGAATGGACAGGATATGGAAAAATAAAAGTTGAATGGTGCATTAAGCCACTACTTCCCTGCCAGTTTGACCTAAATCCACAGCAGGTATATGCGTACCAATGCAAACGTTGAAAATGAGCTGGGAAATCTGCGATTTGTCGTTTCTGGTCCATTAGATGGCCTCTGCTCGACTCCCAGGCCCAGGAAAACATATTACCGGTGGCTTGGGGAGGCTCCAGCTGAACGATTTTGGCAGTCGATTGCAGAAGAAGTTCAGTTTTTATGCCTCTGTCTCCATGTAGAGGCCCAGAACAGACAGACCACCCACCCACTGAGCAACCCAGGCGCACATGCATACTTACAGTCTGGCAGAAGCAAACAGAGCGATGCAGTTCCAGCGTGGCGGCGTTTGAAATGTGTCGTAAAAATTAATTTATTTCCATTAACGTCTGCTGGGGTTGTTTCCTGCCGTTGGGCAAAGTCTCTCCAAAGCTCCTTAATATCAGTGGAGATATGAGGGAAAGAAGAGGGGGAGATAAAAAGTGTCAAACACATCATTCGTAATCATAATAACTTCTAATTAGAGGGCTGCTGAAAGAAAGAGGCGACCACACACGTCCACACACACGTCTTCTGCTTTTTTTGTGTGAAGGAGATTAGAGGCTTGTGTTTTTTAAATGTTTGAAAACAAGTGAATTAAGGAGGAGTGATCAGTTGTTTGTGGGTATAGTTTTTGTCTGGGAGTGATTTCTGTTATTAAATATGTCAGCAATGACTATACCCTAAATGTGAATTTCACTCCTTAGCAGTTTTACAGAGAAAGAGAGAAACAGATGGATATTTAATGACTTCTATCTTCTTGTTTTTGTAGTCTCCTGGTTGTCACTTCATAGTTAATGGTATTTTTTTTTCTTCTTCCTGTGTTTGTGTTGCGCTATTTCAGAATTAATGGTCACGATTAAAAGTGCACGGCCCCAAGTCACGACAGTGTTGGTCAAGTTAAGAAAAACAATGTTCACCAAAGCCAGACCGCATGGTACAATCTCACAAGACATTTCAAATCCCATACCACCGAGCATGCAGCAGATAACGTGGTCTCCGAGCTGTGCGCAGAAATAGCTCTCAAAGCGTCATGAGAGGTTATTTTCTCAGACTTGTCAAAACTCCTTCAAAAAACAAACAGCAGCTAAAAAGCAAAACGTATCAAACAATCTATTATGTGCTAAATCAGTTGAATTTTACCTTTTTTTAACATGATCGGAGCTCAAATTGATTATTACATTATGGGATAAAGTTCAAAATGGCTCAAAGAAGTGATGCTATAAAAGAAGACCACACACACACACACACACGTCAGACAGAGGACAGAGTGTACAGGTTGACTAAACTGCCCTGTGGCCTACTGAACTTCAGAAACGGCCCCCAAACAGATCAGACGATGAAGAGGAATTTAGTAGCATCACAGCTTAATGTCAGCAGGGTTCAACTGTTGATAACACTGCTGGGGATGTCACGGGTCCAAATCCCCCCCCCCCCCCCCACCACCACCACCACCACCACCACCACCCACCCCCAGGGTGCACAAAACGCAACCTTTCAAAATGACCTTGAAGAACTTTGGTCCATTACCGGCGACTGTGTGCTTTTGGTGACCGTCTGGGCCGGCAGAGGAAATGAAACTGCAAAAGGTAACTATATAAAGCAGAGCTTGGCTGTAGGACTTTACTGCACGTGTGGTGGAATTTCACCCACTTCTTTCATTAAAAACACAAAATCATTAATTTGCTTCACTTCTTTTTTTTCCTACATTTTGTTGTCCCTCCAGTGAGTGAATGTGGAACACAGGAAAGCGTGGCCCTCTAGTGGTGGCTTGAGTCGCTCATCACATAGTTCATGACGTCAGTGATATTTACACTCTGAAACCAACTGTGGGTTGAAATAAAGACAACCATAACAATTCAGAAAATAGCTTTACTGGTAGGATTGTCTTCTTTTTTTCTTTCTTTGTCTAATGTACAGTTCAAACAAAGGAAACACTGGAAATGGACTTTATTCTCACTTGTCTGGAGGCTCCAGATAGTGATCTGAATTTTAAAATGATTCACGTCATCACAATCGCATGTTTATCCAAAATAAGCAACAGGTTTTTCCTGAAGTGTTTCTTCTCTGTGATGCTTATAAAAGGCTGGAGCAACACTTTATTTATCCCAGAGGGAGAAATATAAACAGATAACGGATCCAAACCACGGCCTCCCCCAACGGACAGCGTTTGAAGTCCTCGACTATGTTTCCCCCAACAGAGTCTCGAACTATCTTCCAAAGCAGTTTTGCTCTCCCGAGAAAGCTTTTGTTTAGACCTTCCCAAACGAAAAGACAGAGGGTATTTACAAACAGCACACAAAGACAAATAAATGCCACGTCAAACAACAGCCAACTACATTTGACAGGTGTATAAGTTATACAGAGGTCACCAAACTTCACTGCTCAATTTCTTAGTAAAGCTTTAAAGACAATGTAAAGTAAAGTTGTGTTGGGTTGTGTTGGTTTTGAGGATGCTTCTGTTACACACAGACAAGTTGACGGTTCAGTACAATGTGTCGAATCAGAATATGTGATTTCTCCACAACCAGTGATGAATGCAGCAGAAACGTCACATTTTCAGAGGATATGTGAGGAAAGCGCTCTATTGCTCTATTTTAATGTTTGCAGATTTCATAATGCAACTATGTAAAGTGTCTTTGAGTATTTTGAAAAGCAATATACAAATGAAATGTATTATTATAATAATTCTTATTATATTGTGTTGCTCACAATTGGATGTGTTTTGGTTTTTTTTTTTTTTAAATGAAGCGTGCGAGTCATTACATGTACATATTGCCTAAGATTGCACCAACACTCATGGTTTTACATGTTTATTTTGTCCTTGATACGTTTATCATAATAATTTTACATAGGACATTCAGTTCTGAGGTAGAGTCAATAAATGAAAAAAAAAATAGTACCTTGTTAATTAAAGTTAGTGTTTTTGGTTTAACTTACCTGAACCAGGATCCAACTGAGGCCTGTAGGTTTCTTCTGTCAAATCTGTTCACAGTTCACATTGTTAACTCTAAATATTCTACATTCATCAGGGGAGAAAGTTTGATGTCTATGTCTATGAAAGTTAGCAAGTGTCTATTTAGATGAACAATGCAAAGACATGTGGTTGAGCTGTTCGGCTACTTTAGCCTGCAGGTATGGGCCGCACAGTCCAGGGTTGCCAGATCTGACAGCCCAGATACACAAAAAATCCCACTCACCCCATTTAAAAAAAAAGAAAAGAAAAGAAAAGAAAAGAAAAGAAAAGAAAAGAAAAGAAAAGAAAAGAAAAGAAAAGAAAAGAAAAGAAAAGAAAAGAAATCTAGCGGGCAAAGTCACACATATACACATTTTTCATAATCAACCCCTACAGTCTTTTTTTTTTTTTTTTTTTTAATCTTGGAATTGGAATCTCTTGGAATTTAAAAAAGAAACAAAAAAATTACTCTTTAGAACTTGTTTTCTTTTCTTTCATTGTTCTGTTTTTATTTACTCATATTACTAGTTGTGATCTCAAAATGTGTTTTTTTCCCAGAACTGCACATTCTATAAAATTACTTAATAAAATGATCACGCCTCTGAATAACACCAATTATTATTACTGAGGATGTCACGTAGTGCAGATGAATTGAGGATATGTGGAGGTGACGCAGCTTTCTGGTGATGTTTTTACCTTCTTTCCATATAAAGACAAACATTTTGTTATTGTTTTTTCTGGAATAGTTTCTACGCATTTTTTTGCAACCTTTTTTTCTCTACATATCCAATCTGGCAACACGGCACCTGTAAAGGTAAAGAGATGAAAATAACTTTCAAATCCAGGTGTACTCAAAAAGAAGAAAAAAAAACGAAGTTGAACAGAGAGGTATTATATTTATTTGTCTATGGGCTTCAGCTGCAGGTAAATATGTGTTCAATCTTAGCAGTATACTCCGCTACCACTGGAAAATCAATTATTCATACATTTGTTTTGTATTTTATTCTCTGCAATTTCAAATCAAGCGGACGGAGGAAAATATAGAGCAACCTAAAAGTAAGTAAGAAACTAAAAAGCGGTTTTATCCCATGTTCAGATTTCTGAGTTCTTCTGATGATCACAACATGTGTAAATGTCAATATAGAGAAAGTTTGACCGAAACCGGGCTTATATCGACAATGATATGTTTTTATACCGACTTTAACTTAGAATATCTTAACGTTATTGGAACAAACTAAAATGGAATAATTATAGGAGCGGCTGTGCTGCAGTCTTTTCAACACTAGATGGCACTATCGACTCTAATCTGCTCCAGGAATCGTCACACGTAGTTTATTCTACACCAGGGACACATGGCAGAATTATTTCTAATCCTGCTTGATATTCATTCAGATATTTTTTTAAAGTATGTTACGAGCTTCTTGGTAGTCTATGCTCTGCTTAACTGGACAGGCTTAAGTCAAGTCAAGTAAAGTATGTTAAATGTTTTTTTTGACACTGTTTCAATCAACATCTTGAACTTCTGAGCATTTTTTGTCTGATAATTGTGATCCAAACTGTAATATTTCAACATATGAAGAAGTGTAAATGATACAAGATAGAACTATAAAGAAAAATGTTAGATTTAAAACAAGAAACAACAACAAAAAAAAAACATGCATGGTCCTTTGTCTCTTCATATTGACTGAATGATCTTTGGTCAGTGACAACTGCTGTTTTAAAGATAATGAAATGAAGTTCCAGCAATAAGCAGAGACAAATGAAGGAGATCATGTCAGTGAACTGCAAGAAAAAAGGAAGAGAGAGCAGGAACTCTTTTCAAATGTCTTCTTTGTCAGTAGAGTGACTCTTTCCTCTCATCGGAGCAAGGAGTGTCTGTTTGACCTTTCTCCTGTCAAGAGTATGTTTCCGTGAAGGTCACCTCACAGCTGGAGGACCACCCCCCCCCCCCAGTTCAAGACTGTGTCGAGTATGCATGTTCTCCCTGTGCACACCAGGGTTTTCTCTGGTTTGTGACTCCAAATTGCCTCCAGGTGGTCAAGAAAATAAAAGGATGCTCAACATGTGTCTGACATAGACAAGAGATTGATGCGTGTAATTACAGTTTAAACACACAAGATGTCAGTACAACATTATAATATCCACATAATAACATATCGGGCCAAGAAGAAATATCAAATGTGTTGGAAAAAGGCCGTGAAAGAAATCTCAACAGGAGAAGGTGACCACCTCCATCCTCAGAATCCTCTCGATGCTCTTTGCCAAATCCCGACAAGGTGTCCCTCGGTGGTTTGACGAGATGGTGGATCAGATGCTGCTGGCAGTGCTCCTGTTCTGCTGAGGCAGGCAGAGTACAGGAAGTGGCAAACATCCCACCAGGCACTGAACAGAGAAAAAGCAATGTGGCAGAATGAATAGCTTCCATCGTATTTTAAAGAGCTGCATTAATGACAATGGCGGTTGTTGGAAATGGCACAGGTCTCTTTGCACATCAATAAACTCCTACTCATGGTGATAAGCCAGTTTCTTAATATATTCTCATATTGAAAACACAAGGTTTTTATGGCCGAAAGTATCTCATCGATGCAGAGCAACACCACAAATGTGAGGCTTGTGGTGTAATGCTACTGTTTGACTCGTGGGAAATGCTGTGAGACTGTCTCCATGATCATTTGAAGGCCACATGAATCATTTATACAGGCATATGATCTTGTTTTTAATACGGTTGTCTTCTACTCTCATGCATAACACAGCTGCTGCAACTGTAATGTTTTATTTGTTTCCTTTCTTCCCGGAACAAAATGTTCCAGAATTAGATGGAAAGATCAATACGGTGTATATTTTCTATTCTTTGGCAACAAAACATGTCTGAAAGTGATCAATGCTGCCTCATCACAACACATATCTGTGTTGTCATGACAAATCCATCCATTCTGCTTTATCTTATTTATTTAGTGACTGCATGCGCAACATGCCAGACAACAAAATGTAGCTTTGCACTGGCAATTGTTTAGTCAGGAGATCCCCTTGAATTTATGAAACATTATTATTATTTTGGCATTTAATACATTTAAATATTCATACACACGCGCATCAAAAAAGATGTACACCATTAAAAATGTATATCGTATGAAAATATATTGATACAAACAATAGAAAATCTATGTTTAATTGGATCCACACATACATACATACATACATACATACATACATACATACATACATACATACATATCTCATATATCTAATTAACTTGCCTGAAAAGGGGTAGGAAGAAGAAAACTTATCAAATCCTACCCCTTCTCCAACATTTAATGTTACATATTATAATTATCTTTATGTATTAAAAATAGTATTAAATATGTAAATATAACAGTAAATTGCAGTAAATTCAAGATTCTGTCTGTCAGAGTGAGAGAGGGATGTGGTTCCGATGAAAAAGGGCGAGTCCAGTCACTGACCAGGCTGCACTTTAATCTCATGTAAAGCTTTCAAAAACCAGAGGATTAACAGTGACATCCCACATCATGTCAATCATATGCCTTCAATCTCACTTCCTCATTGCGCCCTGCTATGAATTAAAGAGCGCGCAGTCAATTTCACCCTATGAAATATTCAACGACAGTGGGCTGTGCGCTATCTTATGACGACATTAAGTTCAACTCATTTTTGTTTTTAACATTTGAGACATTTTAATCAAATAAAATACGTCTCTCAAAGAACGCTTGCTCATAAAACTTTTAAATTAAACCTTTCCGTCTTAGTAGGAGTCTGACTGTGAAGGGATAGTGGAAAATGAACCTAATAACACCCGCACAATGATCCATATGAGAGGAAAGTCCACATCTAATTAGTGATACCTTATGAAAGCATTGCGGCCATAAAGCCAGCCAGAATTATCTTCCCTTTGTTTATGTGTTTAATTGCCATTTTAATATTGGTTGCTATTGACCGGTCAGTGGAAGATCTACAACCATGACGCAGGTTGTGAATGACGCACGGAATGGGCGTTTTTTCCTTTTACTGAAACACTGCAAAAAACAAAAAACAAACAAACAAAAAACTACTAATGCAACGTTTTGCTTAAACAAACGGAAAGTTTCACTGAAATATATTCGCCTCAGTGCACAAATGTGTTTATTGCAGGGAATAACACCCTTGAACACTCTTGAACACTCTTAACACTCTTGAAATTGATAGTAGCTACTCTCAACTTGCAATAATTTCAGTAAACAAAGTAAGGCCATTGCTCTCACTGTGTTATTTGTTTGTGGAAACTAATTTGTGAATTTTGAGAGGTTGCAATGAATCAATATTAGAAAGAAAAAAAAAAAAGAAAAAAAAATATATAGACTCTCCAAGACAGTACCATTTCTATTTTTTGCAAATGTGTTTATCCATAGTAGCTTACATGCTGACTGGGAGGATCATTTGTCCGAGTTCAAATTGCTAGATAGATAGATAGATAGATAGATAGATAGATAGATAGATAGATAGATAGATAGATAGATAGATAGATAGATAGATAGATAGATAGATAGATAGATAGATAGATAGATAGATAGATAGATAGATAGATAGATAGATAGATAGATAGATAGATAGATAGATAGATAGATAGATAGAAACAAACAAACAAATAAATAAATGCGGACTAACTAGAAAGCGAGCATGCGATCATAATGTCAAGATACTGTATACATACCACTGGGTTACAGAGTACAGTGCCTTATGTTGTGTTTCGTTAAACACGTTCAGTCGGCCGACGTCACCACGGTGCTTTTAATATGAAAGCTTTAAATAAGAGAACTATGGCGTAAATGACTACAGTTCATAGATGCGATAGCATCTGAATAATTTGCAAGTAGCCCTCCAGCACTGGGGGGGGGGGGGGGGGGGGGGGGGGGGGGGGGGGTCCTGAGGGATCGAAAAGGAGTTGAAAAACATGGACATTTTTTACAGTGTCCTCCTCCTCCTCCTCTTCCTCCTCCTCCTCCTCCTCCTCCTCCTCTGTGCAGACAGAGGGGGCAGGTCTTGTTGTAGTGAGCTTCTATTACTGCTCTGGCAGGTGATGCTGCAGCTCACACGGGGCTTTGAAGTGCGTCCCGGCTTATCTGGTTCTAATTCCGGGGAGGTGACCTGGTTTCAGCACCGCGGCTCGTCAACAGCTCCGGAGAAACGCGCAGGTTTGCGCGCAGCCCCTCCTCAGGAACCTCCGACAGCGCGGCCGGTCAGGAGCGGCACACGGCGGCCGGAGCTGTCCACACGTTCAGCACTTCTCCTCCGGAGGACCGCGGACAGCAGCAGGACGACACCAGGGGGTGGGGGGGACATTTGGCTCCGGGAAAACCTCTTGACCACAGTTTGATTTCAGCATGGCGTCAAATGCCTTGGCCTTTTTGCGCTTTTGATTGTAGTGAGCCAGATCTCTGCCTTCCCCACACCGACAGCCTCCAGCGACGGTGAGTACAAGTGCATCATGACAGTCCAAAGCATTTACAAGGATTCCCCTCTGTAGGAATATTAGAATAAACGCTTGTTGGAGGCTGCGCGACTAATTCAGCATAGAGTCAAAAACAAAAAAACTTGAGCGCACATGGCACACTACTTCATAATGTAATTAAAGACAGTTTGTAATAGAGTATGCTGATATTTTTGCGTGGTGTTTTGGAAGTTCGGAGCTAAAAAAAATCCAACGGTGAACCTGTTGATTAAGAAAAACGTAGCGGAAAACCATGTTGTGGAAGTTCAGCCCCAGCTCAGCTGTGACTGGCTTTAAGGCCGCTTGTGGTCTATTTTCGCTGCAGTTTAATCTTTTGTTTGATAATCCGATTAAGCTCTGCCTCTGCGGTGGGGAGTCGGGAGAGCAGGAGCGCATCACATCACGTTAGGCTGGGAATCATACATCTCTTAGAATTGCATTCAACAGTCAATCCAGTGTGTTTCTAAATGGAATGACAGCAATGTAGAATTGCTCAAAAGCTCTGTGCACTGTGAAGTCTTTGTATTGAGAACGTTTTTGATCAATTAAAAACATCAAACCAATACCTAATAGGATAATCTCCAAACAATCATGAATAAAAACCTAATCTGGAGTGACATTTGTTCAAAATCTGCTATTAAAAATGCTATATAATTGCATGTGTTTTTCTCTTTTACAGATAAAACTGTGCACAACAGACAGTTGACAGAAGAGCGACCATTACAAGAGCAGGTAAACTCTTCATTCTGCGTGTCAGGGAATTAATCTTATCATCCAATTTCCGTTTTTAACAGGGTTTATGGTCACTTGTCAAACAGCCAAGACATTGGCCCAGCAAACATCACTAATCAGAGTTAATATCCTGAGTGGAAATGATTTTTGTTAAATGTTCGTCATTTCCCCCAGATTGCCGAGGCGGACAGCGTGAAGGCTGCAGTCCAGTCAGCGGGTAAGAGGAAACCGTATTGCCAATCAATTAATGACTTTACTTCCGCCTGCTGAGTGTATCCATGCTCCAGCTTTTCATGCGAAACGAGCTACATCTGTGCTGAGGAACCATCATCGTTAACACTTTGCATTTGTGGCTTTTGGCGACTCTGTCAGAGAGCAAGCAATCTCCTGCGGCCCAGGATGTGGAGTCGGAGCAGGAGCGCGATGACTTTACCATGCTCAAGTCACTGGCCGATGGCCAGAAATCGAAGGAGACCACAGAAGCCTCTGTCAAGAAGGAGGATCAGTACATCCCCGATGAATCAGACTCCACCAAGAGCCGACGGCTGGCGGAGGACTACGACTCCACCAAGAGCGGGATGGACTACGGCAAGTACCAGGGTATGCCCTGTAACAGCGCAGACCGTACCAACACGCTGGGTTTGGGCCTGAATCCTTCTGATCGTGACACCTCTGCCTCCACCACGCATCGACACAGGCAGGCCTCATCCCGCGTGCTTCTGGCGGCCGGCTGGCAGGCCGCCAGGCAGACATTTTAAGAAAGAGTAGGCCGAGAAAAACACGTGTGTGTATATGGAGGGGATCAGCAGAGACAGAGAATCAAAGGCAGCGACACGTGAACGCGAGGGGAAAGATTATCTCACTTGCAGACGGTGCAACGCTCGTGCATTAGATACAGCGCCACCCTTTCATGTTTTCCCAAGAGACACAAGTTGTTGGGTGACATACGATGAAGCCCAAAGGCCTCCATTTCACCCGAATGCTTTCTTGCGATATATTTCAAATTCATGCATCTCCATCTGTTCAGACATGTGCATTTAGTCACGGCTGATTTCCTGAAAGATTTCACCGTATGCACGCGTAATCTGATCATCAGCGCAAAGCAGCTCTCCGAGCGGAGGTGACTCAGACGCAAAACGCTGAGTGCTCCACTTCATCGATTCGGCGAGTCAGTTCGGCAATGACAAGCGGCTCTTCAGATTACGCTACGTCTAAATTTGGCACGGTCTTAGGTATCATTTCTTATTTCCTTCTCGAGTGATGCAAAAATAGTCTGGCGATCTGAAGGGAAAGAACATCGCGGGTGATTCAGTCTGTCAGAACGTGTTCCGGCGCTGCTTATTTTTACTGTGTTTGGACCCCGGGATGCAGCGGGGGATGTTATGCAAGGATCAAGCTGTAACAATTGCACTTTTTACTCAGTATCACAGTTATAGATGTGCTGAGTATGAGGAAAGAAAGGGCATTTGTAACTCACACGTCTTTATCCATTTAAGGCATGGGAGAGAGTTCACATTGATTATCTTGTAAAGACAGAAACACCGGAGCAGCTGTCTGTTGCATTAAGAGTCAAGGAAGTATCTTAACTCTATTTTGTGGGTGTTACTAATGTAGATTAGTACGATGAAGAGTACATTCAAGATATCCAGTCTAATCTGTTAGACTTAAAGCAATACGCACAGCTAATAAGTGCTTCCAGTCAATCTCTGACCATGGACATATGTATCGTCTTCGATCAGATGACCCAGAAAGCTTTCGTCAAGTTGACGGCACGCCACTGACAGCCGAAGACATCGTCCAGAAGATTGCAAACAAGATCTACGAGGAGGACGACAGAGGAGTCTTCGACAGGATCGTGTCCAAACTGCTCAAACTGGGACTGGTGAGTTGCGAGTTTTCTGCTCTGAAACGCTCTTCAGTCCCGCACAGCAGGCCGTATGACATTTTCTCAGCAGGAATGTTCTCTCTCTCTCATTCTCCCTCTGCACTGCCTGTCTCCTCACGGGGAGATGAGGAGACGTGTGAATTGTGCTGCGCTCCATAGTTTTGCCTGGGAATGACTATTTTTGACACTCAATAAGTAGTTTGGAGAGTTTGACGGGGCTCAGTATACAACGGAGCGAGAGTTACAGACCGTACTCGCTGCACTGCACAGTCGCAGCTAACAGAACGTTTGTTATTCCCATTTCTCTTTGTGTAGATCACCGACAGTCAGGCGGATACTCTGGAGTATCAGGTGGCTGAGGCCCTCCAGGACCTCATCACCAAGAACGCCAAGATCAACGAAGTTGAAGACGCCGAGAGCAACGACCAAGAAACCAGGGGGGAACAAGATGACCAGGGTTCAGATACAACCTCGGTAAAAACCCTCAAATGAGTGTCTTAATCATAACAAACAAGATGGTGAATGTAACAACAACAACAACAACAACAAAAACTCTCATTTCCAGGACACTTGGGAGCCACCGAGACGCCGCTACAATGACGAAGAGGAGGACGTGGATGAAGACGACGACGAGATCGAGGACGAGGCTGAGCGGGATGCGGGAGAAAGGGGCGATGCAGCGGACGACGGCTGGGACAAAGATGCCGAGGAGGGCAACGAGGTGAGCCCAGAAGACGGACTCCAGGACCTGCAGTACTTCCCAAACTTCTACCGCCTGCTCAGGAGCCTCGATTCAGGTGAGAGGCACGGACCCGGAAGTCACCGCCACATTTCACATCAGCGAGACACAAGAAATCACTTTCACAGCGTCTTCAAGATTGAAGGTCATCGTGATGAGTCACTGCTTGCTTTATCTATATTTAGCTTTTTTTTTTTATTTTCCCCCTATACACACGCACACAGAAGTAATTATTTATAATCCAATTATCCAGACCCCCACAGTGGAACAGCATGTGGCTCACTAACACCACGGTAAGCAGTTACCTTTGCTGAATGTTGTTTGTGAGTTCGTCCTCTGCTGGGCTCTTGCAGAGAAAGACACTCAGGAGCGAGACACACTGATCACCATCATGAAGACCCTGATTGATTTTGTGAAGATGATGGTGAAGTACGGCACCATCACACCAGAGGAGGGAGTGTCCTATCTGGGTAAGAAATGATGATACCTTTCATTACCGTGCCTGAATGTAAAGCATAGAATTATATTGGAAGAGGCGTCGCTGTCCTTGAACAGTGCCACTGAATGTATCTGTGAGATTGGGAAATGATGGCATACCACTGTGGGTGTTTAGTGTGTAGTAGTTTGAGAAAGTCATTTTATCCCAAGGACGGCTCATTATATTTTTTTACCATCTTTTCAGTGGTGCCAGGCAATTTCGACGGCATTTGAAAACGGATGGAAAATTTGTCTCGTCAAATATCTTTGAAAATCACGAATTTATCTTCCAGTGTCATGTCACCATTGTTTCATGATGTCCAAAATGGCTATTCTGTTCAGATCTGCAATATCTTCTGTGATTTTTCAATACAATCATCACATCTAATTTATCTATATTTGTAGAAATGTCGAACATTTCTAGAACATTTATGTTACAACATATTAGTCACATGAACCAGCATGTATGTCTTTCTATATTATGTTCTATTTACATCCAGTCCACTAATATTCCCTTATCAGCCGATGCAGTGGTGTGTGACGCCCGCACAGACAGATTAGTGTCAGGGCCGCCCTGTTTAACCAGGTCATTTTCTTTTATGGCTGAACATCACATAGTGGGCAGTGGAAAGTTCAATCACCTGTAAGGTGCAGCTGTCATGTCTGTTTGAACCTTGGGGAATCTCAGTCCAAACATGTTTCCCTTTTCTTTTTCTTTTTCTTTTTTTTTAAATGACATTCAGGCTCAGACAGGAAATACTGAAATAATACCCTCTCAAAAGAAATATTTATAAAAATCTAAATGATATGAAAGAACAGGGGGGACATTTTGAGCAGCAACATTTTTTTGTCATTCTGGTTGCCACATCTACAATTCTTATATCTGTTTACATCGCAGATATCCCGATATAGAATCACAATAAAGTGATTATGTTTTATTATAATGATGGCTTGACGTACGTATGTTGGCTATGACGGCAATGATCAAATTTCCTTGCGAGGTCGCCAAACAGCAGCTGGTCATCGCTGTGTCCTGAAGTGGAACAAATGACCGACGCCGACGTAAAAGCGCCACAGATAAACATGCGTGTACCATTACACAAGACGTGGGTTTCCAAGGCAACGCCTCCGGCTTTAAGTAAAAAAACGGTCGTGGTGAGATAATGGGATGGAATCCCTCCATCGCCTAGCAACATGTTAATGTCATCCCCTTCAGGCCACTTTACCCCCCCCCCCACCACCACCACGATGCTCCAGTGAGTCACCCAGGTACACGACTGAATACACACCGCTGTCAGTCAGCTTTTATCGGCCAGCGCGTGATGCAGGCCTCAAGATGGAGGGAGACTGAGTGGAGGCGGAAGAAACGTGTGTGTGCATGTGCATGTGCATGTGCATGCGCATGTGTGTGTGTGTGGGGGGGCACACGATGAAATAATGGACTTCCACTCTGCCCAGGTGGGAGGAGGTGGCTTGACTAACAAGAAAGTTCAAGGGAGATTGAAATGGTTAGATAATGGGAAATAAAATGAGGCTGCAGCGAGCGCCGACCACGCAGGAAATTGCAAAGCTCCTCGATGCTCAGTTACGGTGATGAAGTCGGGCCTTCCCGCCAGTCCTATTATTTTGGAGTCCTTCAGACAACAATGAAAAGATGCTCGATGTCTGGATCCAATTTGGAGGAGAATCAACTCCTCACGACTAATCCCCAGCTCACATTTTCTTGTTTGTTATCTTTATATTGGTTTTGCACAGAGTCGCGTTTGTGCTTATTGCAGGAACCAGAAGATGCAATTCTACCAAAATAGATATCGTTGTACAGAAAAGTCGATTTGACATTGAGTAAACATGCCAAATATGGTCTGTAATTCATTGTCAAATCACTTAAGCTGAAATGCAGTGTTCTTAAAGTGGAGGCTGAGATATTTATTCATCTTATCAACCTTCACAGTAACAATGTTTGATATGCAACCGTAAATACTTAAATCATCCCTACTGATGCAATGAAAAATTAATAGTATGTTCAAAACCATCTAATAAACTGGAAATTAGCGATTGCACTTTGACACAAACAATGTATTTTCAGCTGATCTCGGGCGATGGACAGAACATCTGTTTGCGATATTTTAGAGGATAACGCTCCTGCTGTTAATCCAGCTTGGACTATTTGTTCCATTAATCCTGCAGTGAAAACATCTTCATATATCCTCAATGAGATTTTTGTCATTAAACTGTACCATTTATGTCAACAATTTCAAAGCTATTTGATTTGAATTAGTTGATTTAGACATATATTATAGATTTATCAATAACAAAACTGTGACTGTTATCCACATAAACAGATATCTATTATTTTACTGATTAAGTCTGTTGTTATATTTAATTACCTCTATAATGCATAGATAAATCACTGAAAATTATGATTAAAAAAACACTCAAATACTTATTTTCATACTTCTGAACCCTGTTTTTATGAACGAGATGAAGCCCTTTTCTTAACATAATCAGCCGTTGAGTCACACAGGCACCAAGTGAGACTTTCAGACAACTCAGAGGCTTTTTATTCATCATCTGCACAGTGACCAGGGAGCACGATGCAGACATAATCTGAAGTAAACGTTTGTCCCTCTTCATTCGCCTGCAGAGAACCTGGATGCGATGATAGCCATGCAGACCAAGAACAAGCTGGGCAAGACTCTGGGGCCTCCCGACTTCACCCTACCCACCGGTATAAAAACCCCACAGCCTCTCCCCACACACATGTCAAAGATAAATAAAATTGTTGTGACACGATCAACTATATTAGATACAACCTCAGATTGTTGGGTGAGCTACTCAATAAATCTGCTGAGTGTTTTGAAGATTTCACACAGATTTCTCAGTACGGGGTTCAAATATCAGACCGCAGCCAGAAGGCTTTGCTCAGCATGATTACTGGAAATAGATGGGAACAGCTCGCCCGTCTCTGCTGGAAGATGCACAATCTACCGGCCTCTTCTCACTAAGATCACCGGAATGCAAAGTGTACCAGCAATTTTCTTATCTGAGGCTCAGCATTTTCTGAAACGTAGCCAACTGGTTACCCTGACAGGGAACCAATGCTGATCTTTACCAGGATGTTCTATTCTCTGCATTTAACACAGTCCATCCATCCATCCATCCATCCATCCATCCATCACTATACCTTCATCCCATGAAATAATGGGATTTTGTGAAATATTATATTATTTTGTGTATTTATTTCCTCCATACCACTTGGTTACACATACAAATCACGTAATCAGCAAAGACCCCCCCCCCCCCCAAAAAAAAACCCCTCTATGTATCATGTTTGGTAGCCTTTTAAAGCTCTGTGTGCCAATGGTTTGCTGCAGGGAAAAACTTGGACGAGGATGACAACACCAAGGCCGAGGCCGCCAAGATGCAGAAGGAGTACGAGACCCTGAAGGACTCGACCAAAGAGGAGCAGCCGCCTACTGAGACCAGTCAGTCCACAAGACAGTCTGATGACCAGCACTGACATAACGCAGATATACACTACTTTGATATGATACTGATGCATAGTTTGATATGATTTCACCATCTTGCCCTTGATAGTTTTCATGAAGAAACAGCCTTTTTAAATGTTTTTGTTTTTTCACAGTTTTGTATCTTTATTTTAAAGTTTTGTGTTTTTTTGTGTCAAATAAACATGTCATTCAAAAACATTGAATTCCCACCACATCGGTTAAATGGAGCACAAGCAAGCTTTTCTCTTCATGTTAGAGCTTCTGACATTGATTTTTTTTTTGTTTTTTGTTTTTTGTATTTTTTGTTTTGTTTTTTTCAACTCAGCAAGAGAAACAAGATAAAAACAACTCAGTGGAGACCGGGTCAATCATAATTAGGTCTCTGAACTAGGCCAGTCCAATAACACTCAGCGGAAGGCTTGTCTGCCATTATGCTGTGTCCCCATCCACACCACTGTACTTGCTCATCAGTTTAATCCCCACGCGGACATGTACACCAAGAGAAAACAAGTTGGAAGAGCTATCACAAATGAGGATATTTGTTTTCAGCAGGAAATTAACAGAAAAGAACAGAAGCATGTTATAACTGTCCTAAAAGATGGCACTCACACTTAGAAATCTTTTAAAAGCAGAAGCAAATGTTGACAAGCTTCCATCACAGACCTGAGAAAAATCTGATTTATGGAGCTTCTTGGATTTTCATCTATTAAACATAATTAATCTAAATGAGGTCCAGAAGCAATATGTGTCATTATTTGCTCATCTGATACAAAATTTAAATGAAAAAAAGAGATTGTGTCATCTTTTCCAAATACACAAAAACCTACTGAAATGCATCCATGTCTTTTCTATAATGCGATGCCGCCTGCAAATGTGTCTCCACTGCTACTGTGAGGTCAATAAATATAACATACTTCTTGCTTTAGGAATTTTTTATGGTCTAAATAATAGATAGATCCTACTGGATGGTGGAGACAGTGGATGTAGCAGATGGATGGAAAGATAGAAGGATGGCAGCGTCGTACTCTGCTCCTCTGAGCGCCCGTGTTCTGGGGGAAAAAAAAAAAAGTGAATGTGAATGTCTGAAATGCAAATTTTGGAATTACAATCAGTCATGGAAATTCTCGCGTGTCCTCATCATCGTTTTCTGATTTATTTATTTTTTCTTTGCTTCAGATCATCCCGGCAAGTCGGAGACGTATCTGGAGGCCATCAGGAAGAACATCGAGTGGCTGAAGAAACACAACAAAGACGAAGGCAACAATGGTGAGATGAGCTTCCTCATTAAAAAGCAGATAAGAGACACTTGAAGCAGAGGATCGTGTCGATGTGTTCACATCTTATGGAACTCATATCTACAAATTACCCTCTCCAATCTTTGTTGAGTTTCGGGAGCGAGACTTTTAAAAAAAAAAAAAACTTCCACACCTCATTGTAGCGGGTCAGGGTCGGCTCAGCGAAGACGAAAACGCTGGAAGCCTCTTTTAGTTGGCCTCAATTTGCAATTTAAAACAGAGAGGGATACCAGGATAAGACGCTTCACTCCAGACTTCATGAATATGGATAGTCTTTAATGAGCCCGTCCTAATTGCACTTGACACAGCTGTCTTGTACAAAGACAAAGGTCTATTCATGCACTCCCGCGTACTTCTTCTTCATCATTTATGTCACATGTATGTTTGCATCCGAAAAAGGGACATAGTCATTGATTCAGCACTTGCCCTTTAACTCGCTCATCATTCACTATTATATTAAAAAAAAAAAAACCTCCACGCTTGCTCGGTGCTCACTATCGCATCTTTATCTTTGATGCCTGTTCATCTTTCAACAAGCATACAGCACGTGAGTGTTCATTTGTATTTACTGCCTTCTGCGAGCAGCAACTCTCAGCAGTCACAAAGAGGCGACCCAGAAACTGGCCCCGTCTGCAGAGCTGTGAAAACCGTGGCGGTTTGACACGCAGCAGCGTATTCATTTACGCTGCCGTCGAACTCGCCACACTGTCAAATCAATGCCTGGCTTTGCTTAATTAAGCAGAAGGGAAATAAATGCTAATGAGTTTGCCACTATTGAGGCCATCCGTCCACCGGTGATCGTCATCTCAGTATCGGACCGAACAACAACCAGCGCCGCTCCAGATCAGTGAGAGTCATAATAAGTGTTCGTGTTCAGTGGCTTGATTTAATTCGGGCAGCTGAAGCACTGGGGGTAGGGGGGGGGGGGGAGAAGAGTAAAAAGGACTGACGCTGAGCGCAAACTGCTGAGAAGGAAAGAAACCAAAAGCAGCGGGGAAGTTTTGTTGGACGCTCGTCTCTGACCTTGCTCTATATAGGACACTTCATTGGAATTCAAGTGTGTGGGGCGGTTGTCCGGGACAACCGGGGGGGCCTCCCCGCCTGCCTGTCAGTGGCCCGGCAGAGGAGGCATGAGTGATAATGGTGCAAGAAAAGCAGAGGCTGAACTCTCTCACAGAGTCAGCACATGGCCTCAGGATCACCCGATTTTCTCATCCAGGGACTCGACTAATATGACCCACAGTCGGTACACGCTGTTCGAGCTCACCTTGGATGTTATTAAACCACTCTGTGACTTTATTTTTACTTCATAGGAGCCTGAGAACACAAAAAAAAAAAAAAAAAAAACCTTTCAAACAAAGAGCAGCGTCATAGAAACAGAGGGAGACGGGGGCCATTTATTGTGTTTACTCTACCAGAACGTTCCCATTAGAACAGTCTCAGCAGGCGTGAGCATGTGTGGCGGCAGAGTCCGTAAACGTGTGTGTGTGTGCGTGTGTGTGTCTATGTCCTGTACGCCTACACGCTCCAGAGATTAGCCAGAGGGAGCAGATGGAGTGCGAGGCGACATCCTGGTTTTGGCTGTCGGCTCCTCGGCGCCAAGATTGAGAGGAGTGGTGCCGCCTCTAATCATGTCCCACTAATCCCTCACGCACGCCATGTTTGTCGTCTGTGAAAAAAAAAAAAAAAAAAAAACGCGACCGCTCTCCGATCTCCCAAACCGCCGCTGCTAGAAATGTCATCAGGAAGGTGCAGAAGTTGTTGCGTGACTTTTTGGCTGCCCTTTTGATGTCACTTTTTTTTTGGGGGGGGGGGGGGGGGGGTAGTCAACTGGAGCAGATTGAAGCGGCGCTGCAGCTGTTCACCTGCTCTCTGAAACTCATCTGTTTCCATGATGGATGATACAGATTTAGGTTGTGTTCTTCTCTAAATTTAACCCAAAACCTTTTTTTTTTTTTTTTTTGCCTGCTGATGTATGCTGCTTTGTGAAATGACAGTCAACCTGGGAGCAGGTGGAAGCAAAAAAATCTATCATAAAAAAAATAAGAATAACAATCTTTTCTTTATAAAGGTGTTTTATTTCAAAGTCAGTTGTGTTTTGTTTTTTTTATAGCATCACTCTGATCTTTTGACCTTCTTCTGAGGTTCAGACAAACATGTCCTGATCTTAATCCTCCTCGAAGCTTGTTTGGGTGCCCCATCTTAAGAAGATAGTGTTTAATGTCTGATCGTTGCTGCCGACCATCAAATCCTCCAGATCTCTTCTCTTTTTTTTTCTGATTGGATACCTGATAACAAAATATCAATATTTCTGACACCATGTGTATGTTTTTAGACAGATTCTCTTGTTAAAAAATACTGTTAATCAAACTCTAGTCACCATTTTAAAAAAACAAATAATTTGAATATGTTAAAATCAACATTTTTAAGCTCTCCAGGCTTTATTTCCTGTTGATTGGCATAACTACTTCTTCCACATGTGACTAATGATGTTAATAAAAGGGTTAGGGGGGAGTTTTTCCTTTCCACAGTCGCAAACAAACCTGCTTGCTCGTGTGGATATGTTGGGCTTTTCTATTTTCTCTATAAAAGCACATTGGAATGACTGCAAAAAAACAAATAAATAAATAAATAAAAGGGTTAGGGTTAGATGAGTAGGTAGGAAAGAACACCGTTTTCTTCAGAAAAAATATCTTTACCTTCTTGAAATTTTTAGTTTTTTTAAAAATAAAGTATTCTGTATACCAGCAATGGTTCTACTTACAGATCAGGAAAGAGATCACAGTATTTGTGACTGCCAGATTAAAAATCGATCACTATGCCTCTTCTGTGCAGATTATGACCTGTCCAAGCTGAAGGATTTCATGGACCAGCAGGTTGATTCGTATATCGAGAAGGGGATCATCGCCAAAGATGAAGGCGACACCATCAAGAGGATCTACAGCAGCCTGTAACACCGTCACCGCTCCCAACCAACTCCTGGCCTAAAACACAAGACTCTGACTCGGAAGACCTCCCATAAAACCCTGAATGTTTTTTGTTTTTTTTTTCTCCCCCCATGGCATGGTAAAATATATACTATGTATTCAAACCTACCTGCTGATGGAAGCTTATTTATCTTTCTAGACATTCTCAAAATCTAGCAAGAGAAATGATTTACATATACTATCATCAAAATCAAGACGCCCGCTTTAATTTATTCCTAACAGATGACTAAATGATCTTATTTGCACGCCAAGATAACCACTAGACTGTCACTAAGATCATCACACATTTTGACTTCTTTGGAAAATGATTGTTTTTGAGGATACAATGCTGTAGCTTTTTCATAACTGTTTCCAAATCCTTTTTGCATTGCATTATATATCAAATTATGCTCACTATCTGTAACCTGTCTTAGCCTATTATACTTGCTTTTCCCCCCCTTCGGTGTATGTGTAAAACCTTAATGTACTCTTGCTTTTTACTTTACCAAAAAATATATTTGTTGGATATCATGTCAGTGCTCTATTTTCACCTGTACCGCTCTGCTTTAATCCATCTGGAGCCCACTAGGGGGCGATGTCTGAATCATGAAGTCTCTGTGCATTGTCTCTATGAGTTCATTTCCATCTTATGTAGAGACAAAAGATGAAGTATTTTTAAATGTAAATATTTGTGATTTTTTCCTAAAGTTGTAAAAGCAATTAAAACATTGCCTTTTCTTTACCTGTGTACTTAACTGTCACAACGGAAGGAGTGGGACAGGCGTCCACGAAATTAAAACACTCAACACGTCTGGCTTAAATTACACATTTTATTCTCCCCAAATAAAACTGATATATTTTAAAAGCACAGTAAAACAGCTGGCCACACACATAAATAATGCATTCACACTTAAAAAAAAAAAAAAAAAATAGAGCAGTCCCTTTTGTTCACAAAGAAAAGACAAAAGAAAAAAACCAAAACAAAACAAACAAAAGCTTACGTGAGGCAAACAGGACGTGTTTGAAGGCTCGAATCCTGCTTGTTGGTGAGCTCGCGCGGGATAAACACTGACGAGGAAGGCCTGGATACAGTTTCCAATGATCCTATTCTAGGAGGAGATTTAGAACATCAGAAGCGGTTAGCGAGTCTAACGAGCTAATCCCTCTGGGAATGCTTAGCGCTTGGCCGTGTGAGGTGCGACGCGTATTGCAGCAGGTGGGCTCTGTACAGGCAGCAGAAGATGGCGGCTGGACGGGCACGTGTTCTGAAACGCCATTTCTTCCAGGCAGCGGGAGGAAGGAGGAGGAGGAGGGGGGGGGGGGGTGCGTCGCCCAGTAAAACCAGAAGAATACGCTTCATATTTGAATTTCGATAAATGAAAAAAAAAAAAAAGGCAAACATGACACTTGTTCAACGTGGTAAACACAAAAAGGAGGAGGAACAAAGAAAACCATAAGGTCGTGGTAGTGCTCGTGGGCCCCGGCGCTCCAGAGCTTCAGGTAAACAGACTCGGCCTTTATATCTCCTGATATGACGTCGCGGGTGCCGTGTAGTCCTCCTCATTGCTCCTGCAGGACGACAGAAAGATAAACAACCTCTTTAACAGGATATTCAACGTTGGGGAGAATTCGGCTCGTTCTGCTTTTACCTGTTAACTTTTACCTTTCAAGATGATGATGATAACACACGTAAACTTGGATATAGCGTTCTGTTATGTTGACCGAAACTGTGGTTACATTTATAATTGTGATCTACTTTAAATTTGTTGTTTTATTTTAATGTTGCTGCCAATTATCGTCATTTTAAGCGCTTCAGCCATTTGAACAGTTTTGGCCACTTTCAATATTACCGTTTTGTCTTTTGATGATTTCCGCCTGCCTATTGCAAATAAATGAGTCGTTTCTTCATTTGTATTCATCTATTCTTAGTTCACAGAGATGCGACGCTCAGCAGTGAACGGGAACAATGTCTTTTTTTAATTTGAACAAATAACTATTAGATTAGTCTTATTAGTCTATGTGTTCGCTGGATCTGCAAGATGAATCAAAAATACTAAAAGCGCCAAAAGGCCAGTACAGGGTCGCTCCGCACTGTAGCCTGTAGACCGTGCTCGGAGGCCGTACATAAATTTGCTTTAATATACATTTGATTATCCACGTCCATCAATTGCAAAGGCGTCCTCCAAAGAGCTGCGTATTAGCTGTTCGGTTACTTTAACCGCTTTGTTGTCTGCCTCCCACTGCTTTGCTGGTCACCATGGTGTCAAGGTGAGTGTCTGAATAATGGATGATCCCAACATTGTTCTCGGTCACAGCCCAGGGCTCATCCGCTGAGAAAAGAGCCAGCCTGCAGGAAAATATATCACAATCCTGGGACTCATCATATCTTTGACATCAATTTGTAATATCATGCACTCTCTTCCATCCTCCGTCAATATTGGAGGAACAAAAACAGATTTAAAGCTGCTGTGACTGTGAAATAAAATAAATAGACAGGAAATCAACATGAAAAGTCGTAACTTTAAACGACGGGAGGATTTTTTTTTTTTTTTGGTGCTATTTTGTGACACAGCCGTCTCTGTAGAAGCAGCCAGAGGGTAGATGCAGTTTTAAAGCAGCTAATTAATTAGACGATCAATAAAGATCAAGAAAAGGTTGCGGCACCGGCGCCCGATGATACAAGTGCAGAGATTGGTCGGTTTGCTTTCATCCTCAGTAGAAAGTTAAACAGGCGCGCTCGCCCGTGTTTGCTCTGAGACCGAGTGAATACGAGCGAGCAAAGCGTCTGTTTGCCTAAAAGCACTGCGGCTCTACGGAGGACAGAGGGCACAAAGCTCAGCTCTGCCTCAACTCGCTAGGTAAACAAATTAAAAACTTTTGTCTGCTTAAGGCTTTGTGGAACAACATGGGGGCGGGGGCGGGGGGGTCACACCTTCATTTGGGTCGGGCGGCGTTTGCATTCACTTTTGAGACCGGATTTCACGCAATTACATGAGCTGCTGGTTTGGGGGCGCTGTTGCCCGAAAAACAAACACTTGACCAGAGTTCGTCTCGTAAAGAAGAAACGCAGCTCACCGATTGGTCACGACCGAAACCGGAAGTCACGCCGCTTTAGCCCATGGTGGCGAGGCAAGTTAGCTCGTGGCTAATGGTCAGCCACAAACAAGCGCGATATGTAGTTTTCACTACATATCGCGAATGTATTTTCAATGTATTTTCGATATCAACGTGCACGACATGCATATTCGCAAAAAGACGGACTGCAAATAGCAAGGAAATTTATCCCAGTTCAATCGTGCACTGCAAATTCAAAATGTCAGCATTTTAAACACGACAGATGAGTGTGATTAGTCAGAATTAACTCACAAAATATGTGTGATTAATTAATTTACTTGACGGATGAAAACTGAAGGAAAAGGACCAAAAGTAACAAAAACAACAAACTCTGCTGGTGGAAACTGCTGACGGACACGTGAAAACACCAATTTAAAAAAAGAAGAAGAAAAAAAAAAAGACCCAGTACAGTCACAGCTGAGGCGAAGCAAAGAGCGCCGTTATCTGCAAGTACAAATCTCAAAGCACAAACACATTAACCTCGATACCTTAAATGTATATATTTATCACAGATCATCGTAATCACACTACATAACAGCAATATTTCATATTGCAGGTTCACCTTAAATCATGCGGTCGTAGTTCTTATTGAATAAAAGCTGGAAATGTCGTTGCTCTTAAACTCGACTCGCTATTTTATACTAAAAGGTTTAATGCTAGATTTTAAAAGTCACCCTGAAGCTCACGCAGGGAAAGAAACTAAATCGAGGCTGCTGCAATGAGGAACTGTGGTTCCCATTCTCAAAATAAAAAAAATAAAAAAATTTAAAGCATTATGAGCAAAAGCCCTGCTGCAGGGCCTGACGTGGAAAAGCAGAGTGTCGGTGCTGTAAGTGTCAGACGCAGCGTGACTCAGTCTTCACCACCTCATAGTGCCGACGAGGCCACTGTGAATGGGCGGCGCGCCAGGGTGAGGGCGAACCCTCTACTACGACTCAGAAAGACACGCACAGGCCTGAACCCGCCGGCCAAATCTCCCGCTAAATACCTGCCTGTTGCATAACGCAAACATCTGACGAGTGCGGCAGATTGGGAAGAGAGAGGGAGAGAAAAAAAAACAAAAAATCTGATTCTCGTCTTCGATGCTCAATTTTTTTTTCTTTCCTGCTGCGTTTTCCTGCAGAAAAATCACACGAAAACTCAATTGTCTACATGCATTGTAGAGAAACACTAACTTTCCCCAAACATCTCCAGACACGCCACATTTAAAAAAAATTTTTTAGCAACATGATGTTTGTGTGTTTTAACTGTCGAGCACTTTGCGAACAACTGTTCTTAAAGGTATTACATAAATAAACAAAGTCATGTTGAGAGGAACAATGACATCCGCTGTGAATTACGAAACTTTTTCAACGTCAAAAATTACATCCCGAAAAAAAAAAAAAGTTTGTACTTTTTTCAGGTCTGTTCGGCCCATTTTAGTCAATTCCAGGCGACTAAACCGTCGATACAAAGGAAGCACATGTGCAGATAATATCACCAAAAAAATTATTATGAACGTTCCAAGCAACTGCAACGTTCTGTGCGGCAATGTTGACATGTAGTGTCCAGGTTTTAAAACAACACTACCTGATAAAAGAAGCTCCTTCGCTGGATTACAAGGGCTTTTTATGGAGGACTGTTTAAGATGTGATTAGCCGTCAGCTTTTTAGTATTTGCACAAAAAGCTCTTCAGCCATCAGCGCAAGGAGTTTTACGCACTGTGTCCTTCGTTTTAAATCATCGGCTTACTTTTGAGGAAGCCGATGATTCCTCATCTTGACGATTCCGCTTTTCTTTCATGGGTAACAAATACATCAGGTATAGAGTAAACAACTGATTGTAAACGTGTCCAAGTCCACCGTGGAATGAAGTTCCGCTTGCATTGAAAATGGCGTGGGGTTTTTTTTGCACTCAGGAAACATGACGGTGCAACCCTGAAGTTGCGGTTAATCAAATATAACGCCGGGAGGTTAAAAGTTGCCATCAGCGTGCACCATGCGAGTCTGACCAAATGACCTGTCAGGCCGCGACTCTAAAGCAGGGGTGAGGGTGAGGGTGAGGTGTGAGTGTTGATGAGGACTGGGATTTGTCAATAAAACATTTTTTTTAAATTAGCTGCTGTTTGTTAGTATTTTACTGGGCATTGCAGTGCTTTTAACAATTGCCGGATACAGAACACAACAATGAGACCTGAGCTGATGCATTAGTGGTGTTTAGTGTTTTAGTGAAAGTAGAATTAGCATCAAACTAAAACCCGAGGATGCAAATGTGCTCTGGAGTAAAATGATGTTTTAGAGCAGGAGTGCCTGGAGGGCCAGAGTCCTCCGGGGTTTAGCTCTCTCCCAGGTGCAGCACAGCCGGATTGCAACGAGGGGCTCTTTTATTTGGCTTTTTCACAACCTTGGTGATGACGTCATCATAAGATTCTGCCATAGCAGGGAGAGAACTAAAACCTGCAGGACAGGTTGGGCACCCCTGCTTTAGAGGAAGTCGTCCACTCGGATCAATTTGACGTCAATGGATTCAAAAGGCTGGTCTGAGGCGTTTCACACATCAGCACACAGAGAAAAGAAGCAAGCCTGCGGTGGACTGCGGCGCGGCGTGGCGCGGCGCGGGGCCTCACCTTACTTCCTCTTCTTTCAGCCTGCGAGCGGCTTGTTTCGACTGCTTAATCTGCAAGTCCAGTCTGTGTAAGAAGTCTTTGGCTGATAGCTCCTCGGGCTGCGGCGGAGGCGCCGGGTCCCCGGGCGGCGGGGAAGGGGGCGGCGTGGGTCCCTCGATGTCCCTCGTCACGACGCACGACGGCGCCCCCGCCTCCTGGCACGCCGGCTCGCCGTCCCCGTCGGGGGACTCCAGGGAGAGTCCGTTAAATATGAAGCGCTTCTCCGACAACACGGGGATGCTGAGGCTGTTCTTTAGGAAGATGCAGTCGTTGCTGAACAGCTTGTTGGCCCTCTTGATTTGCTCCATCTGGGATATCGGGGCGACAGCAGAAAAGGGGCGTCACATAAGGATGACACCTTCGTGCATCACATCTCTGATTCCCGGGTCGTAGAATCACTCGTCCAACACAAAACTAGTGAGCGAGTAAGATTTTAGGCAGGAATGCATTTAGAAAATGCTAAAAGCGTCTTCATGAATATATAAATAAACTGACCGCAAATCAATATGGAAAACACAGCACCCTTTGCCTTGGAAAGGTATTTTTAACATTGTTAATTTCTTCCATACCGCCTCATTTTACAACTGGAATGTGCATCTGGTGGTCAATTATAAATGTACGTTTACTTTTCGTCCACGTGGCAGAAATACTTCCTCGCTCTGTTCGAAGCTTTCTGCGTGTTTTTTGTTTTTTTTTCCCCCTGACTGGAGAAGCAATGCTGAAACAGCATCTTTGGATAGAAATGTATAGTTTGTCCATCGTTTGGAATCGAAGTCTGCCAGCAGCAGTACAAATTCCAAGGGGATTTAAAGAAAAATACCACAGTTCCTTACGTTTACCTCCCCATCTTGATATAACCTGAAGTATTCCCAGGCAAATATCGAGTTGCAGGGTTGGCCGCTTCCATTCGTACTCATTGATTTAAAGCAGTTCACGAGCTGCTGTGGAAACGCTTTGTTTTTGTGGTGCAAATTCTAGAACAAACGTGTTATCGCCTATCCATTCCACCGTCCGTGAAGGAGGGGCTGTGGAGTCGGTGCCCTTTGCTTCACTGATAACCAAATACCTCGGTGAATCAGGTGTGCTGGATGAACTGCTGTCGTCTGGATTCGGTTTATCTGTAAATGTTGTGTGCAACAGTAGGTCACGTGTGTTTTCTTTCAACTTTCTTTCTTTCGGCTTGGGTGTGTGCTTGGTACCAGAGTGACCTACGAATAAACATACTGGAGAAGAACAATAAGACGCCGTCCACCATCAGGGTGCGATCGAGCTGGTGACCAGCCTGAGGAGGAAGAGGAGGTCCCAGTGGGACTCCCAGCATGTTACAGGCTCCTTGTTCACTCACTGAATAGGAACCCAAGAGGCAGTAATAGTGAGATAAACAACGGCAAACCTTTCATGAACACAGCTTAGCGCCGCTGCTCATCCCACAAATGCATGTACCACAAGTGCTAATTCACCAAACTCAACGAAAACTTCAGCAAACAAGTGTTTGAAGAGGACACATCAGTGACTGGAGTGACGCTGGCCTCGTGTTTTGGTTCGGCTCACTGATCCAGTCAGAAGATCATCAACACTGATCTCTGGCTCCACTGTTGATTGTTTATCAGCCGCAGCAGACGAGGGCCCCGATCTTACCGTCACACCGTATTTCAGAGCGATGCCCTGCAGGGTGTCGCTGTCCGCAACCCGATGCTCGATGAATTTCTCCCCCAGGGAGGCCGTGACGCTGGCCGTGCTGCCGTACGACCGGATCTTGGTCCGGGCCAGGCTCTGGGACAGTTCGCTCTCGGACTCGGAACCGGACCTGGACCGAGGGAAGATGGGCTGGGTGAACCGTCCTCCTCCATCCCGCATCGGCAGGACGGGCGAGAACTCCGCCATCTTCTTCTGGCGGATCGGTAGTGAGGAGGGCGGCCGCCTCCGTGCGTCTCCGGGCTGCGCCGGTGCAAGTCGCGGTCTCACGGAGTCCCGGGCTCAGGCGTCGGGAGGCTTCCCATCCCGGGTCACGGTGATCAGGTCGGCCCGGGGGACCACAGGCAAGTTGAGGGGGTCACCGGCTCATCGGGGGGCTTTGGTCATACTGGTGCCGGACACTGGAGGGATCTGCGACGTCCATTGACGTTGAGGACGCGGTGACGTCACGCGAACGTCACCAGAGCAGGTTCCGTCTGCGTTTCAAAATAAGTACTGACATAAATACTTTGTGATCGCTCGAAGCACAAAACTACTTCTAAGCGTTCATTTAGAATTGTCTTTGTTTTGTGTCCCTTTACGGCATGGGGGGGGGGGGGGGGGGGGGGGGGTCAAACATAAAGTCCGTGGGCCAAAGCCGCAGGAAGCACTAATCCGGCCCATTAAAAGACCAATTTGAAAGAATTAATTGCAAAGAACTCATTGATTTCTTTTAAAACACAGATTTGTTGTCCAATCCAATCCAACTTTGTTTGTATAGCACATTTAAAAACAACAACTGAGATTGACCAAAGTGCTTCACAGTTATAAAACAATAACAATAACATAACAATATGTTAGTTTAAGCAGGGTAAAAAACAATGTCACAATTTTACAGTGTCAGTGCTTAACTAGTACTAAAAGCCAACCAGTACATATTTCTCTTGAGTTGACATTTGAAAGACCCCCAGATCTCCTTCACCCCCGCATTTTTTAAGAACAGTCGATTATAGAGAGCCAATTAAGAGCACTAGTGCAGTCAACTAATTGACCTGCGTGGCTGAAAACAGCAATCTCATTCATACATACATACATACATACATACATACATACATACATACATACATACATACATACATACATACATACATACATAGTACCTAATGATAAAATGCATCAATGAAGATAATTATTTGAGGTGAACTGGCAAATAAACAATATTACTAGTATCAGAAAATGTAATTAAAAATTGTGTGTAATCAAATCACTGACAACTAAATAAATGTCACAAAGACCCCAAATGTTCTGAGCAATTGGGCTGGTAAACCTTTGACACCGAAAGGGGTGAAAGGGGTTTTAGGACTAAGGTCAGTCGAACTCACCCAAAACACAATAGTGAGGAAAGAGTGGACAGATAGCTTCACAGTTGTGTCGAAACATTTAGCAGATCTCTGTGACCAGCAACCACTGAATGAAGCCGGGTTAATTGTACACTTGCTAACCATGTAACAAAACCAAATATGTTCTCCATTATCAGTACATGGCCTGGCTGTAAAAAGTGTATTAGGGATTTTCCCGAGTTGGAAAATTATGAGGTCATTCAATTGAGGAACTGTTTTTTTTTACAGAATTAAAATAAGTTTCCTGCTATTAGCTCTGCATCTGCTGCTCAAACAAAACCCCTACTGTCATTTTTGTTTCATTTTGAATTTAGAAAAAAAAAAAAAAAAAGGAAAAAATAACCCATATATTGAACATCCCACGTTTTTATGCTTAAACATTAAGACCAAATTCCCACGATGAACTTTATAGTTAGGATTGAGGAGTGCAAACTATTTTTGATGTAATAGTTTTTCTAATGTTTGTATGTTTACATTGTCAGATCTGTGATAAATGTTTCACTATTCAAACTATTTTATTTCAAAACCTGAACTTTTACAAAAAGTTTAACCTTAATTTCTAATAAACATTTTTGGTATATTTTGCTCATTGGTTTTAGTCATTTTAGAAATAAATGTAAATTTATATTTTTGTGCTTTGGAAATAGGTAGAGCTATACTGTCTCTTTTTCTAGTTGCTTTCTTATGTTTCATTTGTTGATTACTGTTTTACTATCTTGGACTGACCTATTTTATAGCATCTTAACTGTTTCAGGAATTGGTTTATTGCTTTCCCTGTAAAACTGTATTCAATTTAATTTCTATGTGTGTTTGCTTATGTGTCTGTGTGTTTTGTATGTGTGTATAAGCCCACACTACAGGCTTGTATGTTTGCAAATATTTATATAATTTTGTGTTTTGTGACTCATTTGTGTTCCAATTAGTTTCCTGGGGGATTTTTTTTTTTTACTTTGTGTTTTTTGCTGAATTATCTTTATTGTATATGCTGTAGAAACTAGAAGGCTAAGTGTTGGCATGCAGGAAAAAGATGGCTCTTAACACAACACAGAATATTCTTTTAATTCAGATTTTTGTCCAAAAAGTGCAAAGAAAACTGTTGTGCTTCTTGTATCTTGAGTTGAAACATTTGGTATACTGCTGTAAACTGATGGCTCTATTGCACATTTAATGATGGACCAGTGAAAAGTGAAATACCAGAAAAGAACAGCACGAAAAGTCCCAATTAAATATCGGTGTGATGGGACAGCCTGTGTGTGCGAACGTGTGAGGGATGCTACTCCTCTCACTGGATATTCATTACTGGAGAAAAAAAAAAGTCAGCTGGTGGAAAAGTGCTGTGTGCATCCTGTCAGTGTCGTCTGTGCACTTTTTGTGGTGGTTAGGCTTCTCACACAAATAAAACGCTTGCAATTGAAAGCATTGATCGAGCAAATGTTATTTCGTAGTATCTTTATTTTAACAGGAATACAAAGACAACAGGTGTTTGTTTGACTTGGACAGGGTGCACATCCTTAAAATTTAATTCAATGAGGAATAAATGCCAGAAAGCAAAGAGAAGTCTCGTGATCTCTGAATGGAATAATTTATTCAATTAGTTCCTCTTGGTTTTAGATGATGATGTAATCTTGCTGTCTGACATTTTGTCATGGAAATCAGGTCAATAAATTTATGTAAGAGTACAAATAGAGAAAGGGAAGAGAGAGCTCTGCTGGGGACAATCATCTCAACCTTGGCCTCCATTGTGCAATATGATTTCATCACCCCATACAAAATGTACATCAGGCTGCAGTTACCATGGCGATTCAATTGATTGTCATAAAAATTAACTAAAGAGATTGGAGGGTCAATTCACTGCTAAACTTATCATTATATAATCGTAGGGTCACATGGTTGTAGTGGTTAGTGCTTTCACAGTGAGAAAATTCCTGGCTGTTTGTGTCACTTGCATGTTGTCCATGTGCATGCATGTGTCTTCTCCAAGTGTTTCTCACAATACAAAACATGAATTTCAGACTAACTGTTGATTTGAAATTGCATGGATCTAACCCTAACCCTTCAGGGAGTATAACCCAAAAGAACAATTAAAGCATTTGCAATAAATATTAAATAGTGATCCTTAGTTTCAAATAGAAAATATCTATTTTATCATTTGTGGACACATAGGATCACTGTGAATTGAAATACCCTTGCCAGGTCACTGCCAGCAAACTATTTCAATAACTAAAGCTCACATTCATTTTATTTAATTATATCAACTCTATGTTTTTGTCCTTCAAAAGAACATAATGATTAAGCTTTTTCATATGACTCCTGTCTTGATTTCTGGGCACTGATTAGTGTCTGTCTTTTTTTTTTTTAATCATCCTCTGACAGCTTGTTTCACAAAATGTAGATGGTTGTAAAATAAAAACTATAAAATGCTGTTTGAAATCCTTTGCACTAAAAACAGTCTAAAAAAAATAACTGATAAAAATAAGTTTTCAGTGCCACTCACACTGGCACTGAAAACTGGTCACACCCACACATTTGTTTACATAACCACTGAAAAGCTCTCTTTCTTCTCTACAGCTTTTTTGTCTGTGAAAAGTGGCTTAAAAAGTAAAACTTTAAAAAAAATATATCACTTTTGTTTGTGGAATTATGCAGACCAGTACTGCATGAAAATGAAAATCTATAAATTGAGCTTATGTCCTATGATAAAGAGTGCAAACAACAGTGTGGGATTGTGTTTGAAGACTGTCCGTCCAGTCTGATGCACTGCCTCTCCCTCTTTTATTCTCTTATGCAAAAACAAAGGAAACAAAGACTGGACCGAACAGGGAGGAGAGGCTCCATCATTAGGGTAACCATGACAACAATCTGCCTGCTGATCCATCTGCACCTGGACAGAGGAAATGACAATCAGTGTGACAGCACTCCTGTCATCCATCATCTCTAACAAGGACAACACAGACATTTGATCTGAGGTGTGTAGAAGGTGAGTCAAGTTTATTTCATTATGGGAAGAAAACTTTCTCGAGTGAAAAATCTGAGGGTTTCTACTCATGCACTGACGATGTTTAAAATGTACACTTATTTAATTTAATCATTACAGTAACACGTGCGTAGAAATGTAAAAAAAAAAAGAGGAGATATAGTTCAGGAAACCTGCTCTGATGGAGACACCTGCAGGGTCGCCATGGATCAAATTCACAGCATGTTTAAAGAACATTTTCTGACTCCTGGTGGACGTTAATGGTATTACACATGCCGTGTGCTTTGTATTTTCAACCACCAGGTGGTGCAAATAACTCACCAATTGATTCTGCATGATTTTGGCACAAAGGCCTCTTAAAGGTGTCTCCCTACACACACTGAACTGTCTCTGTCTCTGTCTCTGTCTCTGTCTCTTCTGTCGGTACTGCAAAATTACTGAAGGAAGACACGATTCCTAAAAGACAAAAAGGCTGAAATTATTAAAAATCTGACTCTAAATTACCCAAACACCTGAAAATAAACAAACAAGCAAACCACAATCACGAAAACAGCGGTACTGAAAGAAACATTTGAAAAGTCAAATAAATGTGAATACATTTTTAAATTTCCAATCGTATTTCTGAAGTCAGAAATGCCAGATTGTCTAAAAATGTTTTAAAAGTTGAACATTCAAATAGTCAAGAAACTTTTGTCGAAGGCCCTGGCGGTCCGCCACTGGGTTTAAGGACCCTAACATGTAGTCTGTGGACTCGCTAACATGCTAATGTGCACTGTGACATTAACAAGCTAACATGCTAATGTGTCGGTTTTTGGACTAGTAAATCACAACCCTAAAAAATGGGTGTATAGGGATTAGCTAGCATAGAGGTTAGGTCGTTAGTTTAATGCTAATGCTGTCAATGCTTTGTAATGCTTTTTAATGCTAGTGGTAGGCTAGTTTGCTTAGCAGACCGGCATCTGAGAAAAAAATAGATTCCAGGTCAGGGACACCTGGGAAGTAACCTGTGTGATTTTCAGGGAGATAACAGATAGCATACTACCTGTTGTCTCCCTGAAAATCACATGCTAGCCTGCCTAGCATGCTAGTTAGTATACAAACAGTTCCCAAGAAACAAAGCACAGAAACTTGAAAGCGGTCATGTCATTTCGTCAAGATCAAAGTTCACAAGATGTAAAAAATGTGATGTCACTTTTCAGTGCTTTGATGACAGATCAGGACATCACGAAAACCCAGTAATACAACCAATTATATATTCAGTGAGCCACCAACCAAACCCATATATTCAAAGTCTAGAATAACTGTAAAAAACCTTGATTCAAGATGAGCCAGGGTTATGAAGAACTACGGTTAAAAGGAATTTTATGTGATGCAGTCCTTAAAGTCCAAGGTTCAGAATTTCTAGTGCACAAGGTCATTCTTTGCAGCTGTAATGGCTTCTTCAGGTAAGCTGAAGCAGAGAATAGAATGTTTTTCCTTAAAAGTTCTACTTTTCAACTGGTATGATGACTGGAATATGTTAAACTCCTCAGTACTCAATGATCGTTAACCTTTTCACAAATGTTTTCTTCCTCTATGTCTCTGTCCTCAGAGCACTTTTCAGTCATTGGTCCACCCCGGAGCAGAAGGTTTATGAAATCAAGCACATACCTCCTGAGATAATGGAGCTCATCATTCAGTTTTCATACACAGGCTCTTTTGCTGTGACAGAGGACAATATGATGACCGTCATGCATATAGCGGATAAGTTCCTCATAACGGGCATGGTACAAATCTGCAGTCGCTTCATGGAGACTCAGCTCTCCCCGGAAAATTGTATCAAGATTTGGCAGTTCCTAAGTGTCAGTTGTTCCTGCGACCTGAGTTCTAAAGCCCTCCACTACATCCTGGGTCACTTTGCAAAAACTTCTCTCAGTGAGGAGTTTCAGCTGCTCACTGCCGAGGAGCTCGCTGATTTTTTTGGTAGAGATGACCTCGGTGAGACAAGAGAAGAAATTGTGTATGAGAGCATGATGAGATGGATCAACTACATGCCAAAAGAACGACAAGGACACCTCCATGAACTGATGTCAAAGGTACAAGAATCTGTATAACTCATACTCATCTTGAGCACTGGTGTGACTGTGTTTTCCTTGATAACACTATGGGGAAGTTTATTAGTCAGTTTGAGTTGGTACATGATTATGAATTGAGTTCTTATATATACGTTTTTTTTAAGTCGGGAAGAAATGATACCAAGTATTATAAATAGTGCTATGTATTCAAAGTAAGTTGGGGAGACCAGCTGTTTAAGGGATTTGGCTAAAACATCAAAATTATAGACAAATAGAGATAACTGACATCAAGTGCCACAGTCCATAAGGTAATATTCCTAAAATGTGCCCATTTCATTGCTGTTTAGATACGATTGTGCCTGATGAGTATGGAGTACCTCACAAATAATGTGATGTCCAATGATCTGGTGAGGGCCAACACTTCATGCCTGGCCATCGTCACTGAAGCCTGCAGACTCCTGAATGAGGAGCCCAATATAAATAACATGCGATTCAACAACTATTTATTTCGGCCACGCCTGCCCACTGCCATTCTGTTGGCCATTGGAGGATGGAGTAGAGGGGACCCCGTCCACGTCATTGAGGCGTACGATAATCAGCTCAACCGTTGGGTCTGCCTGGCACCTGGTGTTGGAAAGCCTCGTGCTTACCATGGGACCGTCTTCCTCGATGGCTTTATCTATTTCGTTGGTGGCTTTAACAGAGTGGAATATTTCAGTACTGTGCATAGGTATGACCCTACCAAGCACATATGGGAAGAGATGCCAGCAATGAAGTCCTCCCGCTGCTACGTCAGTGTGACTACACTGAATGGATTCATCTATGCTCTGGGAGGCTTTAATGGGCACTGTCGTCTCCGCTCTGCAGAGCGCTACCAGCCCCAGGCTCACCAGTGGGAAGTTATAGACCCTATGCATGAAAAGAGAAGTGACGCCAGCTGCACAAGTCTCCAAGGAAAGGTGAGTATTCTCAAAAAGCAACTGGATATCAAGAAGTGTAAGAGCAGAGTGAATTGATAGGGAACATTGACAACATTCAAGACGTAAAAAGTGAAATGACTTCCTCCACCTACATTTATCGTCAGGTTTATATCTGTGGAGGATTTAATGGGTTGGCAAGTCTGCAGTCAGCTGAGTATTATGACCCGCAGACCAATCAATGGACAATGATTTCTCAAATGAGCAGTCCCCGCAGTGGACTTGGAGTCATTGCTTATAGAGATCGCATCTATGCAGTAAGTATAACAAACTTTTCAAATATTTGAATATTTCGTATCTTCAAAGGAGAGTCTGTGTAGAAATTACCGTGCAAGTAAATGACATTTGATTGATTAACCAAGTTGTAAACATTCAGCAGTCAAATAATGTTCCTTGTTTTGGTCATTTGTGGTTATTTCTTAATAAATTGTTTTAATTTCCTTCCAAAGGTCGGTGGCAATAATGGCTCAGAAGGCAACAATCGTATGCGCACTGTTGAGGCCTACAATCCACAGACTGACACCTGGACCAACAAGTCGCCCATGAATACCACACGCAGCAACTTTGGCATTGAAGTACTTGATGACCACATCTTTGTTGCTGGGGGCTACGATGGATCTAACACCTCCACTGCTGTGGAGAGCTATGATGCTACACTGAATCAGTGGACTGAGGCCCGTGACATGGAGGTCACACGCAGTGCGCTGAGCTGCTGTGTTGTGTACGGACTCCCCAACATGGCTGACTATGCGATTAGTCGAGATATTCTGCCGATGATTGAATTAGAAGGGGGGGGAGAGGAGCTGGTGGGGCAGCTGCAGTAAGAGGAGAGGGAGGAGGACGGAGGGAAACTTGTAAGGCTCCAGGGGCCACAGGCCAACTCGGAACAGGGACTGACAGGTCAGGGAAAACACAGTAAATGAGAGACTGGGGAAAAACAAGCGACACACAGAACTGGGGGAAACAGGCCAGACGGGAATAGGTCTCTAGGGGAAAAAGGCCAGATGGGAACGGGTCACTGGGGAAAATGGGTTACGGGGATTCTTGGAGCAGTGGTGTGAAGTGGTGGATATAGGTGAGTCTGCTGGGTCAGTAAACAGTGTTGGTGGAGAACTGCTTCCCCCGCCTAAGGAGCCGGACGGTTTGCCAGAATTTCCTCGAGGCCAACCGAAAGTCCTCCTCCATGGCCTCTCCGAACTCCTCCCAGACCCGAGTTTTTGCCTCCACCACAGCCCGGGCTGCGGCTCGCTTGGCCTGCCCGTGCCTGTTGATGTTTGCAGTCCAGGGAACACAGGAGACACAAGGGCAATGAGAGGAGCGACAAGGAAACAAGTTGACGAGACACGTTAACAAGACAAACCGACAAAGAGGAAGAGGGATTTAAATAGACAAGTAAGGGGTGGACCAAGGGGGGAAATTCAGAAGTCCCCAGAGCCCAAGGAGGGAAACTCGGTAGGACCCGGGGGCCACAGGACAACTAGGAACAGGGACTGACAGGTCAGGGGAAAATGGTAAACTAGAGACTGGAGAAAAACACAGGAAACACAGGACTGGGGAGAACAGGCCAGAACAGGTCGCTGGGTTGGAACAGGTTACAGGTGAGCAGGCCAGGCGGGAACAGGTTATGGCGATTCTTGGAGCAGTAGTGTGAAGTGGTGGATATAGGTGAGTCTACTGGGTCCATGATGGTCGGTTCATTCTGTCATTGATCGGAGGTGGTGCGTAGATGTACCCAAGCGCAGACTCAAAGAGTTCCATTGAAACTAGATTTATTGCAGTCCAGGGAACACAGGAGACACAAGGACGACAAGAGGATAGACAAGTTGACAAGACGAACCAACAAAGACAGAGGAAGAGGGGTCTAAATACACAAGTAAGGGGTGGACGCAGGTGGAACACAATGATAGGAGCACACAGAGGGAAAAGGCCATTGGTTAAATGGAAACACGAGGTGAGACACACAGGGGCAGACACAGGGACCTGGCAGTAGCCAGGTAAGGAGCCTCACTAAGATAAAAGTTGCTGTCAACTCCTTGCTAAGTGGGAGTAGTTCCAATAATACTATTTCCACCCGCTCCTGGACCTGGAGGCTCAGCTGAACTGCGACATGAACCACTGGGGAGAATCATGTATTCATAGTAAAATGCTGAAACACTTCCGAGGAAAATAAACAATAAGTACACATTAGTTTTTAGTGGTCCTGGTCTCCTTATTCTAGATAGATAGATAGATAGATAGATAGATAGATAGATAGATAGATAGATAGATAGATAGATAGATAGATAACTTTATTCATCCCCGAATGGAAATTGTTTTGTTGCAGCAATCTGGTACCTAGGAATGTTATAAAACACAATAGAATAGAATATAAAAGTACAAAATAATTAAAGCTGCAAGCAGCATTGGACGGGACCTCGCAAAAGACTGCCTGTCCGGGGGGGGAGGCTAATAAAAAAAATCATTTTTTAAGTTAAAAAAAAGACTTTTATTTTGAAAAAACGGCATCGAAACCAGCTAATTAGCTAGTGATTCGTGACCGCAGCGCCCCCATTAGGCCACCTACCAAATTTCGGCTCAATCAGACAATGATTGCTTGCATGCTAACAGGTATGCTAAGCCGCAAGCTAGCCGAGCTGCCTGAAAATGTCTGTTGGGTGCTCCCCAGGTTACCCCGATCCCGAATCTGGTCTTACTTCAATTCTGGTGTGAATGACACTGCACTTATGGAACAATAAAGGTTTTTCAAAAACATGCACCGACATGAATTTGAGGGCCTTTGGCCGGGCCTCCAACAGAGGTCAGTGTGGGACATGAGAGTGACCTGGTGGAGTGCCGGGCCTAGGTGGCCCGACCTTTGTCGGCGGTTTACGAAGGTGTGAATGACGCAGCACTTATGGAACATGAAAGGTTTTTCAAAAACTTCCACCGACATGAATTTGAGGGCCTTTGTCAGTTGTGTACAGATTACAAAAGGAACCTGGCCTTGGCCAGGCCTTCGGCCTGGCCTTTCGTAAACTGTGGCTCAAGCCCATCGGGGTGGCCACGATCCTCTAGACCAGTTAATGATAATTTTTTAAGTGTAAAAAAAAAAAGTATTTTTTAATGACTTATTTTGAAAAAAACGGCCTCAAAACCAGCTAATTATGTAGTGATTCATGACCGCAGCGGCCCCATTAGGCCACCTACCAAATTTCAGCTCAATCGGATAATGTTTGTTAAAATGCTAACGGGCATGCTAGGCCTATGAGATCCTGAAAATCTCACCGAGATGCTCCCCCTCCCCCTCCCCTCTGGTGCCCCGGAGCAGGATTGCGCAATCCTGCTGTAGATTTTCACAGCAGCTGCACGTCACTTTGATCGTTAACTGTCAGAGCTAGAGTGCGAGCTGAGTGATCTGTATTCCAAGATTTTCGAAACAACTGCTCGGAATCCATAGTTATCGGGGGAGTATGTGGATAAAAATACCATACTTTTGTAGGAATTTTTGTCCTCTTTCAGACTGTGTGGGTTTGGAAGCAGTCAGAGGTAAACTTTGGACACCAGGGGGCGCTGTTTGGCGGCAACGCCCGATATCTCCCATTAGGATTCAATGTAAAAATCTCGGACGAAAAAAATGTTACTCTGTCACTTTAACTCGTCATAATGGGAAGTTGTTTTGGAATTATTAACATATGTTACATCCTCTTGTTCGGCAGGGTCTCGTGGCCGTGGCGATGCCCTCGGTTTGTGGCTGAGAGTCACGGTTTGCAAACAGTTAAGAGTAGTTCGGGGGGGTTTCAAACCGGTGATTTCGGACGAGATTTTTCCGTCTCCCCATGTATTCGGATGGCAGGAGCCGGAAACCCGATTTCGGGGTGGGGAGGTTACACAGCTAATAAAAACGAAACTGGACTAGGTAAGAAAATTTCCCTCTAGAGTTCAGTAGTTAACAATCTCCTCTATTTTTGTATATCTCAATTTAACCGATACGACCTTCGCCCTGATAGGAGGTAAATTTTCCGTTTCTTCCTTTTTTTGCCTTTTTTGGGCGAAAACCTTACATTGAAAGGCAAATTGGCGAGGTCCCTAAAAATATAAAAATATCTAGGTAGGACATAAAATATCTGGGTAGGACATACATTTAGTAAAACACAGAACGGAACATGGGCACTTAGAAATAACCATGAGTAATTAAATTGTGGCTCTGACGGAGGTAGACGAGTTAAAAAGTCTTATTGCCGTGGGGAGGAACGACTTCCTGTAACGCTCCTTCGAGCATCGGGGCTGGATCAGTCTATTGCTGAAGCTGTTCTTCAGCTTGTCCAGTGTCTTGTGGAGGGGGTGGGAGGGATTGTCCATGATTGCTAGCAGTTTTGCCAGCATCCTGTCCTCCACCATCTCCTCCAGGGTGACAAGCTTGGAGCCAACAACAGACTCTGCCTTCCTAATCAGTTTGTTCAGTCTGTTGGCGTTCTTTGCCTTGATGCCCGCACCCCAGGACACCGCAGCAAAAAAGATGGTGCTTGCGACAACAGACTGATAGAACATCTGCAGCATCTTGTTGCAGACATTAAAGGACCTGAGCCTCCTCAGGAAGTAAAGCCGGCTCAGGCCCTTCTTGTAGATGGCCTGTGTGTTGGTGGACCAGTCCAGTTTATTGTCCAGTGTGACACCCAGATACTTATAAGAGTCCACTAAGTCCACGTCCTTCCCACTGATGCTGACTGGAGAGGGCAGGGGCTTGTTCCTCCTGAAGTTCACAACCATCTCCCTCGTCTCCTCCACGTTCAGCAGCAGGTGGTTCTCCGCCTCCCCCCCAACACACCCCACAATGGCCGTGTCATCAGAGAATTTCTGCAGATGACGCGACTCAGTGCAGTACTTTAAAGTCAGATGTGTATGTGGTGAAGAGGAAGGGGGACAGTACAATTCCCTGGGGGGCCCCGATGTTACTGATCAGGCGACCAGACACACAGTTCCGTAATCTCACAAACTGCGGTCTGCCCGTCAGATAGTCATCGACCCAAGTGATGAGGGGAGCACCAACCTGCATGTTCTCCTGTTTGGCCTTCAGCAGTCTGGGCTGGATCGTGTTGAAGGTGCTGGAGAAGTCGAAGAACATGATTCTGACTGAGGAGTTGGGTCTGTCCAGGGAGGAATACGCCTTCTGCAGCAGGTAGATGATTGCATCATCAAGCCCAACATGGGGTTGATATGCAAACGTATGTTTGTGTTACATTATGTGCAAATGTTATGTGTGTTGTTTCTGAGGTTTAGTTGAATCAGAAAATAAATTAGATAAATGATTAAACTGAATAAATACCTGGTAACCAGAATGGCAGATATACAGTATATATTAATATATACATATGATTTTATCTTTCTTTTTTCCTTCCAACATTCTGATTTTCTTTTTTACTAGTATCAATAAATAATGTGACGTTGATAGGGCAGAACTAAGTATAGGGGACAATATTTAATGTAACACAATACCTGCTAAAGTTGTATTTTAACACTGTTTATTGTGTATTTAACCATGTATTATTCATGTCTTTATCTCTACAAGCTTTGTGAAACAAACAATGTGTGTTTTTCTTTCTCCGCCGTCACTCAAACTTTCTGAGCGGAGCGTCGCTGCAGATTTTCAGGTGAGGGAGGGGCGGAGGGCTCACCACTCACCACTCATGAGGTGAACAACACAGCGGAAGTGCTACTGACCGATTCAGTGAACGACTCTTTCGAGTTTCGAGGGGACTCGGGCATGTGAGCTGGGAGATAGCAGGTAGCATACTACCTGTTGTCTCCCTGAAAATCACATGCTAGGCTGCCTAGCATGCTAGTTAGCATACAAACAGTTCCCAAGAAACAAAGCACAGAAACTTGAAAGCAGTGATGTCATTTTGTCAAGATCAAAGTTCACAAGATGTAAAAAATGTGATGTCACTTTTCAGTGCTTTGATGACAGATCAGGACATCACGAAAACCCAGTAATACAACCATTTATACATTCGGTGAGCCACCAACCAAACCCATATATTCAAAGTCTAGAATAACTGTAAAAAACCTTCATTCAAGATGAGCCAGGTTTATGAAGAACTACGGTTAAAAGGAATTTTATGTGATGCAGTCCTTATAGTCCAAGGTTCAGAATTTCCAGTGCACAAGGTCATTCTGTGCAACTGTAATGGCTTCTTCAGGTAAGCTGAAGCAGAGAATAGAATGTTTTTCCTTAAAAGTTCTACTTTTCAACTGGTATGATGACTGGAATATGTTAAACTCCTCAGCACTCAATGATCGTTAACCTTTTCACAAATGTTTTCTTCCTCTATGTCTCTGTCCTCAGAGCACTTTTCAGTCATTGGTCCACCCCGGAGCAGAAGGTTTATGAAATCAAGTACATACCTCCTGAGATAATGGAGCTCATCATTCAGTTTTCATACACAGGCTCTTTTGCTGTGACAGAGGACAATATGATGACCGTCATGCATATAGCGGATAAGTTCCTCATAACGGGCATGGCACAAATCTGCAGTCGCTTCATGGAGACTCAGCTCTCCCCGGAAAATTGTATCAAGATTTGGCAGTTCCGAAGTGTCAGTTGTTCCTGCGACCTGAGTTCTAAAGCCCTCCACTACATCCTGGGTCACTTTGCAAAAACTTCTCTCAGTGAGGAGTTTCAGCTGCTCACTGCCGAGGTGCTCGCTGATTTATTTGGTAGAGATGACCTCGGTGAGACAAGAGAAGAAATTGTGTATGAGAGCATGATGAGATGGATCAACTACATGCCAAAAGAACGACAAGGACACCTCCATGAACTGATGTCAAAGGTACAAGAATCTGTATAACTCATACTCATCTTGAGCACTGGTGTGACTGTGTTTTCCTTGATAACACTATGGGGAAGTTTATTAGTCAGTTTGAGTTGGTACATGATTATGAATTGAGTTCTTATATATACGTTTTTTTTAAGTCGGGAAGAAATGATGCCAAGTATTATAAATAGTGCTATGTATTCAAAGTAAGTTGGGGAGACCAGCTGTTTAAGGGATTTGGCTAAAACATCAAAATTATAGACAAATAGAGATAACTGACATCAAGTGCCACAGTCCATAAGGTAATATTCCTAAAATGTGCCCATTTCATTGCTGTTTAGATACGATGGTGCCTGATGAGTATGGAGTACCTCACAAATGATGTGATGTCCAATGATCTGGTGAGGGCCAACCCTTCATGCCTGGCCATCGTCACTGAAGCCTGCAGACTCCTGAATGAGGAGCCCAATATAAATAACATGAGATTCAACAACAATTTATTTCGGCCACGCCTGCCCACTGCCATTCTGTTGGCCATTGGAGGATGGAGTAGAGGGGACCTCGTCAACGCCATTGAGACATACGATAATCAGCTCAACCGTTGGGTCTGCCTGGCACCTGGTGTTGGAAAGCCTCGTGGTTACCATGGGACCGTCTTCCTGGATGGCTTTATCTATTTCGTTGGTGGCTATAACAGAGTGGAATATTTCAGTACTGTGCATAGGTATGACCCTACCAAGCACATCTGGGAAGAGATGCCAGCGATGAAGTCCTCCCGCTGCTACGTCAGTGTGACTACACTGAATGGATTCATCTATGCCCTGGGAGGCTATAATGGGCACTGTCGTCTCCGCTCTGCAGAGCGCTACCAGCCCCAGACTGACCGGTGGGAATCTATAGACCCTATGCACGAAAAGAGAAGTGATGCCAGCTGCACAAGTCTCCAAGGAAAGGTGAGTATTCTCAAAAAGCAACTGGATATCAAGAAGTGTAAGAGCAGAGTGAATTGATAGGGAACATTGACAACATTCAAGATGTAAAAAGTGAAATGACTTCCTCCACCTACATTTATCGTCAGGTTTATATCTGTGGAGGATTTACTGGGTCGGTAAGTCTGCAGTCAGCTGAGTATTATGACCCGCAGACCACTCAATGGACAATGATTTCTCAAATGAGCAGTCCCCGCAGTGGACTTGGAGTCATTGCTTATAGAGATCGCATCTATGCAGTAAGTATAACAAAGTTTTCAAATATTTGAATATTTCGTATCTTCAAAGGAGAGTCTTTGTAGAAATTACCGTGCAAGTAAATGACATTTGATTGATTAACCAAGTTGTAAACATTCAGCAGTCAAATAATGTTCCTTGCTTTGGTCATTTGTGGTTATTTCTTAATAAATTGTTTTATTGTCCTTCCAAAGGTCGGTGGCAATAATGGCTCAGAAGGCAACAATCGTATGCGCACTGTTGAGGCCTACAATCCACAGACTGACACCTGGACCAACAAGTCGCCCATGAATACCACACGCAGCAACTTTGGCATTGAAGTACTTGATGACCACATCTTTGTTGCTGGGGGCTACGATGGATCTAGCACCTCCACTGCTGTGGAGAGCTATAATGCTACACTGAATCAGTGGACTGAGGCCCGTGACATGGAGGTCACACGCAGTGCGCTGAGCTGCTGTGTTGTGTACGGACTCCCCAACATGGCTGACTATGCGATTAGTCGAGATATTCTGCCGATGATTGAATTAGAAGGGGGGGGAGAGGAGCTGGTGGGGCAGCTGCAGTAAGAGGAGAGGGAGGAGGATGGAGGGAAACTTGTAAGGCTCCGGGGGCCACAGGCCAACTCGGAACAGGGACTGACAGGTCAGGGAAAACACAGTAAATGAGAGACTGGGGAAAAACAAGCGACACACAGAACTGGGGGAAACAGGCCAGACGGGAGCAGGTCACTAGGGGAAAAAGGCCAGATGGGTTAGGGTCACTGGGGAAAATGGGTTACGGGGATTCTTGGAGCAGTGGTGTGAAGTGGTGGATATAGGTGAGTCTGCTGGGTCAGTAAACAGTGTTGGTGGAGAACTGCTTCCCCCGCCTAAGGAGGGGGAAGCAACCCGACAGGTCGCCGGGTTGGAACAGGTTACAGGTGAGCAGGCCAGGCGGGAACAGGTTATGGCGATTCTTGGAGCAGTAGTGTGAAGTGGTGGATATAGGTGAGTCTACTGGGTCCATGATGGTCGGTTCATTCTGTCATTGATCGGAGGTTGTGCGTAGATGGACCCAAGCGCAGACTCATTGAAACTAGATTTATTGCAGTCCAGGGAACACAGGAGACACAAGGGCGACAAGAGGATAGACAAGTTGACAAGACGAACCGACAAAGACAGAGGAATAGGGGTTTAAATACGCACGTAAGGGGTGGACGCAGGTGGAACACAATGATAGGAGCACATAGAGGGAAAAGGCCATTGGTTAAATGGAAACACAAGGTGAGACACACAGGGGCAGACACAGGGACCTGGCAGTAGCCAGCTAAGGAGCCTCACTAAGATAAAAGTTGCTGTCAACTCCTTGCTAAGTGCAGGTGCCATGTTAGCTAAGTATTTCATGGTAATTTCAGTTCATGGTACAGTACATTTTGGATTTAAATTCCATCCATCCATCCATTGAATACCGCTTATCCGGGGCCGGGTCGCGGAGGCAGCAGTCTGAGCAGAGTTGCCCAGACTTCCCTCACCCCAGACACTTCCTCCAGCTCCTCCGGTGGCACCCAAGGCATTCCCAGGCCAGCCGAGAGACATAGTCCCTCCAGCGTGTCCTGGGTCTGCCCCGAGGCCACCTACCAGAGGGACATGCCCGGAACACCTCCCTAGGGAGGCGTCCGGGGGGCATCCGAAATAGATGCCCGAGCCACCTCAGCTGGCTCCTCTCGATGTGGAGGAGCAGCGGCTCTAATCCGAGCTCCTCCCTGGTGACTGAGCTCCTCACCCTATCTCTAACCCTACGGAGGAAGCTCATTTCAGCCGTTTGTATCCGGGATCTCGTTCTTTCGGTCATGACCCATTGTTCATGACCATAGGTGAGGGTCGGAATGAAGATCGACCGGTAAATCGAGAGCTTCGCTTTTTTGCTCAGCTCCTTCTTCACCACGACGGACCGATACAACGTCCGCATAACTGCAGACGCTGCACCAATCTGCCTGTCGATCTCACGCTCCATCTTTCCCCCACTCGTGGACAAGACCCCAAGATACTTGAACTCCTCCACTTGGGACAAGGGAACTCCACTGACCTGGAGGGGGCAAGCCACCTTTTTCCGGTCGAGAACCATGGCCTCGGATTTAGAGGTGCTGATCTTCATCCCAGCTGCTTCACACTCGGCTGCGAACCGTGTCAGTGCACGCTGAAGGTCCAGGCTTGATGGGGCCAACAGAACCACATCATACGCAAATAGCAGAGATGAGATCCTGTGGTCCCCAAACTGGACCCCCTCCAGCCCCCGGCTGTGCCTAGAAATTCTGTCCATATAAGTAATGAACAGAACCGGTGATAAAGGACACCCCTGCCGGAGGCCAACGTGCACTGGGAACAGGTCCGACTTACTGCCGGCAATGCGGAACAAACACCTACTCCGGGAATACAAAGACCGAACAGCCCTCAACAAGGGACCCCGGACTCCATACTCCCGGAGCACCCCCCACAGGACATCTCGGGGGACGCGGTCGAACGCCCTCTCCAGATCCACAAAACACATGTGGACTGGTTGGGCGAACTCCCACGAACCCTCAAGCACCTGGTGGAGGGTATAGAGCTGGTCCAGTGTTCCACGACCAGGACGAAAACCGCATTATTCCTCTTGGATCCGAGGTTCGACTAACGGCCGGACCCTCCTCTCCAGTACCATGGAGTAGACTTTCCTGGGGAGGCATAACAATAATAAACATGAATTGAAAATAATAATAAATAAAGTGCATTTTTGACTCCGTTACACCAACTCCTTGCTAAGTGTAGGTGCCATATTAGTTGTTAAGTATTTCATGGTAATTTCAGTTCATGGTACAGTACATTTTGGATTTATATTAGTTTCATTATTTAATTGTATTTAAAAATGTTACTTTAAGTTGTAAAATATAAATATTTGCAGTACTGATGTTGCACACGAACGTTGATATTTCATGTTTTGATCTCATAATTATTTGTGTGGTGGATAAAAATAAGAGCCTGTAGCTTCAAGGAGTTAAGTTTCGTTTTGGGGCTCAGGAGTTTTAGGAGCGAAGCGATGCGGATGACTTGTGTAGAGGAGCTCACGGTTTTTCTGACCGTGTTAGGACCTTGTTAGGACCGTGTACAAAGTGTTTTGGATCGTGGAATTTCGTGTGGAACATGTGCTTGTCTTTTTGTATTTTTTGGCGAATAAATAATGTAAAAGAGAGACCACTGTGGAGGACACACTTTTTTAAAACACGTGTCAGTCATAAGCTCCGGTAGACAGAGAAAGGTTTTATTGGAAAACCTACACAAAGAGTTACTCTTAGACACTTCTTGAGTCGTTTAAAGGTAAGAATTCCTTGCTCGGGGACTTTTACGCTAAGATAAGAGTTCTCTGAGACACATGGATACATTGTTTTCAGTCTATGATGTGTTCAAAACAACCCAAAACTCGAAAGAAACTCCACTGACTTGTTAAAACCATAATGAACAGTTTTAGAGATTTAAATTCTGAGTTTTAAGTGGTCCTTGAATGCACCACATGATTACACACCTGACATAATCGTATCAATCCGACACAAAGAGTAGCCAGCGGCTGTATATTTTCAGTCACCTCTCACGTATCACCACAATATCACAATAGATAAATGAACAAGAAGGCCGTTGCTCGGCTAATCCCCCGCCGGAGGGCTTTATATTTTCTCATAAAGCCAGCTCTGAGGCAGCACACTTGGTACACTAGAGGGTGTTCCATGGGTCCTAGTAGATAATTATGTAGAATCTGAAAGGTCTTCTTCATAAGCTATGTCAAAATACGTCTCCAGAGCCCAAAAGGTGTTTTTATGCACTTAGTGACCCTGTGACCTGATATGCAAATTAGGTCATGGTCACCATGGTGCCCCTTCTCCCCAGGTGGAGTGTCCATGTGTGAAGTTTGGTGACTGTGTGCCCAGGAACTGCTGAGAAATGAGGAGAAATGTTTATATGAAAATACATGTGTTTTGCAACCATGACGAGCAAACTTCAGACCCTACCAATCTTCAAGGTCAAGGTCAAGGTCAGGTCACTTGGTATGCTGGAGGGTGTCCCCAGAGTACTAGTAGGTGTGTATAAAATTTCAGAGCCCTAGCTCAAAAACCTAGGCCTCCAGAGCCCAAAATGTGTTTTTAAGCACTTCGTGACCCTGTGACCTACTTAATATGCAAATTAGGTCAAGGTCACCATAGTATCCCTTCCCCCTCTCAGATGTATCCACATGTGAAGTTTGGTCACTGTGGGCCCAGGGGTTGCCGAGATATAGGTAGAAACGTTCGAAAGGATGGACATACGGACGTACGGACATAGATACGGAGACTGTTTCAAGATCCCCCTTCGGGGCCCATCGGCTACGGCGCGGGATAAAAATGGTTAATGATTGTGTATAGTAACTGATTGAAAACTAAAAACAGTACATTTTAGCACGTATTTATTCAAAGTGAACAGACTGCAACTGGCCATGTGCCAAGAAATAAAACATATTTTAAATGCAAATACTGACAAAATAGATTATCACACATTTTGCATTGAAGTGTAAATCAAAGGCACACAAATATAAACTTGCATAAAACTAGCTAAAAAAAAAAAACGAACAAAGGGAAAACAAACTCTTAAATTGTATAATTATCCGTATTTTTACTTGTGACAGTGTGTTATTGTAACTTGTGTCTCATCGCGCTTCTATGTGGCTTAGATAAAACTATCGGGCTGCATAAGTTTCTCATACTATGCATCATGTCGTCGTCGTCGTCCCCCCCCCTAGGTTTTCAGCCGCCCTCCCCTTCTGTACTGAGCTGGACCCGGGACTACAACAAGTTGACGAGACATGATGACATGACACGTTGACAAGGCGAACCGACAAAGACAGAGGAAGGGGGTTTAAATACACAAGTAAGGGGTGGACACAGGTGCAACACAATGATAGGAGCACACAGAGGGAGAAGGCCATTGGTTAAATGGAAACGCGAGGTGAGACACAGAGACCTGACACACAGATTGCAAAATTACACATCATTCTTTATGAGACAAAACAAGATTTCTCCAACATTCCCTCCTGTATTCTCTAAGTATTGTCAGGAGAATTGTGCTCATTTCATACGACAAGAAGAAGATTCCCTCACTCCCCCATAAACCCATCCGATCAACCATGGTGAGAAGTGTAACGCCAACTCTAATGCTAACTAACTAAATTTATTAAAGTTCTAAGCAAAACACATTGCTATAGTGCCAATCAGGAGACATTGTCTAAAACGTAATAAAATGCCAAAATAGCAGGTTCAGTCAACACCGCCGACCAAAGGCCTCTGGTCCTGCCTAAACAATCACTGGCCCTAAAAAATGTAATTCAAATTTTTTTTTCTCCTAAGCAGTTACTGCAACAGAAGTATTAACGACCCTGCCACAAAGTCCATCAGATAAGCAGGCTTCTGCTTGGCTCTCTGAGGTCGATCGTCCTGCTGGGTCACTTCTTCAGGTGGTACTTGTGATGCACCCAGCTGGATTTCCACTTCTTCACTCTCTCTCCATCCTTACTTGGTGACACCTGCACAGGCGTAACCCACAGCTTCACAAAGGATTGCATGACGCATTATCTTCTTAGCATTTCGTTCTAGAATGAGAGAAGGTCCTTACACTACCGTGTAAGGTTCCCTTTCAAACGGTGTTGACAGTTTGTTTTCCTTTTTCTGGCAGAGAAGAACTTTGTCACCAATTGTAGTGTTTTATTATGATTGCCTGTGTATATGGATACAATGATTGAAACCAAAAACAAGAAACTATTGGTAGATTTAAGAGATCAAACTAGACCGATTATTCATTGAAAAAGCAAAATGAGCCTTTATTCGTTCGAGAGCTCGATGGATTGAAGAAGGAGAGAAAAATGCGTCCTACTTTTTTGGCCTAGAGAGACATAGACAGTTAAAAACGAAAATAAATAATCGAAATGTCAATGGACACAATAAGACCAAAGTCTGATTACTAAACATATTACAGAGTTTTGTAGAGATTTGTATCAAGCTAACTACTCTCAAAGTCAAAGTCAAGGTAACTTTATTGATACCATGGGTGCCCACCAGGTGCTGCAGCTGGGAAATCAAGACGCCATGGTCCACGGGGTCAATTGCAGCGGTCAGGTCCAGCAGAACCAGAACCAAATGGTCACCACGATCATTAGCCTGGGGATTGTCATTAAAAACCCTGAGCAATGCTGACTCTGTGCTGTGCAGGGGTTTTAAAACTAGACTAGAAAAACTGTTCCGCTCCTCTAGGTAGGCCTTATAGACTGATATGAGATTATACCGTGTAACAATTTATACTGCACCGCTGGCGGTCACATCTTGGCTAATAGTTGCATGTTTCCATGAACTGTAACATGCGTTTCATCAACAGTTTTGCTGAACTGCGGATTGAAGTGTACTGTAATCTGCCTGCACTTCATAAGCTTATCACAATTAAACTTTTTTTTTTGGGGGGGGGGGGGGGGGGGGGCATTGCTATTAGAACAACATCCACTCATAAGGCTGAGGGAATATCCCAACTGTACTCTCACTCTCAGATGATTCTGGCCCGAGTTGCCTATTTTTTTTTTCTTTCTTTCTGTGAAATTATGGCCTCTAGTATGATTAACAGACATAGCATGAACCCACTGTTCTAGTTTGTTGTTTTTTTTTACTCACAGAGTGGAAACACTTGAGTCATTCTGTCCTCACCGCCCCTTTTTCACTGGAGCGGCCTCCGATCACTGCCGGCAGCTCGCCGCAGCACTCTGGCACACGAAACCCAGAGAGGGATGGAGTCATCTCCATTACATCAGCTCTCAGGCATGTGCAAACAATCTCAGAAACTGGATCTGATTAAAGGCGGCTTACGTACGCCGCCCAGAGTTCCTCTCAAACCAGAAGGCCGGTCTGTCGGTCATTACGATGCCGTTTGAACTTGATACCTGACATCTCAGTGGTTACAAGCAGAGGTGGACTTTTTTTTTTTGGGGGGGGGGGGGGTTGTTGAAATTATAGGTGCATGGCTGGCTTTTGCTCATAATTCAAAGTGGGATATTTCCTAAAGGATTAATCTTACTCACCTCAACAACCAATAGGGGTTTTCCATCCTCCTCTATTGATTGTTTGCACAATAATCTAGTAATTGCCAAACACAGTGTAGGGATCCCTTTGTATTTCTTCAAAGTGGCAATGAATTGCGGTATTTTACGCTTTAGACATTGCCTCACCCCGACATGCCTGACTATAATGAGCAGGTGTGATCAATGTTGACAGATTTACCAGACTGAGGTGTGTTGGAACATGCAGGACCAGGATTAAACCATCCCAACGCCACAATCAGACCAAACGTAATGCAAATTAAAACCTAAACAAATACATTTAATGGGCTGCAATCCAGACTCAAGCTGGAGATAGTCACTGTGAGGCGCTTTTCTTATACGATCTAAATACAATTAATGTTGTAAATGGTGAGTTCATGTATCAAATACATAAGTGTTATTTCTTATAAACTCCTCCTCCTTTTCAGCTTGTTTCTTAACTGTAAAGCACAAGCTAAACATTACCATAATCCAACAGGTAATACAATTATTAAAAGCCTTGAGTTCATGAGTAGTTACAATATTCAGATCATATTATTTTACTCAATTTCATAAAAAACAACAAAAACACACACATTCCTGTACTAATGAGCCTCAGCCGTCCTGATTATTTTCTTAAAATATAAAATCAAATTCATACTATATACAAACATACATGATCCCATTTATTGCAGGTTAATGAGCCAAAGGCTGAATAGATGAAGACAAAGTGCAAAAAGAGTAAGTAAAAAGATTTATTGTTTATTTAATATTTAGCAGTGCGTTTTACCAGTCTTGTGGTGTTACAATAATACATATTCTTTATGTTAACACCTGGGTTTTGTTTAAGGTTGCAAAAAAACACCCCAAAAAAAACCTCAGCAGTGAAGTTGTGTAGATTTATTCGGCACACAGACACTCAAGTGTCTGTGTGCACTTTAACTTTGAGATGGCAATATACATCTTATGAGACACGTGGAATTATTGTGAAGCTAATGCACAGGAGTAGGTTTTCCATTCAACAGTGATGTAAAAAATAGAACAGTTTGTGATTTACTCGGGGACATGATGATAGGAGAAGGTTCACAGATAGAAGAAAAGAAAAGAAAAAGAAAAAAAGCTCTAAGGAATGAGAGTCTGATGAGACAACCGTTTTGGTCAAAAACATGACGTTCACAAGTCAAGACCTCATGCTGGCATATTGTTTCTATTACACAGCAACAACCCATCGCTAACCAGAGGATGTACATGCAGCACGTTTTTACTGTTACATAACTATGACGGACTGCTTGCCGAGACCTAAATCAAAGTGCGGGAGGGAGGAGGGAAAAACGTTAAGTTTAAGACTTTCATGTCCGAGAAATGTTCAAATATTTCACAGGATGTTGCAACCTGAGAAAAAAAGTTTCGCACAGAGCAACTTTATTAGCTCATAAAAACCCACAAAAGAGGGGGGGGGGGGGGGATGTACACAATGGCATAACAATGCAAAAATGTCCAGATTATTAAGAGAGAGACTCCTTTACCAGATCTGTGCTGCAATGAAGCCAAAGTCTGAAGCAGGAACCGCTAGGTCCAATATTAAAAACACTGTGTGTTTTGTCTTTGGCATTGAGTATCAAAGAAAGTGTGTTGAACAAAACATTACGTCATCAATAAGAGCAGATCAAAGCAATTTCAGTTAAGACTGGGGTTAATTTCATTTATTTATTTTTTACACAGTACATGTGACTTGATCCAAAATATACCTAGAATTTCCAGTAAGAAGATAAAAGTGATCAAAACAACAGTTTGAGTCTGAACCGTATCAAAAAACGAGTGCTTTCATGAGGATAAAAGAGCAGTGAGAGGCGTGTTACTAGCAGACTCTGAAGTCAAGCACCTGATCTTAGTCTGACAACTACAAAGGCCTAATAGAGCCACAGGAAGGAAAAGAATAGACTTTTATTTTTTTCCCCCTACCATCAAGGTCAAAATCGAGTTACGAGAATAAAGACAAAATATTCTCTTTCTTTCTCTGTATTGTATTTTGACTAGAATAGAAAATAAAAACTAAAAGTCCTATTTTTTTTTGTTTCTATCTTAATGTGGGTCCAACATGCCATCATAGAGTACAGTAACAACTAGGAGACTTCCTGCACACGCTAACCGTTTGCACACACACACCAGTTCAATGGCCATGCTGGCTTTACAAGGCAACTCAAATAATCAACACCTGCAAACCACCCTGCTGTTGCAATAGAACTACAATGAACCACTCGGCAAAAACCACAGGCTCAGAATCCTGACAGCACCAGGGACAGCTGTGCATATATAGACTGACCTCATCAATACCTGAGGCTACAGTCTGGGAAAAAGCTATTCAAAATCCGTCCCCGCGCTTCACGTGACACCTGCTGGTTCAACACAAATTCCACATAAAGATTTGATATCAACGGCCAACCACCAGAATGGAGGACACAAGGGGGTTTCTAAAAGTTAGTTAGTCTGAAAGGGTCTTTTTGTTGTTGTTGTTGTTGTTGTTGTTGTTTCTGGGACTTGGTAATGTTTATGGTTAGTTCACATAATCGTATCATTGTATAAAAGGAAGAAAAGCAAGTAAAAAGTCATGACAGATCACGCAAAGGCTCGAAATAGGAGCGGCTGAAATGAAATGCCTAAAAGCTAGTGACATTTACACCTTCAACAATAACAACATGACAATAAACATTATGTAGGGGAGAGGGCAATTCCAGTTATTTCCCTTCTTCTCAGACGTCTGTTCTGGTTGAGCATGCCTTGCCCCGCAGTTTGGCACAGGACAAATAAGTTTCCACACAGTGAGATGAGACCAGGGCATTGGCTGAAATTATTCCACAAGTTGAGATGAAGAACAGGATCGGCGGGGGAACGAGGCGGGCCAGGTCCCTACACATCCCCCTCCACTCGCCTCCTGCGGACTGGAGAGGACACGTTTCGTTAAAGCGAGGGGCCGGAAGCACGACGGCGGGCATGCTTTCAACCTCCACAAGCCTGTTAGTCCGTAAAGACGCGACGTGAGTCATCATGAGCTCTGCGGGCAAAGTTCACACCCATTTACCATTTTTTTTTTTTGGTTTCATTTTGTTTTCTCTTACGGCGTGCTTCAGCATGCACGGGAAAACGAGGAGTGTGACGTCGTCGCTCCTTCAGACCGCAACCGTGTGGATGCGCATACTGTTAAAAGTTGTGAACGCTCCAGTCAAACACCGTGAGAGGAATCACTGTTATCGTTGATGCACTCACACACACACACACACACACACACACACACACACACACACACACACACACACACACACACACACACACACACACACACACACACACACACACACACACACACACACACACACACACACACCGCATGCGCCAGACCTGAGCTACCGCGGCTCTGACGGGAGGCGGGGCTAAAAGAGAGAGCAGAGGTCGTCACTGTGGAGCGAAGGAGCTCCACACCTGCTTGGGAGATTTACGTCACGGCGCTCCCACGAGGACGGTCGGAAGGTAATGTGACTGGAAACGACTCACCCACGGTTTTGCAATAATGAATAGTTTTGTGTGTGTAAGTGTGTGTCATACCCAGATCATTGTTCTTGGTGATGGCTGCAGCCGCTCTGGACCGGGGCCCTTGTTGGGTGAAGTGATAGCCAAACTTCACTATACTGTTGTTCTCTTCCAACATCTTGGCTATGTCCATCTCTACACTCGTTCCCAGCTGCTGTCTCTGAAAAACACACACACAGACACACACACACACACACGTGTCAGGATCTGCTCACTGGAGTCAAACTCTTTCCCCGATGGCAGTAAAAATTCCTTCACCACAAATATTAGGTTTTCCTTCTTCTTTTTTTTCCCCAGCAGCTCAACTTACAGTATGTTCGACTCTGCAGTGGTTTGTGTTGGTCGACTTTCAACTGCACAGAAGTTAGTTTAACGGAAGAAACCCCCCCCCCCCCCAAAAAAAAAAAAAAAAATGTAATCCCTATAATTACAACTTAAGTTCTAAAAATAATTTATTATAAATAAAGGCTGAATGCAATGTGTAAGCATTACATCAATAAGTAGAAGTGATTTATTTCATGCTTGTTTTCAATTTGATGCCAGAAAAACCATTCCGAAAATACCGGTTTTGTTTTTTGAAAACTATGGCTGACAAACTTTTACACTTTTAGAATTCAATGTGATCCAGTGCAACAGCTCTGCCATACACTCTGAGCTCACAAAGATAATATTGATCAGATTTGACTGAGATTCATTCCAGTGCATCAATTTGAAAATATCCAATTTAAAGTTATTTTGGAGGTCGTTTGCACTGGTTTTACTGGGACAGGATTCTTCTATATGGTTGCGTCTTAAAAAAAAAAAAGCAACAACATTTCACCATTGCAATAATTATTGTATTAGTACGTTACAACTCTGAATAAAAAAAAACTCAAACAGCGTTTTGGGATATTACAGGTCACGAATAAAAGATAGATAGATAGATAAATACTTTAATGATCTCCAAGAGAAATTCACAAAAGAGAGTATGTTAAGGCATGTGTGAGTCAATGTATAGGATTGTTTAGCCGCAACACAAAAAAATGACCATAAAAAGGTTAAAAAGCTCAGCATCAACAGTGTAAATGTACCTGGTTGTCTATTTTGATTTCTGTCAGCGTGTCGTTGTCCCGCAGCGCGTCCGTCAGAGCTTGAACTCCAGCCCCGGTGACGAAGTTGGACTCCAAGTTTAAACTTCTCAAAGTCTTGTTTTCTCGCAGCATGTCACTGAGTGCCTGCAGGAAGAGGAAACAAAGAGCCCCAGGGTAAATGTGGATGTTTCACAAGTCAACGGAGCTTTTAAAAGCCCACAAGCAGCTCTCTCTCTCTCTCTCTCTCTCTCTCTCTCTCTCTCTCTCGGTCGTTCTCTCACCACAGCAATGGGGTCGTTGCTCCGTGTCGCCGCCATGCTGAACTTCTTAACGTGCGTGTTCTTCTCCATGGCTTTGGCGAAGTCCTTCAGCGTGGGAATAGGAATGTTCTGTGGAAACAAAAACACGTCGCCGTCGGTGCGAGCACAATGAAGGAGACGCGATCAGAAAGCTTGGGCTTCTCTGTACCTTAATGTTGTTGAGGTTGACTTCCGTTAAGGAGCCGTCGTTGCTTTTTATCCTCTGCAGAGTTTCTTCTACGTTAGTGGGATTGGGAGGCTCATCGAACACCGGGTTCATTTTCTCCCCTTTGACCACATCTAGAAAAGACACGTCATGGTAGTTTCTCTTTGGTTTTAGGAGCAAGAAAAAAAAAAAGGACAAAATCCTTGTTATACTCACTGTTGTAAGATTCTTTACTTCCAGTCCCATCGTATGTCTGAGTACTGGTGACCAGTGTGTGAACACCCAGGATCGCTGCAAACAAGTCAAATCAGACTCAAGTGCTGTGGTCAAGTCATCAGAAACATTAGCGGAGGCCGATTAAGCCTCATATTTTCACCAGGACTTTGAAATCTTGTGACCCATCACATATACGTCTTAAACTGATTATAAGCCAATCGACGACACATGAAGGCAAGACAACAAAGCGGATAAGTAATGTGACTTTACTCAATGAGCCTTTTTCACTCGTCAACACACAAAGAAAGAACCATGAGAAAACCAGGCGGAGTGAAAGGAAGCCTGTGTTTCGGGCGGCGCATGTTTTTGGAGCCTTCTAACAAAGAGGCTCAATGGTGTGTATTCATTCTCACCTGCGAGGTCGCAAAGTTCTGTGTCTGTAGCGCTGGACAAAGCCTCCTCTAGTTCTGGATCAAGGGTCGTGACTTCTTCCTGGCGTGCTTCTATTGCCTTCTCCTTAGGGACAAAGACCTTACCTAGAAGAGTAAGAGACATTTCAGTCGCATTGTCGTTAAAACTGTCGATCTGCTTTTATGTCTTTGAGATTTTTGAATGTGATGTACGCTACAGAACGTGTTATTTTCTATTACATGAAAACAATCAGGCAACAAAGAACAGCAACGAAAGAGAAGAAGCAGGTTTAAACCGGAGGGTGAATGTTTTACAAGATGTTACGCAACCTATTTTTACACAAATGCCCAGTTGTTAATGTGACTCTCTGGTTTCCTGCAACCACTTATTTGCTCATTCAGTCACAGGACTATGAGTGCTCAAGTAAAATTGTGTTTTTCCTCAAGTGGGGTGGCAACACACACCGAGCTGTGAAACTAAAAAGAGTATTTACAGCCTTTGTTTTCTCGTATGTTTGACACTCGTGGGTGTGGAAGAAAAACGATCAATACTGGTACATTAGCCGACAGAATATACATTGACAGAAACTTTTTTTTTTTTAACATGTACATTTTCATATTCAACCATTGTTTGTCTAATGTGATGACAAATAGAACAAATTTCCAGCCTCAGTGACTTTTTCTATGAAAGGATAGATGACAACACTGCGCAAGGCAGAAAGCAGGAAGTACTTTCAAGATATTTATAAAAGCAGCCTGTTTTCTTGTTGGTTGCACAAACGGTGGTACTGTTATTAGGGAGACTGGGAAATAAAGACTCAAATATCAGAAAAATATAAGTTCAAGAGGTCCAAGACCTCAAGTCCAAGACCTCAAGAAAACAAGAAGTTCAAGACCCCCCCCCCGGCAATAAGAGATACATTTTCATTGTAGTTGTTAACCTTCTTACCTCAGAGTTGATTATGGGCTTTAAGGCCTTTAAGTGCAGAGTCTGAAAATTCGCTATTTGCATGTGTTCATTTCAGCACGGGTTCTGCCCCCCGCTCACCGTCTTAGATTATTGCATGAATTAAAATGTCTGCAAAAAAAAAAAAAAAAAAAAAAAACACTGGGATGTGTTGGCCCTGTTATGGACCAGTGACTCTTTCCAGGATGTACGCTGCATTTCCACCACTAAGATTTGATCCAGCTGGCGCAACGCTCACTTAAGCAAGAAATATTAATACTTTCACTGAAATAATTGTTGATGGGATCAAATCATGTTTTGATATATTGCATTTAACTGCTGAGCTGTGTAACATACTTTATTAACAGACTGTTTAAAGGTCTATAGTAGTTTGAAATGCATTTTTTTCTATACAACTATTAAAAAAAAATAGGTTAATTCAATTTATGGGGATGAATGGCAGAGTGCCAGAAAAGTCTGTGACTGGTGTCCTGCCATAGTTGCTTATCGGTGGGGGGGGGGGGACGGAAAGTGTAAAGGAAGCTAAGTAACAATGCCTGGAGTCTAATCGAAACTCCACTGCTGAGCTAAACAACACTTGTACCAGACAGAGAAACCATCCAGTGGCTGCCATTAGCCGCTGTCCTTTATGCCGTTCCCCCTTCAAACAAAACACCCCAAGATCAGGCCCTCCCCTCCTTCCCTCGCCCTTAAAAGTCAGCCAAGCCTCTCAAATTATTCAAACTGGCCCCTTGTGGAGGCCCTGGCACTTCCTGAAAGCCAGTAAACAGTAAATACAGTCATCAGGCTGCATCCTGTGCCAGTCCCTCTGCAGAAGAGTCTTAGCCGTCTGAAACTATGGGAGACAAGAGCTGAGAAACGAGGCCGATTATTAAACCGGGCTTCAAACCTGTAAAACTGCTGCGGCAGTTAGTTGAGCATACAAAAACACTCAAGTGATGCTACTTAACGAAAACATGATCCAGTAAAAGGAATATGAATGATAACCGTTCATCGATAAAAACGTCACGTTTCAATGCATTGAAACGGTCGACATATTAGGCCAATCAGAAGGAGCCCCACTACCGGATGGTGAACACAGCTGAGGTCACAATAAAAGTGTAATTAAGGGGCAAGACAAAGAGTAATGTCAAAGCACAAAGAAGTGAATGTTATCTGCATAACTGTTTGCAATCATCACAAATCATATCATTACTGCCACACGAAACATTCATTCAATCATTCTTCATGCAGCCCAAATCAAGACGACTGCAGCAACAACATTTAAAGAGGTGGAACCTACAAACCAGCAAACCAAAACAACAATAATGGCTCGCCGCACGGGAATATGGCCGACCTGCTCACACACTTCACTGGGAGGCAGACACACGGTTTAAGCTTTGTGTAGTCGCTGACAGGGCCCGTTCCAGGTGTTTGACTTTCTTATTTAATAAAGATGAATGACGGTCTTTCCTTGACAGGAAGGAAACATCCAGTTTAACGTGATGCTTGGCTTTCAAGATGAATCGATGCCTCCATTTATGAGCTCTTTGCTGGAGCGAAAACTGGCAGAGGCGAACAGGCCTTGTGGAAATTTAGACAAATTGCTGAGCTTGCCTTTGAATGTAATGGCGAATGAAACAGACAGTTGTTTTTTTGTTTTGTTTATTTTGTAAGTACCCAATGTTTTACGCAGTTTATTGACTGACCTTTTGAGGGTTTTTAAAAAATATATATATATTTCAGACACTTAACTGATGGTAAAATGTGATCCAATCACAAGATACTGCCAAGTACGCAGTTATTGGTATTTACAATAAACATTTGCTTGTTTCTCTTCAAAGTAACTCAAGCCGGTTGGTGTACCTCACTACCAGATCACACCAAATAAGTTGGTGAGGTAATGAGAGGAATAAAGTAAACGATACGTGATGAAACAGTCGTTCTGAGAATAACACAATTGTTCCATCTTGTGCGGAGAATATTCACGAACCCTAAAAGGCAAACGTGTGAGCTATGAATGCAATTTGAAAACAAAAAACAAAACAATAACTTTTAATTTCCTGTAAAATGAAAAAAAAAAAAAAAAAAAAAAAAAAGCCCTGAAAGCCTCCATATAGTATTGTTTTGTTTAAACACTTAAGGATCACTCTGCTGAATGAAGAGTCACAACTTTATGTTAAGGAGATGAACCACCACAGAAAACCCGGACAAACGAGGAATGAACAATAAAAAAAGGATTGTTGAGGCACAATAAGAGAGACCGCTCCAACGCAATGAATTTAATTGGCGTAAAGGCTCCAATAGTTGCTCCGACGTTTAAGCAGGCGGTTTTTTCCTCGGGAATTATGAGAGTTATTGAGGCAAGAGACACAAATACTCGTGACCACATTGTTGATCAGCAGGGGGTGAGTAGAACAAGAGGAAGAGAAGCAGCTACATTCCACAGAACCACCACAGTGATGTGAGTTTTCCACGTTGTCCTAGCGAGCACACACACTTGCGCACACACACACTGACACACACTGTGTACAATTTCCACTAGGTCACCGTCAGGTCAGAGGACGATGTCAAGTCTATATTTCCTCTCCAGTTGGAGAAATCTCTGGAGATCTCAACATGAGGAATCTCTTCCGCTGGAGAAGGATTTTCTTTTTGCAATAATACGACTACTATGCCCCCCTTTTCTGCTTTTTAAACTCCAATATTCAGTCACATCGTCATCACTGCTTATAATGCACACATTCGTGTCTTTTTTCATTCTTACTGTGCGAAAACAACCGCCTTTTAATGTGTGATTACGCAAACTTTATGAGCTTTTTTTTTTTTATTAAATGGCATTACAACTTGATCTTCAAACAGTTCACCACAAGGACATCCACTGACCCATTTAAATGAAAGCGCAAAGCCAAGCAGTCTTGACATCGCTTCCATTCAAATAACGTTAAGCTCAGATTTGCATGACTCTTCCGCAAACAACTAAAGCCTCGGCTTGGCCGTCAAATATTTACTCATCGCACTATACGCTGAACTCGATAACATTCGAATCGACTGACTAGCGTGAATAAAAACGGCGTTTTCATGGCCTTAGATCCTTAAAAACATGCCTCCTTTCTCGTATTGGCTGGTACAACCACAACTCCCCCGCGCCGCTGTGTTGCGTAAGAGCGAGCATGATTAATAATACCCGACAAAGGCAGCAGGACAGTAATCACCGAATGTATGTGCACTGCTGTGTAGATACAGACAGAAGCACACATTGAACGTCAATGCCAGCTAAATACAGCACTGCCTGAAGATCGCATCAGTCTGGTATGTCAACACTAAACATACATCATTATAAGAACTGTTATGTTGAGATGATTTCAGGTATAAAGCATGTCTATTGCATCTTTTCAGAATAGTTTGATCTCAAGTAAAATGCATAAAACTAATGTCCGCAATCAACATTTTGTTATAATGAAATAATATCATATCTACTTATTTGAATGTGGTGGGGGAAAAATTAAAATAAAAAGAGGAGCAGTCCCTATAAAAGATCCCTCTTTGAGGATGTGCTTCATCTGTAATCCTTTAGGCTTAAGTTAATAGATGTCTCCCAGTGTGCTGCTTTTAGGTCAACGAATGAGATTGAATATTGAGGAAGATTCAAATTGGAATATATGGATATTGTCCAGTCTTTTATGTGGTATGCAAAAAAACAAACAAAAAACCAAAACAGACCTTTTCTCTCTCCGGTGAATGGCACGAAATCCTCTCTGTCCTTGTACTCCATGGCTTCCTTCTCCAGGTACTTGAGCAGATTCTCCCTGTCAAACGGTCCCGTGGCTGCTTTAGCCGTATGGTCTTTTTGACGTAAACCCGCTGGGAGAAGAGCGTTCTGGGGAGACCGGACATGAGGAGTCACAAAAGGATAACGCTGCCACACTCGCAAACTAAAGGCAAATTAAATGTGTCGGTGCTGAATGTCACTGCATGCTGAGATAAGGTGTTCATAGTGCTACCAAACTGGTTCACAACATCTCTACGAGGGCTCTTTCATCATGCTGGTTCAAGATGTCTTTAAGCTAGCTATTTTAAAAGCTTTTTATATAATTATGCAGGAAGGAAACATAGGGTGAACCAGTTTAACATGATGCGTGGCTTTTCAAGATCAATGGAACAAAAGCATCCACTTATGAGCCTTTTGCTGTCGCCGAGTGAAACGTCGGCAGAGTTGAACAAGGCCTTGTGGAAATTGAGAACTATTGGAAATTGAAACATCGGCTGACAAAGGTTTAACTGTGTGCAAATGAGAGACAATTATTTGCTTGATTTTGTCGTTTTTCTTTCTATTTCGAGATGAGGACAGTTCCAGTTGGGAGAAAGGAAAATGTTGCCTCACTCTCGAAGAGCAAAATCCAAGTTAACCGTGTCCACTTTTCCTTGAGACTTACAGCTGATAAAGCAAAGAGAAGATAAATTGTTTAACTTTTTTCAAGCATTTTTTTTTTTCTCGAGGTGGCATGAACAAGAACAAAGTTAGTTGTAGCTAAAGACATTATTTACTCAGTAGTCCTTTTGATTGGGTGACCCTAAGTGACATGTTCACTTTTGAGCATATTAAAATTTCTGCCCAGATGTGGGAACAACATGCTAATTCTGAGAGAAAGATTTTCAATCTCATGAGCCACCAGGAGAGATGTTTTATCTTTAAACATTAAAAAGCTAAATGTGTTCATTGAGACACTCGTGGAAAAAAAACGTGTTGCCTTTTAAGTACTTTTTAAATAGGACTTCACTTTGGTTTTCCCTCTAGGCTTTTACCATTAATAAGGATGTTTTTCGCTTATATATTTACCTTCAGGAGTATCCTTTCCAAGTGCACAAAAAATAATAAGCTTTTCACACAGAAGCTTCAACTCCCTGCAACTTATTTTCCATGCCAAGTTATGACAAACTATAAGGAAAACGCTGGGAACTAATTTAGCCTCAGAGTGCAAAAAATATAATAAAATGTTTTTTTTTTCGTATGGACAAAGTCTTCATTAACTAATGAAACTGGGCATTTTTCACCGACTCCCGTTGCTCCTTCTTCTCCCCAAAGAGCCCTGGAGCTCCTCCAACCCTCATGACCGCTCACCTCGGGGTCCATCTCCTCGAGGGCCGACTCCAGCTGTTTGAGCTCCTCGGCAGACAGCTTGTTGAGGATTTCATCTTCGTCCACATCCTTATACTTTTCCAAATCCTTCTTGAATGGCAACGCCATGGTGTCTGGCTATAGTTCGCTAAGCAACGCTGAAGAGCAGACCACAGCCACACTGCTGCGGACCGGAGGGATGCTACCTGCAAACAGACGAGGAAAACAGATTTAGGTCGAGGCTGCGAGACGGCGTCGAAAATCCCAACAGAACAATGTTTTTTGCACACACTGGCTATAGGATGCTTGTGTTACAATGGTTGATGACAGCTGGATTGTTGAATAAGGCCATGTCATGATACAATCAGCACACAGCTGAAACAAAGAAAGAACTTTCTCAGGCCTCACACCATCTGACCTCTCCCACAAAACAAGCCTTTGTGCAAGTTTGAAAAACATCCTCACCTAAAAGGGAAGAAGCTAAGTGATCACTTCAACGTGTATATTTTCTTTTGAGACGGAAAGACTGAACGCCTGGGCATAGCAAGACACTTAGGACTAAATACATTACACACAAGTGAAAGTGTCGGGAGCGGAGTTTGTATCCTGTCAAACAAAACGCAGAGCCCTCAGTCGTCAGTTCCTTCTCCCACGCCACAGTCCGAACACAAAGTGACCTCATCGTTTCCACATTCCCAGCAGGACTCCACAGATGGTCTTCCTCACAACCACTCATGCACACCCGGTTGTGCATGCACTTTAATTTGTAAAAGTATGAATGTCTCACCTCGCAGCCAGACAGTTTCTTTCCCAAAAAGAACTTAAAGCGAGTATTTTCAAGACTTGGAATCAATGCCTGTATTTTTTCTTGTTTACCAGTGACAGAGCAAATATGCATTAGTCCTGTTGCTGCCTGGGAATGCTCTGGCGTGCAAAGACTTCAGGTTGCACAAACCAGACTCATTCACACCAGGAGCATTTTTTATTAACTCGGTGACAGCAGAGAAAATACTTGGCTTCATGGGTGAAGATTCTTGAAACATGGAGCACTACTTCCCCGGAGCCGCCTGACTGACTTCTCTGGTTGAGATCCTTCCCTCACAGGTCCCACGCCGTTTCTCTCGTGCTGTTAACGTCATTGTCCTCACAATCCCGCCTCTGTCCTGAGTTAATTCTTTTCCTTGCCTTTCTTATTAGTCGACAATGACTACACACATTTGAGAGTTGCAGGGAGCAGCAGGGATATTTGCAAGGCAGAGTGCCAGAGGATGAAGCTGCTCTCAAATGTCAGCACTGATGACTTTTATCGGAGCGTATGAATATAATGATCAACAAGTATAATCTCACCCAAATGGTGCAACTGTGCAGGACTTCAGTCTCCTACACACACACACTGGGAAACAAAGTCAGTGTGTAAATACTTTCAATGGGGGCAACAATCCAGCTGCTGAATATTATAACTGCTGACAGTGAGGAAAAGATTGCAGCCATCTGAGCTCCAGTGAGAAGGCAAAACAAAATTAGAATGAAATCGGCCCCAGATAAAAGGTTGGAAGATCGTGCCCAGAAAATACAAGATTTGGTTTAAAATCACGAGTAAAGTAAAGCAAACAGACCATTTTCAGATATACATTTCTGCTGAACGTATTAAAAATATCCCAAGCATCAAAAATCCGTGTGAAAAACAATCCTACACGTATCAGCCATCTGTGCCGCGTCACAGAAACAGCACCAGGTGTATAATTCTCCAGGCAATCATGAACATATCTCATTGGCTTGTACCCCTTTTCACTTACGACTATACAAACCAAATCTTTTCTGGCTTAAGGCAGCTCATATTCCGGCAGCTCATTCATTATCGAATATAAGTTATAATGGGACGGTCCTTCAAAGTGCTGAATGAAAAAAAAAAAAAAAAAATCTGTGTTATGGTACGTTATGTTATGGCCAGGATGTAGAAACACGAGGGACGTCACGCTGAGATAAACACAAGTCACACGTGTACGTACACATGCACACACACATACACACACACACACAAACCCACACAGACTGTATAATGCTCTTATGACAAGATCAGCTCAGAAATGACAGCGTTGGCCACAAAATCCAACTTTAGTGGAGAGTGGTAACTCTCCACTACACCGACATGTTACTCGACACATTTTCAACACCAGCCTCAGTCGTTAGCGAGGCCCCATATATCGGAACGTGCACACACGAGTAATGGAGCATGGCAGACAGGGATAACGATGGCAATGGGTGGACTCAGGCCGACGTGGAGACGCTGAGAGGATCCATTAGTCCAATCTGATAGATTCCTTTCTCCCTCTCCACTCTGCTAATCCTTGAAGACAACAACAGATGGCTCAGGGCCAATAATACGTCGAACCTGTCTGCACGTCACTCGCCCCCGAGTCATTCCGTACTGGCCTGCGCACCCAGGCTCCTGAGCAGAGCGACACATGTGATAAATTTCACCCGCCAGTCTTGATATTTTGCGTTTGTTTCTCTGTAATTGCACAAGATTCTACCAAGTTTTATACTTGATAGTGTGTGTAACCTTGACGCTCACTAATCCGACATAGTAAGTGACATGCAGGTCACAAACTACAGAATTAAAAGCTCTATTGTGACTGTAAAAAGGCTGTGTGTAAACCCACACTGGCTTATATTCTAGCTTACAAAACAATAATAGGTGCCAAATATCCTTATTTCTCAATTTAATCGCAATGCTTTCAACATTCTCTTCATTAGAAAGTGTATCCCACAGAAAGCTATCATACAGTATCTTGCAAATAATTCCAAATATCTCAGATGTATTTTACACAACTTCAGCATATCTAATCTCTGTTAAGTATAATCCATGGAGCAGATATCATGTGAAAGGAGCTGCTCAGATCACAGAGAGAGAAGTCAGAGGAATAGTAATTTGCAGCTGAGAGACCGACAGGAAGCACTGACTGGTATTACGTTATTATAGAACACTGCCTCAACCACGCACAAAAAGCCTATAGTTAGAATGACCCAGCAATGCTAGCCGTGGGACAAGACCGTGGAGTTCCTCCTCCCACCTACTCTCCTCCGGTTTTATTCTCTCCGCCCTGTTGTTACTGATCGTTCTGTGTTCAGCCTCCTGAGGTGCCTGGAAGCAAGAGAAATGATAGAAACCAGATGGAGGAAGACAGAGACACCGACTGATGAATGTTCACTGCGTTACATAAAAATAAAAGTAAAACAACTGGATAGCATAGGTGTCGTTTACCACTTTCCACTCTGGCTTTAGTGACTGAGAGAATAACATTTTTATCAATTTACCAGTCAAAACAGCTTGCTTTACCCTTCAACTGTTGTGTAAACTTGGCATGGTCCACACAGGAAGTTGGGTGTTTCTTCCAACAATCACATTCAATTTGTATATTTTTCTAAGTACACACACTTTATGATTACATAATGAGAGCAGAGTTGAAGGAGCACCCTGGCCTATTGCTCAGCAGGGTCCCGCAAAAGACCGGGGCATTAATAATACAAGTTCAAGAGAGCTTGCCACTTTCACACCTTTGTCTGAAGCTAATGTCACAGTTCCACTAACCTGGCTCTAAGCCAGGTTTCACTCCTCAAAGGAATGCATGCAAGGCAAACAAAACATATCAGAGGAGCCTGTTTATCTGCAATACTGCAGAAGGTGAGATCACCAGAAAGGCAAAGTCAGCATGCGCCACAACTCGGCACTGGGTTACAGTCCCTGGTTCTCAGCTGCAGGAAGGCCACCTGCCCTCAGGCTCAGAATGGAAAACCACACTTTTACTCACACGCCGTCCTTCCTTGGGACTTGGACCACACCCTGCATTCACTATTGGGCCCTACTGGTCACACTGCCTCTGTGAGCAAAACACGTAAGCTCTTTAAAAAAGATATGTACAGGTGTAATGACCTTGCACTTCAGTCCACAGCCCATCCCTTCCCATCCTCCCAGGGGTGAGTCAGAATGTCCCTGCAATATTCTATTGCATTAACCAAACAAACAAACAAGAGAGTATCCATGTCTGGAAGATGTACTGGCATGTTGACAGGGATGGGCACATTGGACTACAGGAGACGTACAATCGCACGTGAATCATTGAGGAACACTTGTCGATGTTAAAATGATTAACAAATACCCACATACGTGAAAGCCGTAACTTCACCTCCTACAGATCCAGCGGGCTGCGGAATGGCGTTAGCTAACTCTTCCTAGACATGTTTATAACAACCACAGATAGTAAACATGTTGATATGTAACCACAACCACCGCCCGGGAGCTGCGGGCCGGGTATTTGTTGTAAAAACTGATGACAGGGCAATCCGGTTGTGACACTCGTAATCCAGTGCGTGAGCTACATTTATCGGATGCAGCACAGCAAGTGAAAGCAGTCCGATGGAGGAGTGGAAGCTAACAGGCTAACTGCTGCAGTGGACTCATGTTAGCCGCTGAGCTAAAACCACAGTAACAGTGACAGGAAACCACACGGCACGACACGGCACTGCAGCGGTATACTGACTTGAAACCTGAGGGAGATATCTCTGTCCATACCTGAGGTGAACGCGGACCCGACTGAAGTCTCTCCAGATAACTGCAGTCTTCTCAATGAAAGCGACGTCTTGAATGCTGCTTGGTTTCTACTCAGCCCAAGGGCGGTAACACAGGAAAAGAGAAGACCAGCGCTTCCGGAGTGGCGTTCAACTTAACCAATAGGAAGCCGGCTTGTCTGGTGCGAACCAATGACGTATTTCATCCCGCCTTTCTAATGATGACGACCAATCAGAAGACAGATACGAAAAAACAAAATAAAATATATGTATTAAATTAAATTAAATTAAATTAAATTAAATTAAATTAAATTAAATTAAATTAAATTAAATTAAATTAAATTAGCCACACTATGATTTTTGGTCATATTTACGCCTGCATTATTAAAGATAATGTCAGAGTGGGTGACGGTCCAGATTTTGAACCAGATTTCCGTAATGTCAAGAGAATAATAAAATCTATGACAAAAAAAAAATGTAGTGTTAAAAAAAAAACATTGTCATAATCTGTTTTGTGATTTAAAAAAATCACTGAAGTGTTAGTGTTCATCTATTCTAGAAAACGAGATTGTCAAGCAAATAGATCAACCAAGTGCCACAAAACTCTTCAAATTATGTTGTTAACTAACAAATTGAACATATTACATTGTTAATATATCTTTTTATTTGGGATGTTGGTGGTGGTGGTGGTGGTGGTGTAGTAGTTAGTACTTTCAGATGGAATGGAAATAGAATGGAAATAACTTTGGTTTGAATCCAGATTTTGGATAGTTAGATAGATCATGTGCATGTTGCTTCTTTCAGTTAAATGCCATGGATTGGAGGTTAATTGTAATGTCCCTAAACCTGTAAGTCATTCTGACATTAGGAATTGATTGTAAAAGGTTTAATTTAAAAATGCCCATAGTCAGCTGGGATCATCTTGAGCTACTTGCAACCCTGTATTGGATAAAATGATGTGGGGTAGAAGGATATAATCTATGATTGTGTCACTAAAAACAGAACTGGCTGTCAAGAGGGTGGATTTTTGTTGTGTGTTTATCTGTAACAGGTCACAAGTTGATGAAATAATTTCAGCTGCTTAGTATTGAACGCTCATGTTTAATTTAGATTTGATCCCCCGAAAAAAGGAGGAAAAAGGCAACAGAAAATGCTTGAAAAAGTTTAAGTCAAGCCAAGTTTATTAAATGTACAGTAAATACAGAGACAGAAAGTAAATAGAAAAGTCAAACTTGTTTGATGATGTGCTTCCAGATGCGGAACAGGAAAATATCTAATGTTATCTGATTTACAGAAAAACCCTGTTTTTCGCTTGTTTGCATTTCTCTCCTTGTTCTATCAAAATACAGATGTACACATTACATGTGCACTAAAACCTTACCATTGTCGTTTACTCTAAAGAACACAGAGAACTCATCCTTCCTTTGTTTTTTTACAACACTGTGTTACACAATAGTGCAGATAGAATTTCATGTACCCTCTCTTCTCACTATATGCACTGTAACAAGATGCCTGGCCTGTGACACGGACACTCTTGGCAAAGATGTGAGTTCTCAATCATACATCCGGAGAATTCTGCTTCAATCAGATGAACATGCACCAGAGAGGATAACGACATTAACTGAAAATACAACTTATTTACTGAAGTTTTAAATTGTTCTCCACCTGTTTTATACCAAAAAATGCCTAAATTGACATTATTGCTCATCCTTCAGAATCGTTTTTCTGAGCACTTTGGATTTGATGTCGTGTTTTTCACACAAGGTCAAAACATCTTTTAAAGCTCTGGTTCACCTTAGAAACATTGGCGAGATTAATGCAGACTTTTCCTGAAAGAAAGAAAAGGATCTTGCTCGTTCAGCATTTGGCAAATGAAACACCTATTCTGCAGTTTCCACCTGAAGTGAGATGGCTTCCAACAACAAAACTGGTGAAGTGAATGTAATCATGGGGGGAAGGCCAAGTCAAAAACCAGAGATTTCAAAATGTTAATTTCAAGCACAAAACATATAAAAGAGAAAGGGAAAAAAGAAAGAAAGAAAAAGGAAACTTTTAAATGTATTAAAGAAAAACAAAGAAACAACACAATCTACTTGATCTACCTTTGCATGATCAAAAAGGAGTATTGCAGCAACGCATCATCAATAGGGTAAAACTTACCTGCTCTCACGACGGTCTAATCTCAGCTCACATCTTCTATTAGTGGGTGAACAATCCAGCGCTTGGTGAATTCTGCTTCACAATTATAGGAAGAATGAGGTTTAAGGCCCACGCTCCTGCCGTACTGCCGGTACTTGTCAATACTTCATTTTGTTGAACAAAAAAACAAATAATGGAAAACATCAGGATGCTTTTAAAAATGTATACATTATTACTGATTTATTATTTTTTCCATGTTTATTTATTTACAACACCCCATTATTCTATTTTATTTTATTGTTCTTGTTCTTGTACCACGTGGAGCTCGGGCCCATATCGATGCTCGGGCCCAAAAGACACTTTTGCTTGGTGACCAGCTGAGCCTTATGTGTTACAGCGCTCTCTGGTGTCTGATGGGAGTCACTGCAGCAGCAGCAGGGCGCCTTCATGTCGACCCGGAAGTTTTCATTTCGACGCCGGTGACACTTTCCTGCGGGTCACGCTTCCTTGCAGTTTGGAAGAAATGGCGGACATGGATGAATTGTTCGGTAGTGATGGAGACAGCGACAATGAACAGCGAGGTAACGAAGGCTTTTCCTGAATTAATATTTCGCATTGCTGTTTTTCTAGTTTAGTGGGACACCGTTTCTTCTAATCATCTTGTCCTGAACGATGGCGGAGAAAAGAGGTCCGTGAACACGTCACGCCGCTGTTAATAACATTACGAGTAATATTCTCCGTTTCCTGCACAGCGATTCTCGCAGAAACGATTATTCGACTACGGCTCAATTAGTTTGTAGCTCAAGTGAAGAATTAACAGATCTGAAACCCCACGTGGGAGAAAAACCTTTTTCGTTCATGTTGTGTGTCTGAGTCGGAAGTTGTAAATATGACTCTTTGGCCTTATTGTGTCACCTGCATAGATTCACCATGAATGCATTATTATACAGAACTCTACATTTTGTTTGCAAGTTTGACTTTTTTTAAGAGATAAACAAGACTCAACAATCGGTTTATACTCATCAAAAGCTCTTCACATTTCCCGACTTCACGCAAATTAAACAGCATTCTCGCAAATTCAGTTCTTAAGGAACATTTTAGTTACAAATAAATCACTAATTACAGTCTCGTTGCAAACCTCATTTACATGATTTGTTAATTAAAAGATACAGTTTCTCCTCAATGATCTGACAGTGTTTGAGACTTGAGAAGCAGAATTGTATTTCTTTATTTCTGACTCTACTGTGGAAAAGCCTATTACAGTCATCTATGTACATAAAGTCATATGTTCTCTGCAGCTATGCAATAAAGTATGATTTGCAGCACAGGAAAAACATGCAAACTCTTCAGGAAAAGACAAAAAAAAAAAAAAACTTGACTTGAACAAATAATAGTTAACTTTCCTGATAAGTCAGAAAATATAATGCAAATGAAATCATGCTCAGTGTAAATAAAGCAAGTAAAAATATTGACTCCTTTCAGGCCAGTATTTAGTAGAAGCACCTTTGGCTGCAATCTCAGCACCAAGTCTGTGAGGATGTGTCTCAAGCAGCCTGACCTGCGGTTTTTCTACATTTTTCATGGCAAAGCAGCTCAGGCTCTGTCCGGGATTTAGTCAGGGATCAGGTGTGAACAGCTTCTTTCATGTCCAGCCACAAATCCCCGCTGAAATTGAAGTCTGCGGTTAAACTTGGCCGCTCTGGAACATTTCACCACGTTGTCTTTGATCCATTTCCCTGAAGCTTTTTTGCTGTATGCCTGGGGCCAAAATAAATCTTCTCTATAGTAGTAGTTCTCTTGTAGACTGAGTCAGATTATCCTCCCAAGATTTGATAATATATATTTTTTTTTACTTTCATGCTACACACTAGGCCTTTACAAGTCATTTGGGTTCTATGTTGGGAAACGTTCTCAACGCATGATGCTGCCACCACCGTGCTTGACGGTGGATTTTGTGTTTGGTTTGATGTGCAGTGTTGGGTATATTCACCAAACAAAGAAACCGCTCTCGTGTCCCAAAAACTCTTAATTTCTGTTTCATCGAACCAAGGAACCTGCTTTTTATATTATTCTACCACAGTCACTTGCCACACATCAACTGCGCTCAGTCAATTGTCATTTCACTAATTGTGACAGTGCTGGCGCCGGCTCACTTGACTTTTATTGAATAATGTCAGAATCAAGAGGGCGGATTTACGTGATGCGCCTGAACGCATCCCGCCAGTCGAAATTTCTTCTTGTTCTCATGGCTTCTAAATGGAAGTATTCAGTGGCCTTATGTGACATGAAATCACTTAGTATTATTGACCAAACATTTTTCTAGTATTGTACACTGGCACTTGACAAAAAAGCACTGTTTGAGTACTTTACACAAAATAATTGATAAATGGTTAACATATAATTGAATTTGAGTTTTTTTTAAAAAGTGCACATTGTACACTGATAAGCTACATATTGTGCCAAGATATGCTGTTAAATGTTTGCAGCCACTTGCCGCAGCTGGAAGGTGGTAAAGCACAAACGAAGACAAACTTTGCTTTAATGGTTTGCAGAGTCTGGCTCCGGCTCCGCCTCCGACTCAGAGCATGAGAGACCTCGATCTGCCAGCAACGCCTCGGGCAGCGGCAGCGACAGCGAGAGAGAGCGGGACGACGATGACGAGGAAGAAGGGCAGGAAGCTGGAAAACCCAGCATGAATAAGGTACGTATGCGAGTCTGTTAGTCTGAACTGCTCCGTCCTGAGGATATGAGTATATATATCTGTATATATTGTATTTGGCGATGTCCATTTAGTCATTAAATATCATTAATATTCTGAATAGAATTCAGTCATACGACAATTCCAATGTGTGAAGTTGTCGAACGCCGCGGTGTCACAGGAGCTATTTGGAGATGACAGTGAAGATGAGCAGCACAGTCAGCACAGCGGCAGCGACAACCAGTCGGAGCGCTCCGGGAACCATTCGGACGCCAGCATGCACTCCGACCAGGCGGACAACGACCACTCGGACGCGGAGCAGCACAGCGGCTCGGAGCGCGGCCACCGCGACGAGGACGAAGACGAGGACGACGGGGGTCACCGGTCCGAGGCGGGGAGCCCGGCGGGGAGCCCGGGGGGGAGCCCGGCGGGGAGCCCGGCGGGGAGCCCGGCGGGGAGCCCGGCGGGCAGCGGGATCTCGGGCGGCGGAAGCCCTCGCTCAGAGCGAGGAAGCCCTCGCTCTGAGCGAGGCAGCCCTCGTTCAGACCGGAGGTACGACGACGGAGGAAAAGCTCCGTCTCTGTGAAAACTTGACATGATGTGGAATATGATGGAGGTTTTTATTAATTAATTGTAATCAATGAACAGTTTTGGGTTTTTTTTCTTCTTTTCATCCAAAGTCACATTTGTTTTATTTATTTTTGTGTCTGTGTATAGTTTTTGGTTGTGAAGCTATAGAGCTCTTACAGCTATTGCGCAAAATGCTGTAGAATTGGAAAAATAAAACAAATTTTAAATTCACTTATATTAAAGCTTCAGCATTGAAATGCTGCGTAGAAATAAAATGGGATGTAATTTTTAAAATTACCTGACATTGAAGGGGGGCTTTTTATTTTATTTTTTTTCAAGTTGAGGCTTCCTAACCAGGAGAAACTATTATTATTATAATAATAGAGTTTCTGAGTATTATTGTTACTGGGCTATGTATAAGAGGTTAGCTGGAGCAGAGAAGGACGTAACAGAATTCTGGGGAGGGAGAAAAAAACCCACAACACACAGAATAAGTCCACTAAAACAAACATAATGACGTAACGTAATATACAAAAAACACACTCCACCATAAAAATAAAAAAAATACATATCAACACTATTAGTAAATTACTGTTACATCAATTCAAAAATAATTTGTGAATTTCAGATTATGCATTTGCAGGGAGGTGAACCTCGATTAGAAAGATCATTTATATATATATGTATTATACTTTACCTTTAGAGAAGAAAGTTGCAAATGAACCATTGAGATTAAAGCTGATGAACTGGTTGATATCATCTAGTTGATAAATGATTGATTTCAGCACAACGTGTGTGTGTGTGTTTGTCATGCTGGAGCGTAAAAGAACCAGATGTTAATTTTCTGCCCCTGTCCCTCGTTTGCTCTGAGCCAGTGTGCACAGCGATGCCGGGACTCCTCAGTCGGGGCTGGGCACCCCACGTTCAGACGGGGAGGCGTCCGGCAGGGAGAACCAGTCGGACGACGAGAAGTGGGAGGGAGGACGGGGCGGAGGAGGAGGAGGAGCGAAGAGCGACCAGTCGGAGGACGAGGAGGAGAAACGCCATTACTCCGATGACGAGCGGGAGAACTCGGACGACGAGGGCCCAAGAAACAGGAAATCAGGTGTCTAAAGAGAGATTTAAGAGGCAATTCGTACGCTTGCGGGATTATGAGCCCCATTAATCTTTACACGTTAGATTCTGTGGATTAAACGTGAGCATTTCATCCCGAGCTGTGAGGTTTAGCTCCGAACTGTGAGGTTAATATGAGATTAAATTTCCGGTTTGACTTTTCGCTCCAACATATTAAACCTTTTTCCTCCACAGTCAAATGTGTTCATGTTATGCACCTTTGTTTTGTTTTGTTTTTATTTAGTTAGTTGGAGTCTCTTTAACAACAAATGCAAAACTTTCATCTTAAAATTGATTAAAAGTGATCCCTTTTCTTTTTTTTTTAAAATAAAGTAGAATGACTAACACAAATGGAGAACATACACAACAGAGTGTTTTACACTGCATGAAAAAGAGGAATATAGGGGTTGCGCAATGCGTTCTTTACAAATAAAGCAAATACAAAAAATGAGCAATCTAAGTGGAATATATTACAACAACAAAAAAACAACGGAAAATAAATTCAACGAAAGATGGTCGTTTTAGGGAAATTATCTTTTCCCACTCTTTCCAGACTTTGTTAATTCTTGCTTTCTGTAGCTTTATTGAGAAAGTGATTCTCTCCATTACAAAGATTTCATCGGTGCCATTCACTAACGGATGGGCCGTCTGGGCCGTCTTTGGTTTTGTAACCTATGTGGAACGTTTACTGATCGGCGCCTCTTGTGATTTTGTTCGTCAGAGTCGGCAAAGGGAAGCGACAGCGAGGACGATTTCATCAGACAGAAAACCAAAGCAAAGGCCACGTCCGATTCCGATTCAGACAGTGACATCGGGTCGAAGAAAAGTAAGAACCACTTTCGCCTCGAGTTGAAATTTGTTTGGTGACGACTGTGGCCTTCACCTGATATAACGTCCTTATGACGGAGGATCATTGAGCCCCTCTTTTCCTCTGTGATCCCCAGAAACCAAGGCGGCAGCAGACGACCTGTTCGGAGAGGCAGACGACATCTCTTCAGACAGCGATGCGGAGAAGCCTCCGACTCCGGGACAGCCGCTGGTACGAGTCTGTCATCCGCCTCTCCGTCCTGTTCCTGTGCTGATCATCATCATCATCGTCATCATCCCTCTTTAATTGCACAGATTTCTTTTTATACAAGTTCGCCAAATCTCTTTTTCCCGGAGCCGCTCGTTAAGCCTCTCTGAGCTGATCCTTATTATCATGGCTCGTTGAATCATGGAGTGTTTGTTGAAATGTTCTTTTTCTCTCTCTCTCTCTCTCTCTCTGTCTTTCATCAGGATACAGAAGATGGGATGGAGGGGGAGCATGCAGAAGAGGAACCGGCCCCTGAAACTCGTATTGAAGTCGAGATCCCCAAAGTCAGCACCGACCTGGGATCCGACCTTTATTTTGTCAAGCTGCCTAACTTCTTGTCTGTGGAGCCCAGGTCAGCATGTCAGCACGGTCAAATAAGAACACATACACCTTCTAAAACGCTTTCAAAATGTGGCACAGTGGCTCGTGGCTATTGTCAGTATCGCATTGATTCAAGCTTTTTATTTCAGCCTTCTTTCCAAACAGCGAGCTGATTCGGTTAAGGTGTTAGTACTCTTGGAATAGTTTCTTGTTTCCCCTCACAAAACCATAACTCTTAAACAATTTTGGATGTTTACTCTTTACTGTATCCGACAAGACAAGAAAACATTCACAAGTCTGTCAAACATTTATAACCTCAGCGTCCCCGTCAAAAACAGTATATCATAAACACTGCAAGATACTGAAAGTTGAGCTCATCCGGGGGAAATCAGGCAGAAATAATCACTCTTTGTACATTAAAAAAAAAAATTCAACAGCCATAAAGTCCAAAGAAATCCACGCGTCCTGATCATAGATCTTGTCATGAAACTGTTTAAATCCAGGTGTAGTACATAAATAAACAATTACCGTACTTTCCGGAGATAAGCCACTACTTTTTTTTATGCTTTGAACCCTGCACTGATGATGCGTTCAGGTGCATCACGTAACTCCGACATTTCTTTCCTTTTTAAATTTGGTGGGTGCAGCTTGTTTTCCGATGCGCGCAATAGTCCGGAAATCACAATATTTGTCATATCCAATAACTTTGACCTGCTGTATCCAATTAAAATAAAAGAACAGTTTTTGTGATTTAAATATTTATTTACCCTTTAATTTGCCTCGGGTTGAATTTTATAAGTTGCACAAAAAGCTGATGTTTCCCAACTTTATTTTATTGGTATTATGTATATGAATAATATTTTTAACTTACTTTTACGCATAAAAAAAAATCTTGATTTCCCCCTCTGGTACTCAAAGTAGGGAAAACCACTAAATCATTTGAGAAATAAACAAAAGGAGATGGAAAAGCGTAAAAGGAGTGGGAACATATTTAATCTAAATTCTTGCGGTTTTCTTAAAAATTTCCTTTAATCTCCTGGTCATTGTGATTTTTACAGACCCTTTGACCCTCAGTATTATGAGGATGAGTTTGAGGATGAAGAGATGTTGGATGAGGAGGGACGAACCAGGCTCAAGCTGAAGGTAAAAGTGACCTGTGTGGGCTTGTAATGACTTCGGCTGACGTTGCAGTCCCCCGGTGAATTATAACAAATCTGCCGTGATGCTTGTCAGAATGTCTGAAAAAACCAAAACAAGTGATATCTGTTATTTGCCAGGTGGAGAATACGATCCGGTGGAGGGTGAAGCGCGACGAGGAGGGAATTGAAACCAGAGAGAGCAACGCCCGCATCGTCAAATGGTCTGACGGCAGGTGTGTGTGTGTGTGTGTGTGATGTCCGGGGCCGGGCCGCCGTGCTTGTCGAAGCTGCGAACGGGAACATACCGTTGGTGCCTGGCACGCTTCTAACTTTCCTATTCCCATCGCAGCATGTCTCTCCACCTGGGGAACGAGGTGTTTGATGTTTACAAAGCCCCTCTCCAGGGAGACCACAACCACCTGTTCATCCGACAGGGCACGGGACTGCAGGGACAGGCTGTGTTCAAAACCAAGCTCACCTTCAGGTAACGCACCCAACATGCCAGCGCGGTAATTGGCGACAGGCCGCAGCGAGTCCCGCGCAGAGACGCGGCGTTCTTCCAGGAGCGCGGCCTCTTAATTCCAAACAAAAACAATGGCACCCTTCATTCCGAAATGTAATTCATCCTGTAAGTCGCCGAATCACCTTGTGCGTTAAGCCTCTTAAGGCCTCTGAGTCCACCTCAATGTTCTGTCTGCTCAGACCACATGTGTCTCCGAGGACTCCAGCCAAGAGTCCTGCTTCAGTGTGGAGCAGGCCTGCATTGTTTTCAGAGACAAATCTGGCCACTGCCTTTTGTTTTTTCAATAGGAGCTGAACCATTTTGTTTTCAAGCCCCAAACAAGTCGAGTCAATACTGAAGCAAAACATAACCAGGTTAAAAAAACAAAAACAAAGCGAGTTTGGATTATGCATGTAGTGTCGTTTGTTGTGAAAACACAACACATACAGGCAGAGACTAGACAAAATGCTGATTTCACTCAAACCAGTGGTACCAAAACATGAAACTGGCAGATTCAGGAGAATAATAGAGGATGAGGATCTTGTCTGAGTCTGTGTGTAACAACAAAACCACAGCATGTTTGCTTTTGCTGAAACAAATTTGTCACGCTACCGATTAAAAGACATATTTTGAGCGTGAGGCTTTATTGTTAACGATAATAATGGTGATGGGGAAGTTGCTTTCTGCCACGTCAGCATGGAAAGACTGGAATTCTTGTTTGTCAGAAGCGAGCCACTGCGCTGATGTGATGTTTTCTGTCGCAGAGGAGAAAATTCGTACAAACTGTTAGTGTCGCCGTTCAAAATCTGACACTACAAGCTGTTCCAGCCATTCGTGCTTCTCAGGAGCCTGTGTGAAGTTGATAAACTTGGCTGAGATAAGACTGTTGCAACTTAAATCGGACCTTCAAGAAATACTGTGAAATTTCAGTCGTGCTACTTTTGTACAATGGGTGGCAGTGTTGAGTCACTTTTACTGGATTTAACAGATATGGCTGTTTTGTTTGGGTGTAAAGCTGGACCACAGCAACCACTTCAGTCATTGTGTTATTGATTTCCGTGAAAATTATATGTTGAACAATTTTCATTCTATTAAATATACAAACCGCGCTGTTTGATCTTGAGCAGGGCAGAACAACAACAAAAAGAGATGGCATATAAGGGAAACTTTAAGTACTTTCATTTATATCAGTGCAAGAAGCACTTTTTTTTTTTTTTTTAATGAATGACATTTGACTCGATGTCCTTTCACAAAACGTGAGAAATTAGACCTGGGAGAAAAATGTGTGCAATTTTCCAAAATATCTGCTTTTGCAGCCTATTCACAGATCAGTACAATTTTGAGCTGAGAAAATGGAAACCGCAGTTCATTTTTGTTAAAAACTTTAAGATAAGGTTTTCTTTGTAAGAATGAGTCCTCCATATATATATATATATATATATATCGGATATATAGGCTAAAGGCTAAAACTGGTGAAAAGTGACAAAAACGACTCTTTTGATATGAACGTTTTCAGACCCCAGGGCTATACCATTAAAAAAAAAAAAAAAACTGTTCTCCAGATGTTTTTCCTCATTCTGCTGATTATCTTGTGCTTTTCTTTACTTGTTTCACCAGAAATGTTCCATATTGAAACCTCTGACCGTGTCTCATTGCCGTCTTTTTAGACCCCACTCCACAGACAGCGCCACCCACAGGAAGATGACGCTGTCGCTGGCCGACCGCTGCTCCAAGACCCAGAAAATCCGAATCCTTCCCATGGCCGGGCGCGATCCGGAGTCACAGCGCAACGAGATGATCAAGGTACCACACATCCCGGTCTGCCTGCGCCGCGCCGTTTATCTTCCCCGGGTCTCGTCCGGGAATGCTTTTGTCACCAAGAAGAAGTTCGCCCGAGGCATCATGTCCACCCCCGTTATATAAAGTCGTAACCTGACATGCTTACATAATGAGGTCATGCGGTGGTCACTGAAGTGGAAACAGTATCAGCACGGCTGTGAGGCTGCTTGTGGATTTACTTTCAGCCCAAACATGTGTGTGTGTGTATGCGTGTGTGTGTGATAGCACTGTTTATAGTGTCACCATTCCCAGTGCCCACCTGCCGCAGCACGTACCCAAAGAGGATGTGAAACTCTATAGTGGAAATGAAGACACGGCTTTGTACCTTCCATTCTTTTCCTCTGTGCGTTCTTTAGTTCAAGGTTGTTTTCTAAAACACTGACACTTGGATATGTCAGCCTGAATTCTCCATGCAGGTTCCTTTTTCTAGATTGACAGTCACTGTCGTCAGGTTAGAGCTGACAAACCAGCTTTTGCTTCAGAAGTACGGCTCGTCCAAACAAAAGGATGCTCCGCGTCGAAGCTTCCCATCTGCTTCTGGCCCTTAAAGACCTGACGAGTACAGAATGAGAAATCTCCAATGAAGCAATTGGACTTTCTCTTTCATTTCCCCCCTCTCGACCTTGAACAGTCTGTTTCATGTAGATTGATTTCAGACTTCATCTGAAGAACATCACGGGCTGGATTTTCATCGTTGCCGCTGCCGTTTTGCATTAGTCACAAAACAATGAGCAGCGCGAGAGTTCTCAAGGAGGTAGAGAATAATAAAGGGCCGCAACATGTATAGATAAAGACTAAAATGGGACACTGTTCTGTTTTATTATGTATTCAGAACACAGCAAAGGCAGCTCAGACAGTAAATGTTTTGTGTCTGACATTAAAATGTATTAGAAACACATTAAAAAGCCTCTTTTCTCGGGGGAAGCACCCAGTTGGGTTATTGATAACTATTTATAAAAAATCTAAATCTTTTTTTTTTCCTCTTTTATATGTAAATTCAACCCTAAGGTGTCATTGAAGAATATTCCTGTACTTCAAGACTTATCAAATCTCTTATGAAGTGACATAACACTGACCAGAATCATGCTTATTTAATCTTTTCTACTTATTGTATGCACGTTTATAATAGATCACAAGGTTTTGTGCATGTGATGTTTAGGAGCAGTAATCATATTTGGAGATGAAGGCTTCATTCAGTTAATTAGATGGAGAATAGGACATACTTTGTGAAAGCAAAGGGGTTCTGATTTTGTCAGGAAAAGTAAAAAATGTCTCAAAAGTTACTCTAACTTTTTCCCATATTTTGGTATTTTCTCCAAAATACCGTTATTGTTATATTTCTTTGGAGAGGGGGGCTGAAATAATGTCTTCTATGGGTCAAGACCGATTCCATCAAATGCAAGAATGGGTTTATATATTGAAGATGTCTGTTGTTACGTCTGTGTTGATAGATTTGATAAGAAGTTGAGCGAGATCAGTCAGTCAGCACCTTCCCTTGAAAAGTTTACCAACATTTGTTGGAGAAACCAAGTCGTCTGATGTCAATCAGAGCTGACCTATGTCATGTAAAACTCCTATTATACCAGCGCCGTCTCCATCAACGGGTCCCAAACCCGTCGTGGGAAGACGCGTACCTTTACTTGAAACACTAATCATCTCAACCTTTGGCGACAGAAAGAAGAGGAGCGCCTGCGGGCGTCTATTCGCCGAGAGTCCCAGCAGCGGAGGATGAGGGAGAAGCAGCACCAGAGGGGCCTGAGCAGCGGCTACCTGGAGCCCGACCGCTACGACGACGAGGAGGAGGGCGAGGAGGCCATCAGCCTGGCGGCCATCAAGAGCAAGTACAAGGGAGGAGGAGGAGGTGGAGGAGGCCTGAGAGGTGAATCGATAGCGCGTTCTGTCCCAAAGACGTTTCGGGAACGTGACGCAAAGTTCTGATGGCAAAAAACTTCTTTGTGTGCATCCATTGCAGAGGAGCGAGCGAGGATCTACTCGTCAGACAGCGACGAAGGCTCCGATGATGACAAGGCCCAAAGGCTGATGAAGGCCAAGAAGTTGGACAGTGACGAGGTAAGTGCAATGCCCGGGTGGAGAGACAGGGGGCAGTGTGAGACAGGACACTCTGGGGGGTTAACCAGCCCAACTTTTTGTATTATCCTTGAGTGAACCTGTAGTTCTTCCAAATTCCCAGAAAGAGAAAGGAAAAAAAAAAAAAGAAAAAAGTGAAAGAAAAGCAGCTGAACATGCAGAAACACTGTACAGAAAGTGTGCTGACGTGCTTCTCCACGGTTCATCTCTCTTGTGCTCCGACTTGCACAGGAGGGCGAGGGATCGGGGAAGAGGAAGGCAGACGATGACGACGACGACGACGATGAAACAACCACCAAAAAGGCTAAAAAATATGTCATCAGCGATGAAGAGGATGAAGATGATGAATAATTTTTTTTTTTTTTTTTATCATTCCACTGTACTATCAGTGCTTCAGCCCATATGGCATATAAACAGCCATATTGTGTTTTGTATATTTTCCTATGAGCAATGTGTGTGTGTGTGGGTGAATGCGTGTATTTTGTCGTGTACAGCAGAGGTGAAAAATAAAGAATTTTGTGGACTTATGTAACCGAAGCTCCTGAACGCCCCTTTGTCTTTTTCCAACATTATGAATCACATGTCTGGATCACACTGTGGTGATATTATGAAACGTACCCGTTCGGCTCGGTTTTCAAGCAGAAACACAAAAGCATTAACGGGAGAGGTGCTGCAAGGTGATGAAGCTTTTAATAATAAGGTTGAGCATTTCTGTTAATCTCTCACCGCTGGCTGATGTTTCACCAGCATGCTGGATTATCTTTGAAGGTTTCTGCAGTTCATGTGGACGGACCAAAATGCCGCCGAGGAAAACGCACAGATCTCAACTGCAGCGGAGAGAAAGAATTGAAAAAAACCCATCTGACAGGAGAGGATGAGAGTAAAGGAATTGGGGAAAGCGAGATAAATGAGAGCGGATCCTCTTTACGCTGCCAGCCGATCACCTGGAAGAGTCCGGAGAAGGGGCATAACGCTTTATATTGGCCAAAGCTTCTCTGGTGTCTCCTTTGGAGTGTAAATAAGTCAGAGAGAGGTTCAAAAGTGAAAATCCTGCAGCTTTGAACGGAATCACAACCTTAACTGAGTGGCCTTTCTCTGATTCTCTTCTGTTCACCGAGATATCACACAGATGGAGTTAAAAAAAAACAAAAAAAATGCTGATCAGACTTGATATCCATCAGAGTGACTATTGCTCAGTTAAGATTTTGTCTTCCAGGTAGTTCAACCCCAAATCTTGCCTCCATCATGTCCTAATGGCACTTGAACACGTTGCTGTGTGACACTCCACAAGTGTTAAAATGTGCTATATGAGTGAATTCCACATATTGTGGGTGATCTACCACCATGAAAATCAGCACAGTGGGGCTGCTGACAGTGTGAATCAGTCATGGAAATGCTTGAATATTTGTAATAGATTATATCAAAGTCACTAACCAGAACCAATTTCACGGCACGGTTTGAGCAACTGTTAATGCTGTCAACACATTTGAATTCATATTCAAATGGGGATCTTTGGGTGGAGTTTTACAGGCACCTCAGCTCCCTCCCACAATCCAGAGACTCGTGAGGCGAATCTGTAGTAGATAGAACTCTGTAGGTGTCTGTGTATGTATGTATGATCCTCTCGATGTGTTACCGCGTGTCGCTTACTTTTCAGCTTGCGTTGGTTGAGATTCACGCAAAACGGAGATAAAGCTATTGTATTTACATTTTGGCCTGGATTTACATTAATCTCTCTGAAAATTAAGGTGAAATAGACTAATGTACATTATAATGGTCAATTCAGCTGCTCCCCTTTACAAATGCAAACCGGTGGCATGTTTTTTCAACTTATTCTGGAGACTTGGCTAGTTAATCTGGTCCCACCATGCTCAAGGTCAGGGCTCGACCTGATGCACCATAATTATTTAAATAATCTGTCGTTACTTTATTAGTATTTCTTCCAAAGGCACGTTTGTTCGGCGAGTTGTTGAGTCTATTCTCCTTGGACAGTATTGTTTTCCATTATTAATACTCTGCCCTTTGCCCAATGCCAGCTGGGATAGGCTCCAGCTTCCTGTTACCTTGGCCTGGATTAATGAACTGTTGCGTAATGATAAATGTACGCAATATTTTGAGCGAGGACCCAAGATAGACATTTTTTCTTATTATTCGGACATTCAATGGGTAATAATTCCCTTCATGAAGCAACAGAAGGAGCTCGAAATGCCTTCAGTTAGGTGCACAGTGCTCCAGCTGGTTGAGGCCAAATGTATTGGGGGGGTGGGGGGTGGGGGGTGTTGTGACCTGATCCCAGGAGGCAACAACAGGCCTGGTCACTGATTCCTGTTCATCCGCCGGAATGACGCACAGCGTCACACTCGGAAGCATTTCGGCGGGTTCCCAGAGACAGATAACAACCCTCCAAATGCAACCCCAACCACCCCCACCCCAGTCCTGTCCAGACAGGACTGGCTGAAGCCACCTAGACAAACAGAACTGGTAAAAGTGAGTAAGTAAGAACGGTTACATAAAATGGCTGCATTCTCTTTTCCGGACAACGGCCTCTGGGTGCTGCGAGCACAGCCGTTGTTTGGAACGTGGCTGAAGACGGTGTAAGATGAAAGACTGGAGTGTTGTTCAGGCTCGTGGAGGACAGGGGTTCAGAAAGGTTCCGTCAGGACAGCTGTGTTTTGGAGAAGAGTGTGAGAATCAGTGCACACACCCCCCTTTTTTTTTTTTACTAACGCAAAGTTGCTCTTTCTTATGTGACGAAAAAAACCCTGCATACGGGCTGTTGCACCCGACAGCGTCTTCATCAGACAATCCAAGCAGGCCTGTGTGTGCAGACGCTCCGTATTTAGACGGCGGACAGCAGCAGAACCTGAACTGCTCGGTGCAGAACATGCTAATCTATGTATAGTACACACAATGAATGATTAATGCAGCTTGATGCAAATGCTGTGAGTCTTTGTTACCTTTCGAGAGGAGGTGTTGTCAGCTGCGGTGTGCTGCGTTATCTCAGACTGCAGTAGGTTATGTAAACCCGATTCCACACAGTAAGGAGAGGCGAAAGGAGGGAAGGGGGGGGGGGCACTGCTACAGTCAGCACTGGCTGAAGGGTGGATGGGACTGAGGGGGGGGGGGGTCTGCAGCATTTTACCCTCTTTTTGGGTTTCTGATCCTTCCACCTTCTCTCTTTATTCTGTCTGTATAATTTTTTATTTTTTATTGGCACCATAATCCCAACCCCACTGTCCATCCTCTCTACTGTACTCTAGATCATAATATTGTCTGAAGAAATACACAACAGAGAAGGAATGGTTTGTTTTATTTTTTAAATAGTTTGGGGTTTTTTTTGCCGGCACACTCACTGAACCGAGGCTCCATCAGAGGGAGGAGCTCCAATGGTGATTTAAGAGTAAATTGGTCATCGCTCTGTCAATTATTGCCAATCGAAGAACACGACTGGGTCAATATCAGTGCAGAAGCTCCTTAAAGTAAAAGGCGATGTGTGTGTTTTGCTTTTTTTAACCTCTCTGATGTTTTGCTGCACTTAAGATCCAGTTGACATGACTTCAGTTACGTTCAGATACAAAACGGGCCCTTGTGCAACGTTTGTTTTTATTCTAAAGTAAATTCTTGGCATTGCTTTTGATGAAATCAACTCATGCATATAAACTATAGGGGGACTTTTCTATGTTGGTCCCACATAAGAAGGGACAGTTTTTGACCACTGAGTGAGTTTTGGATATTAATGAAGGAGCAAAGTGTTTAATTGTAAATTAAGACTTAAGGCATTCATTCATCCGACACACTAACAGGCAGCATGTCTCAACTACCTAATCCTGATGTGACATCGCGGTGGCTTAAAGCATTGGCTTGACCTCGGCATATGTTGAAAATCATTTATTTTTGTGCAAAATTATAAGGAAAACACGCGAGAGTAATCAGGGCCACACTGTGGAGTAACGGTCAGCACCCTCTAGTCATAGCTAGAATTCTTCTGGTTTGAGTCCAGTATTGAGGGCCTTTCTCTGCATGTTTTCCATGTGCATGCATGTCTCCATGCTGCCCCTGCTTGAATTTGAGGTTGCATTGCTGCAAATTCTGTGATGTAGATCTGATGAACCAAAAATCAGAAAAGGTTTTCTACGAGAAAGTCAAATGCCAGAAATTTCAGAATAAATGCATGTTCTAATACCCTGCTGAATTCAATCTATCTGCAAGAACAAGCCAATAAACTATTTTATATTTATTTTTTGCCATCTCAAGAAGTGTTCCCTTTCTGAAAGTGGTCGTCGCTGCAACTCGCAGTGACTTGGTAAGCTTTCACACCAGACGCTCCTAAAGCAACATAGGTTCTTCACCAACTCGATATTTTAAATGAAAATAAATAATAATCACGGGTTGTTGTTTTTGTTTTTAATAGATATTTTTTTCTCGAAGCCATGAGGCGTTTGTACATGCCTGGAATCTTTGTGTTTTCACCTGATCGCATGCATTTTGTACATGACCTGAAGAACAGTCTTACTCTGTCTACGCCCGATTGTGTTTCGCGGCTCGGTGCCCTTTACCCCCATCTCAGTGTGTCCCATTCCCCTGCTGGTGCTTATATAAGAGGCTAATAAATAAAATAGAAACACAATACTCTACTCTCACAACAGGATCCTCAAACACTAACACATGAGCCGGCTCCAAAGACTGCAGCGAGGTGCTCAGCGGGAACGTTTTCCCCTTTCACACAAGCAGGTGTGCGTTATCCGCACACACACGACTGTAACACTCCAGTGTCATCCTTTTTTCTTTTTCTCTCACTCTCTCTGTTCTGACCTTAACAATTTAGGTCAGGCTGTTCTGCCAAAGGAACGGTGCTTAATCTGTAAACAACTCGTTACCTTCAACTGTGAGCTGCTCTGTGTTGATTACATTTGGGATTTATCAAAAAGAAAGAAAAACAAACCAGGGGAAAGACAAAGGTGACCCATTGTGTTACATATTCTCCAGAAACCAGATCAATCTTGAAGTACCAACGAGACAAATAATAGTCTGTCTCCCTAAAAAACACTGTTAATAACTCTTTGTATAAAGCCCCAGTCTTTAGAATCTGTGAATAGTGGGAACGGCAGGGTTGGTGCCAAATTCACATCCATCCTCTACACCCCTTCATGTGATTTATTGTTGCAGGGTGGTGGTGGGCCCACGGAGCAAATAACGCTGGGCAATGTGCAAAGGCAGCATGCACATCTCGCCAGTATCTTGGAGCAAACAGTCACACCCATACATTCATGCCTACGGCCAATCCTGAATCGACGTTTCATCTCAGATCCATGCTTTTGAAAAAAAAAACTAACAAACAAACAAAGTGGTTGTTTGTTTGCATGCAGGCCGCATGTTCAACCATTAGGATTTCAACAACAATTCCTACATAACACGAGTCAATAAAAAAGGTTGGAAGATCAATTCCATGTGTCGGAATGCACACGGATGTGGCGAAATGTCAAGATTTTTGTTGAAACTTGAGGATTTTCGTTGTTTTTTTTTGACATTACTTTTTCAAAACAGTATCACAGCAGCAGCAGTGAGCTCTGATTAGATTAGGATTCAGAAAACAAAGCGATGCAGTCTGAATGTTCTTGCAGACTTTGCAAGCTGGTTTATCTATCTACCTATGCTTCAGACATCTCTGTCATTTCCTTTCCTTCTCACATGATGTCATTTAAATACCAGTTTTAATTAATTTGTACGCTCATATGCCAAACAGAGCAAGTTATTTTCCAACCGGTTATGAGGCATCCTGTAATAGGAGACATCTGATAACACACCCAACAGACGATGGTGCGACACTTATTGACCTGCATCCCAGTGAACAGGTTCATATACGGGATAATATGGGACATTAGATTTGGCATGACAGTGACCTAGAATGCCACAGCGGTGCAGAAGTCTCGACTCACTGGGATAATATTCCCCGTCTGTGTCTGCATGGAGTTTGCATGTTTCCCCCTGCAAGCTTGCATCAGTCATTTGGGTTTGATACTAAAATATTTTCACCCATTTTACAATAATCTGTGCAGAAGCAGTATATTCTATATGGTGCAGAAGACCTTGTTAATTTTGCACTAAACTCTTGTCTTTCGGTCAGTGATTTCTCTACGCTGTTTTGTTGCTGCTTCCTCTTGCACAGGACTAATCATGTATGTTTACGCAAATTTGGGGCTTTAAGGCACATCGGTGACCTTTAAAGAGATAGTTGACCTTTAAGATTTGTGTTTCACCGAGTCCTGATCGAAAGGTGCATATGTCTTCCTCGTGGGGTAAAGAGGCGGTGACAGAGAGAAGGAGTTGTGGAGGACGGGAGAAAGTTGCCGAGGTCAGGTGTGGGCCGAGGCTTCACCCAATCTCCCCGGCCTACGGTATTTCAGAGCCTGCTGCGACTCACAGCACAGTACACTCTGCTTCTGACCTCCTGTTATCTAACCAGCAAAACTCTGTCTCTCTCTCTTTTGCCTCTTGACTCATCGACTGTGTTCTCTCTCTGTCCCACCACTGTGGTTAGATAAGCCTAGTGCATGTAGGGGAGGATAATAGATGACTAATGAATTATCTCTGCATTTGTCGGTTTGAGTGATCAGTTTAGTTAAATAGCTCCTGGATTGGAAGGAAACCAGCTTTACTTCTGTTCATAGACAGATTAAAGGTTTTTTTGACTTTCTTTTTTTCTGCTTTGACCCAGTGCCCCACTACTTCTCATAACAGTCATGGTGCGGATTATTGAAGTGTTTCATGTGAAGGCAACACAGTATAAAAGGCAGAAAGAGTTACTTTCTTCACTACAATGATAATTACTCCAGCATTGGATAGCTTCTTTTTTTTTTTAAACGTTGCAGTGACCTGATGAACTCAGTCATGTGGCACAAACTTGCAGCCGTAAAGTATCAAAGCAAAAACCACACAACATTATGGGTGTAATTTAAAACTCTCAGGGACTCTGTTATTTGCTCATAATTGGATGTCTGGTATTTTACTTTTCTTTTCTTTTCTTTTCTTTTCTTTTCTTTTCTTTTCTTTTCTTTTCTTTTCTTTTCTTTTCTTTTCTTTTCTTTTCTTTTCTTTTCTTTTCCTTTCTTTTCTTTTCCTTTCTTTTCTGGACTGCAGTTCTGAAATCACTCTGCTGTAAAATTTCTGCGGCAGTGGGAGAAGAGCCGACTCCTGCTGAAGCGAAACCCCTTTCCCTGCTCACAACAAGCTGTTCAGAGAGGGATTTATAGCGGTGTTGTTATAATCTAAAGTGTGTGTATGTACCATATACTTATTCCCAGTCTTTTAAACATTTGATTTGTGCTAATTACCTGTTACTCCACTTTCTCTCTTTATCGTCCCTCTTATCAGTGTCAGTAATGCAAAGTCAGTCATAAAGATAGTCACCTTTAAAAAAAAAAAAAGAAAAACCCTGATAGATTCTTTGCAAATTACCAGTGTGTTTCCACCGTGAAGGCAATGTTCTCTTTACTGAAATTGTAAACGCCATCATCACCGCCTTAAGCTGCTGGTTATGCAACTGCTTATACTGTAGAAAAGCAAGGAAAGCAAAATGCGGCAGCTTCAGTCATGCTGGGAATGTACAGTGACATGTCTCTCTGCACACCCAAATCACCCCTGGGGCCTAACTGGAGCTCTGTCAGCCATTTGTTCCTGTCATAACTCCCTAACGTCTCTATGCTCCTCTTTTTCTGTCTCTTCATACTTCATCCACCATGATTTTTCTGGGAACTTTCATCCGCCTTCGCCCCGCACACTTCTTATCGAACTCAGGCCAACTGTTGTTTGGAAAGGTAAATAAAGTGGCAGGGACAGCAGTGATCTTAGCCACGTGTGCCAAAAAGGACTTATCCACTTGTCCATCCGCCTTTTCTTTTTTTCCCCACGACTGCAAATCATTATCACCATGGATACTTCCACAAATAGAGCATCAGTTGAATGAGAACAGCCAGTGTATTAGGGAGAGGCCAAACATGCACTCACACACTCTTCATACCTGGAGTGGACGGGAACAATTGTCTCGCCAACTGGGCCGCCTCGCTTCAGGGCCCCTCCGATGTCCTAATATTTGGCCTGACCCACTTTTGGTCTCCTTAGCTGTTACATAGCAGATGAGTGTGGACAAATAGAGGATCGAATCATGTGTCTCAACTGGGACGAGAGTGAAGTGCAATTTGAAATCTTTTACATCAGGTCTTCGTTTCTTTTAGTGCCATGGGGCTGAAGCTGAAAACAAAAACAAAAAAAAAGTTTGTTTGATTCAATTCTACATGCGAATCGATCCAATGTGCTCAAGAATAACTTCGTAAATCGCTAATGGCCGTGCTTTTCTTATAGCTGCTGGTGCAAAGATAGCTTCATATGTAATGATCCTAATTAGGGTTGAGCCGAGTTTGTTCCATAGCTGCAGGCAGCTGACCTGTGGATGGCTGCAGGGAGTGAAACCTCTGGTACAGCTTTAATCATTTAAGCGGATTGATCTGTGAGGTTACATACCTTTGCGTGGGGATTTTCTCTTTCAGCATCATATTAACAGTCATGCCTCAGCACATTCAGATATGAACCCACAAACACACCGGAGAACAAAATCTGTCAAGGAGTATAAAGAAGCCAGAAATCTGTCTCCAGAGTGGCAAACGGTAACCTTTGAAAAGTAAACTTACACAAGAAACCCAAACAGGGTCATATGAAAAAATGTACAATTAGAATGGAGTCGTGAGGAAGTGCTTGGTGGGAAAGATCCCATTTCCCAGTGGGAAAAAATGCCTTCTAACATGATCAAACCGGAAGCTACAAAAAACACATCTGGCGTCACACAACACGGGGACAGTCTTGGTGAGTGTTAAAATATATACTCCCCCAATGCACAAATCAAGTCTTTTGTTCATCTTATTTTTGCTTGCCCTCATAAATTACACTTCCTCTCTTGCCTTTTTAGTTAAAGGCGACTCTGTATATAAGTATCATAAGCAACAAAATAAACCAAAAACAAAGCAATGACCAGGAAGTACAGTATTTGAGTTTAAATGCAGTGTGGAACAAACCGAACCTCCTGAGTTTTATGTCATCATGTTTTTGATGAAAAGATTGAATTTGAAATTATAAGAAGCATCCCTGGTCGTAATGTTTATTATTGTCATGTGAAGGTTGTAAATGAGATCATTCTGTTAATCATCCCAGTTCCTCTCTGCAATAAAGCAACACGAGATACATTTTTTTCAGAATTTCTTAAGAATGATTGTGAAAGTGAGAAAAAAAAAACATGTAAGTTGACGTTTGAATCTTATGAATGAAACTTGACTTGTTAATGATCAATACCATGTATGGGTGCATGTCATTTATTTGGTAACATGTTGCCTATTATTGAAAAACGCATCAAGTTTTCTCATACTTTCTTCCTTTTTGAACATAGATTTTCAAAGATTCTGAAACAATATCCTGAAACAAAGATTGAGGTTTTCGCTCAGCATGCACAGCAGTTCAAATTTGTTTTTAACGCTACTGATTTAAAAAAAATTTTTTTTGAGTACATCACTCTAGAGAGGATGTCTGAGTGAGTGACTCGGTAAACAAATGCCAGCGGACTCTGTTGCACGCTGGGAGGTCTTGCCTCCATCTTAATGGGGAATCTCCATGGCGAGCCGAATGGGGATGAGCAGCACATATTGTTGAGAACTCAGATTCCTCCCAGAGTTGAAGACTTCCACTTACTCAGCTAAACCCACTGAACCCAAACTGCACCCTGTACTTCATCTATTGCTCAATTATTCCTCTGAGAGGCAGTCTAATTTTTTATTTTTTTTACAAATTCCCGTTCATTTACAGCTTCTCAGAGTGTGAGATAAAAAAAAAAAAATACATTGGACTCTGCAACACTGTGCAGGGAAGAATCAATGGAGACGTCAGATGTCCTGTGCACTGCTTTGACTTCCTCGATATCTATAGACTCCATTCATGATGATGCAGATATCGTGACGGGATGCAGGCCACCTCCCCCAGTATACACTGACAGCATAGCACAAATGGAAAGTAGCTAAATATAGGCAGTACCATATATGTGGTTTTAATTCTTAGAACAGATGTTACGAAATACTCACATGTGCATACATGCATGGGATGATTCTCTTTACTTTCTATGTTTTCTCATGTTGGTTTTCAAGTGTTCAAGTTTTCAAGTTTTCAATTCGCTGAGAGTCCCCCACCGAACTCCTTTCCCCACTGCTGTTTTTCTTGGCCGGCAACCAGATTAATCAGACGGACTGCATTCTTGTTAGCCGTGACATGTCTCCCTGGGGAAAACCTAGTCTCCCCCTCTACAAGCCCCCTCATTACTTTCTCCAGGTCTTTCTCTCTTTGCTGCCCCCCCCTCTGTTGTCTAGATTGCTTTTGTGTCAATCTGTCTGACCGACGTCGGGGTGATTGTGCTTTACCTTATTCCTCAGAATAACTCGCCTCCTCCGGTTCTCATGGAATGTAGGTTAAAGGTCCTCGTGCACTGAGCCTGCAAGTGGAGTAAAGTCACGCTGCAGCGACTCGGGGAGTCGATGGGTTGAATGGCTTGTGACGGAAAAGAGGACAAAGGTGCCCGCTGTATCAGCACTCACAGGACAGGAAGAAATGAGTTTCATAGATTTGCATTTCCCGTCATAGATTCGCTTTGTTGGTAGAGTCCGCATACTTGAATAGGATGTTTCCGAAGCGGCATCTGCAAAGGTCAGTGTGGAGGCATGTGAAGACAGTCCGCACAGCCCAGCCCGCCATGCGTGCGCGGCACGTTTCACTATATATGAGTAACATGTGGGAGAGATGGGAATTCTGCTCGGCTGCACTCATCGGCCAGAGAGGATGCTGAAGGCTTTGAAGCTGACAGGCCGCCGCCGCCGCCGCAGCTGCACTCTCCCTCCGCCCTCAACATCAGCGAGCGCGTTGTATTCACCTGTTCATTCCCCCGATTGCCTACCTGTGAACTTTCACTGCGGCAAGTGAAACACAAGCCATTCTGCAAGGAAGGAGGGTGTTTGTCTGCATCGTCTCAGACGAAGGAGAAAACAGCGTCTCTGTTGACTCCCGTTGTTTCCTCTGTTTGGCCCTCAGGAGCTCATTAGGACTCCAGAGGAGCTTCAGACGACACAAAGAACATGATTCAACTCACTGAATGATGGGAACACATTATATTCTTGTTGTAGTGAAGGAGACAATGGGCAAATATTGTTATGGATGGATGGATAGATGGATGTATGGATAGATATTCCATGATGGCTGGATGTGGTTCCTCACCTCTTTGCAGGATTAAGCCACAGTTTATTGTTAGAAAAACACTGTAAAGTCCTGGTGGGTAGAGTGTTGTATAAAATCATTTCTCTCTGTCAACCATTATTTGGGTTTTAGCTCAACTCAGCATATCAAGGGTTATTTTTTTTATTGATTTCGTTCATTGAATCCACGATATTCAATAAAAACATATTACTTGAAATACAAGAACATATGCGATGAAGATGCACTGCAAAGTTGAGAACATGCCGTTTGAACAATCTCAATTTTGCAATGATAATGACATGTGTACCTGAAAATTAGTCGTCCATAGTTATTTCTATCGGAGGAAATGGCAACATGTGTCTTTCTAAATCTCCAAACAATGCAAGATCTCTTTGTACGTTTGTTGCTCTGAAAATTTCAACCTTTTCCACTTTGCGTTCTGTTCTGTGTTTCACGGACCTCAGTACATGGTCATTATAGTTCCTTTTTGGGCTATTTTCTCCAATAATGTTTGGATTACAGAGAACAGGACATGAAATCGGATTGTACAATAATAAAATTTGCCTCAGCGACCTCCTCTAAAACCTTATTTTGGCTTGTGTACCGCAGATTAGCATCTTCCCACTACAGTCGTCTAATTCCAATTCATTTTGTGCAGAACAATTATTCAGACGTCAACATCTGAACCACAGACAGTCACATGGATGGCTCAGAGAAGAAGCAAAGCTTCAGGCCATCACAAAAACAAACAAAAAAAAACTAAATAGAGATGCTTCATTGCTTTTTACTTTTATTTTGATACTATTATATAAGGTTTAAGAGTTTAGATGATGCTTTTATGGAGCTGCAAATGTAGGTAAAACATTAACCAGCTGTCCAAACATAGCAAGAAATACAGTAAAGTCAAACGAGAGATGATTTTAATACTATCAGCACAGAACTCACAAGAGAATACTGAAACACAAACACTATCCCAAACAATTTGCAGAGCAACCTGACAAAGTGCAAAAAAAAAAAAAAAAAGAAGATGATTATTCATAACTTTCCTTCCTTATTTAGTCTTTGTGCAGTAAACTCAGACATTTCTCTCTGTCTTCTGTGCTTTGCAGTTGGAACAGGAACACAGCCTCCAGGGTTCAACACCTCATGCATGATCGAAATAAGTTATGTAATTATGAAAACTATCCCAGACGACTTGCTATTTATATTGCACAAGTTTCATACGTTGCACTGTGATTATCTAGTCATTTACTTTTTTGGATTTACTGTTTTTTTGGGGTGTACAAATCAATATTGCACTTTGAGCACTGCAAGAGAAGTTAGGTTTATTAACTGCATTTTTCCAAAGCAAGTATGATTTAAAAGAGAAACATTCCAGTTTAGCTACTATTTTTATCAAAACATTTGTATTGTTGTGGTCATATTTTTGCAAATATTATGTGAATATTGAGATTTTCATGTGGTACATGCTGCATTTTGTTTATGAGCCCACCGCTTTTCAGCTAAATATACCCTAAATGAGCACAGCAGAGAAACATATCAAGGGTATTTATAACTTCTTGTATCAAAACATTTCAAATGTTTCCTAAGCAGTGTCTATATTTTTTGTGTTTTTAATTACAAAAACAAGTTGAGCTGTGACAAAAACTCACTAGTTGTCAGAGATGGTCAGAGTAGTGAACCTTAAGGCAGACTCATACACAAAAATAGAGTTTTAACAGTTTATTGAGATTGAATCTGAGGTGGCTGGGTAATCCAAAAGGTAAGTCTAAAACACCCACATCCATTATTTGTGCAAAGAATCGTCGATCATGCTGCTTAATGCTGAACGTTAACACGAACCGTAACCATGACCCTAACCTGCAGCACTATGCGATCGGCCAATATGTGCACTAATTAAGGATTTATTATTTGCGCAGTGGATAGATTGCACCCATATACCAAAAGACTGGACATACATACTGGGCGACACAGGTGACTCATATTAATGAATGAGACGCATGAAGGTTCCGCAGACAGGAAGGACACGCATGCATTAGTGAGTGTCACGTTAAAAAGGGAAGCAATATGGCTCGCAGACTTTACACAGACGCAGAAGGAGACGTGACAATAACGTGGAGGACGTTTTGCGTCACATTACTGCGTTTGTACAGGTATTTAACGGTGGATGATGGATTCAGTCTATCTGCTTCAGCACTTGATTTGTCTGTGGGACTTGATTTATCTGCCCCATTCATTCGCAGCTCTAAATATAGCGTGCGCATGCACGCACACACACGCACACACACACACACACACACACACACACACACACACACACACACACACACACACACACACACACACACACACACACACACACACACACTAAAAGCCAACCAACCCTGTTATTGATCTGTTATCATTACTCTTTGACATCAGAGGGGGGGCTGTCATATCTGTCATGAGGGAAAAAAAAACAGCTCAGCAAAAAAGGGAGCGGCAGCATGGCTGTCTCTGTCGTCTACGGTTATGTAACCACCCCAGTGTAATAGAGTCTCGCCATCCCAATTTCTGATGTGCTCTTAAAGGGATTTCATGGTGAACCTTGCACCACTTAATCGCCAAATCTAATCCTTCCTGATAAAGGTTATATGCGCTGCAATATATGAACCCCAATCCCATTTCATTAGCTTTTTTTTTTTATTATTATTATTATTATTCTGCAATATATTTCACAGCACTGCAGAGGAGAACAGATGAACTGAATGACACTGACCCATCCACTGAAAAACTTTCCACAAACCCATCAGCCCACACCGGGGTGTATTGTGGAGCTTGTAATGCAGCAGGGAAAATATATGCACATCTACACACACTCCCACAAGCTTCAAGATTATCCAATGAACACACACCTCAGTGGGTCCACGAGCTGCAGCATTCCAGGGTACAGGATTACATATTATTGCAAAACAAACTCGAGTTCAGTGTGCTCGGTTAGGATGTGGTGCATAGGGTCTGCAACAACAGCAAGGTGGTTTTTTTTTTGGTTTTTTTTCCACCCTCCAATCACATCCTGCAAGTTAATGATTGATGCTCTACACGGGCCGCTTGGCGTACTATCGCAGACCTGCTTTTGGTGTGACTGGAAAGTCTCATTTCGCCCATCGTGTTTACGGTCACTGGAGACGGAAGTTGCATTGACTTGTTAAAACCCCAGTGTAGCTTTGGAGGATTTGTCTCAGATGAGCGCCTTTGACATTTTTTGCTGCACTTGGCCTGCGATGTCACCCTGGAGATGGCGATAGCCAATCCGAGCGGAGTATCGCGTAACCCTTTTATCCAGTAATTTGTATGCTCGGGCGGGCCAATGCCAGCGACAGCTTGGCGAGGTCAAGCAAAGAGTGGCCAGACAGGCTCCCCATTAGACCTGCCGCACAGCCGACGGCCCTGGACACAGTGTGCTCTCCCCCTGCTTGAGTGCTGCATTGATCCGCGGTGACAGCCGCACAGAGCCCAGAGCGGGGAGACTAAAGAAGCGGGGCAGTAAGAGCAGCTGCGGCGGTATTCACCGACTTCTGCCGCTCTTGGACGACATGGCCGATCTCCTGCTGGTATTCTTAATGCTGTTGGCTGGCTGGGCCCGACACAAGTCCACTTCTACTCTTTGTCAATGAGCCATCCGCTCTTTTCCCCCCTCCCAACACACACACACACACACACATACACACACACGCCTTGAGTGATGGCAAACTGAAAAAGGATGAAGGCCAAAGCAATGAGCAATCTGTGTGAGTTTCAGGCTCTGCTGTGATGGGCCTGTGATTTACGGAGAGTGCCACTGTGACACAAACACTCCAAGAGAAGAGGCCAATCAGTCCTAAACAACCTGCTGTTGTGACCCAAAGTGTGATAAGGGGCTCGACGCTACAAATGGAGCTGCCAGGTAGCAAGTCAAAATGTGTCCGTGTGAAATCTTATGTAATTATTGAAATTTAAGTCACAGTACAGGCCTTATGTACCGAAACGGCCCCCTACATGCATAAACAAACACACACTTTCAAGCACCTACATACAAACATATAAACAAGCCGTTTATTGATGTAACACAGACTGACGCAGCTGAGGGAGACAAAAGCCGGAGTTATGAAATATGCTCAGACAGAAAGGTACTGCTGATGGTGATACAGGATGTTCTTGATCTTATTTGAAACCCAAATATTATGAGTAATAAGACCTTGCAGACGACAAAAGGAAAAGAATAAAGGGCAGAATAGTTGGTTTCTTCTCTGTAGAAGTGCCTACCGATGATTTTTGTGTTTGAAAATTGAATTGAATTGAATTGTAATGTCATGAAAAGCATTGACATACTGTAGATCTATCGATCCATCTTTGATATCACTTTATCCAATTTAGGATCTGAGGCCGATCCTCAAGGTGAAGGCAGGTCTGTGTGTGTGTGTGTGTGTGTGTGTGTGTGTGTGTGTGTGTGTGTGTGTGTGTGTGTGTGTGCGTGTGCGTGTGCGCGTGCGTGTGCGCGTGCGTGTGTGTGTGTGCGTGTGTGTGTGTGTGTGTGTGTGTGTGTTGTGGACATCATGTCCCAGGTGTAATTATCTCAGTTTTATGGTCTTTCCCAGACATTGAACGCTGAACTTCCCGGGCGGGATTAGTCCGGTTAATTCTGTGGAAGAAAGCCTTTACCTGTGACCTTGTTTCTAATCTTTATGGGTTTAAAACTGTGAGAGGGCCAAAAAAGATTTCCATTCAAGTGCGTCATTAAAATTTGGGGAAAGGTCTGATTAATAAGTGTTATATTTTCTTCCTTATCTCAGTCCTTCGGGGTTCATTTCACTTGAGATGACGATCATCATCTTTTTTTATCTAATCAATATAATAATAACAGTGGCTGGTTCACGAAAATGACTTATGCAGACATAGTTTTTTAATCGAAACCTGTTGCATAGATGTAATCACATGAGCACCTATAACAGTGTAAGGTTTTCTTGTATTAGTGCTGTTAGGAAATCTCCAGATTCCAAAGCTTCTGATCCTCTTACATCACCACCAAACAACCAGTTTTATCTCTGACCCCATACAAACAAATCCAATCACATCAAACACACTCACACAATACACCCCATGTACCTGCCAGATCCCTTAATCATTTCTTTTCGGAATATCCCGGGTGTAGAGAATCTAAACGGGTTACGTCACGTCTCAGGGAGGACAGTTCGTACCCCAACACACACACACACACACACAGACACACACACACACACACACACACACACACACACACACACACACACACACACACACACACACACACACACACACACACACACACACATACACACACACACACACACACACACACACACACACACACGCACACACACACACACGCACACACACACACATAGCCCGTAGGTCTTGGGATGCTACACTCACAGATGGTGAGAGGATAGCAAAGCGAAGTGACGGCAGATGGTCCTCTCCTCTCCTCTCTCACTTTTCTTGCTTCCAAAAAGTAAAAAAAGAAAAGCCTGTAATTTAAGGCGAAGCAGGTCAATAGACGAAAGATCTGCAACCCCGGGATGATGATGTTCTTTAAGAGCAGTGGTACTACTAATGCAAAGCATTTTCCTCCTGGGTGATTTGATCACTCTGTTTATTTACACTGTCATTTTTCATTGAAAATGAATACAATTTTGTAATCTTTGATTTCAAAATTGATCAGTGGGCGGAGAAAAAAGCAAACTTGTTGCTCCGACATCTGTTTGCATAATAGGCCTGTTAACAAACGAGCACGCTCTCCGCAGATATTGGCCATGCCTGTATTCTGAAGCGAACAATGCATCACCCAGTAAACAAACCGACCAGACCCAGTTCTCGGACAGTGGCGGTGGCAGCAGCACTTTTGTGCATTGCATAATCCCACGAACACTCTTCTCATGCTGTGCAGCGGTCAAACCGCTCTATGTTCATCCACCTGCCTCGTTCATGCCTTTAACTTTAACTGCGGAGTTGTTGCTTCACAAACTCATCGCGCTCTACCTTTGAGCCCGCTGGTGCATTGACATCCCCCCCCCCGGGAATGACGCAGGTAGAGTATGAAACATCCCGGTACAAAACCACTGACGCGAGACACCCAATCCTCTTTGAGTTAATGGGTATGAGAGGGAGAGCTCTAGAAACAATGTACTCATGTATAGGCCATGGCAGACTGGGAACGTTTCTACAGATTTTCGAGATCGCCCTGTGACTTAACACCAACGTGAAGGATGTAAACATGTGCAAGCAGATGGTGCAATCACAGAGGGGACATGTCCCGATACTTTCCGTGTGCTCGGCCTCTTTCACAACGCTGTGAAATACCCGAATGACGTGAACAGGGTGTGTATGGATAACACAGCTCCAGCACAGGTCAAATAGTCACTCACAAAGGGGGCAAGAGTTTGTGTCCCCCGTTGGGATGGTTCTGCACCTTGGCTCTGGGTCCGTTGAGATAAACTTGTTGTGTAAGAGAAAAGCAGAAAAAAGCCTCAAAGATTACAACCCGTCTGCCCGAGGCCTGATAGAGAGGAGGCCTCAGCCTGTCTGCAAACTGTATTATGTAATGCTCTTCGAGAGTTCTCATTTAGGGTAATCAGTCATTAATCGATTAATGGAATTAAACTGGGTCCGGCATCTCTGGAGTGTTAATTACGGCTGATTCTCACGGCAGCGCTACATATAAATCACACAGATTCCCGCAGTGTAAGTACCACAGATCACGGTATTAATCAGGAGGAAAGCAGTGATAAGGAGAATATTCCAGAGGAAATTTTGTGTGCCTGCCTCTCCTTTGATCACCTTCCATCTCCATGTGTATGTGTGTGTGTGTGTGTGTGTATGTGTGTGTATATATGTGTGTGTGTGTGTGTGTGTGTGTGTGCATGTGTATATATATATATATATATATATATATTATTTTATTTTATTTTATTTTATTTTTTCTTTTTTCTTTTCAAAAACAGTTATCCGAATCATTAACAAAAGCCTCAGGAACCTATTTCCAAACATTCCGCATGTTTTGACATGCTTTTTGAGTCGATCGGTGCAGGACTAGTTACCCTCAGGAAAAACAAAAACTGCAGAAAAATAATAATAATAATGATAAAAATTAAACAACCGCCGAGGGTAGCAATCTTTACGTCTTGCCATTACGGCGGGAACAAGAATACGCAGTCAGGCTCCAACTCCAACCAACTATCTCACCCTCATGTCCTCATATGTGCAATATTTTGATAACATACAGCTGGTCCCAACCCTGCAGCAGTCTGGTTTGGATATCAAACAAATACACGTTTCCTTACAATGCAAACATGGCAGCCAATGTAGGCGCCAAAATCCACCATAAGACTAAGCGATCTCACCGGAAGAAAGCAGAATTAAGTCTCTATAAAGATCTATGAAGAAAGAGCTCATGTTTTGTTTTGTTTTTTCCCAAAGAGGTAAAATCCTGTTGGTGCTGCAGAAGGTAAACATGCAACAGCTGTTCTCTGGAGAAATTAGCAGTAACACCTCTGACATTTATAAAGCACAACATCATTAAGCCCTCGTTGATTTCATCTATTAAAATAAACACTGGAGCCGCGAGATTGAGAAAGTGTAAACTCGCAAACCGAAGGTGAAAAATGAACAATAATGTAATATATATAAAAAAAAAAAAAAAACATTATGTAAAGTGTTCATTTTCATGTTATTAGAATATGTTTTGAAATGATTTTTTTTTGTCCCTCTCAAATCGAAATACCAAAATCCTACCCTTTGATTTACTCTGACATATAAAGATGATTAAAGATAAATCTGGGCTCACAAGGGTCTGGCAGAAATGTCAGCGTCTATTTCAGCCAGACAAAGATGATCTCTGTTTTGTTCTTAGACAACACAAGAAGAGATCTGCAAATAAGACAAAATGTAAAAAAAAAAAAAAAAAAAGAGCGAGAGCGGGACTAACAGTGTCACAGTGAGACAGGGAGACGCTGTGGCAGTGGACTGTAGTGAGTCTGACACACTGACAGGGCCATACTCGGAGCAGTCTCCTCCCCTCACTGCTCCGGCCTATATTAACTTTCCACGGAGCTCCACCTCACAACCAGAGGCACATGGAGTAGGATAACACACCGCCAACTCTCTGGGTTTACGTTCAGATACCCACACAAACACAGAAGGTGGACTGCACCGCATCTCCTTATCTGTCTCACATTTGGTGCAGCAGTGTTGGATATACAGTATTTTTCCCCTTCAATGGACTACTAACTTCTCCACCATGTTGCTCCGGTCCATTCAGGAGAATGTCAGCGCCGGTAAGTGACCTGAAGACCTTTGGGTTGAAAAGGGAACAAGCAGGTATTGAGTGAGAGTCATGTTATGCTGACAGATTTAAGTATTTTCTATTTAAATTGTGATTCAAAGAAGGTGAAACAAGGAGAGACCCGGTGTTAAGTCTTGTGTTGTATTGAGAAGTAAAGGTCATCAAGAGAGCTGAGAAACTCAGATGCTCCAAAAAAACAAAAAAACAAAAGAGTGACACCACCAACAGAGGTGACCAGCATGTCCACAACTTGAAGTGTTTATGAGCTACCGATCATAATATAATCGATGTTTGTGATGACAAGTGGCACAATTATTTAATCGGTTTAAGACTTGATGTCTGCCTCATGATGTAACATAGCAGGCATGCAACTCAGACTGTAATGATGTGTATTTAGACTCACTGTTTTAAATAGAAATATGAAGTTCATTTTATAATTTATCCCAGAAATATCTACACATGAATGTTATTGTGCTTTGCCAGAAAACACATCTTGCCTTACCTTATGACCTCAGTTTGTGGGTTTATTACACAAAGCAAATAACTAATAATCTGTCGTTATTCTGAATATTAATCATTAGCTATTACAGCAAGCAATCAGTGAGAACATTGGGGTCATATTGATAATGACGTAAAAAGGGTGATGGGGAATTGTAGGCCGTGCTTCTTCCGTCCTGATTTGTGGGCAATGTCAGGTCCCTCGGCTGGACGGAGGAGCTCCAGTTCAGCTCCCAGCAGGAGGTCATATGTTGAAAAAATCATGCGAAAACATCTCCTCAAGTGAACGTGCCTCAGAGCAAGGAAGGTGACGCTGCTGCCCCGACCTCTGGCCTCGGCGAGGACATGTTTTTGAGATTAAAATGTGCTACAGTTACCATTTAGTTGTGTCTTATGACATTCCTTTGGTCATTGTGAACCTTTTCTTGGGCAAGTGACCATTTCTGGTAACTTCAGCATTCCTTCCATGTTTTAGCCAAACGAAATGTACACTGATGGCAATCATATATAGCATGATCAAATTGTTACGTATTGCCACGTTGCTGTGGCGAAGCATCTTTTCTTGTCAGTCACTTTACCTGATTGATGTTTTTCAACTTGACAAATATCATGGATAAATTAAAAACATGTGATTTTTTGAACATTCTATATAGTGGGACAGTGGCGCTCAATGGCTTGTAGCACGTCTTTTGCAGGAGTAAAGCCAGGATTTTACCCAATTTGGAGACTTTTGAAGCATGAATAGAATAGAATAGAATAGAATAGAATAGAATAGAATGAAATAGAATAGAATAGAATAGAATAGATATACTTTATTAATCCCAGGGGAAATCCTCTCACAGTTGCTCTACAATATTATTGCTCTGTTTGTTAGAGTGGGTCATTTCTCAGTGGGAATGCTATAAGTTCGATTCCCCACCAGCCCATGTGTCAAAATGTCCTTGAGAAAGATTCTTTACCCCAAACTGCTCCCGATGCATGTGGAGAATCTAAACAGGTTACGACAGCACATTACATGGCAGCGGCCTGCGTTGGTGTGTGAGTGGGTGAACGTGGCAATGGAAAGGGTGTTCAGGAAAACCCATTAAAATATGTTCAATGTGTGTGATTTGGTCTGTGTAGCCTTGTAAATCCATATATCATTGAACATAAATTAGTTTTAACACCGACTTTCATGTACTGAAATGTGCTCAACAATCCTTTTTTTTTTTTTTTTTTTTACCTTTGTATGCAACATTGTTAAGATATGGTCAATTATCAGTTTTAAATTATTTGATTACTTTATTTTTAAATATATCGTTGTTAATCATAAATTATTGATGGGTGGACATCTACTTCATTACTTTAGTATTATTAGCGTAAAACGCTGAAGGATAAAACAAAAAAAAACAATGCATGTGATGCAGTACAGCGGTATAGTGCGGTGTTACATAACTTCCTTGTCTTTGGGCTTTGGGGAAAGAGAGAGAGAGAGAGAGAGAGAGAGAGAGAGAGAGAGAGAGAGAGAGAGAGAGAGAGAGAGAGAGAGAGAGAGAGAGAGAGAGAGAGAGAGAGAGAGAGAGAGAGACTCTGTCGCATCACGCTGGGTCCGCATGCAGTTGCAGCCTGACGCTCACCATCGCAGAGCCCATCCCGGCCAGTGAGCAGCATCTGCATTCCCGGGCTCTCACATGGGCTCCCACATGGTCTGCCTGCGGATGCTGATGTAGGCTGCTGCGGCTCTGATGCTGCTGCATCCATCCATCCATCCATTCACAGCATCCAAGAGGGAAGGGGAGAGGACCACAGCCGCAGTCAGTCAGAAGGAGGGACCTGCACACACAGTTTATTTTGGATGTGGACGCTGCGTGGAGATGTGATGTGAGGAGGGCGGATCGTAAACAGAGAAAACACCCTGCGCATGCAGCTCCGTGCCAGATGGACTTTCTAAACCTGCAAGCCGCAGTGAGTGACCTGTTCAGAGGGATTGGGGTTTTTTGTGTGTTGTTTTTTTTTAACTCACTGGCACGACTAATTCCATGCGACGTGCCATAATCCGACAAACAACCTTAATTCCCCCATCAAAGAAGGGAAATAAACAAATAGCCTAATGCACCAATCCTGAAACAACAGCTTATCTGCAAGTGAGGGACAAGCAGTGAGAGACGATGAGAACAAACTGCTCCTGAAACGGTCAATAAATGTAGACACCCCAGTCTAAAATTAAGGTAAACCGAGTCCCCGCAATGTGCATTTTATGGCAATCTGCGTTTTCTTCTGATGGCTAATAAAACACGATAGGTACACCCTCGTCACCTGGTGGCAGGCAGGAGACCGGGGAATATGACATTTACAAAAATAGTGCGCATGAAGATCAACGTGATCTGAAACTTTGGACGTAAATTGTCAAAAATAGCTCTTTATTTCAGTCAGTACTTGGAAGGGGCTTTCACTTTTAAAAGCTAAATGACACTTGGTACTGAGTGTAACTAACTCTTACTTATTGTCTTATAAATTATATATTGCCTATCAGTTACGGCTTTTTTTTATACTGGGATTTATTTCTTTTCTTTTCTTTTTTTTAACCTCACTTTTTAATTGCGATATGGCGAAAGACATACAGGTGGTGACCTGCTTTACTATGGGGAAATCTTTTCTTGTAAAGTTGTGAACTCTGTAAAGTTGTGTACTTTGTATTTTGAACGTGCCGCTGTCGCGTGATCTCCCCCGTTCAAACTAATGTTTTGAATGACTCCTGCTGCGTTCAATGGCAGCTCGGAGCGTCGACCTCTACACTGAGAAAGCGTTCAACTCCAGACCGCTATGCTAAGATTCTTTCTTTTTTTTTTTTTTTATCTAATTGTGTTATCCATATCAGTCTACTATTATCTATTGATGCTGATATATTCCTTTATTCCTTTATCTATACATTCCTTGACAACGTTTTGTAACTTAAGATATACAGAAGTCATGCATGTCCACAAAATGAGCAAACACAATTGCAAAGTAACATAAAAAGACCACAAAGTGTTGCACAACAACCACAAAGCTGGACACACCTCACTGGATTGGTGTAAGAAGCATCGTAAGACATTAGCTCCAGGAAGCTATTTGACATGACACAGTCAAAGAGGGAGAAAAAGAGGAAAATGTGACAGTCTTGCACATGGGTGTCAAACTCAATTTACGAGAAAGGCCACAAACCGCCCTGTTTGATCTTGAGCAGGGCAGAACAACAACAAAAAGAGATAGCATATAAGGAAAACATTAAGTACTTTCATTTAAATCAGTACAAGAAGTAAAAAAAAAAAAAAGGATGACATTTGACTCAATGTCCTTTCACAAAACGTGAGAAATTAGACCTGGGAGAAAAATGTGTGCAATTTTCCAAAATCTGCTTTTGCAGCTTATTCACAGATCAGTACAATTTTGAGCTGAGAAAATGGAAATTGCAGTTCATTTAAAAACTTTAAGATAAGGTTTTCTTTGTAAGAATGAGCCCTCCATAATAATAATAATAACAATAATAATAATAATAATAATAATAATAACAATAATAATAATAATAATACACAGAGCTATAAGCATGGCCGTAAATAACACAGCCATTCATGAATGACTCTGTTTTCCGGCAGCCCTTGAAGGCGTCCTTGTAACGTCACACCCGCCTTCGGTCTCTCTGGCAGCCCAAATGGCGATTGCAACAGATCCGCAGAGCTCCGGGAGCGGAGCGTACTCAAACCTCACCTGGGCTTGATTGGGTTTTTTTCATTTTTTTTTTACATTTTACTGATCCGATGACACGAATGAGAACAGTAAGTAATCCGTCCTGCGTCGATGTGTGTCGTTCCGCAGCGGTTTCTCCGTCGTCGGCTTTGTGCCGCTGTACCACGTAGTCAGAAAGGCTCCGCCAACAACGGCTCCTTTGTTCGCGCTATCGGCGGATTTCTCCTCAACACCGGGTCGTAGATACTCGCGAACCCGGGATTGAACCGATCGCGTCTGTATCCCCCCTATTTGGTTGATGTGGATGTTTTGGTGTTTCGTGGTTTTGTGATAAATGAAGAGCGGGTTGGTCTGTGAGGAGCTGCCCGCCGTCATGCTTCCATTCTGTTTTTTTTTTTTTTTTCCGGTCCTGAGCCACAGACTCGAGAAGGCCAGACAAACACTCGGGTTCAGATTGAAATGAATGAAGACGGTTTTTTTTTTATTATTATTGTGTAAACGTGTGTTTGGATGTTATTGTTGGCCAGGTCTCTGTTAGGTTAACGTAATTTCCCCGATACCTGGAAACCGGACCAGCGAGCCTGGAGCGGGCGGAGGAGGAGGAGGGAGGGACTAGTTCAATGACTCCTCGTTTAAACTCAAGCCGGTGATGAAGACCGGTTGTTGTTCTAGGTGGAAACCCCCCACACACACATAAATCAGCTCTAATCAGGGCTAGGATCTCTCTCTCTCATTTACTCTCAAATAACCTTTAGTGGAATGACTAACCCGAAACACTTGACTGTTCTGTTGCTCACATTTTACAGGAGCCCCAATAACAAGTCATTGTAACTTTCCCCTTAAAGGATCCCCTAATATGCAAAATTCACTTTATAATGGGTTTTCCGACAGCATTATGTCCCGATGGCTGGCGTATTACGACCCACAAGTGAAAGAAAGTCTTGTCATCTCCTGCACTTGCTTGCTCTACTTTTTAGCTTGTGCTTTTACAGGGATACAGAGTTTGTTCCCTTAGTGGTGTCACACAGGGAAATAGCCACTCCCTCTGTTGGTGGAGCTTTGTTTTACTGATACAGCGGTTAAATTTAGCTCGTAGGAGCTAGCGTTGGCTTAGTAACTGTAAAAACACAAACTAAAATATTCAGACGAACAATATATTTAACTCGCCATCTTCGGGAGTCTCTCCTTCTGGGTCAAATTCTGGTTCAAACTGGTTTGGTTGAACGACAACATTTACACTAGTCATGGTGATAAATCCACTTTAAACAGCACATGGCACCAGTGTTTCAGGTTAACTGGTTTCCCTGGTTAAATGGTGACAGACTGCCTTTTGGTGTCCATGGTTGCTGCCATTACCAGCATGTATTGAAATAAGACTGTCAAAGAGTGTTACACTTGGAAATTGAATTGTGAATGCTGTTAAACACCACTTTTCAGGACAGCTATGGGTTTCTGGCTGGTTTATTACAGCTGTTATTGACAAGAAGGGACCTTAAGGGGTCACCAGTTAACAGGGAAACCACTTAATCTATAACACTGGAAAGGCTGTAGTCTTGGACATCTGGGTCTCAGTAGAGGGACTTTTAGATTTTGGGAAATACACATTGAATACAGTGTTGTTGGACCTCTGACGCCTTTGTGAAATTGTTGCAAAAGTGTATATTATGGCCTCTTTAACGTCCAGTTTTCACGTTATTTTGATGTTCTGTTTATTTTTCTCTTGTCTTTCAGGTTACATCCAAATAAAATGGAGGATAGTTTTGATTGCGACTGTGGCGAGCTTGAGCCACCTGATCATTGAGGGTGAAAGCTTACTTTAAAGACTTGAAGGCCAGACTCATTTCAGTTTTGTAGATCAGGTGAATTGATACACAAAAAAAAAAAAAAAAAAAAATTTGAATCAGGATTAAAACAATTAAATATAGTGTGTTTAGGCACATTTCATATGAAGCTGCTCAGGACCAGTCATACACTGAATGTATCTGCACTGTGAGGATGCAACTACGTGCTTTTATAGTTTAACCCAAACTCAGTGCTTATCAATTGGCCCCCACTTCATTCCATTGCAGTCGAACGACACAAGTTTACTCTGATCTGAGATCCACATACACAAATTTATAAATTTGTGCAGTTTTTTTTTTTGTCCTTTTTCAAAATGGAGAGGGAGTTAGATGACACATTTGTGCCCCGCATTTGACAGTGACGGCTATACAGGGGGACTTGGTGGTCGTCTATACAGGGGTTAGTTCAGCCTCTGAAACATCGGAGGAATAGTCAGACTCTTCTGTTGGTGTTAAAGTCGGGTCTAGAACAAACCTTAGACCCAGCAGAAGCTTGGTGTGAAGGCGGCAAAAAAATAAAATAAACCAATCATCATGGCAGAAAAATTTGAGTCCCTGATGAACATCCACGGCTTCGACCTGGGGTCTCGTTACATGGACTTGAAGCCTCTGGGCTATGGGGGGAACGGCTTGGTGTTCTCGGCAGTTGACACCGACTGTGACAAGCGTGTAGCCGTGAAGAAGATTATCTTGACCGACCCACAGAGTGTGAAGCACGCCCTGCGGGAAATCAAGATCATCCGACGCCTTGACCATGACAACATTGTTAAGGTGAGTCAAGCATGGGTCATGCGTATTGCAGTGCCTGGATTTAAAGAAGGAAAGAAAGAAAAGCTTTGTGACCGCCACACTGCACTCGGAGCAGCTCTCTGAAGCCGGCGTTTTCCTCCCGGGTGTGTCTCCAGGTGTTCGAGACGTTGGGTCCAAACGGCCGCATGTTGACGGAGGACGTGGTGTCCCTGACGGAGGTCAACTCGGTCTACATTGTGCAAGAATACATGGAGACAGACTTGTGTCAGCTGCTGGAAAGGGGCCTTCTGTCGGAAGGCCACGCTCGCCTCTTCATGTACCAGCTCCTCAGGGGCCTCAAGTACATCCACTCTGCCAACGTGCTGCACCGGGACCTCAAGCCTGCCAACCTCTTCGTCAACACCGAGGACCTGGTACTCAAGATTGGCGACTTTGGGCTGGCACGCATCATGGACCCCCACTACTCCCACAAGGTAGGACCGAGATCCGGCTGGCTTTCTCCCATCGTCGGCGTGTTTGTGGCAGATTTAATCACTCAGGGGTAGTCGGATTTTTGATAAGACTCGAGTTGAATGTCCTGGTGTTCGCACGAGATGTTTACGGCCCTGTAATGCGTCACTCCCCAGGGTGAAGCCGGTCTTCACAAACAGGAAGTAAACACTGCAATATGTGGTTCCTTTACGTAACGCATCTGTTTCCCATCTCAGGAGATTGGAAAACAGAACACCAGGAACCTGTTTCTTTTTTTTTGCTCCCATTATGTCTATGTACACAAATGGAAAGTGAGAACTAGCTTAGCCCCATGTGAAAGTATACAAATGAGTCGGTTTATTGTAATGTGACAAAATGAATATGAAGTTGAAACCTCTTTAGGGGAAAAGAACATGCAAATACTTTCAGAAATGCGCGAAACAGATGTTTGGAGTGGCGGTGTGGATGACTTCAGGCTGCAACAGATCGGTCACAGATATGCTGCGTTAAAATATATAGAATTTATTTACTTCAGCGCGCTCGTTTTTCTTCTCTACGTGCATCGGGCCAAACCAAGAAAAAGGTTCTCGCAAGAGGACTGTTGACTCCATTATGTGTCTCATAGAAAGCAAACTTTGGTCAACCCAGGCATCAAAAGGTAGACACTGATGTGTCAACAGACATTTTAAGGCGCTCTATAAAAGTCGTAATTTGTTTGAGGGAGTATAATGGCAGCAATAAAGTAGGCTGGTTGCAGGAGAAGAGCACGCATCGCTCCCGTCTTAATTGTCGCCAGGTGGAAAGCTCTCGGTGCCGTTGTCTGTCGCCGTCGCCTTTATAAAGGGATGAGGGAATTCCTGCCATATGGCGGTGTGCAGCGAGGAGATCTGCGTTGGGACGCCTGTCCGCTCTCCTCTGCGGAGCCACTGGATCTTAAAGCAGGGGAGCAGTCGGATGCTCGCACGTGTCGGGAGATTAGTCATCCGACGGCCTGAAGTGGACTCACGTGAGGTGATGCCACTCGTCAGTGTGGCTTCATTCATATTCCTCACACGGTCAGCATCCTGCCACATCGCTCCGAGACACACACACACACACACACACACACACACACACACACACACATACGTACGCCCAGTCCTTTATTGTTTGGTGCTCTCAAAATAGGCAGTTACAATACTTTGAGTCGTCTGGTCACTTTTCGGGCTGACGTCTGGTTTTCTCATGTGAGTCATATCTTCACAGACAATAAGTCACTCTGCAACAGGAAGAGGAAGGTGAGGGCTCACAGTTGACGAGAAGTGAACGTGCACTTTACACACCTCCCTTTATATAAGTGGGTTTTCCAAGCTGATGTTTTCCCTCAGTCTAAGCAGTTTTTTTTTTTTCTTCTTTCTTTTTTTTTTTTCCCCCTCATGGAGGAAACATGCAGGCTGTGGGTAATGGAAAGCTGCTGGTGTCAGATTGGGCTGTATTACTGCAGAGTTTTTGCCAGCGATAAAACCTCGTCGATTGGCGTGTTCCTTTTGTTGGGGGAGGGAGAATTGATATCTACTTATTGTCATCTGCTGCATGTGTGTGTGTGTGGGTGTGTGTGTGTAGTGTCTCGGACCAAATGAGGCCTGTGTAGAAACGAACCCATCACCCCCACAATGGTGCTCAATGGAGTGTGGAGGCGTTAAAGCAACACGTGGTTTCAATGTTGCGCCAGGCATTATGGGAGAATCACTGGGGGCAAATCTGCTTTCACAACTACCCTCTATCAGGAAGGGTGAGCAGCTGGGTGACTGAGTGCAAGCTATTTGAATAACAGTTTCTAAATTAAGAGGTGCTCTTTTCAAGTGAACTTAAGTTTTGCCTGTGTTGTATGCGGTCTCGTGACACAAGACGTGAAATAGTTTGTCCCTTTGAGCCAATTACCTCTTTGTAATGCTGCTTTTAATAAATGGAATCACCTCATAGTTCCCTGGAGGCTTTTTTTTATTCCTGCGTGGCCGTGTTTGCGGAACGACTACCCGCATTTCTGCCCGCGTGAGCTTCCAGGTCGGCCCTTGTGGTGGCCCACACTCAAGAATGACAGGAATTCACGTGCGCTCATCCGGCGTCGCGAGCCCTGATTCCCTTCCTTTTCGCTGCCAGCTCTTTGTCTTGTTGTGGGAGCCTTGCTCTCGGCTTTATTTGAAGCCGCACTAAATCCAGAGCTCATTTCCAGTTGTGGCCCGCCCTTCAACGGGAGGAGAGAAGGAAAAAAGAAGAAGGCAGCGGATATGACAGACTGCATTGATTTAATTCTACAGCTTCAGCTCAAATAATTGGAAAATTAAAACTGCTTGTTAGAGTAACAAATAGTGTAACAAGTGGTTTTCCTTCTAGCTATCACATCCAGTCATTAAAATGTTAACCCCAGCGATGTCTTTTTATTTCTGAAGACCGAGAAGTGGAAAAGCGCACGTTTTTTTTGAGACTGTGAAAGTATTTCTCTCTGCGCAAGATGGAGTTCCAGGAGGTCAGGCGAGTTCAACGGGTGTCTACTTGAATGTAGGGGCTGTGTGCCTGCCTGCTGCTGCTGCTCTGTGAAATTCAGTAATTTGAGATGCTGTCGAGATAATGACTGTGAAGCTTTTAGGAATGTTATACAAAAATGAGTTCACAGAGGTCCTTTCTGCCACACAGGCCTCCCAACACAATATACGGCTCCATACCGTGTGTATAACATGCATATACACAAATATTTGACCCATTTGTTTAAGCCAGCAGCATGTCTGTCTGGCTCCAGACATCACAAGATCACTGGGCGGGACCCTTACGGCGTGATGAGTTTCCGAGACGTTGAAGTAATTCTAGGGCATCTGGAAAGAGTTTATTCTCCCAGCTACAAGAAGTATCCAGTACTGTCACGATCCACCAGATAAAAAAAATGGTGCCGGCTGCACTTGAAGCTCTGCTCATCCTTCTATTAAAAGTTCAATTTTTGAATTTTTTAAAAATTGAGGCGTGTTGACTGTTCAAGTCCAAAATCTAATCAGTCTGATGGATTCGTGTGGTTTTCTCCTTCAGTCGCCAGCATCCTTCTGTTAAGCGTCGGCAGGCAGTGATTGGATGTCTAAATCTACAAGCAACCACCTTTCCTGACGTCATGTGATCGGAGCTGCCTCAGGTTAACAAACTGCAGACTGGCGTCATTAAAAAACAAAATAAAACCCTGTTCCGTGTCATGAAATGTCATGACATCTGTGTCAGATAGTTCATCAAATGCTGCCAGAGGAATTAAGATATACAAAGCCGATATGCTCGTCTTTGTTGCAAGTTGGCCTAGTTAGGAATGGGTAGGCGAGTCGACCTGGACTGTTTACCCAGTGCACTTTATGCCCTTTGGCTGGTAGACAAACTTTAATCTGCTCCTTTTTAGTTCAGAGTCCGTCGCGCGCACAGAATTGTCCTTGCGTAACGACCCGACAGTCCTCGGAGCCAACCCGATTTACTCGTCTGTCAAAATGCTCTGCAGAGCTGGCCGCTATTTCTCCCGAAACAAACCCGCCGCATAGGTCTGCTTCGCTGGCCGTCTCCCAGGCTGGCGGCTGCACGGCGCTTACATGGGGAGAGCTCTGTCTGTACACCAGTGCTTTCTCAGTCCCCTTCACCTCTTGCGAGCTTCTCTCAGGCCGATTAGCAGATAATCGGGAAGGCGTTGCAGCCAGCGTCTGCGCTGGCATTAATGGGCTCGCGGAGCGGCGATACACTTGAAGAATGACATGACATCAAGTGCTTGCAGCTAAATTGGGAGAGAAAGAAAGAGGAGCCTCGCTCGGTGGCGTGCTGGCCATTTTGGGGCCCGCCACAGACTAAATCTGACCTGTCGGGGAGAGAAATGGCAGCACGGGTGTTGTTTTACCTCCTCCCCTCCCCCACCGTCCCACTGTTTGTGTTCACACACGGAGGTCGGTTTCCTTTGTGTTCAGTGTCCTCCGATCCCTTGTGACCGGTCCAGTGCTGTTGGAAAGCGAAGTGCAGCTTGGTGTCACTGATGTGGCAGTCAGAGTTAGGGAGGGGGGGGGGGGTGGATTATCTCGCTCTCTCAGACTGCTGACAGAGCCCGCACGTGTCTGATCTCCCGCTTTTCATCTGTCTTTTGTCTCGATGCTATGCTGCGTACGTGAGCGGCACCGGGCACGTCTATGAAGGAGATAAGTGTGGCGCCGTGCGTGTAGGTACATGAAGTTACACTATAGTCGCATCTCTGGCGTTCAGCGTCGGCGGGCTCACGATCACCTTCACCGTGAGCAGGGACGGTCCGCGAATGAACAATGAGGTTGAGTCACACGTTGTTGCGCCCTTAGATTCTAACGCGTCTGTGGTCTCCTATTATCACAGGGCCATCTCTCTGAAGGTCTGGTCACAAAGTGGTACAGATCCCCTCGCCTGCTGCTCTCTCCAAACAACTACACCAAAGCCATCGACATGTGGGCTGCTGGGTGCATCTTCGCCGAAATGCTCACAGGGAAAACCCTGTTTGCAGGTAAATGTTGACTCACTTTCACACGTCTGACTCACTGTGTAATCATGCCGGCAGGCAGTCTTTAAAGTGGCTCCAGTGACTTGAATTAAATGTGGAACTCTGGTCTTATATGGGGGTATATTTTAGTTTAGTTTTTTTTTTCCCCTGCCTGCCTGTCTGTTCAGACCAGACATGGTACCAGCCAGAGCCACTCTTGCTTTTATTGTCCTCACTGCACCTCTCTGAAGTCCAGCTGGAGCCACAAGAGACCGACTGTTTGCCTTGTGCTCAGCTCAAGGCGGTTCCAACGCGCACACAAACATCTCTGTTCCCATGATCCGCCGTGTTAAGCAACTTTCCAACACCTGCACGACTAAGAATGTACTCACTGTTTATTTATTTTTAGTTTTTTCTTCCTCTCCCTGTTTTTTTTTAGGAGCCCACGAACTGGAGCAGATGCAGCTGATCCTGGAGTCCATCCCTGTCCTGCGAGAAGAAGACCGACAGGAGCTCCACAGCGTCATCCCCGTCTTCATCCGCAACGACATGACCAAGCCTCACACGCCTTTGGCCAAGCTGCTGCCTGACGTCAGTGCGCAAGGTGAGCGCTTCACTCGACGCAAAACTAAAAGGCAGAGTCGTGGCTCCCGGACCCCCGCATTGAACATCTTTTGTTGTCCCCCCCCCCCCTTGCAGCCCTGGACTTCCTTGAGAAGATCCTGACCTTTAACCCCATGGATCGTCTGACTGCAGAAGAGGCCCTGGCCCACCCCTATATGGCCGACTACTCCTTCCCCCTGGACGAGCCAATCTCTCTGCACCCCTTCCACATTGAGGATGAAGTCGATGATATCCTGCTCATGGACCAGAGCCACAGCCACACCTGGGACAGGTGCTTTCCCTCACTTATTGCTTTTGATTCGTCTCTTGACGTAGCTGAGAACAATTCCCCGTTCACGCCCTTTTTGGTGTGGTGGTTGTGAGCTAATTAATTTTAATGTGACTGATTTAAAAACAAAAAAAAAAGTACATATTTTTACGTTTCCGTAGACAAAAAAAAAGCCTGTAATGTAAGGTTTTATGTCGTCACGTGTGCATTCTAAAGTGTTTGTTTATTTTCTCTTAGGTATCATGAGAGTCAGCTGTCAGAAGCTGACTGGCACTTGCACAGCACACATGATCCAGATGAGGTTCAGGTGGACCCGAGGGCATTGTCTGATGTGACGGATGAGGAGGAGGTCCAGGTGAGTTTCAACAAATAACTTTGTTCAAAATGTGGTTTAAAAGTCCTTCCTTTTCATTTTTTGCTGCTCGCAGAAAACCTCAACTCAGAGACATTGGTTTTTTTTTTTCCAACCATTGTTTCTCAGGTGGACCCTCGCAAATACGCCGATGGGGATCGGGAGAAGTTGATGGACGAGCCGTCCTTCGACTACTCCGGTCTGTTCCCATCAGAGCGATCCTGGGAGGACGACCACCACGAGAACAAGTACTGTGACCAACAGTGTAGCCACACCTGTAACTACAAGGCCGTGTCCTCCTCCTACCTGGACAACCTCATCTGGAGGGACAGCGAAGTCAACCACTATTACGAACCCAAGCTCATCATCGACCTCTCCAACTGGAAGGAGCAGCAGAGCAAGGAGAAGGCGGACCGCAAGGCCAAGAGCAAGTGCGAGAAGAACGGTCTGGTGAAGGCTCAGATTGCACTCAAGGAGGCGGAGAAGACCCAGAGCCCGGTGGAGAAGGACAAAGTTCAGGAGAAGCACCAGACGGAGAAGCCTCCGAGCCAGCAGAACCAGGGCTTCGACTTTGACTCCTTCATCGCCAGCACCATCAAACTGAGCCTGCAGCCGGAGCCCTGCCCGGAGGCGAGCCTCCTCAGCGAGGTGGGTCTCCTGAACGAGCTCAACTCCTCCGTCTCCCAGCTGGAGGCGCCGCGGTCCAGCTCCATGTCCAAGTCCATCAGCCAGGAGAAGGAGGAGAAGTGCCTGGTGAACCTGGCGCAGCTGGGCGGCGGCGGCCTGGCGGTGGTCGGGGACTGCGTGTGGCCCGCCCACCCCTGGGAGAGCTTCGGCTGCGGGGAGAGCGGCGGGGAGGGCGGCTGTCTGATCGACGAGGCCTGCTGGGACATTCGCAAGGAGGACCACTTCCAGAAGGAGAGCACTTACACCAGCTACCTGGACCGCCTGTTTAGCCGGAAGGAGGAGTGCGCCGCGGAGCCGGCGGCCGGCCCGGAGACAGAGCTGTCCGTGGTGCGCGAGCTGGACGAGAGCTTCCTGGAGAGCAGCACCGAGATCGTGCTCAACATGCAGCTGGACTCTCTGGCCCTGCCCGGCTTCGACGGCGCCGATGACTTGCCTCTAAAATCCATCCAGGCGACCCTCGCCCCCTGCGCTGTCAAATGCTCCCCACAAATCGCCCACAAAACGTACAGCAGCATCTTCAAGCATCTTAATTAAGCCAATATCGTCATCCTCCCTCACAGTGCAAATTCTAGGCTCTTTTTTTAATTTTGTTTTTTTACGTTTTTCTTTTAATAATACGGTATATTATTGTACTTGAATCATTTCATACCTTTTTTTTTTTTATTATTATAGTACTTTTTATTTTATTTTTTAAGAGTTGAGAAGGGTGAGTTATTCTATTTAAAGAGTTTTGGTCATCACTCTGAGCCTTGATCACCAGGCCTTCATGGGTTAATGTCTACGCCCTCATTTGCTAAACTGGCATGTCACTGGCATACTTACGTACTGTAGATGAAAGGAGAGCAGGGGGTGAAGTAGCGGCGAGAGCAAGGAACGGCAAGAGAAGGATTAAAAAGTGGAGGTTTGGCTGTTTTTTTTAATGTGACAAAGAGGAGGATGGTAGACACTAACAATGCTGGGAGCTTTCAAAGAGCTTTCAGCAGCCTTTTCTGAAATGGGATACAAGGAAAATGAAAAAAAAAAAAATACAAGGGGGGTTGTATGGGGTTTCTTTTTTTTTTTTTTTTACTTTCTAATGTTTTTTTTCCCCCCCCTGAAGAAAGCTTCCTTGATAACCCATTCATACTGTAAATCTGACACATGATGCCAGCAGCAACCATTATCGTAGGCGTTAATGTAAATGTGTTATCTACCTCAAGGTAACAGCCGCGAGAGACACTCGAAGCCGCACTAGTGCTTTACACACATGACCATCCTCATGCCATGAAATGAAGTGGTCGCGTAGACGGAGTCGGTCTCACTTTAGCATTTAAACACGGTGAGGTTTTTCAGTAATCATTATTTATTTCTAGCAGATGTGCGATATTTATTTTATCAAAAAAACGTGTTATTTCAATGTGATTATTGAAGATCGAGGAGTTGGGCAGACTTCCATTTTCATTTCGGCACTATACGGGCGTGCAAGTGTTCTTTTTGTTCAAAGGTAGGATGAAAATTCATGTGTTCTGTTTTACAACAAGTTGAGGCTTTCCATTTTCCATCAATTTTGTTCTAATGGATATCATTTTTGTTTGTTTTTTGTTTTTTTATTTTATTTTTATTTTTTATTTATAGGTGCATTCTGTCTTTAGCGGAAACAACTCCTTTATGGTTTAAAGAAGCGCCTAAAAGTCTTAATTTTTTTTTTTTTTTTTTTTTTAATCTGTGTAATGTTAAAAGAAAAAACGCGTGCATGGAGGCAAGAGAAAGGTACATTCAAAGTAAAGTCAATGGTGAGTATAATGTACGTCAGTTTTAATTGTACATCTTTTGTTAAATTTCTATGTACTTTTTCCAGGCAAGCATGACGAATTAGGTTAAGGTGTAGCATGTAGAACAATTATGGACTTTTTTTTGTAATCATTGGTTCCCCTGTTCTACAAAATATCTCAAAAATAAAAATTACTGGCAAAGAGTTTGGCCTGCTTCGTTTTTACTTCTGGGACCGCAACACATTTGGACGAACCTGCTGGTTTGTTCGTTTTTTTAACTACTTGAAATTATGACAGCGGAGCTGCAAGGGCCTTGTTGGTGGGAAACAAGTGCTGATCTTGGTGCTGACTTATTTACATTCCACCTTTAATGCCCAACCAGGGGAAGACTGAATTACACTGCAACACTCGGGGACGCAACCTTTTGAATCACCGGCTAAATGTGGCTCCGGCTGAGGGAGAGATGGATTTGGATGTTGGGAGAGTCGGTGCCCAGGCTTTCCGACTGCCTTTGGTAAGGAATTCTGTGCAGGCGAAGCCAAACGACGACGAGAAATTTCCTCGTTGTACTGCAACTTCTTGCGTGAGAGGCGAGGATTAATTCTCGAGTCGGTAGAAAAGGTGATAAAATGAAGTCTGATGGCATAGAAAGTGTCAAAAGTCACTCGGGGAAGTGTACGGATGTGGAAAATTGATTGGAAGAAAATCCTTCCAAATTCCTACGCTCTGCCTCAGCATTTGAACGCACCAGGGTGAGTCACAGAATTACGAACCAATCAGAGAGCGCCTTTATTGCTCATTACGACCCGGGGCCAAATACAAACCGGAAGTCAGTTGCGAGTTCTTTACTCGAGCCAATAATACACTGTTTATGCGAAAAAAAGATTAATTTAAGCAAAATTAGACGGTGACAAGTAGTGACGGTCACTATGCACGTATTTTAAACGGCTCTGAGCAACCCGTCTGCTATTTTTTCAGCCATCTTTTCCAAAAATTGACTGTTGTATAAAAGTCAGTTGCAGCATCACGTTTGTGTCAATAACCTGATAATTTGTCGTTTCTATAAAACTGGTATGCTGGACTGTGTGACTGTATAATAAAACTTATAGATTAAGGTGAAGCAATCAAATGGATAAATGGTGAAACCTGTGACGCTTTTATGGACAATATTCTATGAATTTGGCACCACATAAATAATAATGCATGATTGCCCTTGTAAATGTATTGGGTGGTGGCTTTTTATTTTTATTTTAAGATTTCTTCTATATGAAAGCACTAAATACAATAATGGTAAAAGTTCGGGGTTTGATTTAAATTTCTAGTTTGATTGTATCATGCTTTCTCAAAAGTAATATTAAAAATAAAGTAGTTTTGGGTGTTAAAGTGTAGTAAGTTAAGGTGGAATCAGTTTTTGACTTTATATCTGTAAAAACATCAAATAAGTTTCATGGAAGGATGTTTATACATTAGATTTTTTTCCCCCTCTATTTTGTTGAATTTTTTAAAAAGTGGTCAAAACAATGTAGACTATATGTGCTGTTTGATAAAAATCAGTTTTAAACTAATCAAAATCTCACTTATTTTAGAATGTACGGCTGAAAAGTACAAAATCCATTAAAGCATATGTTGCTGGATGTTCTTATTACTTAGTAGACGTGTGAAAAGTTGTCAAATTAATCCTATTTCAATGTGAGCACTTCACTGATTGTTATTCATTTACCATTGTTCTTAAGAAATGAGGAAGCGACCAAATATGGTCAAGTTAAGTAGGTTAAGGGTTAAATAAGAGTCAGACTGACTTCACAGGAAGCAAACTTTTGTGGGGTTTACTTCTCGGAGCAAACAGAATAAACTGAGGTACAAAGGTTGGAAGTGGAAAGTCTTTCTGTAAATCAGCTGCAGCTGCGCTCGTTTTTTTTTTTCCACGGCTGTTACTTCCTGCTGAAACAAATGATGCCAGCTCCGTGTTGTTTTGCGTTCCCGGTAACAACACAATCCTCAGCCGCAGTGATCAAACCCCGCTGGAATACACTGATTAAAGCTGAGGCACCTGATTTGAGTGGTGAGGGAGGAGGGAGAGCACTGAAATAAAGTTATGTGGGTTAGATACGCTGTCAAGATCAAAAAATGCGTTTGCTTTTTCTTCCACCTCTTTTTATTTTCCAGCTCAGGCGTCGACATGTGTTCCGTTTGCAGCTCGCTTCCAATCCGCCTCCCTTCAGTTTTTCTGCGCTGCAGAAGCACGTGTTGGTTCACACTCAGTTTGTTTCTTGACTTTAATACCGTCATGAGGCCGACTCCATCGTTCCTCTCTGCTTCATCCACACATTCTTTAACCCCCCCTACCTGCCACTCGGCGTCAGAGGTATTCCCCGCATCCCGGGCTCATCAGGTTAAAAATAAAATCCCAACAACACCAAGATAAGCAGCTCAACTCGGCACCCATCAGCTGACAGTAGCTTAACACATCGCCGCCTAATTCAAGGTCATGAATGCTATTCTCCTTCCTGGGAGACCAATTAAATCTCCTCCCGGCAAAACAACAGGAGCCGCTTAAGCTTTTCACAGAACCTCCTCCAAAATAAGGTGTGTAAAATGTGGCGCGGCCTCAGCTTGGTGCAGCAACGTACATGCGAAGGCCCGGCAGAGGCCTCCAGTGGCTATCTGCTACGACTCGGGGAGTGAGTCGGCTCGTTGTGGCTCCCCAGCGTCAGAATGTGTGTCCATATTCAGACCAGGGCGACCGGCGCTAAAAATAGAACACAAAGTGCCCTCGTAAATAGACATCACCTCACAGGGACCTGCACTTTAGATGCTGAAACTCCAGCCAAAGTTACCGAGTGGCTTGACCTTATAACTCAGCACTACATGTGCCTCCAAGCAACATACTTTTTCAGGTCAGATGCTCAAATTGTGGACCTTTTGGAGCAGCGCTCTCAAATTTAAGGACGTGTCGTCCCCGAGGGCTGAGGACGGAGGAGAACTGAGCTGAATTAATGCTTTGTGTAACTCTTGTGTAACTATTTTGGTTCTTATTTCAATTCCCGCCTTTCTGGAAAAAGTTACATATTGTGTAGTTGGGCCACGTTGGGTTTTCAGAGATTGAGAGCCACATGCTTTACAACCAGAGGGTGATTTACCAGAAGAGGTTCAGGGAAAATATATGTCGATGTCACAGTTCTGCAACTTGCTTCACCGGAAATATAACATTATGCACAACATGTACTGTCGTTGCACAATAAGTGGGGATTTGGGGTGTTGATTAAAAGGTTTTCATGTTAACAGGGATCCGTATGTAAACTGTGGAAGTCGAGGTGAGGTGGGTTGGTCACAAAGGCCTGGGGATTGTTATACCTGTTCTGCTTATGGTCTAATTGATCTTCATGGTCATAAAGCTGTGCAATCACCGGTTGTAAAATTGTGATTTCAGCTGCTCCCCTTCCAGCAAATCAAGGGAGCTGCATGTTTGATCTGGCACCAAGCCGGATACATTCTGTAGCGGCAGGGCCTTGCTTAGGGATGACACATTGGCAGTATCTATAAGTATTTTTTTTGAGAACTGAGCTTCGACATAAAGAAAATTTGTCACTGAAACTGTAGCGCTCAGACAAAACAACTGACGTCAAACAGATTTGTATTGAATTTGAGGAAGAGCGATCGCCTTAAGGACAACGCGTCTCCAATCACGCTTTAGTACTTTCGAGTCGGCGTGGAAACACAAGGGCGGCTCACACTGTAATTTGTGCCCTCATTCAAAGGAAATCATCTTAAAAGCTTATTAATATTCACGCAGTCCTCGTAACACAATGTTCCCTCGGCCTGCGGGAGCAACAACAGATGCTCCCGGTGAACAACATCCGTCACTCAGACGGGGAAATTCAGCTCCAGAATTTACATAATGAAAGTTCCTTTTTCTTCTTTGGGCTGCATAAAGAGCTCAAAAAAGACAAAAGCTGGACTTTTTTTTTTTTTTTTTGGCTTTCTTGTATAATCAAAACATTCGACGAGTTGTTATGTTGTAGGATCGGTTGTGATGAATTAAGAGGATTTTCCTCTGCTCGGAGCAGCTGGAGGCGAAAGAAAACAAAGCCCCTTCTCACCAGGAACCATCTCATGTTGGTTTAGGTGCAGCGAGGTTTACGGATGTAGGTCAATTATGTCGTGTGACGATTTGATACAGCCGCTCAGAATCACCAAAGGTTGAGTCAAATTACACATTTGTGGACGAGGTCCATAGTATTCATGCTGCTATTCTAAAAGCTTTTTTTTTTTCCTGAACAATATGTTGTTGTGGATTAGCATGAGATATTCATGCACTTTTAAGCTTCCCTTTGGTTGTTTTTTAGGATTAAATAATCTGCATGATGTTATTCATTGTTCTCATCTGTTTTGTATTTTGCAATTCACTTCAGTAAAAAAATGGAATCACAGATTTAACCTATTAAGTAAAAGGGAGTAATCGAGGTTCCTAAAGGAACTTTCTTTTTTTTTTTTTTTAATGGGAAATGTATTGATGCTCTCTCTCTCCCCTCCATGCAGCTGTAGTGTTTACAACTCTTGCCTCGTGATAAGAATCAGGTTCAGTTGGGCTTTTTGTGTGGAGTTCGCATGTTTTTCCTGCTCGATATATCTGGTTTCCTTCTCCTGTGATCAGCTTCATTGTCGTGCGACCCTGAGTAGGAAAATTGGAATAGAAGATGGATGAGGCATGTTTTTTTACTTTACCTTTAATTTCAGCTAAAATCAGCCTTCATGTTGGACAGTCATGCAATGATGCAAAAAAACAAAACAAAACAGGACAGTTTCCATGATTCTGATTACAAACTATATAACCTATTCTGAAAATGTGAGTATAAACTAAAGATGTAAGCACAAGAACCTAAAAACTTAACAAAAAACAATCATCTGTACTTCATGTCTTAATAGCTACACTCATTTTGCTTATGTTGTTTGGCTGCAATTCTTTTCCAGTTGAGTTGTTTAATTGTCCTCGACAATTAAACATGAGTAATTTGAAGACCTCTGAATTGGATAAATATTTGGAAATCCTTCACTGTACTGACATGTGAGGTCTAAACCTTTGGCCTGCAGGTGTTTGACCGAATCGCCCCGGGAAAAAGATAAACTCAGACTTTATCAGTCCACTTTTTTCCACCCTGTGGCCAGTATTTAATGCACCGGGCACAAAACAACCTGCATATTTTCCTTCCGCAATAACAACTGGTTTCCATAACAAAGTTGGAGGAAACAGAGCTGAGTGGAAATCCCAACACAGAGACATTTCAGTTTAATGACATATAAATCCAGACAGTCAAATAAAACATATAGCATGTGTATTTTCTCAGCAGTTTAGCATAATGTATTTTCCACAAACCTCACGGGAGACAATACAACTATAATTATATATGCAGTTTCACACACTTGTGTGCCAAGTGCTGTAATTTAACTATTTATTTCTATACTTCTGCACTTCCTGTAAATTAGTGAATGTGGTGATCTCTACAGCAGCAGGAAGATGATGACAGGTTTTTTTATTTATAGGAGCGCATATGTGAGCGTGCCTTCATTTGAAAATAACACAGTCAAAAGCAAAGCATCGGCTCTGATGACTTCGCTGATTCTTCAGAACTAAATTCGACTTCACCGATGATGCAAGTAGCTGCTTGTGCGCCTGATGAATATAATCAACGGTTGTGTAAAGACCTCAGCATGTGACAGGATGTCATTATACTAAGTCCCTGCAGTGTGCTGTTAGACAAACTGCACACATCATGCCACGTCTCAGTGGTTATTACCCTAAAGACAATAAGCATTTTATTTTGCCTTCACTGACACATTTATATCATTTATCTGTGCTTGATCTGACTTTGCTTCAATGTTTCCAGTGAAATTCTTAAAAAAAAAAAAAAGAATCATCATTTTCATCCACTCTATAAACTCTACCAAAGGATAGCTTACGACTTTAGTTTCAAATTTGACTCGATCTATGGAAAAGTGACAAAGTTAAAATGATTTTCCAGCCGAATACTTCCTGCGAAGCATTTTACGAGGATGCGTGAAGCTGGACAAACCCTCGGAGGCAAGTTAAGAATGAGAAGCCGTTTTCCATTCAAGCAATTGAATCATCTTTCCTTTGGCAGACAGATGGTGGTGGTGTCATCTACCAACAGTCATTTATTCCATAAAAAGAAAAGAAAAATGGTGTCATGTCTGGCCACACTATATAAATTCACCCCAATAATTTAAAATACTTTTCCTTGGAATTGAAGTATTGTTAACTCTGAAGCCAAATTCAGTCGTTTTTTGTTTTGTTTTTGCAATTTTAAGAATTCCAGGTATAAACTGGTCATAAGTCCCGTAACAGGGCAAATACAAAGAGTCAGTCACAGATATTTAAATTCTACGGGCAAATTATAATCACCAAGTAACCTCACATACATGTTTCTGGGCTGTTTGAGGAAACTAGATGATTCTGAGTAAATCCACATGTGTCTAAGGAGAAATGCAAATCACTAAACACTACCTGTCACTTCAACATGTTGAGCAGGCGTGTGAAACATGTGGCTTGTGGGCTAAAATGGGCCCCCCTGGTTCAGAGAAGTGATGGGCGTTTGCCAAGTTTAAAGAAAAATCACCTGTTGGAACATTGTAGGGTTTCGTATTGTAGATAAATTGAGTTCAATACCTCTCGCGTAGAATGCTCTTTGAACAAATCCTCGAATTTGCACACGAATACACATGAAATCACAAACATCAAAGATAGATGAGTTAAATGAATACCGTACTTTACAGACTATAAGCCAGACCTGAGTTTCACTCCATTTAGCTGAGAACGGGCCGTTTACAGAAAAGCAACGTGTCCAGGGGTTGTTAGCTTCCGGTGGTTCTGTCGTTTGCAGACTTGTCAATCAAAAGCTGTTCCACAAAGAGAGCATCTGGAGGAAAATACTGTAGCTCACCTGCAGAATATATTTGAGTTGTTTCACACGACCAACTCTGTCCTTCACATGTTGCTTCAGACTCCCACATGAAATAAAATCACTACCTTTGTACTTTCTTAGCCATCGTGTGACACGGACCGGCCACTTCCCACTGAAAGGCATCCTGGAACAGCGGACACTTGATGATGCTTCAGGGAAACGAATGAATGAATGAATAGGTTTTTAGATGAGACGAAGCTCAAAAGGTGGCAGTGGAGGAGAGAAGATGCCCTTTCATATTATTGCATTAACATATTTTTCAGCTTGAAAGTGGATTTGATTTCATGCAAGAGAGCTTTCAGAGCCCTGTAGGCAGATGCACGATCCCGCCACCCCCAACGACAGGAAGAGTATTTCCATGACACCCCGGTGCTGCAGCAAGTATAACACATTCACAAACTGATGATTCCCAAATCATGAGGAGTTTTTACCATTTGTGCACATACTTGTTTCCCCAACTCATCACATTACATTCTTGTTCAATTGTGCAAGATTTGATTCTAGTAGATGACAGCTTTCAGGGAGTGATGTAGCTCTCTTCTTGTGTCAGTGAGGAATTATGAATCAAATTAGAATTAAAGAGTGTGATGCATGCAATATAGTCACTTTCATTCTGAAGGTGGCAGATTAATAGTTTAGACCTGTGGGCAAACAGTTTCCCATATCTTTGCAGTGTTAAATAAGCATCATTATTGTGCAAAGAAATACAAGAACCACACTGATGCAGGTTAACGTTGGCCAAAACCATATAACACACTGTTTTTTTAAGCATATCATTAGAGCTTATGTGACTTGATTCTCCACAGTCCTGATATTTCATGTGGCCCTGTGAGTAAAATCAATTGCGTAACCCCGGGCATACAGCAATAGAAGCCAAGTTTTAAATCCCAAAAGAGAGAATTATTATCTATGATGAAGACTGTAAGCAAATATTGTTTGGGCAGAACATGTAAAATTATACACATTTTTTTTTAATCAAAAACACCTGATGCTGTAAGTTCAAACTGCAGCTGAAAGACTGAAACTGATGAAAGCATCTAAATTTGATTTCAGGACTTTTGTGAAACAATTGCGTTATCACCTGTGCTTATGCAGTGGAAACCAGAAAGTGGGGATAAAAAAAATCCAGCTCACACCTGCACCTCTGGATGTGCAGTTCTCGTTGAGCCTGTAAGGGAAAAGCAGCTGAGCAAGGCTTGCTGCAGTGCAATGAGGGTAAAGCCATGCTATTACTCTGGTTTCTTACAGTGTCTGCTGGAAGATTCACGTGTTATAATTGTGTTCTGTGATAGTAAGACAGAATAGGACAGACACAAATATCTAACGTCAAGTTGAAACAGAAAAAAACCCACCTGATGGGGACAGATCAAGAACTTCCAGTTCCACAGCCAGAGACCCTGGGGGGGAAGGTGCAGAGCGAGTGACGACAGGAGAAAGACACGATGTAAATAACATGCAATGATGACATATGAATGACAGGAGGCTGAGGACTGCAGTAAAGAAGGTCTGTAGCAGCCACCACCTGTGAGTCCGGTTCTGCAGGTTTTCCTAAAAGTAAAGCAGAGTTTTTCTTCTTCACAGCCACTAATTCTCCCTCCTGTTGGATTGTTTCTTCCACTTTTCAGATGTCTTTTTTGTCAAAATGCCAAAAGTCGACTATGCCGCTATTGGCACAGCATGAATACCTGTGAAGTGAATGGAGGCGTTTTCGATTGCCTGAAATGTGAAATTAGAGTCTGCTTTTTCACACCTGTAGAGAGTTCCTCCACCTCCCGGACTGTTCCTGCTGGAAACCACTCGACATAAACCTCACATTTATATCCACAAAACTGCATCCTCCATTCAACTTTCCAGTTCAGGCTCTCATATTCCTATGCATCATTTTGCATAGAAATATCATGAGACGAAATAAGCATTTTGCATTTTGCATTTTTATTTACCGACATTTACGACTCGACCTTATATTCAATTGTCCGGATTCACCTGCTGCAAGATACAGCAAACAACAACATCATGTGAAACATCAAGTGCCATTGTTGTGTGTGCATGACCGGGCAGCTCAGATGTCACACTGGGTCTGTTGGAGTGAGTCCCGAGGTAGGAGGCCAGACCCCCGACTGTGAGATATGCCAGCCAGCCATGGTTCGTTGTAATGTAACGCCATCACAGGTGATACTGGGAATAGATCTCAGCACTCGAGATCTCAGTAAAGTCCGTCACCGATACTTTTGTGTGTAGATACAAGCTTGAAATCCATCTGTGGTTGTGTCATCGTGACTGTAAAGCATGTCAATAAAAACAATAAATCCCTCCTTGGTTAAATATGTTTCCCACATTGCGTAAGTTTATTCTATAGAAAGAAATTGGAGTGTGTGTCGAGTCATCTCTGGAGCACTCATCTAGACGAGTGTCTCTTTTTTTATTTTAGTCATTCGGTTTGTTTCTTTTGGTACACGTTCGGAAATGAATAAATAAAATAAATGTAAATTGTTTTTTAAATAAATAAATAAAATTTGCAATATGAAAAATAAGCAACGTAAACAGTAATGGTGGTTGCAGTCTACCGTATGTTGTTAATAAAGCTCAGCGGGTGGGAGCTGTAGGTCGTCACAGCCTTAAGTATTAACGAGACTCCCGCTGTCCAATAAGTGCAAACGCAGTGAGCGCAGATCAGTTGTAAGAAATAAAACATAATTAAAGGAAACACTGTTTTTGGACAAAATGTGCCACTATATGAGCTGTATTTCTCATAAAGGCCCCACAAATATGTACTTCTCAGTCTAATCAGTAGACACAGTAATACAAAAAGATGACAGTGATCGTGTCACTGTGAAAAAAAGCAGCCGTGCTTGGATTCCCAACGGTTTGCGAAATGTCAAGCTGAGTCCTGAAGTCAATCACAAGAGGACAAAAGACCCGTCACGAGAGCTGCGCTGCGATCACAGTGTCATGTTTTCATGTTACCAAGACACTGTTGTCTGGCTACTGTGGGTCCCCGGTGTTTTAACGCAACAGCAAGATTCTCATGAGTGCGTTTCACCTGAGAGCAGGCGTGTGCATGTGGAGAGCACATTCAGTCTGTCAAACACTCCACGGGATGGAAGTCACAACTTGAGGGCTCTGCTCATTTCCCCACTTTGCTATGAAACTGAAAAGGCTGCAGGAGGGACCTCAGGCTCACAGCAATTGCTTTTTGTGACTCATCTCATCTGTCGTAGTGTTCTGAGATCAGAGGTCTCTGTTGGGGTTGAGCTCATTGCTACCTTGAGATGCTTTTTTTTTTATTTATTTTTTTTTATTCTTTTTCTTGGACTATGCACAAAGATTAACATGAAGGCCAGGGCTTTGACAGTGAAAGAATGCACCTGGACGTCAGAGGAGTGCCACCTAGTGGATGAGCTGCATGGAGATGCCCAGAGGGACAACCTTTGCCTGCCAAACATCTTCAGGTCCAGAAAAGTGAAACCGCTCACCAAGAATCCCACCAGCCCGACCGTGCAGGTTTACTACACAGCCAGGGAGCTTCTGCTGGAGGTGTTTGATAGAGATGCCGTCCGGGAGCTCATCGGGAGAGCGGCCGGCGGGAAGGCGGGCGCAAACCGGCCTCCACACAGCCAGGACAAGGAGCAGAGCGCGGATCTGTCGGAGGCGGAGTACGCAGAGGCCTTATCGTGGCTCTCTGTGGTCCTCCAGAGCGGCCTGTCGGTGGGGGAGGACTGCAGCTTCGCCTCGGAGCTCACCCAGAAACTGGACGGACGGCAGGGTGTCCTGAAGAGAAACAGCATCCAGACGAGCCTCGTCTCTCTGACCAGGTTGGAGGACGGAGACAAGCTGGACACGCTCTCCGCTTTCTGCGGCCGCTTGACCAGACGCTACCAGGCCCTACACGCACCCGGTCCCAACTTAGCTGTGAAGAAATACGCACTCTCCTACCAGAGCGCGTCTTGCTCCCTCTGCCTCGCCCTCCTCTGGGACCTGAGCTCCGGCTTCATCTGCAACATGTATCTGTACAGTCCAGAACAGCTGCAGAGGCAGAGCAGGAAGCCAGTGGTGGAGCAGGTGGTCAAGCATCTGCTGAGGCCTTTCTGCAGCCACAGGCACCTGGTGCAGCTCGACAGCTCTGCCTGGATGGAGGGCAAACTCTCAGACATCTTCTCTGGGTTGGGGGTGAACATTGACTTTGTTCCGGCCGTCAAGAGGCCACTCATGATCTCAGCATCAGCCTCGTCTCCCGCGGCGACACTGCCTCAGCACCAGCGACCCTCTAAGGCCTCAACGCCTCAGCTTGTCGCCCTCCTGCAGGGCTGGACTGGACCCGCCATGTTTCCTCAGTCGGACCTGAAAGGGTCGGTGGCCGACGACTTTCTGCCGGGGATCTGGGCGACGCTGCACGTGATCTGCATCAACACGTTTGTGCTTCACGCTCTGCAGAGCCAGGGCTCGGGCCGGAAGGTCCACCTGACAGAGTTCATCCGGACTCTGGTCTCTCAGCTGGGGGCGGACAGCAGCGTCTCGGTGCCCGTCCTGCCACGACTCAACAGCTGCTCATATGAAGGGACGGGCTCCACGGACCTGCCCAAGCAAAGGTTAGTCTCACTCCCGGAGCTTCTGCAATCTGTCAACTAAATGAAACGTGTTTAATTCAAACAAAAGCAACCAAAGATGCTCACGATTTTCTATTTTGGAATACATATGATCTGATAATCTAAAAGGATGAGTTCAGTTACATTCAAGGTCATTGAATTGTCTTTCAGCCATTCACTGCTGAGGTTTTGATCATGTTTTATGTTGGAAACATTCAATTGTGCAGCAAACATTGTGTACATATTGCAGGTTGCAATGAGTAAGACACTGTTCATTACCTATTAACAGAAGTCTAATCAGTATAAAACTGACACTTTTTGATAGTATTATGATGGGAAATATTTGTTATCCATAACTGATATCAGCAGTCAGTTTAGTTATTTCATGATCAGTTTTGAAACTTTCTAATCTAAAAGTAAATAATGCAAACATGGTAGGTTTGATTTAAAAAAAATTTTTTTTATCAAATACAAGCACTGGAAAATCTGAAAGAAGTTTTGTTTTATGAATGGTTTCATTGTGGAAGTGATTATAGTTGTAATAAACAAATGTTCAATAATCATCCAACTACGAAACTGATCTCCAATAGACAGGAGCTGTTTATGGGCAAATCAGGGCCCTGGACAGACCCTCAGTCCGTCGTAGAGCAAACGCAGAGACAGTCACACTCATAACAGTTTGAGATGTCAATTAACATTAAAAGCGTGTTTTTAGACTGTGTGAGGAAACTGGAATGGCCATCCAGTTCCTATTTCCAATGCTTTCACTCTATTGAGGCACACTGCACTGCAATGCACAGGATGATACTTTTGACTTCTGGATTTAAAAATATATTTTTTTAGGACAAATAACAGAAGTGTTTGTCGGCGGAGAGAAAGCGAGAAACACGGCTGTGGCGCCGCAGTGAGGCTGCAGAACAAACCGGGGGTGTGTGGTTTAGACAACTCCGGAAACTCCTGCTACCTAAACGCAGTGTTACAGTGTCTGTGCTCCACCGTGCCCCTGGTGGAGCACCTCCTCAACCAGGAGACGCGCAAAGAGCTGGCAAAGTAAGACCCCCCCCCCCCCACGTGTGTTTATTATGGCTCACCTCAGCGCCGACAAGTCGGGTCATCCAACGTGGCTTCGCCTCTTGTAGGTCGAAGTGCCGTGTCGCTGAGGTGTTGGTCCGCCTGCTGGAGCAGATGTGGCTGGGAAGGACCTCCAGCTGTGCGCCCGTGGAGGCCCGGTCTGTGCTGTGCTCCGTCCTGCCGCAGTTCAACAACTTCTCCCAGCAGGACGCCCAGGAGCTGCTGCTCTTTCTCCTCAACGCCTTCCATGATGACCTCAAAAAGGTCAGCCCCCCCCCCACCCTCCTCCGTCCAGTAGATATGTTGTTTTTCCCCACACCTTTTAGTAGCCATACATTTTAGAACCCTTTCCATTTCTCTGCGAGGTTGCAAAGCGCCAGACGCGTCCGACGACCCGACGGCCGAGGCAAGAACGCAATAAGAACTGTGCCGGCGAGCCCACCATCGTCTCGCATCTGTTCGAGGGCCGACTGAGCTACATGACCCTCTGCATGCACTGCAGCCAGCGGGGCCACAGCGAGCAGACCTTCACCGTGCTGTCGCTGCCAATACCCACGGACATCATAAAGTGCACCATCCAGGTCCGCTTTAAAAGGCTTTTCTCTACACGCGTGCGTTCTAGACACGGCTGCTCCCGCGCTTCCTCACGGTGGTTCTGTGTGGCGCAGGACTGCCTGTCGCTGTTCTTCGAGCAGACGGTCCTGACGGGGGGAGAGCAGATGTTGTGTTCAGCGTGTGGGCTGAGGAGAGAAACGGCCGTCCTCACCTGTCTGGATGAACCTCCCGAGATTCTCACCTTGCATCTGAAGCGGTGGGTGTAAATAAATGGAAGGAAAAGAAATACGAAGCTGAGATAACACTTTCAAGTCAATTTGCATGTTTCTTCGACGAATCTTTCGCCGCTATGAATGAAAGCGTTACACCTATTTAATGAAATATTGAGAGAAAACTATCACCTACAGGTCTAATTAGTGTCGTAGCTGGCTGTGGGCTCTTTATCTAGATTCAGTGTGAATAACATCCATCTGAATTTATCAACTCAATAATAAAAATTTTTATACACCAACATAAGCTAGATATTCTATTCTAAACTCCCATCACAGCCAAAAAGCCTGGAAATTAAACTGCTGGCGATGAGATTACTCAATCTGTAAAATCCTCCCTAAATCAATGTGATGAATAGAATTGAATTTGTTTCTTTTAAGCAGGTTTGGCTGCAGAGGGAAGAGTCAGGTGAAGCTGAGGACCAACGTTGTTTTCTCCATGAAGCTGGATCTCAGTCCGTTTGTGTCCAGCTCAGCGCAGAACGACTCGTATTCCTCATACCACCTCTACGCTGTGGTGGTGAGTGAAAACAAAGAACGAAATCAACACATGGGATAACGGTCCATCAGTTTTCTCTGTACTTTATTTGTGATTATATTCATTGGATAATCTTATTGATGAGGTCACATGATGCTGGCTCTCCTGCAACATAACAAGATCGAGTATTTCTATATGGAGTTTTTTTTTTTTTTTATCTTGGTGATTCGAAGAAGGCACCGATGTCTTATCTGTTCCACCCGATCATTTTATCCTTCTTTCTCCAGAACCATATCGGCCACCTGAACATGGGCCACTACACGGCCCTGTGCCTCAACGCCCCGGCTCGGGCGTGGCACTGTTTTGACGACTCGATGGTCAGAGAGGTTCAGGACAGTCTTGTGCAATCACCAAACGCCTACATGCTGCTCTACAGCCGCAGGCCTTTCCACAAACCAAAGATCCACGGACTGTGAGTTGCTCGCTGGAAGTCTTTTGTCCCAATCATGCCTCTCATCATTCAGGGATCAATTCCACTGCCTGCAATTTGTAGTCGATGTTTTTTTTTTTCCACCCCCACTATTAAGAATAAAATTAAAAGTCTTGTCATGATGTGTGACAAAGTGTGTATAATCACAATAAGACATCAGGAAACACTCATCCACAGACACTATTTTGAAGCGGTTTTAATAAATAGTCGTATGAGGTTAATATGATCGCTATATCTGAAACACAATTTTCCTTCTGAGCATTAAGAAATAAAAATCAACACATATACAAGTGAAAAGAAAATGGATAATGATCTCATGCCAGGCAAATTAAAACTGCACTCGGGATGTAGAGTCAAATCCCTTCAATTCATACGTCTGGTCCATTCAGGAAAATAAAAATGAAAAATCTCTTAACTTTGTGCTCTCGTTATTCAGTCAGCAGATTTTGACACTAATGCACTCATGGAAGTGAAGAGGGCCAATTTCTCATGTCTTCATATTGTCCGTCTCGGTGGCGAACACAAAAAAAGAAGAAGAATCAACATTCCGGCCTCGGAGGATGTTAACGTATCTCAAAAATGTGTCCCCCTAAATAGTGGTAATGCTTGATTATACTGACGTAAAAGACTTTTATAAGTTCAGAGAACGAACACGACAGCAGCAGGGAGGATCTTCTGTCACCGGCTGGACCGAGCGAGGCGGACGGGTTGGCGGCGTCTGCGTTGTTGTAAAGCATTCAGAGGTGATTATTAAAGTTAAACCATGTGTTCTACACGAACAACTCAAATTGCATATTGTGTAAGTGCAACAATGTGGCTAATATGAACAAGCAACAATCTAAACGTTGTCTTCTCCTGCGGGAAGAATCTAAACTCACTCACAGTCTGTTTCGCGCCTCGTATGTGAAACATCAGAAAGTTAAACTGTTAAACGGTGATATTATGATGCCTGCTACTTCTGAGAAGATAAAAAAAAAAACAAACAAACAAGCAACATTTTGGTCACTTAACAGATACACTTGCCCTCAAAAGTATTTACATGTTTGAATGTGCAACATCAGCATTGGTAAGTTATGGACATGCCGTCTAACCGTTACTCCTGTGGATACACAGCACAAGAAAGCCGGGGGGGGGGGGGGGCAGTTCCGCCGCTCTGCCGTTCACACCGAGTGGCACAGAAATGAGAGTGGAACAGCGTCTGAACCTGCTGTTAAGCTCTACAACACAACCATGGCATCAGAGTTAGATTAAAAGGCCTGTTTAGTCCCTAAACGATCAGTTAATATGAAGAGACGGCATGTTTTTAACAGCTATAGGTTCTCCTAGCTGAAGCATTGCACCGTGTGCCGACACCACCCACCGGTCTGACGCGTCCGGGGGAGGGGGGGGGTGGGGACCTCGCCGCCTCCCCACTCGAGCGTGTACCCTCGTGCACGCGACAACGACTGGCTTACCCGCAACTGTGTTGTGCACAGCAGGTCCTCAAGCAGCCGCGGCTTGAAAAAGGGAGAGAAAAAAAAAAAACAACCTCTCGGCGTCGCTGCTCTGGCGTGGCGTTTCTCTCCGTGTCCGGCAGCACCGTCACAGGGTGGAGTAAAACAGGATGTAGGCCGCGGACGACTTGACGGACGAGGTGGAGATCTCGGACACCTCGTGGTCGTCAAACTTGTACCAGCGCTGCTTGAGGGCGTTCTTACAGTAGGCAGTGTAGTGTCCGCCGTCCAGACCTCCATAGTGATTCTAGCAGGGAGAAAATAAAACAAAGAACAAAGAAGAAAAAAAACAAGGGGGAATTTAAATGCAATTTCTTTTCTGCAAAGATACAACAACAAAAGAATAATCCAAGGTGCTGAGTTCACTTGTACTCACAGACACTCCGTACAGGTTGTATCTCTTCAAGGTCTGTCGGGGTCCTATGACGTACTGAGACAGGTCCAGACTGTCCAGGGGGAAGTCCACTGACGTCTGGAGCTTTTGCTTCCACCTGCCCTCGTAGGAAAACCTGCAGAAATCACGAAAGAGTGTGTTAAAAAAAAAAAAAAAAAAAAAAATAGTAATGTTGATCATCTAATTATGTAACGCACAAGACTGCCTGCACACAAACATGCTTACAAACCGTTTTAAATGGACGAGGACAATGGGCGGGACTTTCCAGATCTCCAGCTTCTTGGTGGAATCTCTGTGGGCTTTGCAGTGTCGGCAGAACACTTTGTTGTTGTCGGTCAGTCTCTCTTCTTTGGAGAACAGACGTAAACAGTCCTGCCGAGAACAGGACATTTTGGATGTTGTAACTTGTTGTTTTTTTTCACCGTCTAGAATTGTCCCCAATGATAAATACTCTGAATGAAACTGCAGACTAAGAGGAAGGGTTCTGTTATTAGGCAAAAAGAGACCTTTGTTGAAAAGCATTTTGAGGGTAGCTGGCGACCCTTAAATTGCCCAGAGGGGTAAAATATAAGTGTGTGTGTGTGGTTGACCGACTCTCTCTCTCGTTGAGCCCTGTGATGGACGTCAGCTTCCATCTGACCTACCTGCAGGGAGCACTTGCTGGTGGAGGCCAGAGGCAGTGACAGGTACATAAAGGTCTCGAACGTTCGCGACTTGCGGTGGCAGGTCAAGCATTGCACGGTGGACTTGAACTGGCCCTGGAACAGCGCCACGATGATGGACTCGTTTAGCAGCTTGTGTTTGCTCCAGGCCACGTCGGCGGCGGTTTGATCGTCCAGGTGGTCATTCTCCTCCTCCTTGTACCGCTTCCTGTTGTCCGCCTGAAAGCAGAGATGAGGAAACAACGTCGTCTTTTTTTTTTTAACAAATGAACAACTCTCAACTTTAGCTCAGCAGTCCCTCTTTTCATGATCCTACTAAAGCTTTGGTGGCAGATACCGACGACCCCTTCAATTTTACCACAATTTACTGGGAATTTCTTTCCGTACGACACCTTTCTCAACTCTTTCAGCATCACTAGAATGCAGCTTAGCCACAACAGTGATGAGCGGAGAAGAGATGAGTGGCAGATTAACTCTTGCGAACATATCTTTCATTAGTTACTTGAACTGAATAATCAACAGGTTTGAACATCACACAAAAAGGACACGACGAGATGGAGTGTGCGTCCAGAGAAATGCAAACTATCAACTTCAAGTCTCTGAATCTCTTAACGTGAAGGATTGTACGTGAAGCAGCCTCGTGTGATGTGGCGGTTGTAATACTGCAACTCAACTCCAGGTGGAGACATTTGTTATTAAATCTTCTCTAACGGCTCCAAACCTTCATGATAAATATTTTTCTTTATGTTGTAAATATGGTGCTTTGCCAAGTATTGAATCTGAACAGTTGCAAAAAAAAAACAAAAAAAAAAACCCCTACAAAATATTTGTGGTTATCTTAGAGATTCATCTTTCCTTTCCCTCACTCAAATGAACATGGAGCCTGTAATAGCAGAAAGAAAGGGAAAAAATAAGTTGATACAGGCAATGAGCATGTCTTGGGTCTAAATGCAAAGAGGTTCTGACGGATCATCAGACCAGACAGATGCAGACACGCCACACTCACACCGCTGTCGGAGGATCAAGGCCACAATTTGCCATCAAAATGAAACCCAGTGAAAAAAAAACGAAATCCCCCCCCCGAAAAAAAAATTATTAAAAAGACTGGTTGTTTTGTTGTCAACAGGTAAACGTGAAACACCAAACAGGGGCAAGCCCTAGTAAGCTATTATTTAAAGAAATATGTACTCGATATTCAATTTAAGATATTAGACCTCGCCGAATTAATGGTTTACTTCCAATGAAACGGTTGTAGTACTCCCTTTGCCGCGGTGGCGGTCGTGTTGGAGGTATGAAGAAAGGCGTGCGCTCTACCTTGTTGAGGTCCTCGTGGAGCCCGTCCATGAGGAAGAGCAGCAGCTCCTGGGAGTCCTGCTGGTCGTAGCCAGAGAACTGCTCGTTGATTTTGCCGATGGTGATCTTGAAGTCCCGCGCGCTGATGCATTTGTACAGGCCGGCCCACAGAGCTTTCATGATCTCGCCAAACTCCTCGGCCACCTCCCCTTTATGGCCGAGAATATTGTATCTGACGGAGAGGGAAAAAAAAAAAAACTAAATACAAAGCCGTTACGGTAAACACATGACTGGTCATGGTACAGTCGGAGATTTATCGAGGCGCCGGACCTGTTGATGTCCTCCAGGTAGTAATTGTTGTTGAAGTATTCAGCCATGGCAGGAGTGTTGCAAAGACATTGTAAGATAGAGTTCATGTAACAAGTGTTGCCCAGGTTGCGGAGGCCAGTCAGAGATGCGCCCAGACCTCCAAACACAGGATTCAGGTTGCGAAGTTTGGCCGCGGAAGGTCGAACGATCTCCACTTTAGAATAAACTTTAGCGATGGGAGGTCTGAAGAACAGATAACAGAACGTCAGAGACACAATTACAACAACCCGTTTGTAGTTATGCAAGTTTACAACAAGTGTATAGTGTTTCACATTGTTGTCTTATTGTGATTTCTAACAGTGAAATGTGCTTAAACAAGAGGAAGGGCAGTGTCTCCATGGAGCTGAAACACAGTGGAAATAACTCGTGAAGCACTGTGAATCACAACCAAGATTTTTTTCGATTCAATCTAATTTGTGTGAAACTTAAACATTTGTACCTGTATCTAATGTATTTCTTTGGCAAAACAATATTTTGCATTTTGATGAGAAAAAAAAAGAGTTAAAGGCTGTTTAATGGCTCGAGATCTGTTAGCAGCTCAGCGTCCGAACCAGCTCTAATGGAGAAATCTGTTTCATCGCAATGTCTGCGATTATGTTCTACCTTCTTCCTCAGATTTCACAACTCGTGAGCAAAATGCTGAAAACATTAGTCAATCAACGGAGCGGAGTCTGTTCGCTATTAAGCAGAAACATTGAGTACAAACTAAACATGTCCCTTACTTGGTTTCTCTGTTGATGGTGGGGATGACGGCGGTGGCGTTGGGGGGCGTGGCCTTCTTCTGGGCCTCTTCTCTCAGGTCCTTACTGATGTCGGGGGAGGAGTAGGAGCGCTTCAGTTTGGACTGTTCCCGCTCACGCTCGCGGCTGGCGTCTGGCTCGGCTGCTCGCGGCGGCTTGGGTTTGACCGTCGGCGGCGTGGAGGGCGGAGTCTGAGGGACGGTGACCTCGGGCGGGTACAGGTGGACGCGGTTTGTCGGGGAATGGTAGTATCGGTACGTTCCCGTCACCGTGTCGAGGAACTGGCGGCAAGAAAGAGAAACGAAATGGAATGCTGTTGAAATAGACACATTTTTTAACTCCGCTGACTCAGCATGTTTCTGGGGTTAAAAAAAACAAAAAAAACAACGCACCTTCATCCAACCATCCGGGAGGCCGGGCACACTGCGACCCATCTCCTCGCTTCTGGCTCTGGTCAGTGGCTCCTTCTGTCGATACGAACACACGCCCCCTTTACTCCCCATAAATAACAGCTTCTAGTTATAAATCCTAAAAATCACACGCAGCTTTGTTTTGTGACTGAAAGCCGACAATCAGGCGAGGCATTAAATAAAAAGGTATTTCCACCCGACTCAAGGGACAAAGAAAAAGAGAACGCTTCATATGGCATCGCTTTGATGTTGACTAAGGGAATTGAATGGTAAAAATATTGTTTTTTGAAAAATGCCCCACACTTTAAAAATAGTATAAAGCCTTGGAAGTGAAAATATGTCAAACACGACATTCTTACTGAAGTATTATTTTAATCATTATTATTGCCAAGTGAGTTGAATTAAGATAAACTGTTTTGATTGTGGAAAATGAACAGATATCCCTCACTGGAATGATCGTCTCCTTTGTAAACCGTGCGGAGCTCAATATTTTACTCACTGTCAAAAAAGTTTGATGACGACTCGGCACATGTTCGGAAATGGAGCGATCTCCCGGTTAAATGTAGATTAAATTGAGGAACTCCTTATTTCAATAAACTAGAAGCAGCCAGGTCATCTAAATCCTGTTTGTGTGTTTATGTACACAGAAGGTAGATTTAATACATTTCCATTAATCTACACAAGTAACACCCTTGCCTGTGGCTCCTCCTACTCTTTCCTTTATGACCGTCTCTTCTTGCAACAATAAAAGCAATGAAATGCTGTGAATAGTCAGAGATGAGCGATATTAAGTGAGGAGGTTTGAGAAGTCCAACTCTGTCTGATAATATAATTTCTCGAAGATGCAGCAAGGAAAAAAAAAAATCACCTCAAATATTTGTGTGATTTCACCTTAGTTCTTCTGTAAAAACCTGCCAGACCGTGTGCATTTTTCCCAAACCTTCCCGACCAAAACTGCAGCAGTGACGGACGCAGACAGAGCACGATACTCGCCTTAATTTCACTGACGATGTGATTTGGAGCGGGAGAATCCAGCGACATGCTCTTTGAGGGCGTGTCGGAGTTCCTCTCCTTCTCGTCCCACGTCCTGCCCTCTTTGTCCTCCTTTTCTTCCGCCTTCTGCCTTTCAAGTCTTTTCCTCTCCTGATGCCCTTTCTCCTCCTCTTCGTTGGTCTTCTTGTCAGCGTCCTCCCTTTCCAGCCTCTCCTTGAGCTCCTTGTTTTTCTGCTCCTTCTCCTGCTCCTGCCTCGACTCGCCGGGCATCTGGCCTTGTTCTTCTTTGGACAGAGACGAGCCGGAGCTAAAGGGCGGTTTGACGCCGCGGTCAGGAACAGCCGGGCCGTTGACAGTGGAGTCCTTCGCGGAGCCGTTCTGACTGGGCTTCGGTTCGTCCGGCACCCGGGTGGAGGGTTTCTTGGTTCGATCAAACTGGGAGAAGAGATCACCCATGTTCATTTGCAATAGTTTGAGGGGGTTTATTACGCATCGGGGGGGGGGGGGGGGGAGTGGATACAATACCTGCGGCAAGGCCTTGGCTGCTGCCGGCGACTGGCTGGACGCACCGACAGCGGGGGCTCTTTTGTTAGCGTCGAACCCAGAATTCGAGGAGACGACAGCCGGGGAGTCAACAGTGTCTGGCAGCCTGTCGGCAACCAAGGAGGTTTTAGACGTGGGAGGCTCTGCTGGTGTGACTCCATTCAGCAGCACAGGAGCCGATGGCTCTTGAGGCTCAGGTGACGCCTCGGGCTCTGGCTGAGGCGGGGCGGGAGGCTTCGGTTCCTCGAGGGATGGATAGCTGAAGTCCACTGTTGACATCATTAAAGAAAGAGGGGGAAAAAAAAAATCAATACATCCGATTGAAATTTGAGCTCCATTTGACGAGTCATGCAAGTTTAATACGAGTGCATGCTGTTCTACATCAGTGTGGTTAACGCATACATCATATATCAAGTGGAGAATACAGGGACCCATTCTTATCGGGTGTAAGATCAATGATTCCCTGAAGGGATAGAACTTGACATGTGGTGCTCATTGACACTCACGCTGAGGAAGGGTGTTGATAATAGTCTGTCTGGGGGGTCGGACTTTAGCGTTGGTTGTGTACATGGGGTAGAACAAGAGCCAGTTCTCATAGCCTCCCTCCAGCACCAGGGGCTCACTGCGCAGGATGGTGATGCTGTCCCACTGCGAAGAGTGCAAAGTCGATGACTCCACAAGGAAAATATGCCGCCGTGACTATTGTTATTACGCATACCAGGGCACAGGAGCCAGAACGACGCACAAAGACACACCTTGAAGAGAGCGTCTTTGAGGCTCTGCAAGGTGGTGCCTAATTTAAGATCAGTGACGGAACTGAACCAGTCGAGCAGGACAATATAGTCCGCAAATCCACGTCGCTTCCACTGATCTTTGGACGAGTCTGGCAGCTTTTCCGCGATTTGATTCACAGTCATTCTGAAAAAAGAAGAAAAAAAAAAGGTGTCAGATTTAGGCGTCTTTTAATATTTCGCGCAGTTTTGTTCACGTTAATTGTCCGAAAGAAGCTGGAGAGCAGACGTGTGATTTCACAATGGGCAAATGGGGCATGAAGCGCCGGCTCTCACCCGGGGCGAATAGCCTCTTCAGGCACGTTGATGCAGTTCTGGGTCGGAACGTGCATGCGAGACTCCTCAAAGTCTCGGAGGCTGCGGGCGTCCATGACAATCGTGGTAATTGTCTGGTCCTTCATCATGTGGAACAGTTTCTCTGCCGTGATTCCACCAGCTGGCTGCGGGGCTGTCAAAACAATAAACCGACAGTGTCACACGTATGAAATCCGTCAGGAGACAAAACATAGCGACAATAAAACTCCTCGAGGGCTTTCACCGAAGGGTCTCAATAAGAGGGTCAGGAGTTTGTCGCATCTTACCTTTTGAAATTACATTCTTCAGTTCATTCTGCTCTCCTTTTACCTGACACACACACAGAAAAGGAAAACAATCCTGTTGATTATTTATACCCCAGTTGCCTGATATGACCGGGTCGCTCACGTCCTCACTAATCATTAAGCTGGGTGTGTTGGCAGGATTATGACAACTATATCTTTTCAGAGAAGGGTTGAAAGCTTTCATTAAATACGTTGATTTATTGTTTCATACATTCGTTTTGGCCTGGGCAAAATGCAAAAGGTGTGTAAACAGGCTAAAGTGAGTTTGGCATCAAATGATATTTTGATGACGAAAAAGAGATGTCGACATAAAACTAGGATGACTTTTAAAAACATCGACCTTTTTGCTGTCTTTCTTGTTTGCAGTTAAAGCTTTTGGAGAGTCCCGGCCAGCATCTTTCTCTGTCATTTCCTCTCTTCTCTTCTTCTCCTCTTGCCTCTCCTTCTCCTCAAGTTTTTTTCGGACCTCAACTTCCTCATACCTGCTCCAAATATAAACATCGGTGGGGAAAAAAAAAAAAAATTATAATATAAATGCACTGACATATATGTCTAGATAGCACATTATGCAGTTCATGCTTTAAGGGAGAATATACACTTTCAGAAAATCAAAACCTCTGACCTGAGTTTAAGGCTTTCAGACAGCTTCTCGGCTTCTTCAATGGCTTTCTTAAAACTGGCAGGGCCAAGCAAGGAGAGGAAATACTCCTATATTGGAACATAAGAGTCAACGATGATTAACTATGTTCACTCCGTAGTGGTGTGCAGATGAACATTAGGTCTGTATGTTTATGATATAAATCCCATCACAGCGACAGACCGTTTTACAAAAGCCAACTGTACCGCTTGATGCTTGAAGTCTGGTCTTTTCTTGATGATGTCATATACTGTTAAATACTTCATGTACAGGACATAAGCTTTCTCCTCATCTCTGTCCAGGCGACACTCCTCTGCAGCCTTGAAGATTTTGCAGGCACTCTGGACATAGCTGCAAACAAATAATAATAAAATTAGATAAAAATGTTTTAAAAAGGAAACAAGCGTCATCACGATGTTTGTACTGATTGTATGTTAAAGCTGAGCTTGAGGACCCTTTTAAATGTCTCCTCCCTTAAATGGTGCAACAACCTGTGTGATCTCGCTAAGACTTTTACAAAAGAATTTGTGGCAGAGCAACTGCACCACATCGCATCACACTCCACAAATGTATAAAATAAACCAAGCATTGCGATTGGATGTTAAAGTGCCGTGCAGGACGAGTCAGACATTTGTCACCATTTAACATTTGTAGCTTCTTTGTATCTTTTCCATTATGAAATGATTCACACAATCCATTCATGGGTAATTTAATAACAACAAATATAAACACATTTTTGGTTTAAATATAACAAAAAGGAAAGGGCCACATCAAAGCAGTGGTTCGCACAGCGAGAAGGCTGTGTTCAAATAGAGCTGGGGGGGGGGCTTTCTGTGTGGAGTTTGCATGTTCTCCCTAAGCGTGTGTGTGGGTTTCCTATGGAATGCGAGTCCTCTGTCTCTCTGTGTGTTTGTCCTGTGATGAACTGGTGACGTGTCCAGGCTGTGTCCTGTCTGACACACTACATTGCATCTCTGACTATTGTGAAAACTATTCTTAGAATCCAAACAAACGCGCTAATCGACAGCGTACATACATGATCTCAAGCGTACTTTGAAGCAGTAGCACTCTTTTATATCCTATCCTTCTAGTCAACGTGTAACTTTGAGTTACCTTCTGGTGCTCGTCTTGTCGGCCTTGATTTCAGCCTTTTTGTTGAGCTCGCCCAGAGACGTGGACAGGTAGAGGTCTTTGACCCCGGTGGACACTCCAGGCATCTTCGCGGTTGGTTTTGACAATCAGAGCTCGCACAGGCAGGCAACCAGTCACTGTTGCTTACCAGCTCTGGACATCTCTAGATAAACATGTTTGTAGAAGTAAACAACACACGTTGACTGTGTTTTACACAACAACAAAAACAAAAACAGAGTCTGAACCAATCATACAGATCATCTGCAGACATTTAAGTTATAAATGAGTCTTCTGAGCAGCTCAACTACACATAAACACAAGTTTTACATTCCATTATCTGACAACGGGAATTAAGATGAACAATTAGACGCAGTTAAGCTAAAGTGTTGACATGTGGGTAACTTTAATCTGTCGCAAGGCTTTGTTATTCCTGTTTACACTATAATTTCCTCCTGGCTGCAGTTGACTTTCGCCAGAATTCACGCCACAACAATAAATACTTTTGCGGTTAGCGTTAGCTAAACACCGTCTTCCTGATCTGCACGATTGCCGGTAAGTTCACGGACAACTAAGGTGGCTTCATTCTGTGTAAAGCACGAACTCGCAACTCGCTCAATATAAAAAGAGATGAGCTGGATGAGCGTTAACTCTTGTTTTCTTCCTGGTTAGCTTCCAGTTAGCCACGTTAGCTCCGAGCTCACGCAGTTAGCAGCAGCCAATGCGAGTGCTCACAGCGATCGTTATATTCAACAGGAAGCCTGCCTCCTCCGAGCGTCGTGCCAGCGGATATCTACCCCACATTGTTTGATATGACACGGGTGATTTTTAAAGTACCTGTTTTTGATCCGTTGCTTTCACTTTAGCTACTTTTTTTGACAGCTGATTCCTGATCTCGCCTTCCGCCTCTTTTTACTTCTACGATATTTAGTGTGGGTTGACAAACAGCGACCGGGCTCATTATCGCCCCCACTGGTGCAAATTGTGAATTACAACGCTCATTTCAATTAAACAACGTGGGTGCTTTTTCACATAATCCGTGAAATAATCATGCACAAAGACAAATGGCTGCAAAAACTGTAATACAGAATACTCGATTTGGTTAAACTCTTTATAATGGATCCACTAATATAAGCATATATGTACATTTTGAACCCCACGTATACCTTACTGAAATTACCACCTACATATTTTTTTTCCAAGTTTGTCAGAAGACATAAACAAACTTTGATTGTATACTATTTATTTATTATTTCATCCCAAAACGTGTCCTCAAGCCTTAAGACATTGGAAATTATTTAAGCGAGGTGTTGATAAGACTCAGAGTTACTTATAGTTTGAACATAGACATTACAACTTGCTATATTATGTTTTTCTGTGTACAGCACTGATGTTCAAGCACAGCTTTTCATATTTATATTCATGTTGATGTAATGTCATCAATTTCACTCCCTGGAAGTAGGAGACAGGGACAAAACGGCAAAACACAATGGTTTTTTAATGTTTTGAGAAAGCAACAGCGAAGTAGCAGACGTATTCTCCTATATTCTTATTGTTGTAGAAAGACCGAAGCTTCTTGGTGGTGCGCGGTTTCAGGAAGATGAATGAAACTCAGTCAGTAACTTCGATGCAAAGAGTGTTTATTAAACAGATGCAGCTGGAGATCCACACATGCAGACACTTCAGGAAGACACAGACAAGACTGACCATCTCGGTCCGTTCGCCTGTCTTAACTTGTCCCCCGCTAATCTCCTGCCTCCAAGGTCTGGCTTCTGTGACAGAGACAGTTCTTAAAAGTGCACCATAAACAAAGTGATAGACAATACACCGCACCCGCTAAAAGTCCATGACGTCTGCTAAACCCCGCCGGAAAGGCATCAGCCTGACAATGCAGCAAAATATCTGGTCATGGGGCAACCGGGAATGAGAAGGCCAGAACACATCTGTGAGTCCCTTAGATAACAGCACAAGGTTGTCTTTGTGGACATAATTCTGAAAATCTAAGAAAGGCCTGAAGATTTTCCATAACACGTATAGTTCTGTATGTCAGGAGAAAACATAAAGAGAAGTTGCACTTGTGTCTTTACTCTGTTTAAAAAAAAAAAAACTTTCATTATCTTCTGTTGATTCAAGATGCAGGGCCCACCGCACATGACCGTGAGTATTTTTTCCCAGCAGTTAATCTACATATCATCTATATTTTATAATTATTTTTGAATGACAAGTTGAATGCAGGAATGTTCTTTGCTTTGCTGATATGCTTTGGCTCTGTCTGCAGCCTTCTTCAGAGTGTCAGCTGGCATAATGTATGTTTAAGGAATGACAAAATGAACATAATTCAACTATTACATAGCCTCTGTTTTTACATGCTCTTCCCAAAACAAAAGGCAGGAGTCATTGAAACCTGCTCTATATGTCTCTTTGAAATAAATGTATAATCTTATATGCTTTTATCTTCAACTTCTTGGGAGTTTTACAGAAACAAATATTATTAAAGTCGCATCACCAAACCCGTCATGTGTAATTCTGTAAAACTAGTTGTTTCTTTTAAATTATTCTAACCACACCGCACATTTACATGAAAAACTAAATCTAAGTTAATCCATTGATTTCCTCTATTTTAGTATTCATTCACAAGCCCATCTTTAGTCACGGATTAGTTGTTTTTTGTTTTTTTTCCCATCATCACACATGAAGAACCCACGTGGCAACATCTTTGTCAGGAACACTTCTGACGTTTGATTTTGAATCATCAATCCCACTGTTTCCTTTGTCACAGGATGATGTCAAGAAGGCGTTTTGCTCAGCGTATTTGAATAAAAGCAACAGAATGAGCTCCGACATGAAGCACTTTGACTTTGATGTCACAGGCCAGCGATTAGGCTTAAATTGCACAGTAATGGATAAACCTGCTTTCATCAGGCCGTCAGACGTGAACGCACGCAAGGAGCACAATAGTCACACTGTGTTGTGCTCCATGTCGCACAGCACTTAAATCTGTGCTTGGCATCAGAAACACACAGCCGCCATTAGCATGGCACTGGTTAAACATCCCTTTGCCTTTTGGAATCAAAGGTCTCTGCCCGGGCTCAGTGTCAGACGTGTATTATTAGTTAAACAAGTGAAAGAAACAAACTTGTTGTTCAACCAGTAACTGTTAGTAAACCAGGTTACACCATTATGTTGTAAGTGTCGCGCGTTTTAAAGAACAGCTTTTGATGTTTGAACCCACATGAATTACATTTTTTATTTTTGTATTTATTTATTTTTTTTATATTTCTTTCACGGGGGCACTCATTCACACGACAACATTTCATGTGACAACACCTTTAAAGAAAAGAGTTGCATGTACACTGCAGCACACAAGGAGAAACATAGTCTCAGTGTGTTGGGCTCCATATGGCACAGCACCTGGTATTGTATCCCTTAAATTGTTTTTAAATCACTTTTTTTATATTAATTAGGATTTATTTTTTTTAAACCAATCATGTGGCATGAAAAAAGGTTCTGACCCTCGATTTCTGGGTGATGGCTCTTTTAAATATTGTGCTTGGTATTCCAAACACACAGCCACAACCACTCATTTACCTCCTGGGCTAAAAGGTATCTGCCCATGCTTAGAGTCTATGCATAGTTAATTAAACAAGGTAAAAAAAAAATGAAACCTGTTCTTCATCAAGTAACAGTTTAAAAATCCATCATGTCGTCAGTGCCACGTGTTTTAAAGAATAGCACGTTGTGATTTCTGCTTTTTATGTTTGAACCCAGAGCAGAAAATACAGTTAAATTCTTTTTAAAAACGAAGTGACAATAATTAAGGACATTTCCAGTATGGAGAAACTCACCTACAAGTTGAAAAGACAGGAAACCATCTCTCGGAAAAACTTTTCAAGAGAATACAATCAATTCAATTGGTACATTTCCATTACCTCCCTGAAATGTGGTTTCAATACAAAAGAACAGTGATACAGGTTTCAAATGACTCAGATAAACATCTGCTGGCGTTGTGTCGCTTCCAATGAGAAGTTTGCCTTTTGTCATAGTCTCTCTTTGTTTAGTTGAGTATTATTTAGAGGAAAATCCAGCGATGGTTTCTTAAAAGGGCCTCATAAAAGCTATCACATGTCAAACACAATGCAGAGTCAACATCAGGGAGGGTGTGAATGGTCCAGGTGCTGCTTCAGCTTTTGTCACAGTGTAAAAGGATCGACATACATGAGCTAATCAACCACTCAAATTTTACTGGATGTTCATTCATTGTGGTCTTTCCTGAAGTGATTCTGTGTTCATCTTGGATTGCACTTGATTTGGGAAGAGACGTTTAATATCGTTTGTTATTCATCTATTACATTTGTTCCTATTTATTCAGACACAATTAAATGAATAAAGATCCGTACATGTTAAAAGTATTCACCTTTTTTTTCCCTCCATTTCACGTTGGAATATTTTAGCAAGCTTCATTCTTGCTCTATCCAAAGGAAACACAACAATCCATTCATCTATTAGATAAGATGAGATGTTGCTTTATTAGTCCCACAGTGGGAGAAATTTCCGATTGAAGCTACACTATGTGTTTCGACCAAGAACCGCGCACAGCTACTTGTCAACAATTAATCCAGTGAATTAATGTGTCATTTATAATATCTGTTTATGTGTACAATTATTTACTGATCCGCAAACTCTTTGGGCCGGGCCAAGGAGCAGATAGATGGAAAGCTTGCGTGAACTTTATGCAAAAACCATGCAAAAGACATTACGCCAAAGCTTTTTGTTCTTTTATTTATTTATTTATTTGTTTATTTATTTATTTGTAGAGAAAATAACATTCCATTTCAGTGGGAAAAGTGTTGTTGGCCTCCCTTTTTTTAGTAAAACTATCAAGTTCTGGAGTTAGTTTTGTTGTGGTAATTCTTGAGATGGGTCTGAAGTGTTAAGTTAGTGAACTTTGACCTGTGAGGGGTTTGTTGACGTTCTCACACACGTAGTTCAAGCCATGCAAGCGGGTATTTTGATGCATGTTGATTCCATGTGTGAAAATATGTCCACAGCAAAAACGTAAAAAGCTCAGGAAAATTGCCCGATTTAGCCGTCCTGGTGATCTGCATCGGTTCTTTCGAGGAACGTAAAAGTCTGTCGCCCGACCACGCTAAAGTCCCCTTGCTCATATAAAGTGAAAGCGCTTTACGACCCGTACATGTTTGGAAATAAATAAATAAATGAATAAATATCCTGCATTATTTTAAGCAACCCAATATTCTTTTCCAGTTGAATTTCGCAATCCATCTATGCTGACATTGGTGAGATGTCTGGTCTATATACTGTTTAAGATATGGCTGAACTTGTGAGTTATATGTGGTTACATATTTGGAGCAAAACAACCAGATTGATAAGACAAAATCAGAACATCAGGATCAGAGCAAAACGTTGATAATCGGCTGAAACATTCACTTTGAGCCTGGATTTCTCCACCAAACTCCGGGAAGATATCGCTTATTGCACATGTATCTTACAACTGCTGCCGAGTGTTTCTAATCACATACCAGATGAAAACAATAAGATTTAAGGAACATAATAGATAATAGGAACATAAGATAATGTACTTCAGCATATAAGTCTTTTGCACATTTTCATTGAAGGGCTGCAGAGGGAAAGTGAAGAAGCCGAAAATAATACCACACCTTAAGAAAGATGGCACCGTTGAGAAGCCTATGAAACAGTATAATTCAATTTAAGAATATAATTCGGCTGGTCCGATTATAAAGCCTGATGGGCTGCCTATAGCCAGTGGGGCGTAGTTTTCCCATGCCTGCCCTGGTATAGACAAATAATTTATCATCACGGGGCAAAGGTAAATGTTTAGAACAAATGTAAAAGTGTTGTTTGATGGGGTTAATGCGTCATCTAGTATGTGGGGCGTGTTCTTCACAATGAGCTCTATTTAATTCTGTGATCTCTGCTGTGGAGCTCACAAAGCATCACTGCAGGACCTGTTACACACCAAGAATTACCTGGAGGAGGTTTCATCTCTCAACATGCAGGCGGAGGAATACAATCGCAGAGGTAACCATAGGATCTTTTAAAGTCCCCCCCCCCCCCTTTTTTTTTTGTTTTTGTTTTTTTTTACCATTTCATGTTACGTTAAAAGCAATAGTTTTGTAAAGTACATACAATCAGTAGACGCTATTTCCAGCCATTTTAAGTGCGTGTTGTTGGTTAGGTAAGGAGCTGGTGGACTACATCACAAAGTACCTGAGCTCCATCAGGGAGCGGAGAGTCATTCCAGATGTGAAGCCAGGCTACATGAAGGAGCTTCTTCCTGACAGCGCGCCGACGGAGCCGGAGGGCTGGGAGAACATCTTCCACGACATAGAGAGAGTCATCATGCCAGGAGTAAGTTCATACTAGCTCCTGTGCAATTTCAAATTAAAATAAAATGTTATACAATTTTATACAATTTTATTTCTTTTTCTTTTTTGCCCAGGTGGTTCACTGGCAGAGCCCTCACATGCATGCGTATTACCCGAGTCTGACTTCATGGCCCTCTATGCTCGGGGACATGCTGGCTGACGCTATAAATTGTGTTGGATTCACTTGGGTAAGACAGCATTGCATGCAACAATAATGCTGCCGATATGATTCTTACTCTGCGTTGTGGTTTTCAACAGGCTTCAAGCCCAGCGTGTACAGAGCTGGAAATGCATGTGATGGACTGGTTGTGCAAAGCACTGGGACTCCCTTCTTTCTTCCTGCATCATCATCCCGACAGCAGAGGTGGAGGGATACTGCAGGTTTGCAAATCTGCTTGTTTTAAATCTTTTCACTGTGTTATTGTTATCCCCTGTTGAGGAAGCTTATTATATTTCCCTCTTCACCTGTGACAACCAGTCTACGGTCAGCGAGAGCACGCTGGTCGCCCTGCTGGCGGCCAGGAAAGATAAAATCCTGCAGCTGAGAGCCGAACTCGACCACGACGTGGATGACTCCATCTTGAATTCAAGACTTGTGGCCTACGCCTCTGATCAAGTCAGGCCCCCACACCAACTTCTTGTGCTGTCTACTCTATGTGCGTTTGACGAAATAAACTGAGAGGAGCAATTTGTTGTGTCGCGGCTTTTACAGGCTCACTCCTCAGTTGAGAAGGCCGGGCTGATCTCGCTGGTGAAGATCAGGTTTCTTCCCTCTGATGAGCATTTGTCTCTGAGAGGAGACACTTTGAGACAAGCCATAGGAGAAGACCGAAAGAGGGGACTGGTTCCTTTTCTGGTATGTATTTCACATTTCAAAGTGGGTGGACGGCATAGAGCAGTGGGGAGTGACGCTGATGTCTGCAAATTTCAAATTGTTGCATGTGAAATGGCCATGTCCTTTTCTTGACTCTCTTGCCTGCCAGTTGGTATTTACTTTTTAACCTGCTTCTCTGTTAATAGCGAGCATGAAAAGTGATTCTAAACCCAGAGAAGTTTGTGTATTTGTGTTGTTTTAACGAGACAAAATACATTATACACAATATGTATTATATATGTACAATATGTACAATATTATAACAATTTGTCATTTGTTTCCAAAATAGAACAAATGAACAATGATCGTTCCGGGGTCATGAACCTTTTTAGAAAGTGAGAGCAATTCAACAATGTCTTGATTGTTTTTGTTTGTAGGATTTTCTCAAAAATACCACCTGTTACATATGCAAATGATCAATTAGGTCACAATTGTTAGCAAGTCATCAACGTACCTTTTCAAGTAATGTTTGCTTTCAGAATGCGGTTTGCAGGCTGCTGAGGGCTGTGTGCAGTGCAATTAATTTTCCCATATGAGTTCATTCAGAAATGAAAAGTAATGTGTTATTGTTTAGGGAAAATGTGATTGGACTAAAGAAAGTTGTAAGAAATTATCCAACTTGTCATATTGAGATGAGAAACAGTGACGGACAGACAGTGATAGTGTAATGCTCTGTCTCACACTAATGTCAATTTCACATGATCAAAGTGAGATATGGGATTTTTTTAAATGTCACAATATTTAATTATTTGTACTGAACGCTATATTCCATCTGACATTGTGTTTCCTTCCTCTTCAGCTTTGTTCCACTTTGGGAACTACAGGAGTGTGTGCCTTCGACAAGCTGTCTGAACTGGGACCCGTGTGTGCGTCATGGAAGCTTTGATTTCAAATATCTCTTCAACACTGTAAACCTCAATGTTGTGTTCCACACCCGACATAAGACGCGAGCTAAAAATCCGACGTTTTACGTCAACCTGTTCACAGGTGAGGAGGAGGGACTGTGGCTCCATGTGGACGCTGCGTACGCAGGCTCAGCTTATTTCTGCCCGGAGCTCCGCTGGTCCCTGCAGGGCATTGAATTTTCAAACTCTTTTGTTTTTAATCCTTCCAAGTGGATGATGGTGCATTTTGACTGCACAGCCTTCTGGTGAGTCAGAATAGATTAGCTTTATTCCACCTCAGCCACACAACATGTTCACTGAGAACATCGCAAGAAAATCACAAATAATCACCTTAAATTACATGAACAACATTTCTACGGGGACTTATGAAATGGATGAATAAAAAAGGGGGGCCTGTAACACATTTTTCTAATATTCTGAAAACCTATAATGTTTGGAATCGAAGGTGCATTTAAAAACAACTCATCAAACCCATTTTACTTTGGTCTTCTCAGGGTAAAGGATAAATATAAACTTCAACAGACCTTCAGTGTGGATCCCATTTACCTCAGACATGAAAACTCACAGGCTGCCACTGACTTCATGGTAAGATACCATCATCGTCCTCATCCTCAAGTCAATAATTACAATTTTACTGCTGACTCATTTAATGTAGTAACACGCCTGTTTTCTGTTGTTAAGCACTGGCAAATTCCACTCAGTCGGCGTTTCCGGTCTTTGAAACTCTGGTTTGTCTTGCGCGCCTTTGGCCTGAAAAACCTGCAGGCTCATATCCGACATGTAGGAGAAATTGACTTTTATTCTCTCCTTTGGCTATCCTCTATCAACTGCTGTCCAACAACATATGTAGAGCATGCTGTTTCTTTTAAATTTATTGCTTCTTTTTTGTTGTTGTTGTTGTTTTTCAGGGGATTGAGATGGCAAAGCTCCTGGAGTTGCACATAAAAAAAGACCTGAATTTTGAGGTTCCTGCAGAGAGGCACCTCGGCCTGGTCGTCTTCTGTCTGAAAGTACGTTGCATGATATTGCACCAATAAAATGTCTGCATTTAACCCATTCAACATGTAAGTGCTGGCTAATCATTAGTGAGATGAACTTAATTCACCGTCACACTTCGTACAAAGGTAATTTTCCCGAATGAGGTCGACTTTTATCAAACGCAGGCAAAGGGCAGAGTAATATTCAATATGTTTGCTCACTAAAGACTCAAGGCAACTGAATTTTTTTTTTTTCTTGCTTGGAAGCCTTGCACCTTTCCAGGCTGGTAATATTAAATAATGGATTTTTTTTGTGTGTGTCATTTTTCTTACTGTAGGCAGGAAATGCTTCCACCCAAGAGCTGTTGAGGAGACTGACCCGGTCAGGCATCATGTACCTGATTCCTGCAGAAATTCTCACCAAACGCATCATCCGATTCACAGTGACCTCGCAGTTTACAACCGCCGATGACATTCTCAAGGACTGGAGCTTCATCTCTAAGGCAGCTGCTTCTCTTCTGTCCGAGACCGAGGGTCTGAACGCCGAGGAGCCAAAACTAGGGGAAGATGAAGTGATAGGAGCCGAGGAAACCCTGGACCCAGACTCCAGGTCAGATGAGAAGGACGACACTGTGGCCAGCTTGGACAAGGTCCAAGTGGACCTATGGATCGACAAAGCCTGGAATCCATCCAGGAGGCCAATGCGCTCGCTCAGCTGCAACAGCGACCCCCTGCCTCGCAGCTACTTCTCCCTGCGGTCCGACTTCGACTTCAAGAAGAGGTCGAGCCTCAAAGAGACCGCCGGAGGTCTCCCCACACCTCCGGTGACAGGAATTTCTCCCATTGCGAAGAAAACTGAGATTCCTTCCAACCTGCTGGGAAAACAGGTCCTGAAAAAGTTCTACAGCGTGCCGAGCTTCTGCAACCAGTGGATGCAGTGTGGCCAGCATCAGTGCTGCCCTCTCGTGGCTCAGAAACACTTCTCCTCCACCTGCAGAAGAATGAACTGTATGAGTCCTTCTCCTGGAGACAATGCTGCTCCCTCTCCCGCTCCGGTGGAAAATGCGGCCGCCGCTAAACTCCTGCAGTGATGCTGAAAGCAATCGACGCACAAGTTCTGTGGATCGGCGGGAGCTGTGTGCCACGACCGTCAGCTCTTGATGAATCGAAGACAAAAAAAAAAAAAATTAACTATCGTTGATATTTGATTGATTTTGTGCTCTTAAAACTGTATTCTTTCCTTTATTTTCATCAAATAATTAAAATGCTAAATAAATGTCACTATTGGCTAAAACTTTTAAATTGTTCGGGTCTTATTAAAATTCAAGCAATTGAAAAAAATTAAGAGGGAAAATAAAATTAAAAAAATTAAAAATCCAAGCAATTATTTTAAGGATTATTTCTCAGTATTCTGGATCTCTGTGAGGTGAATTTCCTAGTGAATAAAACCCCAAGGAGACACAATATACAGAAATCACAGTATTTGAAAAGCTATTCTTGCAGTGTCACAGTACAATCTTTAGCGGGCGTCCAGGAGTTTGTCCTCACAATATAGTCACAGAATGATTTCTTAAAGGCTGAATTGTTTTGAGAAAGATCCCTGTTCATCCTGCACTGCAGATATCAAAGGTTACAAAAAGTGGCACAGAGGTTCCAAAAGTGCTGACACAGGTCATCCTTGAAACTCAGACCATAAACTTTGAGATCATTCTTTATGAGGCAAAAACCAGCTTTCCATGACGTTCCCTCCCATATTGACTGATAAAGAACAAAAGAAAAGAAAATGATAAAGTTGGCAAGAATTTTTTCTTTGCAAGAGCAGTTGAGCATTTAAAAAACAAAAAAACAAAGTAGAAACACATGTGACAGGATTGTACTCGTCATTTGACAGGAAAATTCCCACACACAGCCGACCAACCATTGTGAGTCGTGAAATACTCACTCGTCTCACATCAGATTAGACAGTTCAGTAGATTTTATTAGTGACTGGCAGCCAGCGTGATAATGACTTAAAACATTCTGCTGTTACTTTGAATTTGATCTACATGCTCCTTATTATCAAATCTGTCCTTAGCAGATTATCTTTTAACTCTAATCATGTTCCTCTGTTGCCGTTTTGTCTGTTACCATTCCTCATTCATATATAAAAATAAAAACAGCACTTTTTTTTTCCTGAAATGATGAAAGTATTTTCTATATATCTTCTATTCAATACCAACACATAAAAGCGTCTCTGGCTGGATCACCGTGCGCATCCTTCTCCTTTCCGGTGTCAGAGTCTCACATCAAACCTTCCCTCCACTAAAATCATGCGAGGAGGTCATGTTTCCACCTCAGACTCCTCGTGTGAGACAGTCAGACCATTTATTTATTTAGAATTGATTAATTGATTATCCTTGTTCCCGCATCTTTTGTTCCCTGAAGAAAGTTCAGGTAAATCACTAAATTTAGAGTTTGAAAGTCATGTGGTTATATTTGATCTGATTTATTACTGGGCTTTTCGTTGTTCAGATCTATGAAGTAGATTGATAGTCACCAGATCTCTTGAGATGTCTATCCCTAACTACCAAGTCATAATTAGAACCTCTTCTGTTTGTTCTTTTAAATAATAGTAAATGTAATGGAATTTTAGCAAGTATTTTGTTGACCAATATAAATCCTTTGTGGAAATCCATGTTAACCCTTTTGCCATCATTGTTGCATCAATGGAGGCTGTGAGGATTTCTTCGAAATGTCTGAAACTACGAACAATCACCCCCACAACACCTAGAAATATATACCGTAAAGGGGCCAATTGAAACTGATAAAACAACTGTAGGTCGCCGTTGCTTCTTTTTCTAATGAAACCACACAGACATGTTTGCAGAGAACAATAAGCTGCGAATGTGAACAAAATGGAGAGAATGCAACATCCGTACGGACTGATGACACATCGGATGCTATCAGGGTAGAGTCTGAACTATAAAACTACCGATATGGACGACAAAACTAGAATATATACAGCGAGTCATATCATTGTGGGTCTGGAATAGTCCCCTATTTTGTTTACCGAGTGAGCGCTCCATAGCATCCGGCAGTCTCTGCAGGAGGGAATCGTGACCATGAAAGAATCTTTCCACCGTGGGAGCCGGTATAAAAACTTTGTTTGTTGCATTTGAAAAGTTTAGGACAATTTTATTCCAGTATTCTTGCAAAAAGAGACGATGCCATGGTACAATCTTTGGCAGGTGTCCAGGAGATTGACTGACAATGATTTTCTTAAAAGCTTAATTGTTTTGAGAAAGATCCACGTCCTTCCTGTACTCTCGACATTGAATGTCACAAAAAGTGTCGCGGAGGTTCCAAAAGTGCTGACACAAGCACATCCTTGAAACACAGACTGTGAACTTGCACATCATTGTTTATGAGACACAAACGACATTTCCAGAACGATCTTTAATCTCAATCCCCTAAAACCACGTGACAATCCAGTAATAAACATTCAAGTCGTTCAGAGCCTCAGTGATCCCTCTGTGATGGCGTTGAAGATCTCCTGAGTCATGGGTATGTACCCCTGACTGTCATGTAAGAAGAATAATGGGTGTTTGACGGCTGTGGGGTCGAAGCCCTCCGCCGTCAGCTGCACCTTCATCGGTTTGTACGTCCCGGTCACTGCCAGTTCATCCTGAGGAGAAAGAAATGGTTATTTCATGATTAATCATGGGAGATCACTGAGACGACGTCGACACTCAACACGATTTTTCTCACCTGTATGCGAATGAAGCGTGGTCTTGCGTAGCTCGGCAGGTAGCTTTTGACGTACTGATATATAGCATTTCCATCAAAGTCCGTGTTTTCTTTCAGCTTCAACGCTGCCATCCCAATTCTGCCTTCATGACCTTGGTTAAAAAAAAAAAAGAACTTAATTACATCGAATTCGAAGAGCTTTTATAGTTGTTGTTGTAATAAATAGAAGACCCACCTGGCACTTTCACACCATAGACATAAGCCTCCTCCACAAAGTCCAGAGTGACCAAATGGTCAACCACCTCCGTGGTTGCCACATTTTCTCCTTTCCACCTGTATTAGATGAGGAAAACACAAAGTAAATAACTCCATTTATTAGACAAGAATCAAATGACTCCTTCAACTGTTCAACCCCGCCTGGCAGTGTCTGAAGACACTAAAATCAGAAACTATTTTTAATTAAAAGTATAATTTTTCTTGCATCTTAAATTAATTTTCCTGTGACAGAATTTGTTGATTTTTTTCCAAAACTAAAGTAAATGCAGCCAGGATTATTTTTTGATAATAGTATATGAAAGTATTTGCGCGGCATCCACACGCAAAGTTACAAGCATTCGAGCGATTGAGGCTGTGTGAATATGGTTATCTAATGGACAAAGAAAATTTTTTCAGCACGCTTATATTTAAACGTTTTCCTGCCTCCAAAAGCAGACGCACTGACCTGAAAGTGTCTCCAATGCGATCCTGGAAGTACACGAATCCCTCCTTGTCAATCCGGAGCAGGTCGCCACTGTTGAAGTACACGTCTCCCTTCACAAACACGTCCCGCAGCTTCTTCTTCTCCGTCTGCTGCTGATTTTTGGCGTAGCCGGCAAACTGCGACCTCGACGAGATCTTCCCGACAAGCAAACCCGGCTCTCCTACGAGCCAAAGCAACCAAACGTCACGAAGGTTTTAGCAGGAGCGTCCAAAGCTCAGGACGGGAGCTGAAACTGCGGAGGGGACCGGCTCACCCACTGGGACTTCAATGCAAAAGCCTTTGGAGTTTCGGACCGGTTCCTCTTCCTCTGTGTTGTACCTGATGAGGGCATATGGAGTAGCATTCTGCGAAACAATTTTGAAAAAAAAAAAAAAGTCAAGGAAATGACGGTAATTCACTGGGACTGGCCCCAGCTCCTCACGACATCAGTCTCGAACATTTTGTAACTCAATCAGCCATCGTAATGTTGCTAATTGCTTGAGAAAACCAGACGGGTGTTTAAACTCCTTCTGTCCTCCTCTTACTTTGTGGAGAAAATGCACCCTGCCAATGGCCCCGACTTTTCCGACGTAGTTGACAAAGCCAACGTTTGCCTCAGTCGCTCCGTAGCATTCACAGATATGAATGTCCCCAAATCTCTGCAAGAATTCAGTCCATGTGTCCGTCCTGATGCCGTTCCCCACAGCCAGCCGGACTTTGTGATCCCTGTCACTGTCTCTCTTTAACGGAGGCAAGACACAACACACAGCGTCGTGTTGAAGATGAGCTGCTGATGAACGTGTATTGACACATTTATTTGATGGAAATATGACTTTATACTGATTTTTACCTGTGGCGAGTTGCAGAGATAGCGCATGATCTCTCCGATGTATTGAATGACAGTCACATTGTGCTTCCTGCAATCATCCCAGAAGTTGGAGGCGGAGAATTTACGTCTTAAAACTACAGTGAGGCCTAGACATAAAAGGGACACACGTTTCAGCGAGCATAGCTGTTGACACCAACAGCTCGGGAAGTGTTGTGAACTTTGAACATTGGCCTTGAGGACGCTTAAACACAAACAGCACAGCCTGTTATTTGAGGTCATATGCTTTCATAAACTCTGTGCTATCGCCAGGACACATTTGGGCGTTCAGTTGTGGGCGTTTCATATATTACCGCTGTTTATGGCTCCAGTGAGTCCCATCAGAAAACCAGCGGTGTGGTAGAGTGGCAGGTAAATGTAGATCACATCATCTGAGCGTATGCCGGCAATACATAGAAGAAAGGTTGCCATCCACATCTTCTCGTGGGTAACTACAGCTGCCTTGGGTAGACCTAAAAGTAAAGAGGAGCCATTAGAAACGCGCAACTTCTGACACACTCGATCCTCTTTATGAGCAAATTATGAAATCAGATCGGAGGTCAAGGTCAGACAAACACCTCAGATTACCTGTGGTTCCAGAGGTGTAGATGTATAATGCAGGACTCTTAATCGTCAGATTTGCCCTCAGCTGAGGGGAAAGCGGTTGATCCGAGGCGTTCTTGATTTTGTCACAGAGGCTGTCAATGCCCTCCACGTCGCAGTGCTCACTGAGGATAAACACTCGGACTCCCTTCTCCTTTAGCGTGGGCAGAACTTCCTCCACGGCTCCTCGCAGGTCTGAGAGGGAGACACCAGAAAACTGCTGAGACCTTAATGGGGGTCAGAGCCACGGCGATAAACTGGGATGTGAGGAACGAGTGGGACGGAGCCAAATAAAAGATACCTTAAAAAAAATTTTTTAAAAGTGCTCCTTTCTGGAGACGAAAAGCATTTAAATAGTGAACTATAGTTCAATGTAGCAATTTTCAATTTTCAATGTATTGTAACAATCAATATTATACATAAAACATAGAAATTAATATTATGATGGGTGATGACCTTGTGGTGGGCTAATTATGTTTTCCAATAATACATGTACAGACATATTTTGTGTAGATTTTATTTGTTGTTGCTGCAATTGTGTTTTCATGGCATATTTTCACAGAGCAAAAACTATTAAGAAGTTTCTCATTTGAGAATTTCACACTATGTTTCTATTTCAATCGTGATCTCACTGTTCCTGCAGAACTGGAGGATGGGTGTTTGTTCATTTTAACAAGAGACAAGCTGCTACTTTCCTGCACAATTTCCTGCTTGTATATCTTATGTGTTTTATCCTTATAATTATCATTGTTGCTTTGGTCTGGGACAGGTGCTATACACATTTCACTGCACATTATATTGTGTATAATTGTGCTTGTAACAAATAAAGGTCTTGACTTCACAATCTTGTACACAGTTTATACACTTCAGTATCAAAAGGAGGCTGGAACTGATCCAACCCACAGTAAACCCTGGACTGGTTGACCCGTCTTTCAGAGTGCAAACACCCCCCCCCAAAAAAAAGACATGGTAAAATTCACTGGCACCTTTAAAGTTATCGATTATCCTCAAATGCATGAAACTGTTGGAAATTAAAAACCTTTATTGTCGTTGCTATAAAACAAGGAAAGTTTGTCGGTGCACAGGCAAACAAAGCAAACTCCAAAACAGAAAGCATCCCAAGCTTGAACTCAAACCAAGAACCTGGCACTCTCGCCTCACAGTGAAACTATCCAGGGTTCGAGTCACACCTTCGGGTCTTTCCGCAAAAAGTGTTGCATTGATACAGTTTATTCTGGTTTCCTCCCACAATCCATAAACATGCCTTTGCGGTTAATTTTTGACTCCAGATCGCCCACGGGTGATAAATGTTTCTTCGTGTACTGGACTACATGGTATTATAAAAGACTGGCAACTCATCATGGCCGTCGGTAAAGGCGTTTCAACATACTGAAAGCCAGCGTAGTTGCCAATCAAAGTAAAAGCCTGTCATGGGACATGAAACATGAAGACGCAACACAACAGGGACAGAGTAGAACACAGGGTTAAACCAGTGATTCCCAACTGAGGGGACGAGAATGGAATCATAGATTGTCTTAAATATCATGTCAATATTTAATGTGGCAATACATTAATACGCGGGTGAAATTTTTTTTTTGTGTGTGTGTTTCAGCTGAAACCCGGTATCATGAAGTTGCCGTCCCGTTTGGGTACTGTCACGCACAGATCTCCGTCTCATGACCTCAGACACCAGCGATCCGGGAAATCTCCAAAAGCCACTCCAATCTCTGTGTGAACGTACCGGGGAATCGCACCCACAGCCCCGCATGCTTTCTGGCCAGAAGTTTCCTTCTTAATATTTAATTTTTGATAATTGATTAACATTAAGTAATGAATCACTTACTTTAGGAAACTGGTAATGAGTAAATAACTTACAGTCATTTAATGCTAATGACCAGACGTAAATCCCAACACTGCTACTACAAAAGAGTTCTTAAATATCACATGAGCAAAGGCGTTATGCTGGTCCAAAAAATAAAGTTACTGGTATTGATGGCAGTAATATCAGTCTTGGTGAGGGTTGCGGGGAGAGCAAAATATACACAAATCAAATACGTTTTTGTCTGCTTGCACCAACAAGGCGATTGTCTTAAGGTCCTCTGTGGGTCCAAGAATATGACCAAGAATACAACTCGAAACAAGCATTAAACTTAAGTATTGTTTTGAAAAACCCTTTTCTTTAAAAATGTGGATGACTGGAACAAATTGAACTGAACATGCGTGAATAAACAAACAACATTCTATAATTGTCACCATCAGCTTCAAATTAGAAAAGAGCAGATATCATTTTTTTCCTGAGACAAACCCACTTTTTCAGACCTATAAAATATATCCGGCACCTTGAGGCAGTACGCATTTGGACTGTGGCTCGGTTGGTGGACCGGGTCGTCTCTAAATTGGAAGGTTGCAGGTTTGATTCCACATGTCAAAGTTTGTCTTGAGCGAAGCACCGAACCAAAACACAACCTCACTGGATGGATGGCCTGGGAGTCTTCAGTGGCTGTCGCCTCTACTGGTGTATTGAATGTGATGATTTTTCTACTCTACACCATCCATCTCCTATTCCACTATATGTTCAGGGTTGCTGGAGCCAATCGCAGCTGTCTCCGGGTCGCCAGTCTATCACACACACAGACAGGAAACCACACTCACACACACCTAGGGGCAATTTAAGGTCACCAATTAATCTCACAAGCATATTTTTGGATTGTGGGATGAACATGAGTAAACACACACACACCTCCCTTTTTCAGACCAATACAAAATATATTCAGATGCATATGGCTGTGGCTCGGTTTATCTCAATCCAAAAGTTTAAGGGTTCAAATCCCCATCTGTCAACATGCCAAAGTGTCCTTCAGCAAGACACTGAACCCCCAAAAACTGCTAGTAATGGATGAACTGAGCATCATAAATGGAAAGCCATGTGAATATGTGTGCGAACGGGTGAATATTGACAATATTGACAACATTGATTGACAATTCAAAGCGCTTTCGGGACTGATCAGGCGGTGGTAAAGTGTTGTACTAGTGCAATCCATATAAAGAGCAAATACCATTTTTTTTTGTAGGAAAATAGCCCCATAAACATAGAATCAAATAAATTAAATTCAAAATTAAATTCAAAATTAAATCAAATTTTGTTTTATTTTATTTAATTGGCCACTCTTCGCCAGGACACGGGACTCACCAGCCCCAGCCACCAGGACTTTGGCGTCGCAGCAGGAGAAGCAGTGCAGCAGGGACTTGGACCGGAGGTTACAGTTGATGAGGGCCGCGGTGCAGCCCAGCTTGGCCGCGGCCAGCCACAGCCAGACGAACAGCGGCTCGTTCCCCAGCAGCAGGGCCACCGTGTCGCCCTCCCGCACGCTCCCGGACAGCGCCCGGGCCACCTTGTTGCTCTCCCTGTCGGCCTGGCGGTACGTGAAGGTGCTCCCTTCGAACACCAGGAACGTCTTGTCGGGCTGGCTCGCAACTTTGTCCAGAAAACTGTCCAGGACGCCGTAGAACTTCTTGTGGATTTTGCTCAGACGCACGCCGACGCGAAGCGCGGCGATTGCGTAATTCAGATCGTGCGTAAAATAAGGGTTTCTCAAATACAGCATGAGAGGCAAGACTGCCAGAAGGGTGAAAATAATAATCATCATCAATGCAGCCATCGTTTTGTCGGAGGCTCGTCTCTCGGTGCAGCCGCCGGTCTGAGCTCGAAAACGTCCAGGTTTTGATTGACGTGTCGAATCTTGAACTTTGAACAACTGTTTTTTTTTTCTTTCCCCGTGTTGGAGCATCAACATTTGTTTAAAGGGACCACCAGCTGTCCCGAGTCCCGACCGATCACCTGGTGAACTGGGAGCTCACTTAAGAAGCCGGAGGGGGGGGGGGGGTGTCTCAGTGGGGGGCATGGCTTCATTGTTCATTCAATGATTGGAGTTTTGACCAGGTTAACAAGGTTTTATTGCGTTTCATGATCAGATCCAGATCATAATGTCCCTCTTTGTTGCACGAGGTGATCCAGGGGTCGGTGGGCGGGACTGGAGGCTGGATTCTGCACGCTGATTGGAGGAGCTGTGTGATTGACAGCGACTCGGCCATCTGGAACTTTCAATTCCTTCAGTGTATCAACAAGGGGCGTTCGGGGGCACCTTGGGCCTCCCAACACAACACCCATATATATAGAGAGAGATTTTTAATTTCTATTTTCATCAACTCCTGTTTCTGTTTAACATTTTCTTTGTGTCTGTACTTGTGCTTTAAATGTGTTTTGAATGTGTTGTATTGTTTGGGGCTTTGTTTAAAAAAACACCGCTTGGGACAACAATAACGTTTATCTTATCTCCTAATCTCCAGTAATCTCTCTCTCTCTCCTTCTATCCTCGCAGGTGTGTCAAAGTCAGATCCTGGAGGTCCGCAGCCCTGCATGTTTTCGCATGTCTGCCATCTTTAACAGACTTGAATATCCTGATGGTTCACCACCACATTCAGCACAAAGCCAGACAACGAGCTGCTCATTGCAATCGGCTGCACTGAAGCAGGGAGACATGGAAAACGTGCAGGGCTGCAGCCCTTGAGGAACTGAGTTTGACACCCCCTCCCCGGAATAGCAGAAAGCCAAAACCTCTGATCCTGGTCCTGGAACGTCTCAAAATGTGGTTGTTTTTTGTTTTGTTTTTTGTGACAGTTCTCTTATGTACAAACATATATCATGGTTTCTGCAGATTAGTTTAAATTTCTGCAGAAGCAAAGAAAATACAGGAGTGAATTGTTTTCCTGTTTAGTTTCCCTAAAGTTTATTTGCAGAAAGAACAACCTCCCAAGTGATTCAGTGCAAAAGAAACGCCAAAACTACCTTAATAATGATAAGCAATCAATCAAACTGTATTGCTATAGCCCTTTACAATCACCCAGTGGTATCCAAAGTGCTGTACAACAAAGCTATAAAAACAATACATTAAGAAATAAATAGGAGATAAAACAATCCACTGAGAAATCAGAAATACTTGTTTTCAGTTGCTCCACAACACAAAGGCAACCAATGAGGCATTGACTGAGGCGTGTAGGAGGGCACCTATAAAGCCCCGCTGAGGGTTGAGGCATCTTTCATTTTCCATTGACGAGCAAACCGAGAGGTGGATACCTGCACTGCTGCAGCCGTTGGATTTCACTTGGCAAACTCACTATTACGTTGGACAATGCTGCGAGTAAGATGTCTGAGAGGAGGTAACAGGGGGGCCGAGGCTGCCCATCTGATCGGAGCCATGGTTGGTATCACGGTGGTTTCATGTCTTATCTTCTCTCTCTCTTTCTTTACTATTATTTTTCATTCATATTTCAGAAACAACTCTTTTGTTTTATTTTGGGGGGTTTAAAAGAAGAAGAAAAAGAGGCACATTTGATAAAAGATTGTTGTCTTCGCTCGTTTGATGATGAGAAGATTTAAAATTTCTGCATTTCTGGCAAATTGCAAAACATTGGGGGGTGAAATCCAGTTGACTGAGTGCAGCTGCATGGCACATATTTGGTCCTGAGCCGGTGGAGCCCTTCTATATTTGCAGATAATGTGTATTAACACAAATTGGCATCAAATTAATGCAGGCATTTTATTATGTGGTATGTAACACCTTCCTCACTAAAACTTACCAAATCACTCAATTTACGCCCTCATACTGTAACCTGATTATTGTCATGCAATCTTAATCTATATCACCTGTAATTTCACTTCATGTACAAATAAATCATAAATTCTGTACAGCAACTTATAATCTAATTTCTTAATCACACCCAACAGAAAACCAAATCCGTTGATCCTAGAGAGAGAGAGCGAGCGAGAGAGACCTCGTGATCTCAGTTTGTATGTAATAAAAAAGTTCCAGATCAGCTATAAGAGTAGAACACTGGGTCCTTGGAGGAATGCTCTCTGCTTAACAAAATACTTCCATCAAAAGAATCTGCAGAATCCATTTAGTTTACTTTGTTAACCCACCTGCTACTTCAGATACAAGCATTCTGCCACTTTGTGCCACAAACAAACTACAAATTAAACTAGCTGCTTATTAAGGGAAATTCAACTTTATTTATATATCACATCAAATTAATGCGGGCCTTTAGTTATGTGGTATGTAACACCTTTCTCACTGAAACTTACCAAATCACTCAATTTACGCCCTCATACTGTAACCTGCTGACTGTCATGCAATCTTAATCTATATCACCTGTAATTTCACTTCATGTACAAACAAATCATAGAAATTCTATACAGCAACTTATCTAATTTCTTAATCAAATCTTGATCAACGTAAAACAAAAAAATGTAACCTACTTTTCCAGCACAAAAGTTTTTTTTGTGTTTTGAAAGTAACTTTCTCCCTTCTCAGTTTGGTCGGTCAGTCACTGGCTGGGTGCAGAGGGCTTTTGAGAGCTCTTCCAGTGCAACAGCAGTTGAAGAGGAACATGATACTGAGCCAGTGCAGCAGGAATGCCCTGTGTGCAGCCACAATGAATGGGACCTTCTTGAGGAGGTGATTGTGGGCCGAGCTGACAATGCCCGGGTGCCTCCATTCACTGTGGAAGTGAAAGTAAGTCAAGTTTTTATCTGACGCACAGCTTGAAAGTCACATGAAATTATTGAAATTGTAACTGAGAGAAGTATCAGACTGACTGCGGGTTGTCATGTTGTTAACAGGCTAACACAATTGCGAAATATTGGGGCTTCTACCAGAAGTATGGGGGTCAGTCTTTTCCTGCGGACCACTTGAAAAAAGCTGTTGCTGAGATTGATGAAATGTGCAATATTCTGCATCATGAAGGTGTCACAGTGAGGAGGCCAGAGCCCATCGACTGGTCTCTGCAGTACACAACTCCTGACTTCACATCATCAGGTAAAAAGTCAGAAATTGTTCAACATTTGCTCTGTAAAATCATATCATCTGTATCTGATGATGCTGGGAACAGCAAATTCAACTATTCTCCACGACATAATTCTCTATTGAATCATTTACAGGCATGTATCCAGCCATGCCTCGAGACATCCTTCTGGTTGTGGGGAATGAGATAATTGAGGCTCCGATGGCCTGGAGGGCTCGTTTCTTTGAGTACCGAGCCTACAGACCTTTGATCAAGGAGTACTTCAGAAAAGGTGCCAAATGGACCACTGCTCCAAAACCCACCATGGCTGATGCCCTGTATGATCAGGTGAGGCAATTTCTTATTGGAACACCAGTGCTGCAATGTTTTACGTTTACAGTTACACCTTCATTAAAATACCTTGTATAGGTTGTCTATGTGAAAACCTGAGTACTTTGCCCTTTGCAGTATATTGCACCAACATGTGACAATGGACTACATGCAGTGACTGTATAAATCATTGTTTCGTCTTTCAGGACTACCCCATTCGTACAGTGGAGGACAGAAACAAGTTGGCTGCCGAGGGGAAGTTTGTGACCACAGAGCATGAGCCCTGCTTTGATGCTGCAGATTTTATCCGAGCTGGGACGGACCTGTTCGTCCAGAGGAGTCAGGTATGAAGACTGCAGAGATGTTCTCAGTCACGGATGAGACTAAGCCATAAATGACATGCTGTCCTTATGAGAACCTGTCAAACTTTATTGAGAATTCATGCTGTGTCTCCACATGGTTTTTACTTTCTTGGCACCAACAAGCAAAGACTCATAGTTTTGCAAATTTGTCAAAAATGTAAAACTGAATTAATCAGTGTCAAATGCCTGGGCTTCATGATTTGGCACCAACTAGGGCTTTAATTATGTTCTGATACAGGCCCAACAAGTAGTAGTCATCTTTTAACCGTCATTTATTTTTCCTCTTGCTTTGCACCGCTGAGAATTGAAAGACTGCTCATCCCCAGAGATTACATTTTTTTTATGGGGAGTTCACAAGCTTTGTCAGGTCAACACTTTTCTTAATCTGTCTGGTATTTCTTGAGCACAACTGCAGGTTTTGTTCCATTGACACAAGAACAAACCACCCAGCAAGAACATCCTGATTCAAACAGACTTTATTGGAAATTGCAGCTGTTGGGATTTATGGTTGGTGATTAGCTTTAAAAATTACTGTAAGTAATAGATTACTGAAAGTAATTTATGAAAAATTTTAATTATTAATGGACGGAAACTGTCCTTTACTCATTAACAACTTCTAGAGTAATTTAGTAATTACTCAAAAGTTAATAAATTATCCAAAATAATTTATTAATGAAAAATTATTAATTTGAATAAATTGATTATTTATCAAATAATAATGGAATTGGGGCACCACCAGCTAAACTGGAAATAGCTAACACCAAATATCAGTCTTATTTGTAAAAAGGGTTATTTAAGTTAGTTAATATTCCTGTGCAAAACAATATTAAATAACAAGGAAGGTGTGAGATTCGAGCACAGACTGTTACAAACCAGTGAATTGCCAACAATAAATACACTAATTACCAGGAAATTGATCAATTCAGTGAAAAGGCATTTATTAACAAAAATATATTAATTCAGAAATTAATCTCGATCAGTTAACACACGCGGCGGCGGGATACTTGCAGCAAGCTGGATTTGACCAAGTTGCATTTCGGACACCCGCTGTGTCTAGGTCAGGTTCGACCAATTATATGGCTTTTTGTGGTCAGGCAGGTTTAAATTCAGTCAACCACTAGTGGTTGTTCACTCTTGCATGCTGTACAAGTTGAAAGACCCTTACTATTTATAGGCACTCAATGGAATGCAGTTTTAGAGAAAATAAACTTTTAGAAAGTGTACAACTGATAAAAAATACAAGTGTTTATGTTGGTAAATATTCTGTAATTTGGTGATGAATTGTTACTGGATCCACTGAACTCTTTCACCACCTGTAAACTGTTGACAAGTACAATTGTGCAATATAATTTGCACAAAAGTACAAAAACTGACTCGACATAGTCATTGGGTGAATGTTACAAAGACGACATGCTGCCACTTTTACTAGTTTGTGTGGGTATGTAAATAACCAAATATGATGTCACCACTTTTCCACCCACATTTTTAAGTTCAACAGATCAGTCAGGGAAAGTTTAAGTTTGAAAAATGAAATTGGAAAGGATTGGCATCTTCAATGAATTCACTCAGTAAAGTCAAGTTAAATCCAGTTAAGTCTTTAAACTTGAGGAATTTAAAGTGTGCATCATGATTGTGGCAATAAACGCTGATTAAAACACAGGATCTGACTACTTATATGAATCAGATATGTTTGTCATGCCGGCAACTTTGTTGTACTGCAGAATTCAACAGTTTACAAATGAAAATGCAGTAGTGATTCGTCATTCAGACCTTTTGACTCCATAATGTCCTTTTAAAGGTTACAAACTACATGGGAATCGAGTGGATGCGTCGTCATCTGGGCCCCAAATACAAGATTCACATCATCTCATTCAAGGACCCAAACCCACTGCACATTGATGCAACTTTCAACATCATTGGGCCGGGTTTGGTGCTGTCAAACCCCGATCGTCCATGTCGCCAGGTATGGCATGATACCGTATTGTGATTAATTAAATTTTGAAGACAAACCCACAGTGCATTGATGTTCTTGCTCTTTGTCCCCCACCTCAGATTGAGATGTTCAAGAAGGCTGGCTGGACTATTGTGAAGCCTCCAACTCCTCTCATGCCGGATGGTGGGTTCTCAAACAGAAATATCTCTGACATATGAAAGCTATAGATCTTTATCTATTTAAAAATGTACAAAAAAAAACAAACAAACAAACCCAAAAACCACTTTGTTCTCAGACCATCCAATGTGGCTGGGCTCCAAATGGCTGTCCATGAACGTCCTCATGCTGGATGAGAAACGTGTCATGGTTGACGCCAATGAAAGCACCATTCAGAAAATGTTTGAAAACCTTGGTGAGTCAATGATCCTCCAGCGTTTCACGTAATTAGGATAATCTGTTAAATTAGACGTTTTGATTCCAGTTTTGCATGATTTGGGAGTTTGATGCAGTTTAATGATGTGTATATGTGCTTTTTCATGCAGGTATCAAGACCATAAAGGTGAACATTCGTCATGCCAACTCCTTGGGTGGTGGCTTCCACTGTTGGACAACCGATGTCCGCCGCCGTGGTACCCTGCAGTCCTACTTCCATTAGCCTTGCCAGAAATGGGCAGTTTCTATTGAGCTTTGAAAATTAAAGCATCAGTCTGGGGTCGTATGACAACCGTAATGAACCATTTTTTCTGCCAATCCATCAACGGCAAACACGCTGCTAAATGAGAAGCAAAACCTTTTGCAATCATCTAAAACTGCAATTTGTTTTTGTATTTGGTCTCGTCAGATACATGTTGATGGCTTTGACATCTGAGAGCCATAGCTTTGAGGACAGTCTGGGCCAGTTTTATGCTACTAGTCTTTCACCAAACTGCTTTGCTGCTTTTGTGTGCAAACACTGTCTTAAGAATGCGTGAAGTTTTCTGGTTTATTATTCCTTTTCTGGAGACAAAATGTAATTGACATGTCTGACTGTCCTGATGCCAATTAAAATAATCCTTTCAAAGAATAGTGTGTCTTGACAAAGGAATGTTTTGTATTACTGATGTGCGATTAAATGAGACTAGAATAACAGGTTCTTGCGTGGAATCATTTAAACTTTGAAGGCTGTACCCAGGAGGAGAGAGAAATGTGGAACATGCTTGGGTTCTGCTTCTTCTAACAATATGCAAACGTAAACATTACTTCTTTAAGCAGAAGTAGTACCAATGCTTGTACCAACTGCACTTTTCCTGAAATGCATAAAAGTATTTTTTTTTTATTGACTCTTTTGCTGTTGGTGGAAATCCATTGTTGTTGTAGATAAACCAATAAATCATGTGATACCATTGGGAAAAAAAATGTTTTATCACAAAAACAAATCTTTCATTTGACCATGTATAATGCTACTGTAGAATTTGTCACCTGCTGTGTTCAAATAACTAACTTCCTCATAGGAACGAGTCAGTTGTAGGATTATAAGGAATACAAAGTACACGACTGTGTTAACGTTTGACGTTACGGCAAGTTTATTGTTGAAACTTATTCTTTTTCCAAATTTATAGCTTTCTGACTGATGAAATTCTTTATACAGTGACAAAGAACACATTCTTCATTACTTCCCATCTCTAATCATATACATGCGTCATATAACACCTCTTGCATGGATCACAGCCGGAAACCATTTCAAACAAAGATACTTCGGCAATAATGTACATTTGTTAAAGGCAAAGGGCCACAGTTGAGTTTTTGATGTCTGTTTATTTAGCCGGTGTAAACGTCTTAATGAAATATAAATGAAGGAGCTGCTGCGTGTGCTCCTAAGCTAAATCAGTTTGTGCAGGTGAGGACCAGTGATGCCTGTTAAACACGGTAATTAATAAACTGCATTCAGAACATCTTTAATCAAAATGTGTTTACAAAGTAAACACTATCTGAATTTGCCAAAACGTAACTGACATATCTATGGTCCACAGTGACACCTATTGGACTTAAAGAGTACAAACCCACAAATTACCCAAATAAGTGTCATTTACATTTACAGAAATTACAGTAACTTGCACCATTGAAACAATAACACACTTATCTTAAGGGACTGACACACTATATGCTAAACAGAGAACCTTGTGTGTGTGCAGGATTTGAATCTCTGCCCCAGTCAGTCTGTCTGGCCTATCCTTTTCTCTACTCTATCCCGTCACCCCAACCAGAATAGCAGAACGTTTTTCCTTTCCACGGTCACTTATACTTGCTCATGTGGATCTGTGGCGTTTGTCTCTGTAAAAAAGCATCTGTGTGACTGTGTTGAATTTGGTGGTATATAAATAAAGTTGAACTGAATTGAGTATTAATGTTTCCCTTAATAAGCAGCTAGTTTATTTTATAGTTTGTTTGTGGCACAAAGTGGCAGAGTGCTTGTATCTGAAATGTGACAGATGGGTTAACAAAGTGAACTAAACGGATTTCGGTGTTCTGCAGATTATTCAGCAGGATCTGGAAGTATTTTTTTATAAGCACATAGCATTCCAGTACCCAGCATTCTTCTCTTTCAGCTGAAAAAATGTACACACAAACTGAGATCATTATACCTGGGACACACAAGCACACACACTAAAGGATTCAACTTTCCTCCTCTCAATTGTATTTTCTTATTGGAGTAGATATTCGCTTGAAAAGCTTCAAACAGAAAGATATGTACTCCCATCATTACTTTCAAACAAACAGATGTCTTAAATGGTTTAGCCTTGACAATATTTGATTACCATGTACCTCCAATTTATCAATCAAATATTATTTCTCAATTATTATTGAAGCATGAAATCAATTTGTAACAGCAAAGAGACCAAACCCAGCAGGCTGCTTCACTGCTGCTCAACATAAACAGGCCTGCTGTCTATCCTACTCATGCCAGAAACCAAACTACATATTTTCTGCTTTCAGCAACAAAACAAACATTTCTTATCAATATAATTTCGGTTCATCCATACCAGTAGGCAGTAGCTCCTTCATAGTTTGGCCCAAGCTGAACAGATAGTCTCTCCTCTGCCTAAAGACTGAGGAAGGAGTTCTCAATCAGCTGGCGTTATGTGGATTTTCCTCTCCTCAACATAGAAGCAATAATACTGCTCCACATGTCCTCCAGGTGTCATGGTTTCTTTGACTTACACTGACTCAACACACGCACACCGACACATACCCACTCGTGCCCGTCTATAATATCCTGGCAGCCCCTATAATAAACGACGCTTTATAAGAATCGAGAGCGTCATTTGCGTGTCCTGACCGTCTGACCGAGGTCCATTTATATTTCATTAAGGCTTTTAAACAGACACAAACAAAAAATTCAACTGTGGCTCTTTGCCTTTAACATGTACATTATTGCCCAAGTATCTTTGTTGAAAGGAGTTTCTGGCTGTGATCCATGCAAGAGGTGTTATTTGAAGCATGTATATAATTAGAGATGGGAAGTAATGAAGAATTTGTTCTTTGTCACTGTACAAGGAAGAGTTTGTCAAAAAGCTTTAAATCAGGAAAAATGCTACATAATTTAAGTTGCTGCACGCCACACATTTTAACCCAGTCATGTACTTTGTATTCCTTTTAATCCTAAAACTGGCTCTTTAGTTTTAACTTCTATGAGGAAATTGGTTATATTAGCACAGCAGAAGAAAAAAAGTCTAAAGTAACATATGTGATCAAATACAAGATTTGTGTTTTATTATGTTTTTTTTTAAATGGAAATCACTCAATTTATCTACAACAATGGATTGCCAACAGCAAAAGGGTAATAAAAAAAAAAGTTGTGTATTTCAGGAAAAGCACAAGGCTTTTTATTTACTTTTAAATTAAAGTTAATCAGTACTTTTTTCCCAAACACTTTTTATACACAAGCATTGGTACTACTTCTGCTTCAAGCAGCATCATGTTTACATTTTCATACTGTGAAAAGATCTGTCCATTTCTGTTCCATATTTGTCTCTCCTCCTGGGTACAGCCTTAACGTTCAAATGACCAGCATCCACACAAGAACCTGTTATTCTAGTCTCATTTAATCGCACATCAGTAATACAAAACATTCCTTTGTCAAGACACACTATTCTTTGAAAGGATTATTTTAATTGGCATCAGGACAGTCAGACGTGTCAATTACACTTTGTCTCCAGAAAAGGAATAATAAACCAGAAAACTTCATGCATTCTTAAGACAGTGTTTGCACACAAAAGCAGCAAAGCAGTTTGGTGAAAGACTAGTAGCATAAAACTGGCCCAGACTGTCCTCAAAGCTATGGCTCTCAGATGTCAAAGCCATCAACATGTATCTGACGAGACCAAATACAAAAACAAATTGCAGTTTTAGATGATTGCAAAAGGTTTTGCTTCTCATTTAGCAGCGTGTTTGCCGTTGATGGATTGACAGCAAAATATAGTTCATTACGGTTGTCATACGACCCCAGACTGATGCTTTAATTTTCAAAGCTCAATAGAAACTGCCCATTTCTGGCAAGGCTAATGGAAGTAGGACTGCAGGGTACCACGGCGGCGGACATCGGTTGTCCAGCAGTGGAAGCCACCACCCAAGGAGTTGGCATGACGAATGTTCACCTTTATGGTCTTGATACCTGCATGAAAAAGCACATATACACATCATTAAACTGCATCAAACTCCCAAATCATGCAAAACTGGAATCAAAAGGTCTTGTGCGAAAATTACTAATTTAACAGATTATCCTAATTTCTTGAAACGCTGGAGGATCATTGACTCACCAAGGTTTTCAAACATTTTGTGAATGGTGCTTTCATTGGCGTCAACCATGACACGTTTCTCATCCAGCATGAGGACGTTCATGCACAGCCATTTGGAGCCCAGCCACATTGGATGGTCTGAGAACAAAGTGGTTTTTGGGTTGGTTTTTTTTGTGTGTTTTCTTTAAGTACATTTGTAAATAGATAAAGATCTATAGCTTTCATATGTCAGAGATATTTCTGTTTGAGAACCCACCGTCCGGCATGAGAGGAGTTGGAGGCTTCACAATAGTCCAGCCAGCCTTCTTGAACATCTCAATCTGAGGTGGGGGACAAAGAGCAAGAACATCAATGCACTGTGGGTTTGTATTCAAAATTAAATTAATCACAATACAGTATCATGCCATACCTGGTGACATGGGCGATCGGGGTTTGACAGCACCAAACCCGGCCCAATGATGTTGAAAGTTGCATCAATGTGCATTGGGTTTGGGTCCTTGAATGAGATGATGTGAATCTTGTATTTGGGGCCCAGATGACGACGCATCCACTCGATTCCCATGTAGTTTGTAACCTTTAAAGGACATTATGGAGTCAAAAGGTCTGAATGACGAATCACTGCTGCATTTTCATTCGTAAACTGTTGAATTCTGCAGTACAACAAAGTTGCCGGCATGAAAAACATATCTGATTCATATAAGTAGTCAGATCCTGTGTTTTAATCAGCGTTTATTGCCACAATCATGATGCACACTTTAAATTCCTTAAGTTTAAAGACTTAACTGGATTTAACTTGACTTTACTGAGTGAATTCATTGAAGATGCCAATCCTTTCCTATTTCATTTTTCAAACTTAAACTTTCCCTGACTGATCTGTTGAACTTAAAAATGTGGGTGGAAAAGTGGTGACGTCATATTTGGTTATTTACATACCCACACAAACTAGTAAAAGTGGCAGCATGTCGTCTTTGTAACATTCACCCAATGACTATGTCGAGTCAGTTTTTGTACTTTTGTGCAAATTATATTGCACAATTGTTTGCAGGTGGTGAAAGAGTTCAGTGGATCCAGTAACAATTCATCACCAAATTACAGAATATTTACCAACATAAACACTTGTATTCTTTATCAGTTGTACACTTTCTAAACATTTATTTTGTCTAAAACTGCATTCCATTGAGTGCCTATAAATAGTAAGGGTCTTTCAACTTGTACAGCATGCGAGAGTGAATAACCACTAGTGGTTGACTGAATTTAAACCTGCCTGACCACAAAAAGCCATATAATTGGTCGAACCTGACCTAGACACAGCGGGTGTCCGAAATGTAACTTGGTCAAACCCAGCTCCCCGCACGTATCTCGCCGCCACGTATTTTAACTGATCGAGATTAATTTCTGAATTAATCAATTTTTGTTAATAAATGCCTTTTAGCTGAATTGATTGATTTCCTGGTAATTAGTGTTTTTATTGTTGGCAATTCACTGGTTTGTAACAGTCTGTGCTCGAATCTCACACCTTCCTTGTTATTTAATATTGTTTTGCACAGGAATATTAACTAACTTAAATAACCCTTTTTACAAATAAGACTGATATTTGGTGTTAGCTATTTCCAGTTTAGCTGGTGGTGCCCCAATTCCATTATTATTTGATAAATAATCAATTTACGGTATTCAAATTAATAATTTTTCATTAATAAATTATTTTGGATAATTTATTAACTTTTGAGTAATTACTCAATTACTCTAGAAGTTGTTAATGAGTAAAGGACAGTTTCCGTCCATTAATAATTAAAATTTTTCATAAATTACTTTCAGTAATCTATTACTTACAGTAATTTTTAAATCTAATAACCAACCATAAATCCCAACAGCTGCAATTTCCAATAAAGTCTGTTTGAATCAGGATGTTCTGGCTGGGTTGTTTGTTCTTGTGTCAATAGAACAAAACGTGCAGTTGTGCTCAAGAAATACCAGACAGAGTAAGAAAAGTGTTGACCTGTCAAAGCTTGTGCACTCCCCATAAAAAAATGTTAATCTCTGGGGATGAGCAGTCTTTCAATTCTCAGCGGTGCAAAGCAAGAGGAAAAATAAATGACAGTTAAAAGATGACTACTACTTGTTGGGCCTGTATCAGAACATAATTAAAGCCCTAGTTGGTGCCAAATCATGAAGCCCAGGCATTTGACACTTTGATTAATTCAGTTTGACATTTTTGACAAATTTCCAAAACTATTTATGAGTCTTTGCTTGTTGGTGCCAAGAAAGTAATAACCATGTGGAGACACAGCATGAATTCTCAATAAGGTTTGACAGGTAAGGACAGCATGTCATTTATGGCTTCGTCTCATCAGTGACTGAGAACATCTCTGCAGTCTTCATACCTGACTCCTCTGGACGAACAGGTCCGTCCCAGCTCGGATAAAATCTGCAGCATCAAAGCAGGGCTCATACTCTGTGGTCACAAACTTCCCCTCGGTAGCCAACTTGTTTCTGTCCTCCACTGTACGAATGGGGTAGTCCTGAAAGACGAAACAATGATTTATACAGTCACTGCATGTAGTCCATTGTAACATGTTGGTGAAATATACTGCAAAGGGCAAAGTACTCAGGTTTTCACATAGACAACCTATACAAGGTATTTTAATGAAGGTGTAACTGTAAACGTAAAACATTGCAGCACTGGTGTTCCAATAAGAAATTGCCTCACCTGATCATACAGGGCATCAGCCATGGTGGGTTTTGGAGCAGTGGTCCATTTGGCACCTTTTCTGAAGTACTCCTTGATCAAAGGTCTGTAGGCTCGGTACTCAAAGAAACGAGCCCTCCAGGCCATCGGAGCCTCAATTATCTCATTCCCCACAACCAGAAGGATGTCTCGAGGCATGGCCGCATACATGCCTGTAAATCATTCAACAATGCAGAAGTTTGTCATTGAGAATAGTTGAATTTGCTGTTCCCAGCATCATCAGATACAGATGATAAGATTTTACAGAGCAAACGTTGAACATCATCTGACTTTTTACCTGATGATGTGAAGTCAGGAGTTGTGTACTGCAGAGACCAGTCGATGGGCTCTGGCCTCCTCACTGTGACACCTTCATGACGCAGAATATTGCACATTTCATCAATCTCAGCAACGGCTTTTTTCAAGTGGTCCGCAGGAAAAGACTGACCCCCATACTTCTGGTAGAAGCCCCAATTCTTCGCAAATGTGTTAGCCTGTTCACAACACGACAGCCCGCAGTCAGTCTGATACTTCTCTCAGTTACAATTTCAATAATTTCATGTGACTTTCAAGCTGTGCGTCAGATAAAAACTTGACTTACTTTCACTTCCACAGTGAGTGGAGGCACGTGTGCGTTTTCAGCTCGGCCCACAATCACCTCCTCAAGAAGGTCCCATCCATTGTGGCTGCACACAGGGCATTCCTGCTGCACTGGCTCAGTAACATGTTCCTCTTCAACTGCTGTTGCACTGGAAGAGCTCTCAAAAGCCCTCTGCACCCAGCCAGTGACTGACCGACCAAACTGAGGAGGGAGAAAGTTACTTTTAAAGCACAAATGGCAGTTTTGTGCTGGAAAAGTAGGTTTAATTTTTTTTTTTTTTTTACAGTGATCAAGATTTGATGACGAAATTAGATTATAAGTTGCTGTATAGAATTTCTATGATTTGTTTGTACATGAAGTGAAATTACAGGTGATATAGATTAAGATTGCATGACAGTAATCAGGTTACCGTATGAGGGTGTAAATTGAGTGATTTGGTTAGTTTCAGTGAGGAAGGAGTTACATACCACATAATAAAATGGCCACATTAATTTGATGCCAATTTGTGTTAATACACATTATCTGCACATATAGAAGGGCTCCACCGGCTCAGGACCAAATATGTGCCATGCAGCTGCACTCAGTCAACTGGATTTCACCCCCCAATGTTTTGCAATTTGCAAGAAATGAAGAAATTTAAAATTTTCCCATCAGCAAACGAGTGAAGACAATGTTTTCTTTAATCAAATGTGCCTCTTTTTTTCTTTTAAACCCCCCAAAATAAAACAAAAGAGTTGTTTCTGAAATATGAATGAAAAATAATAGTAAAGAAAGAGAGAGAGAAGATAAGACATGAAACCACCGTGATACCAACCATGGCTCCGATCAGATGGGCAGCCTCGGCCCCCCTGTTACCTCCTCTCAGACATCTTACTCGCAGCATTGTCCAACGTAATAGTGAGTTTGCCAAGTGAAATCCAACGGCTGCAGCAGTGCAGGTATCCACCTCTCGGTTTGCTCGTCAATGGAAAATGAAAGATGCCTCAACCCTCAGCGAGGCTTTATAGGTGCCCTCCTACACGCCTCAGTCAATGCCTCATTGGTCGCCTTTGTGTTGTGGAGCAACTTGACTTGAGAAAACAAGTATTTCTGATAATTTAACTTGATGAGCAAATTGAATGACTGTGATTTAAGCTTATTCACTCATAATATGTGCAGGATTTGAATCTCTGCCCCAGTCAGTCTGTCTGGCCTATCCTTTTCTCTACTCTATCCCGTCACCCCAACCAGAATAGCAGAAAGTTTTTCCTTTCCACGGTCACTTCTACTTGCTCATGTGGATCTGTGGGGTTCTTCTTCTTTTCACAATATACAAATGTCAACATTACTTCTTTAAGCAGAAGTAGTACCAACGCTTGTGTCTAAAAAGTGTTTGGAAAAAAGTACTGATTGAACTTATTTACTTTAAAAGTAAAAAAAAAAAAAGACCTGCACTTTTCCTGAAATGCATAAAAGTATTTTTTCATTGACTCTTTTGCTGTTGGTGGCAATCCATTGTCATTGTAGTTAAACCAATAAATCAAGTGATACCATTGAAAAAAAGATTATCACAAAAACAAGCAAATCTTGCATTTTACCATCTATAATGTTACTGTAGAATTTGTCACCTTCTCCTGTGTTCATATAACTAACTTTCTCATAGGAACGAGTCAGTTGTAGGATTAAAAGAAATACAAAGTACACGACTGTTTTAAAATGTTTGACGTTACAGCAAGTTTATTGTTGAAACTTATTCTTTTTCCAAATTTAAAGCTTTCTGACAGATGAAATTTTTTATACAGTGACAAAGAACACATTCTTCATTACTTCCCATCTCTAATCATATACATGCGTCATATAACACCTCTTGCATGGATCACAGCCGGAAACCATTTCAAACAAAGATACTTCGGCAATAATGTACATTTGTTAAAGGCAAAGGGCCACAGTTGAGTTTTTGATGTCTGTTTATTTAGCCGGTGTAAACGTCTTAATGAAATATAAATGAAGGAGCTGCTGCGTGTGCTCCTAAGCTAAATCAGTTTGTGCAGGTGAGGACCAGTGATGCCTGTTAAACACGGTAATTAATAAACTGCATTCAGAACATCTTTAATCAAAATGTGTTTACAAAGTAAACACTATCTGAATTTGCCAAAACGTAACTGACATATCTATGGTCCACAGTGACACCTATTGGACTTAAAGAGTACAAACCCACAAATTACCCAAATAAGTGTCATTTACATTTACAGAAATTACAGTAACTTGCACCATTGAAACAATAACACACTTATCTTAAGGGACTGACACACTATATGCTAAACAGAGAACCTTGTGTGTGTGCAGGATTTGAATCTCTGCCCCAGTCAGTCTGTCTGGCCTATCCTTTTCTCTACTCTATCCCGTCACCCCAACCAGAATAGCAGAACGTTTTTCCTTTCTACGGTCACTTATACTTGCTCATGTGGATCTGTGGCGTTTGTCTCTGTAAAAAAGCACCTGTGTGACTGTGTTGAATTTGGTGAAATATAAATAAAGTTGAACTGAATTGAGTGTATTAATTTGTCCATTAATAAGCAGCTAGTTTATTTTTTTTGTAGTTTGTTTGTGGCACAAAGTGGCAGAGTGCTTGTATCTGAAATGTGACAGATGGGTTAACAAAGTGAACTAAACGGATTTCGGTGTTCTGCAGATTATTTGGCAGGATCTGGACATATTTTTTTTATAAGCACATAGCATTCCAGTTCCCAGCGTTCTTCTCTTTCAGCTGAAAAAATGTACACACAAACTGAGATCATTATACCTGGGACACACAAGCACACACACTAAAGGATTCAACTTTCCTCCTCTCAATTGTATTTTCTTATTGGAGTAGATATTCGCTTGAAAAGCTTCAAACAGAAAGATATGTACTCCCATCATTACTTTCAAACAAACAGATGTCTTAAATAGTTTAGCCTTGACAATATTTGATTACCATGTACCTCCAATTTATCAATCAAATGTTATTTCTCAATTATTATTAAAGCATGAAATCAATTTGTAACAGCAAAGAGACCAAACCCAGCAGGCTGCTTCACTGCTGCTCAACATAAACAGGCCTGCTGTCTATCCTACTCATGCCAGAAACCAAACTACATATTTTCTGCTTTCAGCAACAAAACAAACATTTCTTATCAATATAATTTCGGTTCATCCATACCAGTAGGCAGTAGCTCCTTCATAGTTTGGCCCAAGCTGAACAGATAGTCTCTCCTCTGCCTAAAGACTGAGGCAGGAGTTCTCAATCAGCTCATCAGCTGGCGTTATTATGTGGATTTTCCTCTCCTCAACATAGAAGCAATAACACTGCTCCACATGTCCTCCAGGTGTCATGGTTTCTTTGACTTACACTGACTCAACACACGCACACCGACACATACCCACTCGTGCCCGTCTATAATATCCTGGCAGCCCCTATAATAAACGACGCTTTATAAGACTCGAGAGCGTCATTTGCGTGTCCTGACCGTCTGACCGGTGAACGTCACCAATCCACCAGCAAAACTCTCCGTTAGTACTCCTCACCTGCACGAACTGTTAATTTTACCAATGAGCAGCTCCATTTATATTTCATTAAGACTTTTAAACAGACACAAACAAAAAATTAAACTGTGGCTCTTTGCCTTTAACATGTACATTATTGCCCAAGTATCTTTGTTGAAAGGAGTTTCTGGCTGTGATCCATGCAAGAGGTGTTATTTGAAGCATGTATATAATTAGAGATGGGAAGTAATGAAGAATTTGTTCTTTGTCACTGTACAAGGAAGAGTTTGTCAAAAAGCTTTAAATCAGGAAAAATGCTACATAATTTAAGTTGCTGCACGCCACACATTTTAACCCAGTCATGTACTTTGTATTCCTTTTAATCCTAAAACTGGCTCTTTAGTTTTAACTCCTATGAGGAAATTGGTTATATTAGCACAGCAGAAGAAGAAACATTCTAAAGTAACATATGTGATCAAATACAAGATTTGTGTTTTATTATGTTTTTTTAAAAATGGAAATCACTCAATTTATCTATAACAATGGATTGCCAACAGCAAAAGGGTAATTAAAAAAAAAAAGTTCTGTATTTCAGGAAAAGCACAAGGCTTTTTATTTACTTTTAAATTAAAGTTAATCAGTACTTTTTTCCCTAACACTTTTTATACACAAGCATTGGTACTACTTCTGCTTCAAGCAGCATCATGTTTACATTTTCATACTGTGAAAAGATCTGCCCATTTCTGTTCCATATTTGTCTCTCCTCCTGGGTACAGCCTTAACGTTTAAATGATCAGCATCCACACAAGAACTTGTTATTTTCATCTCATTTAATCACACATCAATAATACAAAACATTCCTTTGTCAAGACACAATATTCTTTGAAAGGATTATTTTAATTGGCATCGAGACAGTCAGACGTGTCAATTACACTTCCGTCTCCAGCAAAGGAATAATAAACCAGAAAACTTCATGCACTCTTAAGACAGTGTTTGCACACGAAAGCAGCAAAGCAGTTTGGTGAAAATGACTAGTAGCATAAAACTGGCCCAGATCTGTAAGAGAATAATATAACAGAGGAAAAAAGGTATACAATATCTGATATGGACAACATACTTTTGAAGTAAATATATAAAAACACCAATTGTTGGGATATCCAATAAAGACTATGACAAATATAAACAGAACCTTTTGTACTCAATCGATTGTCATTGTTACACAATAAGCTAATTATAAAAGTTAAGATTATTCAGTGACCTACATAATAGTTTTACACATTCTTTTAAATATAAAAAGTATTTTAGAAAACAAGCATATTGTAGTTTTTGAGTTTTAATGTGGAGGTAGTCTCCATCCTCCTGTTCCCTAGTCGGATGACATTCACATACCAAATTGTACCTTGTCCTCAAAGCTATGGCTTTCAGATGTCAAAGCCATCAACATGTATAAGCCAGGCCAGAAATGCAGTCAATATTGAGGTTATTGATTAAAGTAAGGTGTCCAATTGTTGCTATTGAGCATGCTATTTATCGCTGAACAAAGCTGTCTGCAAAGGCACTGTGATGTACAGCGATGTCAAATCAAACCAATCCACAAAAATTCAGAGGACATAAAGAAGCATACCAGGAAAAAAAGGGGTGGGGTTTACTACCTGTAATGATCAGGTTGCCTCATTAATTTTAAAATTTAGTTTGTTTTTCAGATGCATCAGACGAGACCAAATACAAAAACAAATTGCAGTTTTGGATGATTGCAAAAGGTTTTGCTTCTCATTTAGCAGCGCGTTTGCCGTTGATGGATTGACGGCAAAAATAGTTCATTACGGTTGTCTTACGACCCCAGACTGAGGCTTTAATTTTCAAAGCTCAATAGAAACTGCCCATTTCTGGCAAGGCTAATGGAAGTAGGACTGCAGGGTACCACGGCGGCGGACATCGGTTGTCCAGCAGTGGAAGCCACCACCCAAGGAGTTGGCATGACGAATGTTCACCTTTATGGCCTTGATACCTGCATGAAAAAGCACATATACACATCATCAAACTGCATCAAACTCCCAAATCATGCAAAACTAGAATCAAAACGTCAAATTTTTACAGATTATCCTAATTACTTGAAACGCTGGAGGATCATTGACTCACCAAGGTTTTCAAACATTTTCTGAATGGTGCTTTCATTGGCGTCAACCATGACACGTTTCTCATCCAGCATGAGGACGTTCATGGACAGCCATTTGGAGGACATCCACAGTGGGTGGTCTGAGAACAAAGTGGTATTTTTAGTACAATTTTAAATAGAAACTTCTGACATATTAAATATAAACACAGATACACATATCTGTTTGAGAACCCACCATCCGGAATCAGAGGAGTTGGAGGCTTCACAATAGTCCAGCCAGCCTTCTTGAACATCTCAATCTGAGGTGGGGGACAAAGAGCAAGAACATCAATGCACTGTGGGTTTGTCTTCAAAATTAAATTAATCACAATACAGTATCATGCCATACCTGGCGACATGGACGATCGGGGTTTGACAGCACCAAACCCGGCCCAATGATGTTGAAAGTTGCATCAATGTGCATTGGGTTTGGGTCCTTGAATGAGATGATGTGAATCTTGTATTTGGGACCCAGATGACGACGCATCCACTCGATTCCCATGTAGTTTGTAACCTTTAAAGGACATTATGGAGTCAAAAGGTCTGAATGACGAATCACTGCTGCATTTTCATTTGTAAACTGTTGAATTCTTCAGTACAACAAAGGTGCCGGCATGAAAAACATAATATCTGATTCATATAAGTAGTCAGATCCTGTGTTTTAATCAGCTGGTAATCAGTAAGATCCTTGCAGACAGTGCATCAGTGTCCCCGACTGATCTTTTGAAAAAAGTGGTGACGTCATATTTGGTTATTTACATATCCGCACAAAGTAAAAGTGGCAGCATGTTGTCTTTGTAACATTCACACAATGACTATGTCGAGTCAGTTTTTGTACTTTTTTTCAAATTATATTGCACAACTGTGCTTGTCAACAGTTTACAGGTGGTGAAAGAGTTCAGTGGATCCAGTAACAATTCATCACCAAATTACAGAATATTTACAAACCTAAACACTTGTATTTTATTTTATTTTTTTATCAATTGTACACTTTCTAAAATATTATTTTTTTAAAACTGCATTCATTGAGTGCCTATAAATAGTTGAGGTCTTTCAGCTTGAACGGGATGTGAACCACCAAAACAAAATAAAAAAGTTTCTGTAGCATTTAAAGGTTTTGAGATTGCCGCTGCCTTCATCATGCAGGATCACAAATAGATAACACATCCATTGATTTGTTTGAAGTTAGATAAAGTTATGAAGATTGATGAGCCATTCTGGCAGGCAGGTAATCATAAACCAAGTGATCAGTGGTGGTGAGAAATCCAAAGTTCACTGCTGAAGATATGAACTTTCAAAAAAAAAAAAAAAAAGGTGAATGACAAATTGGAATTCATTATAATTATTCCTAAATCACATTTTAGAAAATCAAGGGATAAATATATGGTCCAATGAAATGAAAAGCTTTGCTGCAATTTCCAATAATGTCTGTTTGAATCAGGATGTTCTGGCTGGGTTGTTTGTTCTTGTGTCAATAGAACAAAACGTGCAGTTGTGCTCAAGAAATACCAGACAGATTAAGGAAGGTGAAGCTTGTGAACTCCTCGTAAAAAATCATTTTAATCTCTAGCGATGAGTTGTCTTTTGATTCTCAGCGGTGCAAAGCAAGAGGAAAAATAAATGGTTAAAAGATTCAGTTTTACATTTTTGATTTGCACAGCTGTTTAATACAGTCTACGCTTGTTGGTGCCGAGAAAGTAATAACCATGTGGCGACACGGCATGAATTCTCAATAAGGTTTGACAGGTTTTCATAAACAGAGCATGTACTCTAACAGCTTTGACAGATTCTCAAAAGGACAGCATGTCATTTATGGCTTAGTCTCATCCGTGACTGAGAACATCTCTGCAGTCTTCATACCTGACTCCTCTGGACGAACAGGTCCGTCCCAGCTCGGATAAAATCTGCAGCATCAAAGCAGGGCTCATGCTCTGTGGTCACAAACTTCCCCTCGGCAGCCAACTTGTGTCTGTCCTCCACTGTACGAATGGGGTAGTCCTGAAAGACGAAACAATGATTTATACAGTCACTGCATGTAGTCCATTGTCACATGTTGGTGCAATATACTGCAAAGGACAAAGTACTCAGGTTTTCACATAGACAACCTATACAAGGTATTTTAATGAGGGTGTAACTGTAAACGTAAAACATTGCAGCACTGGTGTTCCAATAAGAAATTGCCTCACCTGATCATACAGGGCATCAGCCATGGTGGGTTTTGGAGCAGTGGTCCATTTGGCACCTTTTCTGAAGTACTCCTTGATCAAAGGTCTGTAGGCTCGGTACTCAAAGAAACGAGCCCTCCAGGCCATCGGAGCCTCAATTATCTCATTCCCCACAACCATAAGGATGTCTCGAGGCATGGCCGCATACATGCCTGTAAATGATTCAATAGAGAATTATGTCGTGGAGAATAGTTCAATTTGCTGTTCCCAGCATCATCGGATACAGATGATACGATTTTACAGAGCAACTTTTTTACCTGGTGATGTGAAGTCAGGAGTTGTGTACTGCAGAGACCAGTCGATGGGCTCTGGCCTCCTCACTGTGACACCTTCATGATGCAGAATATTGCACATTTCATCAATCTCAGCAACAGCTTTTTTCAAGTGGTCCGCAGGAAAAGACTGACCCCCATACTTCTGGTAGAAGCCCCAATGCTTCTCATATGTGTTAGCCTGTTCACAACACGACAGCCCGCAGTCAGCCTGATACTTCTCTCGGTTACAATTTCAATAATTTCATGTGACTTTCAAGCTGTGCGTCAGATAAAAACTTGACTTACTTTCACTTCCACAGTGAATGGAGGCACCCGGGCACTGTCAGCTCGGCCCACAATCACCTCCTCGAGAAGGTCCCATTCATTGTGGCTGCACACAGGGCATTCCTGCTGCACTGGCTCAGTAACATGTTCCTCTTCAACTGCATGACGGGTCTGTGCAGCTGCTGCACTGGAAGAGCTCTCAAAAGCCCTCTGCACCCAGCCAGTGACTGACCGACCAAACTGAGGAGGGAGAAAGTTGCTTTTAAAACACAAATGGCAGTTTTGTGCTGGAAAAGTAGGTTTAATTAAAAAAATTTGTGATCAAGATTTGAGCAAGGATTTAGATGATAAAGTTTCTGTATAGAATTCGAGACTTATTTATTTTCTTACATGAAGTGACATAAGATGCGATATAGATTAAGATATTAAGATTACGTGCCAGTAATCAGGTTACAAGTATGAGGATGTAAACTGATTAGATAAGTTTTGAGAAATGCCCGCATTAGTTTGATGCCAATGTACACGTGTTAATACGCGTTATCTGCACAGATAGAAGGGCTCCACTGGCTCAGGACCAACTCTGGGAGCGCATCTGTGCTACGCAGCTGCTCACAGTCACTCATGGACCAAAAAAAAAAAAAAAAAAAAGTTAAAAATAACAAATCAGGCAAGCTTTTTTTTTTTTTTTTTTTTGCATAGTCTCTGCAATTAAGGTGTGTGCGTTTCTTTTCCTCTTTCCCTCCCCGCACAATCAATTGGATTTCACCTCGTGGAAATATTTGACATTTTGCAAGAAAGAAATCAATTTTTTTCAGCTGCAAACGAGTGAAGACAACGTTTTCTTTATTCACATGTGCCTTTTTTTTTTTCCTCTTTTAAACCCCCCGGGAAAAAAAAATTGCTTCTGAAATATCAAGGGGAAAAAAAAAAAAAAGAAATAAAGAGAGAAGATAAGACATGAAACCACCGTGATACCAACCATGGCTCCGATCAGATGGGCAGCCTCGGCCCCCCTGCTACCTCCTCTCAGACATCTTACTCGCAGCATTGTCCAACGTAATAGTGAGTGTGTCAAGTGAAATCAAGCGGCTGCAGCGGCGCAGGTATCCACCTCTTGCTCGTCAATGAAAGACGCCTCAACCCTCAGCGGGGCTTTATAGGTACCCTCCTACGTGCACCAAACACCATTGGTCGCCTTCGTGTTGTGGAGCAACGTGACTTGAGAAAGAAAAAAAAAAAAAAAAAAAGCAGTTCTGAAAAGCGATCCCTTATGGCATCAAATTCTTATCAACTAGGCCAGCAGAGTTAAGTTTCCAAGGACAACATCTGCACATCTATGGCATGGATGCGACATTTGATTTCACCGAGTGGATTGTTTTATTATTATTATTATTATTGATTTATTGATTTGGTTTTTGCACTGACTCACCTGGGAGGTTGTTCTCTCTGCAAATACCCTTTAGGGAAACTAAACAGGAAAACAATTCACTCCTGTTTCTTCTTTGCTTCTGCAGAAAGTAAACCTAACCCACAAAAACTGATCCATCTGGTGATTTTATGTGTTTATATATTTAGGTGTTCATACAGTCTGAAATTTAAAAAAAAATTTCAAAACTCATTCTCTGTATCACCCCGTTCTTTGCTGAATAAAAAGCATATAAAAAATGTATTTAAACATGCACCACTAAAAAGCTTCTTCGAGTTGCTGTCACCTTATCTTCATGCCTTGATGGAATAATTCTGAATTGATCAACTCCTGAGACGAAGTCATTTCACAATCCATCAGAAAACCACAGAAAGGAGTTAAAATAGTGACATAATCAAGGAGATAGAGACTGCCGTGTGCATGCTGTGACACCACATGCTTTGCTGGACTGTGCTCACAAGGGTTTCACAACCCACAGACTTCAATGATCGCTGATATTACTTTGCCCTCTGAAACTATTTCTGCCTGATATGAGTCGAAAAAATACTATGAACTCCCACCAGTATCTTCATGAATGCCTGCAAAGACACGTATGAGGATCTGACGGTTATTTATTTTTAATACCTAGGCAATATTAGTCATTTTATGATCACAAGGGGTTACAGAAAAAAATCTGTACAAATAGATGAAGAGAACGTCGAGGCACACGGAGCATAAAACCTCCAGAAAACTCTGCAAGGCTCTCTGACAACTTCACACTGATGATAAGATTTCAACATCACATCAGTTATTCTCGCTCTCTGGTTCTGCTGAAAATCAAACAAACCAGACTTTATTCGTTATTTAATGGGACTACATGTATTACAAATTACAGATATCTGGGGCACTTGAATATCTCCAATTTGTCTGGGCCTTGTGCGTACCTTATCTAATCAAACAGCTCTAACTATATTGGGTCAATAGAAAAGTGGCGTCATGCTTTACATCTGAAATGTGCAGCATATATAAAACGTATTAGAAGTTCCTTCATTGTGATATTCTACTTCAGTCACATACGCCTACCAAACACAAAAAGTAAGACAGACAACACAGAAATATTTCATTTATTTAATCCAAGATTAATTGGAATGTTTGTCTTTTCCGACACAGCTTGTAGTTTGTCTCAATTTTTTTTAGTTTATGTGTCTGACTGGAAGGTATGACTCAAATTAACGTCCTTGTCTCTATAGTATCACCAGTTTATTGTTGTAAACAGACATAACATAACACTACTGCATGTATTCACATGCATCTGCTTTAATGTAGATGTAATGCCGACAAGCAGTCTACCACCCAGTTGTTTGACTCCAGAGCTCATCTCTCTTGTCAGTCAGATCCCTAAATTTCATCACCGTAAGCTGTCTGGCAGACCCCATTAAGTAATGCCTGCATTGAAAAGATCTAAAAATTGAGAAAAAATAAAAAAATAAACAAACAGCACACCAACATAAATACTGAGAAATTACGACGCAATGAGTGTTTTAGCCCAAGAAGTGATTTAAAATCTGAGTTTGAAGAGGTAGAATATGAATCATTTGGCGGGAAGATCACCTCGAATGATTCATTCAATTACATTGTGAAGTAATGAATGGACCCAGGGCTCATATACTTCACTGATTAAATAAAACCCATTCAAGATAGATTCAGTGCCAAAGTTGGTACACGTGTCATAAAGAGGTGTTATCTGCACAGAAAGGCGTCTCAGCATGGCCTCTGCAGCGCCGGTGTCAATGAGTTTGAGAAAGCATCTGTGCCAAACAGCTGTTCACCATCACTCAGGGTCCACAGGGGAGAGAGAGAGAGCAAAATCCTTAGAAAAACACAAAAAGCGCACATTCTCAGCAAAGGGAGAAACTCAAATAATTCACAAGAACTAAGATTTATTTCAGAATCAAGTCATCAGTGTTTGACTTTTTGTTGTTGTTTGTTTTTCAAGCTGAGGCAATTGATAGTTTTGATTTTGTCTCTCTCTTTATCGGAAACTAAAATGCCTCATCGGACCTACCTTGAATCAATAAAACACTTCAACACTTAAGTGGGAAACTCACATGTAAGTTAGTTTTTTTAGACTTATCAGTTTAAATTATAAATGATATAGTAAGAACGAGCTCACAACATACAATGAGGAAGGCTTTTTTTTTGTGTTTTATTAAATTTTCGTCACTTTTTTTTTTTCCCCCCTAACTATCACAATATTGTGTACATTAACACAAATGATTATTGGAAAATGATGGTGTTGATGGGCCTCACAGTGTAGTGTAGAGATCAGCACTCTTGCCTCATACCATAGAGGTTGCATGTTCTCCCTGTGCAGATGCAAATGTTCTCTCTGGGTACTTTCACAGCCCAAAAAGACGTTGTTTTGTGGCCAAATTTGGTGATTCCAAATCGCCTGTTGGTGTGAATGCCTGGATGGGAATGTGTGTGATCGACTATCCCTCCCTGTTTGTCCTGTCAGCTGAGATGGGTCCAGGGGTCGGCGCCCTGTGACCCCGAGATGGATAAAATGGTAGCGAGGAGGATGGACGAATGGGCGAGCAGCGTTCTGGGTCAGCTGACATTCCATTCTCCCATTATCTCTGAGTGTGAAAGCTCTCTGCACACTGGTGAAGCCAATAAACGTCCCTCCACAATAAACTTTGGAACAAACTGAATGATTGCTCCAACAACCACACACGTCCTGTTTGGGTATAAAGTCTGCGTAAACGAGTCCTGCGCTCGATAGGTTGCATATTGAAGGCAAGGCAAATGTATTTATATTTATATATTCAATGAACACAAGAAAGGCAAAGAGATGTTTGCACGTTCAACAAGCTCAGACAGTCTTTTTCACACCTTTTAATATAGATGTACTTCCTCATAACTCAATAAAAAAATACATCATAAAGTATTATTTTGTATCATGACATGTCCAAAGGTAGTAAAAGACAAAACGTTGTGCTGCATTTAATTTCTCCAAGTTTTACACACACAAAAAACAAACAACAAAAATAATTTACCTTGTTGAAACTCAGGTTTTTCTCATGTTTTACATCTTGCTGTCATGAAGCCAGAAATATCATTTGAAACTAAATGAAATGGCTTTTGTTCAAATATTCAGTATGGAAAGTAAATATTCCATCCAAAGCTTGTTTTTAAGTAAAAGCGACAGGTATCTGGCAGTAGCTCAGGAAAATAGTGCCACCTGCAGGAACTTTAACCACATAAAAACGTCATTACTATCAGATTGTATTGCAGGTTGACCTCTGTTGACTTCCCTTTCTGTCCTGTTTTCTCCGGGGTTTTCTTGTGTTTGAATGTGTGTGCATATCAGCAAACTTCAACCGGCTTCAGGCGTTTCAAGCCTGATTCAAACCGGCCGCCAGTGTTTGTGAATTATTACTCAGAGCTGCTGCACTTTAACACGGAGGAGCTTCAGCTTCACAAGGATCCTGTAAGTGCATTGAAAAAAGTTCATGTCAATAAAATCATTAAAAAGGAAACTGTTTAGTCAGGTGTTTTTTTGTTGTTGTTTTTTTTACATTTGAACATAATATATGAATTAAAATCTGATTTATTAAAAAAAAAATTTGGATTGTGAAATTTAATAACACCTGATCTTGAGAAATAATCTTATTCTACCATGTAATGATTCATTTTGATTAAACATACGTTCCAAATGTTAAACAACAACAATAAAATCAATTTACATGTAATATGTTTTAGAATTTTTACAGTTTGAAATATATTATGGGGAATATTAACTTTTCATGTGTATTAAAATAGTTTCAAATGTTCATGTATGCCATTTAAATTCATCCATTTCATTACACTTTCTACTATATGTTACCATGTAACCTGCTATATTCATTTACCAGCTAAAATGCTCGTCATGTTGACTTTTCTTTTCAGAGGAAACAAAGATGAAAAACATTGTGTATAATATTGACACTGACACTGACAGAATAATTAACAAACGGGGCCCATTAGCAACCTAAATCCTCTCTATAAATAACCAATGTCTCAGTTGTTTCCAGCCTCCCTGTTCACTAAATAGGTACAGAGGATGGTTTCATTAATCCTTAATAGTGACTCAAGGCGAATTCCAGCTCCTCCCCTCTGCGTTTTAATAACAGCTTTGTTCCTGTCACCTGACGTTTCAGTTATCATAGTTATTCTATTTAACTATTTTTAGCTTTTTTTTTCTCTGTAATGTTATATTGTGGTTTCTTTTTTATCTATTTATGATCTTTTCTTAATTATTTTTAAGTAAATAGTGGAACGTTGAGCAATTGTCTTGTCTTTCTTGTTTCACCTGACCAGTTGTCTGCTTGTCTGGTTCATTGTGTGCCTTTATTTGTGAAGTTGTGCAAAATGCATCACAAAGAAATCTATAAAATAAGTCAAGGAACCTCAAACCTCGATGTAGACATTGGAGCTGGTGGTTCACGCTGTAAGCTACTGACTTGGAAATAAACAAGTTACACCTGCAAAATGACAATTCCTACCAACAATAACTGGTCAAACATAAATAAGCGTGAATCACACAGTCGTGTCGTATGCATATATACTACAACCCCCGGGCCCCCATAAAGCTACGCCCATGTGTGTATTATAGAATCAATTCAAAGATAAACCAATCAGTTTATACACGTTGAAACAAAGAGTGATGCAATCTGTCACTAAAACTATAGATATATGAAGTAATCATTCTATACACGTCAGGCTACCTCATGTCATTCTCACCAAGGTGAGCTTTAAACTGCACGTAGACGACGTTCGTGGCTGAATTGGTAACCGATTTTTGAGGAAACTCCAATGAACAAGCACAGCAAGTGATTGATTTTTTTTTTTTTTATTCGACTCAGATATGAATGAACGTACACTTTCATCTTTAACGTCTGATTAGATTAGTACAATAAAAATCTAGTTCATAGTTCATTTGCTCCAGCGAGGCCAGGGTGAAGCCAAAATGTCTTATCCAGTCTTGTTCCCACAAAATAATAATAATAAAATGATTCTTGAAGTGTAGGTGTTCCAATCCTGACCTCATGAGAACCCCCCCCCCCCCCCCCCCCTCATGTTAATGTTTAAATATTTATATATATCATGCACCTCCTCAAAGTATCATTGCAGCTGTTGATCACGGACAGAGGTTTTTCTTTACTAAAGAGGGAGCCCTAAGCTTTGTTTTTGTGAATGTGGGCCTCGTTGCATAAACTCCTGCACCAACTGATCCCAGACAAGCTGCACCAGAGGACTTGCTGACATGCAGTTTAACCCTTCCTCGGCTGAACCTCACTAAAAAAAAAAAACCCCTGGAGAACCTGGGCTCCTGTTTCCTTCCCTCCTTTCAACCAAGGCTTGATTTGTGGTGGCATCCCCTGCGTGCACTTTGCAGTCAAACAACTCTTGTATTAAAAAAAACAGCTTGCCACGATCACTTTTTACAAATGTTTTGGTTTTGTCCCCCCATGAACTTTACAGACTCATGAGAAAATGCCCCGCCCCGCTTGTGCAAAAAAAAAAAAACGAGGAAAAAAAACAAAGCAACCCAAAACCCTGATTTGCAACGATCCCCATTTTGCAGCAACAGGGGGCTGCAACTTTTTTTTTCACAGACTTTTCTTGAGAGGAAAAACAAAAACAAAAAACATGGAGTTGTATTGGATCTCGGCGTTTTTCGCCGGTGTCCTCCTCATACCGCTCGCGCTCAGAACGTTTTGCCCCCATGTGTGGATGGACCTCCTGTACGTCGGGGACGTGGTGCGTATTTTGGTGCGCTTCGCGTCGCGGCGCAGGAGGAGACCCCTCTTCTTTGTTTTGGATCGCTTCCTGGAGCAGACCGGCGCGCATCCCGACAGGCCCTTCGTCGTGTTCGAGGGCGAGAGCCACACGTACGGCCAGGCCGACCGGAGGAGCAACCGGATCGCCAACGCGCTCCGGGGCCAGCCCGGGTTCGAGGCCGGGGACACGGTGGCCCTCTTCATGGGCAACCAACCCGCCTTCATGTTCACCTGGCTGGCCCTGGCCAAGCTGGGCTCCCCCGCGGCGCTGCTCAATCACAACATCCGCACCAAGTCCCTGCTGCACTGCTTCAACTGCTGCAAGGCCAAAGTGTTGATAGCAGCTCCAGGTATTGCGCACGGGTGGTGTCAGAGAGTTCAGTCTTATCGTTTGGTAAACCAATGACACTTTTTTTTATTTATTTTTTATTATTATTATCACTTTATCACTTTCCCCACTCGAATACTGAAAACCTTCAAATGCATGAAGGAACAACAAGTGGTGCGTAAACGTGTAATAACTAAGCTTTATGAACTTCACATCTCAAATGTTTGAGTTTAAACGAGTTTAAATTATATCTTTATCTCCTTACTCGCTTCAGGGTTGGTGGAAATGATTCCTGGGTTAGCAGGGAGACGGAAAAATACATTATCTTGTCATTCTGTGGCATCAAATAACCTCACATGGATGTTTTTGGACTGGAAAAAGAGTATACCTAAAAAAAGAAAAGAAAAAGAAAAACAGGAAACCGCAAACTCCAACCCACAAATGTCTCACAAGGAGGAGTTTGACTTTAAAATACAGTTTGGTTTATTTAATCTATATTTAAATTATTTCATGGTTCATACTTTGCATCATAACAAGAATACTCTAAGTTTAGGTCCAAGATTTTTGTGGAGTCTGCATGTTCTCCCTGTGTGTGTTCGCCTGCTGCAGTTTCCTCCCACAGTCCAAACACATGCATTTGAGGCCCTAAACTGAGCTTTGATGGATTTGGTGGCCTGTCCAGGGTGTAGCCTCCCTTGTACCCGGGGTCATTTGGAGTCACCCTCAGCGCTCCGTGACCCTGAGTTGGATCAGGGAGTACAGAAGATAAACAAAAAGGGAGATACAGTTAACATCCTGAAGCAGAGGAAGCGTGTATGCCTCTCGTCCCACTTGTGCTCCGATTGCTCAAATACAGCCTCCACATTTTTCTAAAACCTGGATTAAAAGAAACGCTGACGGGTGCTCTGTCCTCTTTCAGAGTTAAAGGAAGCCGTGGAGGATGTGCTGCCCTCGCTGAGGGAGCAGGGCGTCACCGTCCTCCTCATGTCCAAACAATGTGACACGCCGGGCATCGAGGGCTTCTCCGACAAAGTGGACGAGGCCTCAGACGCGCCTCTTCCTCGATCCCTCAGATCTCAGATCACATTCAAAAGTCCTGCGGTTTATATTTACACGTCAGGAACCACAGGTGTGTTGAGCAGTTGTACGATTTTGGAAACGTGCAGGGCAGCGTTCGTCCACGACCGGGATTCAACACCTCCATTCTAAACCAACAACAAGCAAAGCTCATGTTGTTGTTTTTTGTTTTTGTTTTAAAAAACATTGTTTTGTATTGTGTGTTTCAGGGCTTCCCAAGGCAGCCGTGGTCAACCAGAACCGCCTCTTAACTGCTCTGGTCGTCTTGTCCTCAAATGGTGTAAAGACCAACGACGTCATTTACCTCAACCTGCCTCTGTACCACACCGCTGGATTCATTGTTGGCTTCATTGGCTCCATTGAAACAGGTGAGACAAGAACAAGGTGGCTGTTTTTTTTTTTGAAAAGCTTGTGAGGGTTGTGTGACATTCCTTACATATGGATTAGCCCCTTTGCTGCGTTATAACAAGGAGTTAGTCCCCACCCCGGTGCCTTTCACTCTTTTTCGAATAAAGCAACCGTTATACTGCATTAATGGATTTGCGTCATGCCGGTTTGTATTTGTAAGCATTAATAGTTCAGCAGTGACCGAATTCCTGACTCCTGCTGCCGAACTTGTCCAACGAGCTCCTTCTGCATCTCTGCAAGCCCCACAATGCATCAGTGATCCCCCTCGCACCTCCTGTTCAGTGAAAGGGTCTTTTGTCACAGTGAAGCAGTAATCTGCACAGATCCCTTTTCAGTAAATAGGGTAAAGTTCACACCGCTGGTATATATCGGGTCAAACAGCCTGAGTAACACATTTACTCCGAGTTATCTAATCCCGACCAGCGGTGCAGTGCATGTGGCCGGCGTGACCTACAGTTGACATGAGCCCTGGAAAAAAAACTAAAGCCTCAAAGTGAGTTAATTTGCACTAAGTTGAGTCGGTTGTAAAAGGGAAACCTGCAGGAATCAGTGCATTCGCAGGTCGATGAAGGTGCAGCGTGTAATCAAAGTAGTTTTTTTTGCACTTGTGCTTTTTGTTAAAGGGTCGACTATTATCCTGAAAAGAAAATTCTCCGCCTCTCAATTTTGGGATGACTGCAGGAAACACAACGTGACCGTCGTTCAGTACATTGGGGAGGTGATGCGTTACCTCTGCAGTACACCGAAGGTAAACTGTTCTTCACTGCTTCCAACAGAAAACTGTTGCAGTTTTTTTTTTTTTTATTCCAACTCCTGCTGCGTTTCAGTTCAGATATTTCTGGCACATTGAGTTTTGTTTTGTTTTGGTTTTGTCTGTGTTGGGAAAACGACTCTCCAGCAGTGCCCTGATCATGTGACCCTCAAGTGAAACTCAATCTTAATGGGTTGGTATGAGGTTTTAAAGTGACCCTCCCGAAGTTTTGTTTATATTTTTGTGTGTTTGTTTTGTTTTTTTCTCAGTGGCAGGAATAACTTGTGTAGCCCAGTAGATTTCTATAGTTACATGAGACTGGGGTTACACTTGAATGAAAAATGTAGATATTTTGGATAAAAATCAGGTAGAATTCAAAAATATATCTCTTACATTATGTGTGTTTAATTCAGATACTAAAGCAGTGTGTTGTTGTTATCAATATAAATTAATTGAGCTGTTTAAATTTTTTTTCCCAAATGACTTTTTTGTTTAATTGTTCAATGAGTTTTTCCTTATTCAAAAATACCTTGGTCACAAAAAAAAAAGGGGGGGGGGGGTTCATGTGATCTCTTTGTATCCACGCTGAACTTTTTCACCTCAGGACAGCTGCAGGGACAGGCAGCACTGAACCGGCTGCAGCAGGTCATGATTTAGCCAGATCTGGACTAGTCTAGTTTGGATTACTTTCCGAATCTGTACATTCCCAAAGCTGGCTTACCAAAATAGAAATCGTTAAATCTCAACTATCATGTTCCAGCCTTGTGCGTCACTACCTGTGGGTCTTTTCTAACGGCTTAAATCGAACTCACATTTCTGAAGGGTCGCGGTGGCTGCTGAGTTCCGAGCTCTTTTAAAAAAAAGACGTGCCTCTTATTTATTTATTTACTTATTTTGGAGTGGTGTGAGCGCTCCTCCCTTCGGTATGCCATTCAGAGTGTCTAATTGCATCACATGAAGTTCAGGCTCTTTTTACTGCGTGACCCCCACCAACACATGAATCCCCACATGGGGTTTGTCTTTATCTGGTCACCTCTCAGAATAGATGCTGGCCTTTACTCTGAAAGACCATATCAAGTAACTTGGCAGCACATCTTCCTGTACTACTACATGATATCACGGTCACATGTATTGTATTGAATGTTCTTCATGATCTTATATAAAAATGTCAAGTCAGACCATAAGAGTTTTGGTTTTATGTTTTATTTAATGTCACATTCTCACATTCAGACAGGGATTTGGGAAAATTAGACCAAGCGGGCACTTAAAATGAAGTTGTCTTGCTTTAAATGATTGCTATATTTTTTTTTTTATTATAAAGCATAAATCAGCACGTGTTTGTTAAGTTTGTATTCTTGCAGTTTAGAAACACTCTTTCAAAATGCCACAAGTGTTTTTCTGGTTACAACATGCACTCTTCTTTTCATGACAAAAGCAACTGGTTTGATGAACTGTTAGCATTTTTCTTTATATTAAGCCACACGTGGTTGTTATACTCATAAATAATGTTTAATCTGTATTCATTTCTGTGCCCGTCTGCCTACGCAGAAAGACAATGACAAGGAGCATAACGTGAGACTGGCCATTGGTAACGGTGTCAGAGCGGAGATATGGAGAGAATTTATCAGGCGCTTTGGAAACATCCAGATCCGAGAGTTTTATGCTGCCACTGAGGGGAATGTGGGATTTGTCAACTATGCCGGAAAAATAGGAGCAATTGGACGAGTCAACTTTTTCCACCGGGTAAGAATGTGTTCTCTCAGCAAACAATATATCCTTGATCTATCATTCCTCTTTGTGGGTTTTTTTTTTTTTTTTAACTTAAATGCACATCAGATCACATTTTCTAAGAGTTCACTGTAGCTTCAAATGATGAGAATATGAATTTTACTGCATGCATTCGGCGATTTTATTTTCCATATTATTTTAGCATGTTTTGAAGATTTATGCTTTTCATTCCCACCTGCAGATGCTGTTTCCCTACCTTCTTGTGAAGTACGACACAGACCGAGACGAACCGATACGAGACGCTAATGGCCTCTGCATGGAGGCTCCCAAAGGTAAAGAATACATAGTTGGATATTTGGGGATTTTTTTGCAGCTGTTTTTCTTGAATACTACGAGTTTCAGACTCAGCTTGGCTTCTTTATTTTAGGTGAGACGGGCCTGCTGGTGTCGAAGATCACAGATATCGCTCCTTTTGTCGGCTATGCCCGAAACGAGGAGCAGACAGAGAAGAAAAGACTTCGTGATGTTCTCAAGAAAGGAGATCTGTACTTCAACACTGGAGACTTGATGAGGATTGATGAAGACAACTTCATCTACTTTCAGGATCGTGTTGGCGACACGTTCAGGTGTTCACGTTCATATATATTTACTTACATAGAGCTTTGACTGAGATTTTTTTTTTTTTTACTGCTATAAGGTCATTTTTGTTGTAGAAATTATCAAAAAGTACAAAAAAATGTATAGAAAATGAATCTATAGATAATGTAACTGCTAGAAAAAGCTACTTTGCATGCAGACTTTGTACAGCCGTGTTTATTGTGTCAGGTTTTGTTATTTCCATACATGCTCAGTCTTTTTATTAATTAAAATGCTTGCGCCTACAGATGGAAAGGTGAGAATGTGGCCACAACCGAGGTGTCTGACATCTTGACCATCAGCGACTGCCTCAAAGAAGCCTGCGTTTATGGAGTCCAGGTGCCAGGTGAGGATTATTCACCCTGCATGTTGTTACTTCCAAGAGGGTTGAATGAGTTCTAAACGGCAGAACATTATATAAATACGTTAATATGGTCATAACGGACTTCACCACTGTCACTCACTTTCTTTCTTTTTTTTGTTTGGCGTTGTAGGACATGAGGGCCGTATCGGGATGGCCGCTGTCACCATGAACAAAGACACCCAGTTTGACGGCAGTAAGCTATATGAACATGTGGTCGGTTACCTGCCTTCATATGCACGGCCTCGTTTCGTCAGGATACAGGTGATTCAACTCAGGGTGAAATTTAAGCAGTGAAATCCAAACATCTTGTTTGAAAAAAGAAAAATGGCAGTGGCCATGTATTTTGACGTGCATAATAAGAGTGTGTACTCTCCTCAGAACGCTGTGGAGGTGACGGGGACCTTCAAGCAGATGAAGATGAAGCTGGTGGAGGAGAGTTTTGATCCGGGACTCATCCGGGACCCACTTTACATCCTGGATGATCGCGAGCGGCGCTACGAGCCGCTGACGGCCGAGGTTCACGCTGCCATCGTGTCAGGAAGCGTGAAACTATGAGTGGGCTCCAGGTGCTCAGCGGGCTTTCACCGCGGTTCAGCCGCAACATTATGACCACTGACTCAATATTGCGTAGGTCTCCTTTCTTGTCCTGGCTTTCCCGGGAGGAACCAGCTCATGTGGTGGCTCCGACGGCTGACATCCGAGCTCACCTGGAGCTCCCGGGCTCGAAACTGTTTGTTTTGTAATTTTAACACAGTCCTGTTTGTTTCAGCTGCAAATAAATGTCTGGGGTTTTTTTTTTCTTTTTTTCCAACACTGTCAGGTCTGTTTAATTTCACAAATTGGCTCTATGTTTGTGACAAGACGGGAGACTTACAGTGGGGAGAGCCAAAAAGTTCATTTGGGTGACCAAGACGAAACGTGATTCTCTCAGGGTGGTACAGCAATCACTATTTTAAGAACACAACAATGTGGCTGGCTGGAAAAGAAGATTTTGCATAAAAGGTACAGACAACAAACAACATGAATTTTATTTTTTTGGGATTGAGGTTGTAGCAGATTTATATAAAAGTAGAAAAGACAAGAAATAGTTACTTGTTAAAGACAATATTATTGTACAATACAGTCACAGTGCTGAGTGTGAGTCTTTCAATCAGCCACAAGTATATACTGTACGAGAAGGATTCAAAGTTTCTCTGACCTTCACCCCCAGCCGCCCTGAGGAAAAGTTTCAATCTCATGTTTCATATTTTTACTTTTGCTATTTTCTAGATTTCTAAAATATCTCATGAGTGTGTTGGGCAGTGTGGATGTAAAATATTTACTTTGGAGTTCCACTGTAGGACCTCTGTTTATCTCTGGGTCTGTGTCCCCTGTGTGGTCTGTTTGAGAAAATGCAAATAAATATATAAAAGACATTCATCAAGGTACTGAAAATATTCTAATATTTTCCCTCATGATTGGTGGACGATATCAACTGACAACATGGCTGTACCTGTACTGTACCTGTCAAATTTTTTACCTGTTCCCAAGTTGTTGCACAAGTTGTTGCACTGTTTTCTGACACCTTTTTTTTGTTTGATTTTTAAATTACAACCAACATTAACTTTTGCAGTTTAAACGTTTGTCTGTTGGCTCAGACCACATGACTAACTTTACTCCCATTGAGCTTACTCATAACTTTGACGCAGAGGAAAGTGGGAACGTGAGCAAAAAAAGTAAGAAACTCAGAAAGTCAGAATTCTGAGTTTAAAGTCAGAATTATGAGAAAAAAAACATCAGAACTCAGGGTTTTTTTCCACAGTGGCCCAAATCCTCTTCCGTAGATTTGAATACATCCCTAGAAATGGGTATGTTGTGCACTAACTGGCCCTTTCTCCTGAAGCTTCACGTCCACAACAAAAGCAAACACTAATCTCCTTCTCCTAATCTTTGAGCTTGTACACTCATTGACATATTTGGGCCAAACTTTAATCAGAGTGGGAAAGACCTGCTGATCCTGATCAGTTTCCACCATAAATGTAATGAACTGACCATGCTTGCTCTTTCACTTTATTATGGAGTTATTTTTAGCAGCCTGACGTTTGTTTGTTTTTGTGATCCATCCGTGGTGACATTGGCAAGTTTATTCAACAATCAGTTAATATAATTATTCCCCCTCAAAAAAAAAGGTGGTTGCTCGTGAAAATATTCAGTAAATCTCTTCCACCAGGTAGTGTCGTTAGAGGGGCTTCACCTGAGGTCCATTGGCTTCATTTGACCTGATGTGTTTTCTATCGAGATCCTGTGCTGCCCTCTACTGGATCCTTTAGTTCAATCAAGTAGAAACACATATCCTGCTTTTTAGGTTACCCTTCAGATTAACTTGTTGAAGAGCAGCTTTCCAGATGATTAAATCCATTCATAATAAAAGCATGTGTGACTAACAAGAGGAAAAGGAAGACCCCAAGCTGTCTCCATGGTGGAAAATGAAAAGCACATCTGTGAAATGCCCTATAATTATAGAATATATGTGCAATACTTCATTATAGTAAAAATAAAAATCACTTCCCACCACAGATAACTCACATTTAGTTGAATAAAGAAGCAAACAGTGGGTGGATCATTCAAACTACAGGGAGTGAGCTTTTTCCCCTGTTTGATAAATAGCACCGCAGATTGCACCACATACACTGTAAAACCTTTATGTCTGTAAACATTAACCAGGCTGATATGTCAGCGGAGGGAACACTGCGTCATAAATTATTTATATAGACAAAGATAAAGCATCACATTATTAACACCTGCCATTGTGTTTGATGGCAACAACGACTGATTTCGTTAAACGAGTCACTCGGTATTATTCAGCATAGTTTTTTTTTTTTTGTATGCAATTCATAATGAATGTGTTTACTTTTACTCACCCCTTCAAACATGAAATGTGCCGAAATGTGTTTTGTACTCACTCACATCGAAGCAATATTGTCACCGTGTAATAAGTTTCGGATCATAGCGGTGGAACTGCCCACTGCAATGGGGAACCAGTCATGAATAATATATAACACACTATTTTGGAATATGAGATTGTTCCTTGCAGAGTGCAAGTCATCTAACAGATCACGTGTACTCAGAGAAGATGACATCTAAAATACACGCTCATATCATCTTATAAAGACAGACAACTGTGAGCAAAACTACCGACACTCTTTTTCGCTACCCAGCTGGAATTAAGCCTCTCCAACTGAAAAAAAAAACTACTATATGGAAGAACCTGAAACTCCCTGCATCTTAACAATCATAACTCATTATTTGATTGTATTCCTGAAACATGCACAGGCACCATATTTCCACATGTTTATGTAAGAGCAGCACAGCCATTGCTGGATTAAGATCCCTTGTATCATTAGGAAACAGTCCAGGCGAGAGCCAGGGGCTCGAGTGGGATGGGAAGCCTGTTGAGTCACACTTCTATTTCTTTCTTTTTTTCCCCCTTGTCTTTGGGTGATATATGTCACTGTCATCCCACTTTGATGTATATATTTAATGTGCACGTCATGATAAGAAAAGTATAAATTTTCTCATTGTCTGACATACAACTTTATAAAAATAGAAGACAGATTATAGATATTTTAGAGATTAAGATTAGTTTATGGTCATTTTGTTAGTCATTAAAGCATATTTCTTAATTCCAACATGCCCATAGAAGCATGGATGAAGTGAAACAGTAGAAAGGAAAAAGCACAGTGACGTCATTTCCTCGCTGCGAACGCCCAGGGCCGCAATGAGACCCGAAGCAGTTTGCTCTCAACGGGCACATCCTGGCTGCGTTCTGCTCTTTTGGCGCCCGTCATTTGTCAAGCTTGCTGCCTATTTATCTGCTTCACCTTTGTCACATTGTGGCTTGGATCAAGCTCTGCAGGGCGGCTGCTCTCGGGCTGCAGCTGTGGCCCCCGCACGTCGAGGCCTTTGGCTGCTTAGAAGGCGAATGAATGTCTGTCGATAAAGCTTCACTTGGAGGCCAAGTCGCGTTTTCTTCACAGACATACAGTCGTATGTTGGGAGGTTTTTTGGCTTCTTTTTTTTTTCTTTCTGCTTCCACATAGTCGTGTGCAGATGGATCACTTGTTTGCACAGCTGCCTAATTGTGCAACAGTGCAGCTGCCTCGTCACCCGCGTCAAACGGGAGAATTGATTGGGATCTGGAAACGATCGGGCTTCAGTCTCTGCAGCAACATAAGTCGTCTCCCACTCAAACCACCCCCCCCGACCGCGAGGCACTACAGTCTGAACTGACTGGTTTATGTCATTTTGAATGATAAAAATGCGTGTGTGTGTGCAGTCACACTTTCTAGAACCTGCCCCAGGCTTTTACTTTGAAGGCTTCCGCTTGTTTGTGTTGGTGATAGTGGGGGTATCCGCCAGTGTTTCGTGGCGTTCATTAAGTGGAGGAGGTGCCAGCAGCATTTCTCAGAGACAATCCAGAGGGAAATGGTAGAACCGCTGGGAACTAGAATTAAAAAACAATGACAATCAGAAGGAGACTTGGCCTTTCTGGTGTATTTTGTACTTAAGATGTCTCTGGAAAGTTGAAGCAATATTCTCTCTTCTGCATTTTGTTGATCTTATTCAGAAACATTAAGCCGTTGAGCCGAAAGAAGAAGAATGACAATAATAATAATAATGATAATGAATATGAACAAGGAGATATCGTGTGGTGATTTATAGATGTTTCCTTGTTTGAACAATATGATCATGAGAAACTGTCAATAAGTGAAAGTGCATCAGGTGAAGTCAACATCTATGAGTTTCCCTCGTGTGAATATTGGCTCACGGTCTCAATAAGTTAAATCTGTGATGTAAGAACTTATCAAGGACGTACAAGTGGCTGAAGAACTACAGATGCGTGCACGTGCTACTCAATGAGGTATATTGTGAATTTTTTTTTATAAATAAACAAATTAAAAGGTATTACTCATGTGATCTGATTTGCAGTTCCTTTGCTGGATCACACATACAGACGTTTGGTTGGGAGTAAAGCTACAACAAGTACAATGTGTGCAGACGATACAGGGCAACAAAACAAAACAATCTTTGTTGTGTCTTTGTGGTCTGTGAGACGAAGATATCATACTCAACTGTTCCTTATCAGAGGATTAGAAAGAAACGTCTTTCTTTCTTTCTTTTTATAATTGACGGTAACAAGCAACGGGGCTTGTAATTATCATTCAGATAGCCCAAAACTCAGGTAAAAATTGTACTTACTTAGTTTGAATTAAATATAATAATAATAATAATAATAATAATAACAATAATAATAATAATAATAATAATAATAATAATAATAATAATAATAATAATAATAATAATAACAATAATAATAATAATCTTGTTCGGCATTTCAAGCAGACTTCCCAGTTACATAATGACTGTAAATTATTTTCTTAACTCAGGTGTGAAGAAAACGTTCATATGATCATTTGTATTACTTGTAATCCATTACTTTGGCGCCATCTACTGGAAGTCTGTAAAGTTTCAACACACTCTGCTTCAACAGCTTTCAATTCAACTCAGTTGTGCTGTTAAACAATTATTGTTGTAGTTTTCACAATTTTAACAATTACAATTGTTACTATTGTGTAAAACTGTGTTACATTTGAGTACTTTTTGGTTATTTTGTAAATCATCTAATTTATTTGTTTATTTATTCCAGGTATTTTGTTTACATTATTAATAATTTAATATCCTCCTAGTTGAAATCTCTAAATTCCTAGAAAATAGGATGTAAATATCTTGCATGTCAAAATCAAACAAGATTCAAAAGTCAATATTTACTCATGTGCAGTTCCACTGTCTCGTCGTTTCCAAAAATATAGTTTGTACTGATTAAAGTCACGTGTTGGCTTTAATCAGCAAACATGTTTTTCCACAATTTGTGATTTGTGTTGCATGTCTTGCTGACAAATTATTCAGCTTGACAGCACATTACAAAAAAAGAAAATAAAACACAGGTTAATTTTTCTTCATTGACCCGGCTGAAGAACACAGCGGCATAAAGTCTGATGAGGAATACTGATATTCAAACACAATACACACATGAATGACAGAGGCACAAATAAGGCGACAGTAAACATGTCGTCCCCTCATGAATAATGCAGCTCGTGTGACTGACAGGTTATAAAACACATGATCATTATCTGTGTGTGGATTTGGAATCCCACACCATGATTTATTTGCTTTTACACTTTTACAGCTGTTATTCTAAAGTTGGCGTTTAGTTTCAAGTTCTGCCTGAAGAGCTTTCACCACTTGCTTGAACTGCTATTCTCTGAAGAGCTGTATTTTACAATAACAAGGGATTTGAATGTTTCTGTGACGTGTTTGGATTTTGTAGCTTTACAAACACCGGCTGGGAATAAACGTCCAGTCCTGTAGCTTGTTGTGTGGCTTTTGGTCTTAGCTCAGACTGGTACCAATTTAGTCGCATTAAAGGTGAAATTCATCCAAAAAAGTTTGACATATAAAAGCACTGTTCTGTCTAAGAAGAGTCCACGTATGTGAGGAGACGATCTAACGAAAAGCAACTTGCACAACATGTCTCTTTATCTGCATATTACAAGTCCGCTGGCTTGATGGAAATTCAATACTGGATATTTGCTGAATATTAGGTCATTTTTCCCCCCCATGGAAGTTCGCACATCATCAGCTAGATGGGCTTGATAAGACAAGATGAATTTGCTGCTCCGATTGCCACATCCCATCTACAGTGGACGACCAATCTGTACTCTCAATAACTCTTAATAACTACTGATTCCGTTACAAAACCTTTCTATAGTCACAAAAATCATGTTTGTAAACAAAATTGATTGAAATAGTTATGAATGGTTTTTTTTTTACAACACAACACAACATTGTTCCTGCACTTATTTAAGTATGACTCATTGCTGGGTTTAATACTGTATAAGACACACAGTCCAACGGTTAACGCCACATCCATTGTTCAGTCAACAGCAACAGTTTAAGTCCAACAATCACTGAAACACAATTTCAGATTAAAACAAACTATAAATTATACCAGTCCGACACATATCAGGGTTCAACAGTCCCAGTGTCATTAGTTGACATGACAGGTCAAAATATCTACTGGCAAAACAAATATATAAAAAAGAAAAAATTAGAAATAGACATGTGGGAATATATTCACAGCGATTAAAACCCTGTCTACTGTTTGATCGTGTTCAGAATGTACATGGATTAACCATTTACCTGGTTTAGTAACTTCCTCATTTCTTCCAAACTAACAATGATGAGTATACGATCAGTTTAAAAACAACGAACCCCCACCACATTGTAGGACAGTAATAATGAATTGAGATGGATTAGTATGATTTTATAACCTCCTTCAGAATTCCATTCATAAACATTTTCCACTGAGTCAAATTTGAAAATTTAAACTTGAAATACAAAACATGAGATATATGCAACTTTGATCAGTTTAGAAAAAAGATTTCCCACAGATTTTCTCAGAAACATGTGTTTTTTTTTTCTTCCTTTGTGACTTTAAAAATTAGAGTTCATTCTTGAAATATTCTCTTGAACGTCTCCCTCAATTTCAAGTATTTCAGTGAAGAAACACCGAACAGAAACAAAAACACAAAAAGTCTCATCAAATATGTTCAGCTAACTATAACTAATCTTTTAATCTTCGTATTTGTTTGACTGTGTTATGGATAAATACATGTTGGTTCTGGAGCAAGATTATAGCTGCAAAGTCAAGTCCACTAGCTCATGTGATGATATATACATATATATACATACAGTATATACTATATATACAATGACGAGCTTTGAGATCATTTCTAAAGTGCAAAATATGCTTTAAACATGGTCAAATTTCCATAAACCAACTCAGTGGAAATTATAGAGTGAGTTGTTTATCCTTTAATGAACAGGTCAGGAGTGCCGGGCATGTATGGAGCCATTCACGCTGTTGTTTGCAAAAGCATTTATCACAGTGTCAGTTGAAAAGCTGAGAGCTATAACACATGCTGCAGTCAAAACTCATGACACACGCAGAAGCAAACTGCACAGCCAAAGACTGTGCTGGATTACTTTATACTCAAATACAACGATGATAATGATGACGACGATGATGATGATGATGATGACAGGTTTCTACTGACGAGAGGTGAAAAATAACCCCGACCCGAGACACCTTGATCATTAAATCAGCTGTGGAGAAACTTTGTTCTTGCATTGTGTTCGATATGCTCTCTTATAAGTGGACTGATATTTCACCGCGATGTAACACTTGTTAATATGAGAGACCATGAATGGACTTGACCTGCATGAATAATTGTGATCGTAAGATATTGATCATCAGAACAGCAGCCTAGCAAATTATTGTGCTTCAGTTACAATCTTTGTCACATCACGCTCTTCGAAATATTCTGTGGATAATACAAATGACCGACACAGTTTGGGTTTTATGACGTCTCCCTAATGTATGTTTGTTTGGTTAAAGAGGCCATTAATAAACATAAAGTGTCTAAAATGATGAGACATGGTGTCAAAATAGAAATGTAGGCGTGCATCCATAAGAAAGTTTCAACCCTAATTCTATTGCTTTTTTGTTATAAGATCAATACTTTCCATAAAATGAATGAATTATATAATTTGGGTTTCTACATTATGATTCTTAGCCGTGCTTGTTTAGTAAGACACCATTGATTAACTGAACTAGTGGCAAAACCTGTGAAAATCATTCCAAGAAAAAACATATAGTACGCCATTTGCAGAGGATGGATACAAGCAGATAAAGCCGTTTACCTCCAGGTGACATTACAAGAGCAATAGATTTACCTGCACACTGAACAATAAGTAAATTGATCTTCTCTTCAAATATCACTTGAATGCAGTTAATTGCATGGTCTTAAGTCAGTATATATTTAGTTTGCTGTATTTGCGTAGGCGGGGTTTGCCTTTTCGCAACATGATTGTTTTTTCCTCTTTATTGTTAATTAAAATTTTCTCAAGACGAAAAAAAAAAAAAGAAATAGAGCATGATTCTTTTGCTAAAACACACATTTTATTACTATATTTATTGTTAGTGAAATGGTCATTTATTATATACGGGTTGTAGTATGAAAGTATTGACTGATTTTTAATTAAAAGTCATGATTGTTTTTGCCATTAACCCCTACTCTTTATAATCTGAAAAAAAAAGTTAAGTAATCCAGAAATCAAGCAAAATGCACAGCATGAACGTTAGAGAGCAATATGATTTAAACCTGTGGAAGACGGGGCTCAGCCACTGACCCTCTGAAAACCCTGCTGTGTGCAAAGAGGTGCAAACATGTCATCAGTCCATCACAGGGAAAACACACACACATTCACTTGTTTGGGCAATTTAAAGACGCCACGCCACATCAAATGCATGTTTTGGACATGTGTGAGCAACACAGGCGTGCACAGGGAGAACATGCAAACCCTGCAGAAAGACCTTCAGCCTGGAAGCAGAGATGATGTCACTCAGGTGAGTGGGGTGGAAAAGCCACATCAGTGAAACATAACCAGTGGAGAGCAGATTGCATGCAATTGCAGCAGTCTAATGTCGAATATTGCAAGAATAACACACAGAGGCGGAAGCAGAGAAAATTAATCTGTTCAAGATGTATAGGCAAGACATAAAAAATATTTTATTTCTCTGCGTCTAATAACTAATAACTACCGGTAATATTAAATGTTTGAATATGATAAGCAAAATGAGCATCTTTACAGTGGTTAAAACAAAACAAGCTATTTGATGTATTTTTTTTATTTTTAATATTTATGATAAAACAAGGCTGGGCAGTGGTGTAGTGGTTGGCACTCTTACCTCACGGCACAAATGTTTCTTGTTCCAAATCTGGGCTGGGCCTTGTGGTGGACTGGCGATGTGACATTGACCAATTGTTAAAGGTCTCAGCGCCTCGTAACCCTGAAAAGATCAAATCAGGACTGCAGTTTTTATTATTGCATATGTGTGAGGAACAATAAACAGTCACAGTAGGAACAATTTTAAAAATAAGCATGCAACCTTTAAATATTTGCAAGTGGATGTTGGCTAAATAATATAAAATTTAAAAAAACTAAACAAATCTTACTTTATTCATTTATTATTCAATCTATTCAGGACAAACTGCCAGAGACTGCATAACTTACAACAAAATGACAATGCGGTATTGAACTATTTGAGCAATGCTGAAACAAACAAGCATCATAACAGAAACAGTTCTGTCAAATAAATGAGAATTTTGAAAAAGTTTATTTCAGTTCAAACGTTTAACCTCTCGTTTTACAACTTTGCGTCTGTAAACATTTATTTATTTATTTATTTATTTATTTATGTACTTACTTACTTACTTACTTACTTACTTACTTACTTACTTACTTACTTACTTATTTATTTATTTTTACACAGGCGCAATAAAAGGCACTTAAAAAAAAACTCGTGTGGAATCAGCTGTTTCACGAGGATTTCCAAACACTTAGTTTAACCACCGCGGCGCGTCATTTTTATCGTCCTGCGGTCGAAACGCGGCGTAAAGTGAAGTTTTCTGCACACGTGAGAAGTTGACACGTTCCACCCGGCGAGCCTGCAGCCTCGGCGTTCAGACCGCCTGGAAACGAGCAGTGTTTTATTTTTTTTGTTATTTTTTATTTTTATTTTTACTTCTTTTTTTTTTTTTTTTTAATCTTTTTCCCCCTGTCGCTTTTCAAAGTTCCCACGGAAAGCGGAGGACCACCCAGCCGCGCGCAGCCGCGCTCCGATTAGCTGCGCGCGGCTCATTTGCATTAACGTCAGTAAAGGCTGGAGGTCAATCCTTGCGGGTGCTTTTATTGGATGTGCCGCTGTCAAGCAGTGCTGAAGAATTGGAAGGGCAAACGCCAGAGAGAGAGAGAGAGAAAAGAGAGAGAGAAAGGCAGAGAAAAGACAAACATTAAATCAGCATTATGTAGCTCGATCCTGCCTTTTACCTCCGCGCTCCCGGCAGCTTGAGACAAAAAACCGACCGATTTCAGATCCGAAACTTGTGGACGCGGAGCGGTCGGGTTTTTTTTTTTTTTTTTTTTTCGGTAGATTTTTTTTTTTTCTTCTCTTGTGTGTCGCTTTAGAAGCGATTGCTTTCTCCAGCGGTGGTACTTTCTACACGTTACCATCTTGTCAGCCTCTCATGTTTATTATTATTATTATTATTATTATTTTGCTCTAGAATGAGAGAAAAGCGCGGAGCCTGGTAACACCGCAGCCAATTGGTTTGTGGACCTCTTATATCAGGCGGATCATCCTCAACCCGGGCAGCGGATGCCTTGAATGGAGACTGCAAGCCGACCCATCCACCAAGATCTCTCCCTCCGCTTCCTAAAATGTGGTGATTTTTTTTTTTTTTCCTTTTTTTCCTCTCTCCCCCTCTCCTCCTCCTGTGCTGATACATGGAGTGTCGCGCCGGGCAGCGTGTCATTATGTTTGACGGAGGGTGTTTGACATCGGAGCGCCTGGCCGGGAAAACAATGTGCGGCGTGAATATTTCAGCCTGTTGATGATGAGCCGCTCAGGACTGGAGCAAAGTGTCGTGAGAAGAGCCGCTTCATGGCCCCGTGTCTTGAGCTGGAAGTGGGATTGTTAAAAGAAAAGACAAGGAGGAGATAACATTTTTTTTTTTTTTTTTTTTAATGGATCCGAGGTGGAGGAAGACGACTACACATGAAAGCTTGGACATAGAAAAATAATAAATAATAATAAAAAAAAATGGATAAAACTATTGTTTGAAGCTTGCAGGGGAGGGGGACTGCCTGGTGTGTTTTAGGCCTACTTGATAACAGTGAAGTTGGAAGAAGAGGGGAAAAAATGGTGATGTGGTACGAAGAAGGCGAGAAGAGGAGGGATGAATTCGTCCATGGGGATCTGAGCAGCTGAAGAATAACGGAATCCCAAGTTTTTGTTTTTTTCTTCCTGGACGAGATAGCTGCTTTGATTAAAGCTCTCCAATTAAGTTCATGTGAGAAAAAAAAAACACAACAAAAAAAAAAACAGAGGGAGGAAATCAGCTTCCTGGTCGAGGGGGGTGGGGGTGGGTGGGGGTGAGAAAGATATATTATTCATGCCTTCTGTTGGAGAAATTGGAGAACTGGCTTTGCTGTGGCCTAGATGATATATATTTATATGTATTTTAAGGAGATGAAACCTTAAGAGGAAGAGTGGACCTTGGCAAAGAGACGCAAAGAGAGGGGCGAATGACACTCTTGTAGCCTCAAAGTAAAAGCACTTGCGCAAAAAAAGAAAAAGAAAAGGCTGAAGTGGGTTGAAGCATGGGCTGTGCTTCAAGTATTCATATCTCTGATAGGGTGGTCTACCACAGTGGAAAAGAGTCCGAGGATTCCCACTCACCCCAGCAGACTAATACCACTCAGCATCAAGGAAATCCTGCCTCTGGACTACCCCTAAAACCCCCGAGCTGCAAGGTGAGGCCCTCTACATTCACTACTTTTACAGAAACACTTCATCACAATGTGCGTGTGCGTGCATGTTAATCCACTAAAAGTACTTTGCAACTTTACCAAGAACGCAACCATGAACTCCGACATATAATAGCAATATTGCGCAGCAGGTATCAAAAGTGTGGAAAAAGAGGGGTAAAGAAATTGAAAAGTTTGTCTATTCAATATAACATATGGACTTTCTCTTCACTTTACAACTTTTCTGGTCGTTTTAGTTTTTTCTATATTTTTTTCAAACGGAGAGGAAATAAGCCGCCACGCACACTCGGTGGAAGGTCACGGGGTCACAGGCCCTTCACACTCGCCTGCGGTATTGTTCTCTTTGTAGTATCGGCACCAAGCAAACCTTTATTGACATGTTCAGAGGCTGTGTATGACGTGCTTGCGCTTGCTTTAGAGGGGGGTGAACTTCACAGAAATCTGAAACAAGTGAAGTAGTTCATTATTTTTAAAATTTCTATTTCTTTTTTACGCTTCTCCGGGGTAAACTTTGCGTATCGTACCTGAAATAGGAAATTCACTCTTACCAATATTCCTTCACACCAAGTATACCTCATTGGTTGTCACCGATCGGCAAAACCACCCCCCCCCCCCCCCCCCCCCCTCCCCCCCAACAAATTGTCAAGTGTTACAAGATTGCTCAAATATAACAGCCCCATTTGTGTATTGGCCCACAAATAATTAGACTAAATATAACAAAATGGGCCGTGCCGGCTTGTTTCTAATCAAGATGATGCTGTTGCTGTCTGGGAGATTACACATGCACGGAACATTTACAGATTACAATCAAGAGGTGTGTTTGAAGGTGAGAGAGAGGTGGGTTTTGTTTTCGTTTTTTTGCAGACAAATGTGAGAAAACTCATTAATTAAGCAAAAATGAGTTGAGAAGAGTTATTTAGCCTCTAAATGAAGGATAATCACATTTGGTATTCCGGATGGGTGTATTGACGATGAAGTCGAGGGAAGCTCATCCTGTAGCGTTTGAATCTTCAGGCGTCTGCAAACCAACTGGGGTGGGAAAGAAGGGAAAAAAAAGAGATCTTGTGATTGTAGTTGTGCACTAGTGTATCTGTGTGTTTATGAGAATGTGTGCGTTTGTTTGGTAGACCGCAGGCGATCGGAGGGCCTCTGTCAAGCTGAATTTTGCAGGCAAATGTCACTGCAGGATGCTGCGAGGAGTCAGTGTGACAGATGCCCCCCACACCCCCCACCCTTCCATGTCAAGACGCCCACTGTGCCTTTGATTGAATTAGTTCCCTGATTGAGTTAGACTAATGGCACACAAATCTTCTTCAGCTGGAAATGGTTAATCCCCACCCTGTAAAGGTGTCATCTTTAACATCTGCGGAGGACTCATCAGAGAGCAGCCGCATTTAATGTCGCCATAATGTAAAGGAACGGCGCGTCATGTCATTAAAAAAACAACAAAAAAAGAAGAATCACGTCAAGGCACATTAACACACATTATAGCCGCTGCTTGCTGAAGCACTTTTGGGGGTTTTTTTCCCCCCCAAAAAGTGATCGATAACGGCCCATTGACTGTAAAAATGTGTGCCTGCATTCTAAGTAATCCAGTTAAAGATGGCAGGGTGGATTTTAGGTCATTACAATAACTAAATACTGTCATTTTAAGGCCAGACGAGGAGGGAACAATTAAGTTTGACACGACTCAATAGTGAAAACAATCATCCACTTGCAGTCTGAGTAGAAAATATTGACATAACCCCAAATACTTTTTTTTGTATCTTATCGTCATGTGTTGTATTTATCTCCTTGGTCTGCATGGAAGGAAAAAAAAAAAGTACACACGGCTGACGGCGGCGAAGAAGCACAAGTTGAGCATGTTTCGAAACGGAGTTAGGCAAACGTTAAAAAACCCGACGCTGCGTCTGTGCTGCCGTTTTTTTTTTTTTTTTTTAACCCTGGCGGCGAGAGCGACGGGGAGCAAACGTGTGCAAAAAGGTCTGCAGTGTGAGAAGGATTCAACAGAAGTTTGTGAGTGTGGTGTGAGTCTTTGTCAAGGGCACGTTACCATCTGGGCTGCTCTGGCGATGATAAGGCTCAAGTACAAGGTCGTGTGATAGTGGAGTCTTTTTTTTTTTTTTTTTTTTGATTCACCCCCCCCCCCCCCCCCCCCCCCCCCAGTGTTTCTCTCTGCCTGCATGCGTTCATGGGGCCAAACAAAAAGAGAGAAAAGACCTCAGCCAAACTCAACACAATTTATCTGGCCTTGGCCTCTTCCAGTGCGACCCCCCCCCCCCCCCCCCCCCCCATTCAAGGAAACCACCCTCCACCCTTCTGAAAAGCAAATGTGAAATCAGCTTCACCTCTTTTGTATGACTGGAAGAGGTCGATTTAAAAATTTGCTGGAGCTTACAAGTGTCTAGAGAGTAATGTCATCTCGCCTGCCGCCTGATTCCAGCTCCTGCGTGCATTAACGCAAGTGGAGGAATCACTCAGCCGTACCTCTGACTCCCCCCGGTTTAACGCGCAAGGCTGCTTTTCTATCGCCGAACTGCTGCGAACTAACCCGTGCCGAACCCCGACACTTTTTGGGACTTCGTCCTGGTTTGAACGGGCAAAGTACGATGTGATACGGCGTTGACCTGTGCGGCCTCTCGACGCATTTGTCTGATTTCTCTTCCACTGTCTGTGTGTGTGTGTGTGTGTGTGTGTGTGTGTGTGTGTGTGTGTGTGTGTGTGTGTGTGTGTGTGTGTGTGTGTGTGTGTGTGTGTGTGTGTGTGTGTGTGTGTGTGTGTGTGTGTGTGTGTGTGTGTGTGTGTGTGTGTGTGTGTGTGTGTGTGTGCGCGCGCACTCCCTCTGGCCAGTAGTGTACGTGAGTGTGTGTGTGTGTGTGTGTTTAGTCTAAGCTGAGAGTCATTGGATAATTTATTCCAGAGCAGGGCAAAGGCTTAGCATGGTGATGAATTAATCCACTGTGCTTTTCCTGCTGGCTGAGAGGACTTGAGACTGATAGTGGCTCTTTTTTTTTTTTTTTTTTTCTTTCTCTCACTCTCCCTTCATTCGGGAATCAAACTTTGCGAGCGCTTCCCCTTTCTGTCGCTCCATTAAAAAAAAAAAAACTTTTGCTCTCTCTCTCTCCGGGCGGCCCAGGCTTTTGTACATTTATCTCCATCTCACCGACGGCTGTTTTTATCGTCACAATCACACACGTGATTTAACCCGCAATCGGAGCGGTCGGCGCGCCGGCTCTGACTTCAGCTGGCTTCGCTGTCATCCTTTGTCTTTACAGCTGCCGTGCGGGTTGAGTGATGAACTGCGCTTCATCTGCGTTTATCGAAGATGTCATGTGTTTGTGTGCACTGGCCCTTTTTATAACTCACTGCATGGCCACTAGCCTCTGCCATGGCTAAAAATTTTAATCCACCCCCCGGTGACAAAGTTCCGGTTTTAAAGCGGTGGTTCCCTACCTGGGTGCTGGACAGGGAACACGGGGGGACCTCGAGGGGGGCCTTTCTTTTGAAAGTTATAAACGTTGTAGAACCTGGAGGTTCTCCAGCGGGGAGTTGTGGAGAGCTGTGAGGGGAAATGGTTTCAACAAACTCAAAGTCGTTCTCGAATCAGTTCACAACAGAGCTATTTGTCGGTGAATTTTCTGAGTTCAGAAGTCTGTACTAATTCAGAATATGATGGTAGTTTTACTGCAGTTGTCACTGGTTTTAAATCCTGGGGTGAAAAGGGTTCTGCTGAGGAAAAGCGTGGTTGTCACAAATTAAAGAAAGCTGCTAGTTTGTCAGTATTATAGTGCGGAAATTGTGTTGTCCTGAGATTAAAGACTTTTTCCCCCCCAAGTCAAAACGGAAAAAGTTTTATTGTGTGTGTGTGTATGGTGTCCGTTTACACTGCAACGGTCCTCCAAGCCACTGAAAACTAAACTTTTTGAAAACACTCCTACAGGGTATGCGTGAAGCTCTTCTGCAAGTCCAGATGTAGATTTGCAACGACGACAATGGCGGCCTCCTGAGTGTCATGACTCCCACTCCATAGTCCCCCTGGGACCCGGTAGTTTTGCAGCTGAGAATCGAACGAGGAGTGGCGATCCAAATCCGTCGTCTGTCCGTACGAATATCCGTGCGCTCCCATTGTTAACGTTTATAGCGTATTGTTCTCTCGTGTGCTTTCATGACAAAAACAACCAACTGTGCCAACTCTTGGCCCGGTGTTTAAAAACTCCAGAGTTTTTCTGTACTTGTGCCATTTCCATGTGAATGAACATCGTTTTCAAAACGTCGCCATGGAGAAGCACAACTTTTTTTTTTTAAAACGGAAATGCAAAAAACAACGCGTTTTCACTTGAAATGCTGTGTAAACGGGGGGTAACTAATGTAACACTGGATCCCCACAGACCGCGGCACTGACTTCAGATACACCGTGGACAAAGCTGTGGCAGTTTGAACAAAACGGAAAAGAAAGTGGCTAAATAGTTCGCATTCGAGCAACATTTGGACTTAAGTTAATGCTAACTGAGCGTGGTGTTTGGCCCTGGCCCTCTGCCACTGGTTAGAAGTGAAAGTGGGTACAACAAAGCATGGTTTGAACTAATGCGGAAGAAAAATGTTAACTTGTTGGCATCGGTGAGATTCGCTTTCCTTTAGACACGTCAGCTTTGTTTTCATGTGAGGATAAACTTAACGGCTGTTGACTGAGGACCTTTATGATTTAACTCTTGATAAAAAAAAAAAAAAAAAAGGTACTTTCACTTCCCTGAATGTTACACGCTTTCTTCAGGACTGATTTCTAAATGCTTTCAAATCTCTGACATAAAAAGAAACTTTGGAAATAACACATGTATATGATTTTGCTCCCCTTTATGCTCTTGTGTGTCTTCATACTGTATTCCCCTTCCTGTCTGGACTGAGGGTATTTTTGTCATGTTTTTTTTGTGTTTTTTTTTTGCCATGTCATTTATCTAACTTGGTACATGAGCAGAAGGAGTTGGGAGGAAGCAAGATGAGGTCCAGGGAGCAGCTACGGTCCACCGATTGACGTTTAAGCAGCTCTCGAGCTTATCACTCTCGCCTGTAGTGTGACATAGCCAAGAGTTCAGGGTCAAATGTTTTTACTATGACATTTACCCAGTTTTTTTTTTCTTTTTTTTTTTCCTAGAAGTAGCCTGATCTTAAGCATCAAGCCGCCCCTGACACTTAATGTCATGTTCTCTGTGTCGGGCCACTGCTGACACCGTGAACATCGATCCTGTACAGAAATCACATTAAGATAATACGATAAATCCAGTTGTCACCTTGAGTGTAGATACAGTGGGTCTCTTCTTCGCGGAAGTGCTTTTTTGCCATTGGGGTGCCAATCGGTTGCATGCATTTATAAAACAGAACCTCCCATTGTGTTTGAAATAGTCTCGACCAATAAGGCCTCATTCAAGGCTCGCTCTGCTTCCCCTCCAGGTTAAGAATTTGGTATCATAAGGCCGACATGTGATAGTTTCATGAGATTACTGAAATTATATTCTTCTAAAGCGACGTCGTACAAGTATTTACTTTTTTGTCTGTTCTGCGTCGAGTCCTCCTTTTTAATGTGCCTCTCCCAATTTACGTACTTTTTAAGCCGTAAAGCTTCTGCGTGGGGTCGTGGCGTCTTCGGTGCTACCGATGCCCGCTTCACGAAAACAAACACACCTCGGACTGCCAGTGCGAGTTTTGAAACGGTCGGGGAGAGATTGGGATTCATTCGTGTCAAAGGCCTGTTAGGTGTGTCTTTGTGTTTTACATTTCCTCAGTCTGCTGGCGGTTACACGTCGACTGTCATTAACGTCACTGCGGTTATGTTATTAATCAATTACTTGTGCTGCAGAGGAAGAGAAATGTTAAGAAAAACAAAACGGAGAACATGATATGAACAAGTGTGATTAGTGAGGAATAAAAATATTTAGAAATGCAAATACCATTTTAATTTCCAGAATGGAGTTTACGCATCATTATCGCATTTGTGTTTTGGTTTCAAAAGTTGTGGACTTCATTTGTGTACCCCTGGAATAAATGCAAGATTCTTATGCATTAAATAGTTAAAAGCAACTCAATGAATTATTGTCTACAGAAACATAAAGCTGTGATTTTTGTCTGGAGTGTTTCTGGATTCCCCACAAAACCACAGCCTTATTTTTTTTTAATTTAAATTAGTAGGATTCAAAGATGTTCTCTGGTGTATTTGAGAATCGAGGAAAAATGCCTTAAAATAACAAAATGCCGCTGGTGGGAACCTTGGGGAACCTTAATGTGATGGGGGGGGGGGGGGGGGACATGGTGCTGTCACAGCTTTTGTAAATTAGGGGCAAGAGATGGAACACTGCTATTTAGCAGGGTAAATCTTAAAGCATCTTTTTTATGTTTGTACTTGTGTGTATGAATACTTATGAAGCCAAACTAAGATATTGATGCTGCAGCTTTTTGTTCCCCTCACAAGAACACACAGTGTTGCTAATATACGATTTGACCAGTTCAGCTCTGACCTGCTGTAACAAGTTTCCCTAGATTTAAAAAAGAAACAAACTTTTGTTTGTTTGTTCCCTTGGTCGCATTACAACCGTTTACTGTTCAAGTCATACTTAAAAAAAAAAAAAAAATTCATGTGAATGAGCGTCTTTTAGAGACTTAAAGTAAAGTACACCATGTACAGAACACACTATCATTGTTCCTCCAAAGGAAGAGTTGATCCGAGAGTCATCCGTCTTACACACTGTCACAGTGTCGGTCCACAGGCATGTTTTTAATCTCTCCTGGAAGACGGCCTTATGTGGTGATAGTAAGCTGCTGCAGCCATGCACAACATGCCGCGTTAACAATGCTAACAGCCATGTTAACAGCATCTGGTACCGAATTGCTGTGGACACTTTCACGGCCCATCACACCAGTGACCTTGCAGCCAGAATAAACTTGAGTGAAAGTTTTTTTTGTGCAGGACACTTTGTCTTCTGGTAAAACAATAGGTTCAGGATTAATATAAATCTGATGGATCTTTACTGCACAATTGATCAAAAATCACCTTTACATTCCAGTTCAGAAGTCTTGTTACTGTCTTTCTTCACTGGAAGAAGTGCTGAGCAGACAAGAGCCTCACCGGATTCGAGCGAAGAATCCTGCAGCTTATTGGCTGTAGTGAACACGCAAGATACTCATTCACCTGCTGAATGCTGCATTAAGCCAGCAGCGCCCCGTCTCCTCCCCGGCTCTAACGGACGTAGCTATGACGCAAAACTCTCTGAAGTGTGCCCTCTCATTTTGCTCGGAAGATATACTGTACCAGCAGTTGATATATCGCCGCACATTTTTCACGGGGCAGAGCACAGATGGTGCACTTTGCTTTTGTAGAGGGAGATGTGTAGTAGAATGAATAACACAGTCAGTTATTTTTTGTTGTTGTTTATTATTATTATTTTTAAAGAGACCTGTAACTGAACGTTTACCTTAAAAAAAACAGTACATCCTCTTTGCCGTCTTTGTTGATGTAAAATTATTTAAAACCTGTGGCAATCCAAACCATCTCACTGTGACAGTCAAATGAAATGTGCAGTGAAGTTGCAGAAATGGGAAGTGAGCAAGTCTGCCTGACAAGAATCTAATATTGGCCATAAAAATGTAAAAAAATAAAATAAAATAAATCACATTAAAACAAATGCACCTATTTACTGCTGTGTAACATTTATTCATATATTTATTTATTTTTAAAGAACTGTCATTTCTGGTATTTTGTGTTCAGAAAAGACACGTGTCCATGCTCTGTTTTACGTATTTAACCTCATGCCTTAATGAAGGAATTTCACTTTAGGTGTTGCCAGTCTGGTCGCTTTCCAAGTTCAGCCCTGTAGTGTGACACGGTTTGACAGCAGGTTTCAGTGTAATTAATGTTCTGGATGTAATGCAGATCGTTTGTTGAGAGACATAGAAGAACAGGAAATGTTTCAGTGGAAACTATGAGGCTGCATGTGCCAATTAAGAATTATGACGTGCGTGTGAGAAACAAAGAGACACTCGGAAGACATTTAATGGAAGTCGATCCTACGTGTTGAAAGTGTGCCTGTCATCTATTGTACCTGTTGCACCGGCTTTATTACATTCCTCTCACACAGTCATTAGATTTAACTTTGTACTTGTAGAAGCCCGGACAGCTGATGGAAACTATATCACAATATGTGAAGCTATTCCTCACGATGAAGTACAGAAATCAAAATGTGCTTTTGTTGTTTTTTTTTGGTAGGATTTCTGTTATTTAATAATGTCTCATTGGCCTTTATCTGCCGATAGCAGATGCTTTTGCGTCCAATAATTCCTGCACAATAGCTCCCACTTCATTGTTCTGAACTGAATAATCCAAATATAGTAAACTTGGAGCCTTATTTTAGGCCTTGCGAGAGGCTTTCTGTCACGGTTGGAGTGTTTTTGTGTCCTTATTGAGTATTTGCTTGCGAGCGCTGCATCACATCACTCTTTACTTCCTGTCAGTCATCTGACACCCACAGGGAAATTTCCAGCCTTTGCCAGAAAGTAATCTAGTAAACTGTCTCTTCACACTTGTGTCATCGAACACGGTAAAAGTTTGGTGCGAGACCACAGACTTTACGTAAATCGACGAGCAGTTAATTGTGAGGGCGAAATGGTTTTTATCCAGTGTACAAAAGTGAACTTTACACACACCGTGGATGGAAAACCACACTATTAAACGACGTATTGTTGAATCAGAATTGCGGTTTTTGGATTGCTATAGGTAAAATTTTTCTTTTTTTTTTAATTGGTGAAGAGATTATCGGAAGTAGAATTCTCATTGTTGCATATTAATTGTAGTAAAAATACGTTGCGTCAACATTTCTATACCAACACCTTTTCAGCAAATAATAATAATAATGTAGAATTTATTGTGAGATTTAAAGGGAGACTGTACCTCCAGTGAAATATCACACCGTGAATTCAACAGCGTTTTGAAGTGAAAGAAATTATGTGGATTATTTATTTATTTTTTCCAAAGTTGGATGACACAAGTCATTTACATGGATTTGAAGTTCTATTAGTTTTCGCTTTTGAGGTGCCAGAAAAACATGATGCGTTGCACAACATGTCACAATACCTGATGTATGAAGACTGGTTTGACCTTTTTGAATTTTCTCTTGTGGTACTCCAAGTTGTTCCACCCCCCAGCCCCATTTTTTTTTTTTTTTAAAGTTCAGCAAGTCATACTTTTCAAAACTGTTGTGCCTGCTTGTCCTTATGTATTTACGAAGTTGAGTGAGTGTGTGTTTTGGCATGCAGTTGCCATCGTTCAGTGTCTGTGTGTGTTTAAATCAAGTATAGTTTGTATGCCAAGCCTCAGCTCGTGTCACTCACTAATCCCTCATGCAACGGTGACATCAGTGCTCCTGTTTTAGCAGGTGAAGGAGACGAGGAGGAGGAGGAGGAGGAGCCCACTGATTATCTAATGCTCTTCCAGCCATCTCAAGAGTCTTGGAGGGCCACTTATGATATTTTCAAAAACATATAAGCCGCTGTGGCGAGGTGGAGCCACGCAGAGTTGCGCATAAAGTAGAAGCGGTGTGTCGTGTTGCTAATTCTAATCCTCTCTTGGGCCACAGGGCTTGTGAGGTAATTAAGATTGTCCATTTGGGTTTGACTCCGGTAGCAGAGTTACTATAGACCAACGGTCGCATTCTCCTGGCAGCGCGTTTGTGCTCCGCTTGTCCCACTGTCATGTATTTGGCTGGACTCGGGAAGAGGAGGAGGAGGAGGAGGAGGGGCTGACTGCAATGGAAAGGTTCCCGGTAAGATTGCAGTAGTGTCACTGGACCAGACGGCAACTAACTTAGGCTTCCCAAGCTCCTTCAGTCTGCTTCACCTTATGCTTCACCGGCCTTTTGTCATCCTCTGAAACGAAGGCAGGAGAATGAAGGCGACGCACGTTTGACCAAAATGTGTAGAATGTTTGCGACTGATAAAGTCGCAGAAAACTATCCGTCTTTTCTCTCGAGACTTCATATGTAGTAAATGACGGTGATGGTTATTGGGAGCTGGCATGAAGCAGCCTAATGTGTAGGCCTGCGGTCCAGTAACAGTGGTGGCTGGGGGGCAGTAGAAGAAGGGGAGGTGTTATTAAGTGGGGGGGGGGGGGGGGGTTGCCCCAGAGCCCTGGATAGCTTAGGATTGTCCAGGTCTTAGTGGGATTTCAGTGTAATCTGGATAAGGACAGAAATACCTTGAAGGTGAGCATTGGAGAAAGTGCTCAGCTTCTCGGCGATCTGCCTTTTGTCTTTTAATTAATTTATGCGCATGTGAGAGGAAATCGCACATTCCCTTTTTAACAATAGTATTGTGAATTTTACATATGAAGTGCAGCAAACCGTCCCATTAATTGTATTTTTTTTAAAAACAAAAAAAACCCAACTTGTCAAGGTCTGTGGATTTTTGCTTCGGTAGGTCTGGAGGAAGCTTTTAGCTTTTATCTGTGTTAAAATCTGAATGAGATCAGATTGAATGAAGTAGTTGTTTATAACACAGGGAAGGTCTGATTACAGGCGTCGAGCTCTTAAATGCAGTGTTTTTGCAGCTTGAAATGTCTTAACTCCTTACTACTTACATTTTGCGGCCTTTGCTTTTTTTCCCCCCCGTTAAATATAATAAATAACCATATTTCCCCTTTAACCCGACAAGATTGTTGCCCCATAGACTGTAGATGTTATGATCAGGCCCTGGAAGTATAATTTTGCCATTATTGCTGTTTATATCCTCAAAACCAGATAAGTGGTCATATTACAGTGTGTATACACTCGGTCTACATTGTTTATACAGGGAAATTGAAAAGATGAAGAGGGAAACTTGAGAAAGAAGTAGAAATTTAGATAAACACAGCCACAGGACAGGCATAAAAGTCGAGGACATATGGCAACGTGATCTCTTTAAAACCTCATCTGTCTTTTGATTACCAATCTCGGAAGTCTGTAAAACCGCTCGGCTCTTGTCGTACACGTGTTGACGTAGCCTCATGCGTCTTCCCCCTCCCATGGTGTCAGTCGGGTACGTCACTCTCCAGCTCTCTTCTCACAAACTCAAACCTTCGTCCTTTGGCCTGATGGCGGGGAGCCGCTCCACTGCCAGGCCTCAGTTACTCTCCTTGGCACAGTGACACATACGGATCACATACTTGTGCCGCAATATGCAGAGAGCATTCAGGAAGACCAAAGCGCGTCATGAGCTCGGGGAATGCAGCGTGCGCTCTGACGTCACACGAGCACACATTTGATCTAAATGCATTTTTATTACGGCCGAATATAACCGAGGGCTGAAACCACCTCCTCCTCCTGCTGTGCTGGCCTTCTGCATATCTGTGTTCTTGTGTACAGACGCAAAGGTATTGAATATCTACTTCTCCTATTTTTTTATTTTCTTTTTCTGTCAAACTGTGAAAGACGGAGATTGCAGCAGTTCACATAATCTGATGGCTTGTGTGATATCCGAGGCAGCGCTCACAATGTACGCGGCGCCAGTGAGAAACAGGGACAGGTCACCAAGGATGAAGTAACCTATCCATTTTCTGCAAACTCCGTATTTTTAAACCATGGACGTCATTCAAGGGCGTTTGGGACTGAATTCCAGGACAAGTTCAGTCTCCTGTGAGTTACTCGGTGTCTTCCCTTCTGTGTGTGTGTGTGTGTGTGAGTGTGTGTGTGCATTCCCGTACGCTTGAGTTTCCGCACTATCTGGTGAGGTAGGAGAGATGTCACTGCAGACAGAATAAAGGTCAGGGCGTACTCTGGGAGCGTTGCTCCCAAAAACAATGAAGGTGCATGTGCGATCAGAAACTGCTGCATTTAGGGACAGCCATGTATGAGAGACTATGCTGTGCTCCAAAAAGTCCTTTTATTGTCTCGCTTTCGATATTTTTCATGGCTTTACAGCCAATATTTATGTTTCGTCATTTATTCAACTTCACTCCTTTACTGCTGGTTTCTTGGTATGTTGCGATACACACACATTCAGAGCAATAACCACTTCCTCCTGGAATGTATGTTGTCCACATTTTACTGATAGTATAGAAAATTACTTATTATTAGACTTTCATGTTGCACACATCATTACGTATAATATATTTATTTTGTTGTTTTACTCTGAGTAAGGGCACATGGGTCATATTTTGTAAACATCAGATATCTAAGAGGTGTAACCCTGACGTTCTCATCCTATCCTTACTTACAGGATTTAACATGTTTCCTTCTCATAATTAAGACTCCTGAGCAGATTCTGATGAGAACAAATTTAAAATTCTCACAGAAAGCATATCAATGCAGTGTTGAGTCGATTAATTTATATTGGTCCAGGAGAGTTTTGCACCAGATGAAACGCAGGGCTTTGATACTAATCATGACACGTGACAAATATTTCATTGTATTTTACATGAGGATATGTCACAAATTTCACTTTGTGCTTCTGTTGCAACAGTGACTTTTACATCCCTTCATTTGTAACATTCAGCTGTTGAATAAAAGGAATGACATTGACATTAAGAATTTTGTATTTCTCTGCCACGTGTGTTTTAAACGGTCCAAATCATTATTTCTGAACCGTTTGTACGCCGACACAAACCTACCACTTTATCTGAAAACAATGACAACATAAATACCGGTATTTTGGATGAGTGGACCAACTTCATAACATACACATCCATGTTGAACAAATCTTTTAAAGCGCAGATTTAAATTATTTCAGTGGAATTAATTGACATGTGTTAAAGTTTTAATTTAAGCACCATTGTGAATAACAATCAGCATATGAACTATTTAAGAAAATAAGATTAATAAAATGGATACTTTTTATTAAAAATAAATCTGGAAGAAATGTGGCACTTATGTAAAAAAAAAAAAAGTTAATAAGAAATTATGAATTGTCATTGTATTTTCTTTATTTCTGAAAGTTTGCTTCTTTTTATTCTACATTGGTTGGATTTGGATGTTAGATCATTATCATTAAACAATTAATAGTGTTTGGCATTTGCCAGTGTAACTCAGTGCTCATTAACAGATGTCTCTATTCAGAATAAGATATTTAATTCAAGTTTTCCAATGCTTTCTTGTCACGAGTTATTCTGTTCTGTCACGTAAATGAAGCAAAGCCTCTGCCAAATGAATTAAAGGTTGCCTATTGTTTATCTGCTGGTATTGGAAACCTGATTTATCAAGACCATCAACAAAAACAAAACATCGTGAGATCTTTTCAAGAAAGAAACGTTTCATTCTCATTTCAAACCTTAAAACAGGACATTGTAGTTTTTGCACCAGGGCTGGTCCTTCCTCTGTGGTGTGTTTTGTCAGATGGGGAGAGAGGGAGCGAAAGAGAGAGAGAGAGAGAGAGAGAGGGAAAGATGGAAGTGGAGAGACGGCGAGGATGTTCTGGGACAAACCAATCCACAGTGGCCTAGTTTCCCTCAGCCATTCTAGTGACTCAACTAAAGTCTTCTGCCTGGCTGACTGTGGGCTTGGCCAGCATGGATAAGACATGTGGACAGAGCCTGCATACACATGGTTGCGCTTATTTATTTATTTTTTCTCCTTCTAAACGGATGAACTGCAATTACATTAACACGTTAGATGATTAATTTTTCTTCACTGGGGTGGCGTGTTTTTTTTTTGTTCTCCCCCCTCGGTGCTTTTGCTGTTCTTTTCAACATGAAAGCAAATGAGCGCGAAACACCCTGTGATAAATGCTTGGAAATGTTTACTACATCACTTGTTTCGTTTAGATTTTTTAATGAATTGTTGCCATTTGCACATTTCCACTGTTGTGGAGTTGCGTCAGATAAGACTGGATTGATTTCAAACTGCCTTCAGCAGCTGTTTGATCCCGGAGCGTTTTTATAGACCGCCGTGGATCCATTTGCCGTATATCAGGAAACGTGTACATAACAAACTCCAGGCCGCGGGGAAAGGGGGTTTTTATGTCCAAGACTTTGCGAGTAGGTGAGTGAGTGTGGAAACTTAAGAAGAAGCACGGGTAACGTGAGGAGTCCTAAGAAATTTTTCACTTCTGGAGTTTTGGTTTCGACCTCTGAAAATCTGTGATTCCTACAGCTGCCATTGTCCTGGATTTACTCAGTTTCGCTGGATTTAAGCTTTGTATATTGTTTTTAACATTTCAGAAACCACTATATGAGTGGGTGACTAAATACAATACATTATTAGTTTGCCGTTTTCCAGGAAAGCTGCTGTACTTGGAGCTAAACGTAGTTCTTCAAGATGCCAATTTGATTTTAAAAGACCTAAATCTGTTAAAACCAAAACACTTCTGCACAATAAAGCCTATTTTTGTGACATTCTTCTTTCTTTATCAAAAGAGCTGTTTTGTCGACAGAGCCAGTCATGTATATTGGGTTAATATTGTAAAGGGTGCCCAGACATGAATCCTGAAAGAGAACCAGTGTACAAAACTAATCTCTAATCTACACACAAGATGCATTGACTCAAGGTTATCATTAGCTGATTATGCGTCTCTCTCAAGTAAGACAATTTATGCACCAGTCATCTGATTCCTGTATTTTTAGTCTTATTTCAATCAGTTTTAGGTAAATTCTTGCCGTGTCTTTGCAACTGGATGTTATTTGTTGTTTGTTTTGGCAAAACATTTTCTAAATAGTATTCTTACCTCACATTTTATACCTTTTTTTGGAGGGAATGTCTATTTTAGAAATGAAGTAACATCATCAGATTGCTTTGGTTGAATCCATCCTGAACAATAATTTAGATAAAGTTGTGTAAAAGATCCTCAGTAACTGGACAAGTCTCATTGTTATCCTTCGAAAAAGCTCTGCAAGAGGGAAAGCTGTCATTTCTGTTTTCAACTTTGACAAAACTCCAAACATGAAAACGTTGAATATCTGCAAAACCTTCAGTTATCAGATTTGGTGATTGATCGACTTCGCCAAATGTTGGTGTTCATTGACTCCTTAGATGTCGGCGTGGTCTGAGGTTTGAACCCTCCTCGTTTCTGTTGGCTTCAGTGCAGATTGATGGGCAGCGAATGTAAGTGGCCCCACATGAAAGTGAATTATTCCCTTTGAGGTGACACACACACAGCATGGGCAGTTAGCACAAGTCTCTGAGTGGCTCGACGTGCGGCGAGGTTGATGTGTCGCTCGGTGCCATTTAGGCCAACACTTGGTGTGTGTGTGTGTGTGTGTGTGTGTGTCCGTCCGTCTGTCTGTCTGGTACATAGCGTACACCCACACCTGTGCCTGGGACTGCCGCCCTTAATCAGACCTAATCAAGAACATTGATTCATCTCCATTTAATTCACACTTTTAGACGGGAACACGCACAAAAAAACACGCAGCAAGGCTTTTTCTCCACCAACAGTAGTGAGACCGACACTTTGAGATGTTTTAAAGAAGAAATTGAGGTTTGTTCGACGTCGCTGAGGCGCTATCATCCATGAATATAAAGTTCTACTTGACCGCATGTGGAGAAGTTCTGAAGGAGGGAGAGAAACTCTTGAACTGAAGAAGTGGTGCTCTCGGGGAGTGGGAGTTAGAAGGAGAGCATGTCAGCAATGTATCAGCGAGAGAGATCTGGAGATTGTCAGTGAATGGCGCGGCCGTGCACGTTTACCCGAGGAACGCATGCGCCCCGGCTCGCCATCCCAAGATTCCCTGCATCCTGGTCCCGGCTCTTGGGTGGAGGAAGCTGTTTACTCTTTCTATCTCTCACTGCTGACGTCGGCCCACCGAACAATGTCATCCAATTTCCTGTTTTTCACTTTAGTGGAAAGCCACTCTCCCAGTGTGTATGGCGTAGTGAGTGTATGTGTGTGTCTATGAGGAGGAGGAGGAGGAGGAGGAGGAGATCTATAGGGCCGGATACACTGGGAGCAGGATATAGGGTCAGCGGCAACTCCACCATGTAAATACATTAGGTGTATTGAATGAGAGTAGCAGGAGACTGCAGAGTGTCCTGAACGCTGCTCAGAGATTACTCTAGACACCTCGCAGCTCTGAGGTGCTCCGGTCGGCCCAAGCAAGTGATGTCACAGTGTGACATCACATCACCTGAGACTTTTTTTTTTTTTGTTGCTTTGTTTGTTGACTGGCATCCTGGAAAATTTTCACTTCATCACCCTTCAGTGAATCATTAAACAGTTTTGAAGTTTGGGACAATAATTATCGGTTGTTGAAGTTTGGAAAAGACTCCAAAGCCTTCAGGATCGCCGTGTGCCCATTGAATTGGATGTAGTTTCGGCAAGTTCCTGAGAGATCGGTATCCTCTGTCATAGAGTCTATGACATGTTGAGAATTGAGTTCACTGGTATTGTAGTGAGACCCTCTGTATTCTAGCAGTGGCAGGTGGTAGATATGCAATTCATCGCTTTTGTGTATCAACATGCCCACGTCTGCGGAGTAATTGCAACGTCGAGCCATAATGGTGTAAAAAAAAAAAAAAACATTTATACAGATATGTTCAGAAACTAAAAATATTTCTCGCGCTCGGTCGTCACCATCTTGGCTACGTGGCTCCAAATGAGGGCGTTGTGGTGCTTTTTTGTCGTGGAGGCGAAATCGTCAAAATACGAACCGAAGAACCTGAGTGAGCCGCTGGAATTTTGTTCAATAAATGAAACTATTTGTAGAAAAAAAAAAAAAAAAGGCTGACGTGAAAAGGAAAGGTTGTTATTTCCACCGTCCGGCAGCGGCGGAGGGATTTGGGTCGACACTTGTTCACCCAGTCATTGGGTTGTATGAAGATGTACTGTGTGTTATTGCACGACTGCACATATTTGATTTGTACACTTCATGGTAGTAAATTAGTTTGCAATCAGTCAAATGCAGATTGTTTTGTTTTTTTGTTTTTTATGATAAAAACATTTTCAACCGGTGAAGCCATCAGATGTCTGACGGACTTGAAATTGTGATAAAACCAAAACTATGAAGGTATTTGTTTTGATAGAGGTACATTTAATGATAATGTAGTGTGATGGTTGGCACTGTTTTGCCTGCACATGCAGGGTTTTCTCTTTACAACATAGTTTTCTCACAAGAAAGAACAAACACACACAAACAAAAAATAAATCATGCCATTGAGGTTAAATGTGACTAATTGCCAGTGGGTGTGAAAGTGCATGACCCCCCCCCCCCCCCTCCCCCCTGCTCAACAAACTTATTCTATTAACAAATGGTGATGTGGAAACGCGCACACACACACACACGCATACATTGCAATGTGACTGGTACAACATGGGAGCATATAGTGGGGGGGGGGGCATACACACCACGTTCGCGCCGCTCGCCTGCCTGGCCTACATGCTCACTCACTTCCCCTGCTTTGTTTGCCCCTGGTTGAACGCCAGCATGATGTTTGCGGGATGCAAATGCTCGGCTGAATGATTCATTGCGGTGTGTGTGTGTACTGTACGAGGGGACGATGTCACTTGAAGACGCTGGCAGACTCGTGTGTGTGTGTGTGTGTGTGTGTGTGTGTGTGTCTGTGTGTGTGTGTGTGTCAAGCTGGCTGTTGGAGTTGCACAACTGCAGTTGCATTGGTTCGTGCCACTGTCGGTTAGAGAGGGAAGTCGCGCTCGGCCTCGGCTAGCTGGAGGCTTTGAGGCCCGGCGCCGAACGTCAAGGCCCTGACCTCAAGGAGTTCCTCAACACACGGCATCACAGTGGAAACATGCTTCTTCTTCCTTTTTTTTTGAATGTGTGGTTTATTCCTGTGCGACAACCATCTGTGACATTTATCCAGCAGCCGTGCACAGAGGAGGGAATGTTTCGTTTCACCTCTGCAAGGGGGGGGGACATAAATACGTGGTTTCGAATCTCTACTCAGAATTAATAAAGCTGAAGACGGAGTTATCTGCTTTGACACACGTGGTCAGAATTATTGAAATGAAATCTGACAAGAGGAAAACTGGGTCTTACTTAGTGAAACCCTCTTTGGAAGAGGTACATGTCTGTGGCATTTCCATGTTCGTCCCCGTTCTGTACACACACACACACACACACACACACACACTGTCCCTCCTGTGCACATGAGGCTGTCATGCGACCGGGTCCTCGTGTCTGGGAAAGATCAGATGATCAGAGAGCATCAGCTTGTAGCTATCCTGATTCCATACTCCGTGTTTGTGGACAGCTACAACAAACGACCCAGTGTCATGATGACGTCAATTTGGCTACAACCGAGGGCTAATCAGCTTTTTCTCTCTCTCTCTCTCTCTCTCTGTCTCTCTGTCTCTCTGTCTCTCTGTCTCTCTGTCTCTGTCTCTCTCTGTCTCTCTCTGTCTCTCTGTCTCTGTCTCTCTCTGTCTCTCTGTCTCTGTCTCTCTCTCTCTCCCCCCTCTCTTTGTTGTTTCATGGAGCTTTTCAAAAGGCTTACAATTTAGCAAGAAGTGATTTAGTGCAGCCCGGCACGCTCTGAAATTCCTCTCTGTATTCCTCCTCACATGTGTAGATTGTTTACGGAGACGAGGAAATCTAGAGGGATGGCGGTCCGCAAGGGGCTTGGTTGCTATGGTTACTAACCCCTGAGCTGGGTTCCATTTAGCAGGAAGGAAGCTAAATTATTTGCAGACAGAAAAAAAAAAAAGAGTAGTGTCATGTAAAAGTGTAATGAGTTGAAAACTGGACCGTGTGAAATCGCTAGATTTAAAACATTTTTTTTTATTATTTTATTCTAACTCTGCTGTACTGTGGAATAACAAATCAGAAGAGTAGAATTTCAGTGATGGGAGGTGTATATGAATCCTTCAGTGGACAAATATACACATTTAGGTATCTATGCAGAAGTATTGGCCTAAAGAAGATGTATATTAAAAGTTATATATTGTTATTATGATAAAGGAAGAGATCAGTTTGTGAACGAATTGTGGAGCAGGTTGTAAATTTGTATTATTATTTAATAGTATTAAAAAATTGATACAAAGTAAAAATGACAACGTCTGCTTTCATGCTAATGGTGTTAATGTAGCCAGACAATTGAAAGTTTAATGACCTTAAAACTGAACTTCTGAGTAGTTTTGATTTATAATCAAAGTTATGCCTTTTTTCCCAGAGTGCTTTAGAATATCATATCTAACACAAATCAAATGAACATAATGTAGTTCAACGTTTTCTATTGTAGAATTATACAAAACTCACTTGAGGAGTCAACAGACTGGTTGTCATATAATGTGTGTAAATGTACAGCCAGGATTCAAATATAATCCAGGAACTTTCTCCTGAAAGTGGTATTTGTCAGAAAGTAGATTGATTAGAATGTTAAAGTTAAGTCGCATGCTGTGGGTAGAGTCAACTATATTGTCTTTTTTCCAAACTTGAATTATTCAGTATTGTCTCATAAATAGATGCAGGTTGTCTAGTCTACAATTGGAATTGATCGTATTGTAGTTGTCAGTTGTGTCTTTATTCATAAACCTTGTAATTAGTGAGTTTTCTTAATTAGTCTGGTGAATTTACTTAATGCTGTGAGTACTTTTGGTTGCAATTTGTGGGGATTTCAGGTGTTTCAACTTCCAACGTATACAAGCCTCTCACACCCATCACAAATCTCATTTATTGCTCGTACGGCAACATTTTGAAAATGCAGAAATTCAACCTAACGTTCTACACAACATGAGTTAATTGTGAGTTTCATACATAGTGAGTTTGTATTCAGTGTGTCCTGCTGATTGTTTGAGCTTTGCTTCTTTAGACCTTCCGCCTGAAATTATATGCAATTTTAGATATGAACGCCTGAGAAGATCTCGTCGGTAAAACATGGCTAAATTATACTTTTTATATGCGAGTTGTGTTTCAGGTTGGCAGCACTTGTTTGCACTACCATTCACGTTTGTTCTATTCAAAGTTGGTCAAAAGAAATATACTGATAGTCATAACAGGAGGTGTGTTTTTGAGCTAATGGAATAACCTACACACAATTGTATGAAGATGTCTTTATTGATTCATCGTTTTTCTAATTTGATCCATTTTAGATTTGTTAATCGAACAAAAAACCTGATTGATTTTGTTGTTTTCTCTTGAAGCTGTGGTTTTTAATACACATGCACTTCAAATAAGAATAAATAAGAGAAAATATCACTCGTATGAGATATTTTTGAGTTTTTTTCTAATCATTGTTTTCTTCTTGTTATCTTTCAGACCACATTAACAGAGGTGCAATTTGGACCAATGAAGTTATTTAAAGACCCACTTCAGGTAACGTATAAACAATGCCAAACATCAGAATGATTGATGCTCATGTGCTGGAAGTGTTTCCACAGAACAACAGCGGCGCTCCGGGGAAATGTCCATATCATCTGGAGGCTTTTAGCTGAGCTGGGGAGCTAAACTCGGTGTGACCGTCAATATTTGGTAGCGTTTTTCCAGGATTGGCATTGCAGTGTGTCACCTCCTTGTGTTTGCAGAGCGAACTAATCTGGAATTTCTCAACGAGACCACACCTCTTTAAGAGATTAAAAAGGGCAAAAAAAAAAAAAAAAAAAAGATTTTGCTGCAAAGAAGAGACGGGGGAGGAAAAAAAAAAAAACTGTTAATGGACACATTGTGTGCAATGTAGCCTTGGGTTGTCAAGGCAACAAGTCCAAACATTTATGACTGAGAACATACCATAATGAACAATGGCGTTATGGAAGAGCTGCACAGAGGACCCATGGACCGGTTTCGTCACTGCAGACAGGACATTCAGTGACGTTCAATGGTTCATTATACAGTTTGTGCTCGCCCCTTTGGCATGCGCCGCTTCTGCTGCCGTGTGAAAATGTGGAAAATCTGCCTTTTCTGGATTTTATGCACATTTTTAAATTGTACAGAAATAGGTGCCGAGTTTAGAAGAGTTGAAGAGTTTCACGTCTCCTCGAAGTTAATCCAGCCTATAATAAAACACCTGGACAGTACGCACCCCCCCCCCCCACCCCTTTTTTTACTTTTGAGAAAAATTCTGTCTTCTCTCCTTTACTCTCAATCACTGGAAAGCACAGCTGGGAACATCCAGGCACACCAGTGATTGTCAGAGCCCAGGACGAATTGCAGGTTTAAGACTGCAAATGTTAAACTTAGATGAATGGATCAACATTGGTTTTAGTGGCACTACCAGTACCAATGGGGTGATGAGTCCTCATATCCAGGTGGGGACGTCGGTATGCCGACAATTCAGTCGTGTGAAGATCAGCTGAAATCCACCAAACAGTCAGTCGAATGCCGGACTTCCCATCTAAACACCTTCTGTACCTGTCCAGCTTGGGGTTGGTACAGGTGAAACAGAAACACAGACAAGCACACACTCACTTTCAAGTAATTTAGAGTCAACAGCTGGGTTTGCACACACAGGGAAAACACGCACAGAACTCAACACAGTAAGGCCCAAACCAGACTCAAACCCATTATACAGCTGAAAACTAATTATAGTTTCTACAATTTGTTTTTATTAACTTTTCATGCAAAACATTTGCTGGTTGACCACATGAGAATTTGATGCTTTTTTTTTTTTTTTATTGAATATAGTTAACTCCGTTTTAATTTGGACATTATTTGGACAAAATAATATTTTGACTTCAGAATTAACTTTAAAAAAAAAAAATCCCGAATAAATGTTACTGGCATATCAGTTGTACAGCCAATAATGAAATTCAGCTGCCAAACGTTATTACTTGTGATGTGCCTCCCAGAGTGGGTCATTGTAAGTCCTGTAATTTAATGCCATGTATGAGCGCTCGCAGACTCTTGCTTCATTGTCGGATACACTCCAGTAACACGGCGGTAGGAAAGCGAGGTAGAGAGATATCCCCTTCCTGTTTTTGTCACTCACAGCTGATCCTGTCATGCTGTCATGCCCTCCTCCCCGCCGCTCCTCCTCTTTTCTCGCGGTTCACAGGATCTGGCCAGGGCCTCTGTTTTCGACAATGTTTTCTAGGCAGAATGATCAGAGCCTGCCAAAATACTCACTATCCCCTTCAAACTTTTTTTTTTTTTTTTTTTTTTTTTATTTCCCTGTTGTTCACTTTGTCTCTCTGCCACTTTCTCTGCCTTGTCCATCTGTTTCTTTGGATAACAGTGTATCCTCACTTCAGAAACATTTTTGCTCGAATGTCCTTTGAGATTTTTTTTTTTTTTTTTTTTTCCTTTTTCGTCTGTTGTGACTGGGTGTGTTATTACTGAGCCGGGCGTATCTGTCTAGTCCCGGCACAGGCATCTGAAAAGACCTTATCTCGGGCTATATTACCCCTGCTCCTCCACCACTGCGGGAATGTTGACTTTTCAACCAACATCCCAATGTGGAATTCTGATCTAATTCCCCGAGCGTACCGAACATAGCTGCAGGACTCGGAGGTGATGTATTTATGACCCGGACACTTATTGCTGCTTGTAGGGAAAATGTTCCTCGGTGGAATATGGTTCGCATTAGCAACACCTCCTCATGACATGGTGGGGGCTGACGGCTTCATGCTTCAGGCTGCCTTTTGGGTCCCGAATTAAAGCCTCAGCAATTGTCGGCATGAATCGAATAGACAACTGTCAAAACAACCAATCCTCTGTTGCCCTCGTTGCAGGAAGGACCGGAGTTGTAGCTTCTCCCCCCCCCCCCCCCCCCCCCCCCCCCCGACAGAGCCGAGTCTCTGTGCCCAAACTCAACCTTTTTCAGGTGTGATGCAAACTTAAAGCTGCAAAACAAGCTTTCTTTTCTTT